>NC_133156.1:88777915-89977915 GCF_040802235.1 Manis javanica
AGGGACAAAGGGATAGAAGGTCCCTTTGAGGAAATAATTGTTGAAAAGGTCTCCAATCTGGGGAAGGATATAGAGATTCAGGTCTTGGAAGCACACAGAGCCCCTAGCAGAAGGAACCCCAGGAAGACAACACCAAGACATAAAATAATTAAAATGACAAAGATTTAAGGATAAGGAGAGGGCATTGAGAGCAGTCAGAGAGAGAGAAAAAAGATTACTTATAAGGGAAACCCCATCAGGCTATCAGCAGACTTCTCAGCAAAGACTTTACAGACAGAAGGGAGTGGCATGAAATATTTAATGTACTGAAGCAGAAGGACCTTCAACCACAAATCTGGAAAATTTGGAGGGGAGATTAGACATTTTCCAGATAAACAAAGACTGAAGGAATTTATAAACACCAAGCCAGCATTACGTGATATGTTAGAGACTTCTGTAGATGGAAATGTTCTTAAACCTAAATAATTTACACCAGTGAAAATAAACCCACAGTAAAGATAGTAAGCCAATTACCAAGCAAGTATGAAATTAAAGCAAAATTAAAGTAGTAAAACCAACTATATAGAAAATCAGTTAAGGGATGCACAAAAAATGCAGATTATGACGTCTAATACATAAAGTGTAGAAGAGGAGGAAGAAGATAAAAGAAGTATTTTTAGATTGTGTTTGAAATAGAGAAATTATGAGCTTAATATAAACTGTTACATAGTTAGGAAGCTATCCTCAAACCTTAAAATAACCACAAAATCCAATAGTAGATATACAAAAAATTTAGAGAGTTACAGTCACAACACTAAAGAAAACCATCAGAATACAGAAGAACAGTACTAGAGAGGAAGAAAGGAACAGAAAAGAACTAAGAAAACAATTAGTAATGTGGCAATAAGTACTTACCTATCACTAATTACCTTAAATATAAATGGACTGAATGCACCAATCAAAAGAAATAGAGTGGTAGAATGGGTAAAGAAACAAGACCCATCTCTGTGCCTACAAGAGACTCATTTCAGACCAAAGACTCACACAGACTGAAAGTGAAAGAATGGAAAAAGATATTTCATGCAAATAATAGGGACAAAAAAGCAGGAGCAACAGTACTTATATCAGACAAAAGAGACTTCAAAGTAACAAGAGACAAAGGAGAACATTACATAATGATAAAGGGGTCAGTCCAACAAGAGGATACAACCACTATAAATATGTATGTATGTACCCCAAATAGGAGCACCTAAATATGTAAAACATACTAACAGAATTAAAGGGGGAAATTGACTGCAGCTCATTCATATTAGGAGACTCTAATAATACACCACTCACATCAATAGATCAACTAGACAGAGGCACTGAAAAACACATTAGATCAGATGGTGGACTGAACAGGTATCTAAACAACATTCTACCCAAAAGCACCAGGATACACATTTTTCTCAAGTGTAAGTGGAATGTTCTCCAGAACAGATCACATACTAGGCCACACAAAGAGCCTTAACAAATTTAAAAAGATTGAAATTGTATAAAGCAACTTCTCAGACCACAGTGTCATGAAACTAGAAATAAATTACACAAAGAAAACAAAACGTACACACACACGTGGCATGCTTCTAAATAATCAGTAGATTAATGAACAAATCAAAACAAATCAAACATCACATGGAGACAAATGAAGACAAAAATACAACAGTCCCAAATTTGTGGGATGCCGCAAAGGCAGTTCTAAGAGGGAAGTACATAGCAATATAGGCTCAAGAAACAAGAACAATCCTGAATAGTCTAAATTCACAATTAAATAAACTAGAAAAAGAACAAATGAAGCCCATAGTCAGTAGAAGGAGGGACATACAAAAGATCAGAGCAGAAGTAAATAAAGTTGAGAACAATAAAACAATAGAAAGAATAAATGAAACCAGGAGCTGGTTCTTTGAGAAAATAAATCAAATAGATAAACCCCTTGTTGGTCTTATAAAGGAAAAAGTACAAAAATAAAATCAGAAATGAAAAACATACAGTGGATGCCACAGAATACAAAGGAGAATTAGTGAATTCTGTGAAAAATTTTATGGCAATACATTGGACAACCTAGAAGAAATGCACAATTTCCTAGAAAAACACAACCTTCCAAGACTGACCCAGGAAGAAACAGAATCTGAACAGGTGAATTGCCAGTAATGAAATTGTATTTGTAATCTAAACTTCCCACCAAACAAAAGTTTTTAACCAGATGGCTTCACAGCTGAATTCTACCAAATATTTAAAGAGGAGTTATACCCATCCTTCTGAAAGTATTCTAGAAAGTGGAAGAGGGAATACTCCCAAACACATTCTATGAGGCCAGCATCACTCTAATACCAAAACCAGACAGACAATTACAACAAAAGAAAATTTTAGATCAATATACCTAATGAATATAGGTGCAAAAATCCTCAACAAAATACTAGCAAACAATTCAAAACCATGCAAAAGAATCATCCATCATGACCAAGTGGGATTTATTCTAGGGATGTGAGAATGGTACACATATTCATAAAATCAATGTGATACACCACATTAGCAAAAAGAATAATCATTTCAATAGATGCTGTAAAAACAACTCCATTTGACAAAATTCAACATCCATTCAAGATAAAAACTCCCAACAAAATGGCGTAGAGGGTACATACCTAAACATAATAAAGGCCATATATAACAAACCCACAGCTAACATCATGCTCAATGGCAAAAAGGAGAAAGGTATCATTGAAATGAAAGTATCATTGATAGACAATCTTATGATGGTTTCATATACACAACAGAGAAGTCCTCACTCCCTCCAGTGTGGTCGCTGTCTATCAGGTTGTAAGATGTTATAGAGTCATTAATTGTATTCTCCATATTGTACTACCATCTCCATGATCTACCTATATTGTGATTGTGAATTATACTGCCCCTTAATCCCTTTCTCCCTCCCCGCCCACCTTCCCCAGCCCCTCCTCTTTGCTATTACTAGTCCCTTCTTGGAATCTATGAGTCAACTGCTATTCTGTTCTTCTGTTTGCTTTGTTTTTATATACCACAAATAAGTGAAATCATTTGGTATTTGTCTTCCTCTGCCTGGCTTATTTCACTGAGCACAATACCGTCTAAATCCATCCGTGTTGTTGCAAATGGCAGGATTTATTTTTTATGGCTGAATGATAATATTCCATTGGGTATATGTACCATATCTTTTTTATCCATTCATCTACTGATGGACACTTAAGTTCATTGCTTCCATATGTTGGCTATTGTAAATAGTGCTTTAGTAAACCTAGGGGTGCATATGTCTTTTTGAATCTGAGATCTTGTTCTTTGGGTAAGTTCCTAGGAGAGGAATTACTGGGTCAAATGGTATTTCTATTTTTAGTTTTCTTAAGAACCTCCATATGGCTTTTCACAATGGTTGAACCAATTTACATTCCCACCAACAGTGTAGGGAGGGTTCCCCTTTCTCCGCAACCTCAGCAGCATTTGTTTTGTCTTGTCTTTTGGATAGTGGCCATCCTAACTGGTGTGAGGTGATAACTCATTGTGGTTTTAATTTGCATTTCCCTGATGATTAGTGATGTGGAGCATCTTTCCATGTGCTCTTTGGCCATCCATATTTCTTCTTTGAGAAAGTGTTCAGGTTCTGTGCCCGTTTTTTAATCAGATTGTTTGTTTTTTGGGTGTTGAGGTGTGTGAGTTCTTTATATATTTTGAATGTTAATCCCTTATCAGATAAATTGTTTACAAATATATTCTCCCATAGTCTAAAATGCCTTTTTTTTCTGCTGGTGGTATTCTTTGCTGTACAGAGGCTTTTTAGTTTGATGTAGTCCCATTTATTCATTTTTGCTTTTGTTTCCCTTGCCCAAGGAAATGTGTCCAGGAAAAAAATTGCTCATGCTTATATTCAAGAGATTTTTGCATATGTTTTCTCCTTCTAAAAGTTTTGTGGTTTCATGACTTACATTCAGGTCTTTGATCCATTTCAAGTTTACTTTTGTATATGGGGTTAAACTAATCCAGTTTCATTCTCTTACATGTAGCTGTCCAGTTTTGCCAACACCAGCTGTTGAAGAGGCCATCATTTCCCCATTGTATATCCATGGCTCCTTTATCATATATTAATTGACCATATATGCTTGGGTTTATATCTGGGCTCCCTATTCTGTTCTACTGATCTGTGGGTCTGTTCTTGTGCCAGTACCAAATTGTTTTGACTGTTGTGGCTTTGTAGTAGAACTTGAAGTTAGGGAGCATAATACCCCAAGCTTTGTTCTTCCTTCTTAAGATTGCTTTGGCTATTCAGGGTCTTTTGTGGTTCCATATGAATTTTAGAAGTATTTGTTCTAGTTTGTTGAAGAATGCTATTGGTATTTTGATAGGGATTGCAGGGAATGTGTAGATTGCTTTGGGCAGGTTGGCCATTTTGACAATATCAATTCTTCCTATCCATGAGTACGGGATAGATTTCCTTTTATTGATGTCTTCTTTATTTTCTCTTATGAATATCTTTCAGTTTTCAGAGTATAGGTCTTTCACCTCCTTGGTTTGGTTTATTCCTAGGTATTTTCTTCATTTTGATGCAATTGTTAATGAAGTTGTTTTCCTGATTTCCCTTTCTGCTAATTTGTTATTAGTTTATAGGAATGCAGCAGGTTTCTGTGTGTTACTTTTGTATCCTGCAAATTTGCTGAATTCAGCTGCTAGTTCTAATAGTTTTGTGGTGGAGTCTTTAGGGTTTTCTATGTATAATATCATGTTGTCTGCAAACAGTAACATTTTAACTTCTTTCTTACCAACTTGGATGCCTTTATTTCTATGTGTTGTCTGATTGCCGTGGCTTGGACATTCAGTACTGTGTTGAATAAAAGAGGTGAGTGAGAGTGGGCCTCTTTGTCTTGTTCCCAATTTTAGAGGAAAAGCTTTAAGCTTTTCTCTGTTAAGTATGGTGTTGGCTGCCTGTCATATATGACCTTTGTTAGGGTGAGGTATGTGCCCTCTGTACCCATTTTGAGATTTTTTTATCATGAATGAATATCGAATTTTGTCAAATGAATTTTTCAGCATCTGTTGAGATGATTGGGTGATTTTTGTCCTTTTGTTGATGTGATGCATAGTATTGATTGATTTATGAATATTGTAGCATCTTGCATCCCTGGAATAAATCCCACTTGATTATGATGATCTTTTTTTATATATTTTTGAATTTGGTTTGTTAGTATTTTGTTGAGGATTTTTGCATCTATGTTCATGGGATATTGGTCTGTAATTTTCTTGTTTTGTGGTGTCTGTCTGGTTTTGGTATTAAAGTGATGCTGGCCTCATAGAATGAGTTTGGAAATATTCCCTTCTCTTCTACTTTTTGGAATACTATAAGGAGGGTGGGTATTAGTTCTTCTTTGAATGTTTGATAAAATTCAGTCCTGAAGCCTCGGGGCCTGGAATTTTGTTCTTAGGTTGTTTTTTGATTATCAGTTTGATTTCATTGCTGGTGATTGGTCTATTTAGATGTTGTTTCTTCCTGGGTCAGTCTTGGAAGGTTGTATTTTCTAGAAAGTTGTCCATTTATTTAGGTTGTCCAATTTGTTGGCATATAATTTTTCATAGTATTCAAATAATTCTTTGTATTTCTGTGGTGTCTCTTGTAATTATTCCTTTTTCAGTTCTGGTTTTGTTTGTGTGTACACTCTTTTTTCCTGAGAAGTCTGGCTAGGGATTTATCTATTTTGTTTATTTTCTCAAAGAACCAGCTCCTGGTTTCATTGATTCTTTCGATTATTTTCTTCTCAATTTTACTTATTTATGCTCTGATCTTTATTATGTCCCTCCCTCTAACTTTGGGCCTCATTTGTTCTTTTTCTAGTTTCTCTAATTGTGAGTTTACACTTTTTTTATTATCTTGATTCTTGAGGTAAGCTTATATTGCTATGTACTTCCCTCTTAGATCTGCCTTCACTGCATATCACATGTTTTGGGCAGTTGAGTTGTTGTTTTCCTTTGTCTCCATATATTGCTTGATCTCTGTTTTAGTTTATTCACTGATCCATTGATTATTTAGGAGCATGTTGTTAAGCTTCCTTGTGTTCATAGGTTTTTTTGTTTTCTTTGTATAATTTATTTCTATTTGTATACCTTTATTGTCTGAGTAGCTGGTTGGTACATTTTAAATCTTTTTTTTTTTAATTTATGGAGGTTCTTTTTATGGCTTCATAATGGTCTATTCTGGATAATGTTCCATATACACTTGAGAAGAATGTGTATCTTGCTGCTTTTTGGTTGATGTTCTGTAAGTGTGTCTGTTACATCCATCTGTTCTAATGTATTGTTCAGTACCTCTGTTTCCTTACTTATTTTATGGCTGATTTTTCTGTTAGTGTGAGTAGTGTGTTAAAGTCTTCTAAAATGAATGTGTTTTGGTCTGTTTCCCCCTTAAAAGCTGAAAGCTTTTACTCTAGAATCAGGAACAAGAGAATGATGCCCACTCTCACCACTGTTATTCAACATAGTTCTGGAGGTCCTAGCTACAGTAATCAGACAAGATAAAGAGATAAAAGGCATCCAGTTTGCTAAAGAAGAAGTTAAACACTCACTGTTTGCAGATGACATGATATTATACATAGAAAACCCAGAGGACTGCACCACAAAAGTATCAGAATCTAACCAGATTCAGCAAAGTTGCAGGGTGCAAAATTAATACACACAAGTCCTTTGTGTTCTTATATACTGACAGTGAACTAGTAGAAAAAGAAATAAGGAAAACAACTCCATTTACAATTGCATAAAAAAGAATGAAATACCTAGGAATAAAACTAACCAAGGAGGTGAAAGATGTATACTCTGAAAACTACAAGATACTCATGAGAGGAATTAAAGAAGATACGAATAAATGGAAATCTATCCCATGTTCATGGATAGGAAAAATTAATATTGTCAAAATGGCCATCCTGCCCAAAGCAATCTATACATTCCCTGCAATCCCTATCAAAGTACCAAAAGCATTCTTCAATGAACTAGTACAAATAGTTCTAAGATTCATATGGAGCCACAAAGGACCCTGAATTGTTAAAGGAATCCTGAGAAAGAAGAATAAAGGTGGAAGTATCATGCACCCTGACTTCAAGTTATATTATAAAGCTACAGTAATCATAATAGTATGATACTGGCACAAGAATAGACTCATAGATTCGTGAAACAGAATAGAGAGCCTGGATATAAACCCATGCCTATATGGTCAATTAATATACAGTAAAGAGCCATGGATTTACAGTTGGGAAGAGACAGCCTCTTCAATAGCTTGTGTTGGGAAAACTGGACAGCTACATGCAAAGGAATGAAACTGGATTGTTGTCTTCAGTCCAAACACAAAAGTAAACTCAAAATGCATCAAAGACCTGAGTGTAAGTCATGAAACCATAAAACTCTTAGAAGAAAACATAGGCAAAAATCTTTTGAACATAAGCATGGGAAATTTTTTCTTTACACATCTCCTTGGGCAAGGGATACACAATCAAAAAAGTGGGACTACATCAAACTAAAAAGCCCCTGTACAGCAAAGGACACCATCAGCAAAACAAAAAGGCATCCTACGGTATTGGAAAATATATTTGTAAATGATTTAACTGATAAGCAGTTAATATATAAAACATGTAAGGAACTCATATGCCTCAATACCAAGAAAAAAAGTTACCCTAATAAAACATGGGTGGAGTACCTGAACAGACATTTTTCTAAAGAAGAAATATGGATGGGCAATTGGCACATGAGAAGATGCTCCTCATCTCTAGTTATCTTGGAAATGCAAATCAGAACCATATGATAGCATCTCATACCATTTAGAATGACCACTATCTAAAAGACAAGGAATAACAAGTGTTGGTGAGGATGTAGAGAAATGGAAACTCTCCTACACTGTCCATGGGAATGTAGTTTGGTACTGCCACTATGGAAAGTAGTATGGAGTTTCCTCAAAAAAACTGAAAATAGAACTACTGTATTTCCCAGTAATCCCACTCCTAGTAATTTACCCGAAGGTATCAAAACCCCTGGTTCAAAAAAGTATGTGCTTCCATGTGTTTATTGCCATATGTTTATCCCACATTTTTTTTACAATAGCTAAGTTACGAAATTGTCCACATACAGTAGAGTCCTTTACAGCACTTTGAAGTAGTGCTGCATAAGTCTCTGAAGTTGCTGTGTTGTTATGATTTGTTAGTTTTAAAACTACTCCTCAAGTGCTTTGGGAAAAGCTGGCAAGTAGAAATATAAATGGGAATGTTTTTGTTTCAATGTGAGATTTGGGTGAAAGAATGGGAATACTAAAGCTACAAGTGCCTTGAGCATTGGGAAGAGAGCTGGTAACCGTGTACGTCTCCCTAAGTGTCTGCTCTAGTTGAGTTTGAGGAAAAGAGATGACGGATGCATTAGAGCAACTTGGTTCAGATCTCAGCCTGCTAAAATGCCTGAGCTTCCTTTTTGAGGGCACTAAGAACAATGTTAGTCAGTGACATTGTTCTAAGTGATTTGAATTTGTTTTCCATCCTAATAATCCTATGATACAGGAACTACTATTTTTATCTATTTTGTAGATAAGGTGATCAAAGCACAGAGTGATTAAGTAACCTTGTATTGAATGGAATGGAATTTCTTCAAGCTGTTGCAGAGCACTGATTATGTGCCAGGCTAAGCACTTCACATGTCTGACTTCCTGTAACCCTTACAGGCATTTCCCATCATAACAAGTCTGTGTTTTTGTATTGCTTCACTGGCCAGGAGAATCTAGTTACATTGGGGAGCAAGTTTCTGTTGTTTACTTTTACCCTTTCCTAGTGTTGACTTAAACAATGAAAGTTTAATGTAGGTGAGTTCAAATTCTTGTCTGCTTCCATTAGTCATTTTTCATATTTGATAACTTCAAAGCTTGGTCCAAAAACTATTTTGTTTTTTGCAGTCTCTGAAAAGAGATGATCCCAAAATGTTAAATTAACAAAAAATTTGCTTTAAGCCTGAGTATAATTTTTGTTTTCTGTCTTTTGCTTTTGTATCTTGTAATTTTTAACTTCAATGCATTTGGAATGATCTTTTTGAATATCTTAGAGTGGAAGATATTTTAATATTAGTGTTGGGAAAATGTAAATTGTACATTTCATGCAGAATTTTAGAGAATGATTTTTGTTTTACTTAACAGTTGAAAGAAGACATGATAAAGGGAGATTTGGATTATGGGTAGGATTTTATGATGCTTAGAAGTGCCAAATGAAGTTATCACTCCATTTTATGCTTAGGGTCTATATTTTTAACTGGAGTGCACAGTAACTGCTAGAAACTATTAAACATCATCCCTCTCTGTAGAAAATAAAGTTATTGTGAGTGTATGTCAGCCACTCTTGATGATTGCTCCATTTTAGAGGTGACACCACAGAACTTTTGTGTCACGGTTATAAGACCCAGGTGGCTGAGTTCACACCTCAGCACTTGAGGAGATACTTCACTTCTGTTCCCCTCACTTTTCTCATATGTCAAAAAATGGACTAAACATTCTTTTTTCCTTTTTCTCTGTCTTATCTCTACTTATTATTTTGTCTTACCATCAATTTTCAAAGGTAGTATAGTTTATAAATTCTTTCCTAATTATAAAAGTAGTACATTTTTATGCCAAAAAATGTTAAGTAATACTTTCCATTTGTAGAAAAAAATGGCAAAATTAGCAATGAAAAAACAGTAAATGAGTATTTGTCTCATGGGAAGTGAGGGTAAAATGAATCTGCCAAGAACTCAGGACACTGCCTGGCACCCAGAAAACACACAACACAATTTTCTGTTTTTTAAAAAAATGGTATTAGCACTGCTGGATCTTAAGAAGAATGAAGAATGTCTTTTGGGATGATTCTGGGGCTGAAGGGTGTAGCTGTGTTCTCAGCAGGCCTTTGAATTAGCGCCCAGTGAGGGCAGGTGAGGATAATGGAGGTCCAGTGGACTCCTGTGACTGCCTCAGGCTTGATGTATGTGCACCTGCTTTAGGGGCTCTTGATTTTATGTTTCTCTATGGAGGCTCGTAGAGGAGGTTTCAAAACAGTGTACGGCAGGTCTCTGGAGCTGTGGTGATGTAAAAACAGGTTTTGGAATCCTGATGGGCTTTACAATCGGAAACTCAGGAGAGCACCCTAGTGTAGGGCCTTGATACAGAGGAAGTGTTTAAGGAATGGTAAGTAGCTATTACTATAATGAGTACTGGGTGGAAGCCTCTCCCTGGATGCCTAAAATGCTCCCATCTTTAATTTTCAGTGTTTTGATGGCAGCACAGTATATAATTCTCTCCCTTCCTCAACTGTGGAATTGGCTGCACAGTTGGTCACTCTGAAGTAGGGCTGGGACTCTGGGGCTTTGTTCTATCTCTGGAGCTTGGTTTGTTCTTGGGTATGCATGTACACATGTGCATATGTGAGTGCATGTTACACATGCACCTGGAATAACCCTGTATTTCAGGGCAGTGATGAGGTAGCAAATCTGCTGTCTCTGTCTTTTCTACTGTTACCAGTCTTCTGTCTCTCTTTGCCCCATTAAGGTTTTGCTGCTCATTACTTATACTTGACCTTACAGGGTGCTGTGTTTGACTAGAAGTGAGTTCCCATGGTAATGTAATTTATGGAGGCTTTACATTCATCTCTAAAATGGGAAGAATACTTTCTTTGTGCTTGTCATATAGGGTGGTCATCAGGATAGAATGAGAGAAAGTTCGTGTCAGCGCGGCCAAAGTGTTACACTTTGATGGAAGTGTGAGAATGGAAGAGCAGCCTCATTAGGGGAGTGCAGCTCAGCCAAGAGTTCAGCTTTTGTGAGTGTATGAAATGAGGTTACTGGCTCCTGGAACATAGGCCTCACACAGTTCTACTCATCTCATAATGGGCCTACCTGCCATTTTAATCTCTGAAAGGAAAAAGAAAAATTAAGAAGCCTCTTGTGAGATGGTAGAAATGTTTTTATATTTACCTTTGGTCTGTGCTAGACGTTTGGGCTAATAACAAGCAAAAACAAAACACCACCAAGCATTTAGTGATGTATATAATTATCAAATCACTATATTGTACATCTGAAACCAATATATTATATATTAACTATTCCAGTAAAAAAAATATTTCATTATGATAAAAACAAGATAAAATAATTACACACTAGCTGTCTGTGAGCATCCTTGTATGACCTTAGCTAGAAGTGACATTTCTCTCTTTGGGGCTGCATCTTCCATTTATCTCTGTGCCTATCCATTCCATGTCATAGTTTTTTAACCAAGAGGCATATCTCTCCTGGTAGAGAGTGAGCTCCTGAAATATTCAACAAATATTAACGGAACACGCTCTTTGTTGCAGGCACCAGGGTAGCCAAAGAGCTACCTGTACCTAGCCACTTACAGCCTAGAACAAGGTGGACAGTCTTTGCCTTGATAGAATATAGAGTCTAGTGTGGGGGGCAGATTTTAAATAAATTATTCCCAAGATACCTAATTCCAGTATGATGAGTTTTATGGAGTTAAGGAAGTTTATATAAGAGGAACTTAATCCAGACAGGAGGATTAAGCAGTTAATAAGGCAGCTTAGGGAAGCATTAGCATTAGGGCTACCACATAAGGTTGCACAGTTTGTATACTGCACAAAGGTAACCAGCTGAGAGGGCAGGTGAGAGCTGATACCCAATCCCTGCTGCTTGCTCAAGCTGTGCCTTTTTCTAACTTTCAGAGAAAGGCATTGTGTAAACTAGCAGAAGCAGTGTTTAGTTCCTGCTCCACCACCACCCCCGGCATGGGGCAGGGGTGCGGGTGGGGAGCAAAAAAATGTTGCACTGATAATTAGGTATGAAGTAGTGGAAAGAAATGGACTTAGGAGACACCCAACCAAGGCAGAAATCCCAATTCTTCCATTTAGTAGGTTTGTCTTTGTTATTTGATGAACTTTCTCATCTATATTAGATATCGATGATATCAGGGTTATGATGAACATTACATTTTGTAATGTATATAAAGAATCTAGTAACATATGTTGCACATAATAGGTGCTTGATAAATTGTGTTGGCACAAGCTCGTCAGTAGCTGTTGCTTCCGTTTATCTTTGTTTTTGCTAGTCACTTACTTTACCCTGTTTTCTTTATATTTCCCCAGTTTCTCCCTTGCCTTCTTTGGGAGGATGGACCTTGGCTAAAATGTCTACCCATCGAGTCTTCTTACTTTATAGTTGCTGAGTGGAGAGTTGTATCATTAAAGGTTATATCTTCAGGTTTCCATTGATTCCTGACAACTACTTTTTTCGTTTTATTTTTCATACTCTGAAATGCTTCAAGTTATTCTGGGTGCCTCAGGGGTACTAGGAATATAGTCTGTAAAATGAGTTTTAATTTGGTTAGAACATTGACTCTCAAACTTGTTCTTGGTGTGGGATATTTTTTTGTTAAAGCATGGTGTTCTTTAATGAGTACCATGAGAAAGTTAGCAATATGAACTAGATAGGGTTTGCTGTATATGTCCTGTAAAATCCCAAGCATGTCTGTTCATGAAAAAGCAAGCTAAAAATTGTCTTCTGATTCCTAGTTTTCAATTAATAATTGTGATGCATCCTTTCTGTTGCCATCTACCCATACATAATTGGGAGCAGGGGGTGAAGGCTTATGGAAAATTTTGGTATTAAAAAAGTGAAAATGGAGAAAATGAAGCCATTTGGGGGGTATGTTTTGAAATGGAAAAAGTACGTGTTAAAGTTTCTTATTATTCAGGTATGGTGAAGCTAACAGATTAAGAGACAACTGCTCCTGAAAAGATCGTTATTACTCCAAGAAGAAGGGGTGCACCCCTGCCATGCAGGGCCACATGGACAAGCGCCAGGGTTAGTCAGGAGGCAGAAAGAGTGAGAGGAAAGCATGGGTGGGAACCGGAACCTTTATTGTGGTTCCCTTGAGAAAGGCAAGGCTAGGCAGGGCAAACACGTTTAGGATTGGCTAGTTTGAGTAATTTCTGTGGGCTCTGGGGTATAGTGAGGTCTCTAATTGTCTGGTACCTGGCCCTGGGTTGGTTAAGGATATACTGCCTAAGAGAAATACTGCCCCTGGGAGTGTAAGGGTCCAGAAGAAGAGAACTGGAGTGTGGTCTAGAAATTGGGTCCTAAATTGGTTCATTTGCATATGAAAGGTGTACTAACCTGGGAGTAATTTGCTTTCTCTAGAAATTAGCTAGCCCTGGGAGGGGCAGAAAATAAAGAAGTAATATACTATATTTTGTTCCTGTAAATCAGGAGAAAATGACTATGATTTAATTTCAGTGATGGATCTCTTGATCCAGCACCTGACATGGGAGTGGTGAAAGGACTGGGCTGTAATTATGAGCTCATGGGTTGAAGCAGATGAGGCTCCAGTTTTGGGTCTGGTCCCCGTGTGTCCCAGTTTTGTTCTTAAAGAATAAATCCCTGCCCTAGGGTCACCATATCAAATGCTCAAGTCTCCTAAGACATTGAACGTGCTGGTGATAATGAAAGATTGGAGACGGTGAATCCGTAAAGCCTTGTCCTGTCACTGTGGAATCACCTCAGAACATGGTCCACCTGTGGTTGCTCGGTGGGGTGCTGCTTTTTCAGGGGTATTCCCTCATGCCAGAGCAGTGCTCGTGAGAGGCTTACCCTGGGCAGAGAGAGGTTGGGACCATTTGTATGAAAGCTATCCTTAAAAGTCATTTTATAGTACTTCCTCTCTTCTGATATTCTTTGACTTTTGCCAAGGTTGTCTTGTTCTTTAATTTACTCAACAATAAATAAAATAGACAGCAAGTCAAAGCATATGTGGAAGGTAGCAAATTAAATGGGCTTTTTAACTTTTTTCTGGGTCACTTTGACTCTTCACCTATTAAATTTTGCATACTTCTCACATAATTTAAGAAGCTTATGAATTCATACTAATGTTGAAAACTTGGAAAAAGGACAGAAAAAGATCATCTAACATCACAATTTGTTAATATTTTAGTGTATATGTTTTTGCTTTTCCCAAGGACATGTCTGTCAGCATTTTTTCATACTACATTATTTTAAAGGCGTATTTTTAGGAACTGCATACTAGTCTGCCTAAATTCCTTTATCTTGTTGTATTGAAGTAGTGTTTGATCCCACTGGAAACTTGGGTCCATCGGCCATCACTGAGGTGTCCTCTATGAAGAGCTTGGGAAACTTGCTACGTGGTGTGTGGAATGTCATCTTTAAACACAGGACCGTTCTTTTAATTGAGGTACAGTTGATGAACAATATTATATTGGTTTCAGGTATACAACATAAAGATTCACAGTTACCTACATAATTAAAAGCTCCCCCAGCAAGTAAACACAGGGCGATGTAGAGGTGTGGTTGAAACACACACCTACTGCTGCTGGCTTGCTTCAGTCTCAGAATGGGAGGCCCTGCCACTGCAGAAGGAAAGCTCTGGCCATAGTTTCCTGAGCTTGCGTAGGACTTAGAAGCAGCCATCGATCACCTGGGGAGCTTATTAAAATGCAGGTTCCCATTCTGAGTCAGTAGGCCAGGGGTGGGAGTGATGCCTGTGCTGCTGGCCCATGAACCACACTTGGGGGACACCATTAACCTGGGGTACTTTAGAATTTGCTGAGTGCACTCTGTTTCGCTGTGAAGCATTCTGCTTGTGTTCTGCTCCAGGCTGGTCTGTTTGGGGAGCTTCCTCCCTCCTCTTTCCATCCCCACACCCAGGCTTCTCAAGACACCAGCTCTTCTTCAGTGTCCTGTGCTCACACCCACATTCCCACCAAACCTGCTCTTCTCCGCCCTCCAGCAAGCTCTTCACTTTCCCCACGCCGCCCCTCCCACCACCACCCAGTCAGGGGCCAGAAAGGTTTTTTAGTTGCGTCCTACTTTATTGCCCTCTGCCTTCACCTTCCTGCTTCCTGTCTGGAAGCTCAGGCCTAGTGCTGTCAGATTCCTTTCTCTCCCTGGAGGCTGGCAGCGCCTTCTGCCTGCCCTGCCTGGCCCCAACCTGCCCCACTTTGCTGTGCGGCTCCCTGAACACCAGGCCTTGGATTTCCCTGGGGGAAGAAGGAGGGTGGAGGCCAATCAGAATCTTCAAAGTGGCCCTATACTCAGTCCAGCATCCACTCCACCCAGCTGACTGGAGAAATACTGGGTGCGACTGAACAAGTAACAATTGAGGTCCATTTCCTGACCTTCCTACCCCTTGGGCCTGTTACCCTGCAGCCCAATACAATTCACTTAATGTGTGTGCCAGCCTAGCTTTGTGGGCCATTGTGTTTGCTTTTGATGTGGGGGTACTGTCCTTCACAGTCTAGGACTGATCGGAGAGCCCTCTCTTTACAGTTTTAAAAAACAAAGGAAACACCACTCCCAACATGAGTGACTTAGGTTGCTAAAAACACCCGGGGACCCTCTCCTTAGACTCCTTTCTGCCCGGCCCCATATGCCCTGATGAATAAAAAACAAGGTGAAGTTGTGCAGGTTTTTCCTTGCATAGGATATTCTTATTTCCGTTGGTATTTTGATGGAGAAAATATGATTTGTGGGCTCCTTCATTTGGTAATGGCTCCTTTTGTGACTGTATTTTCAAAATACTAACAGGTTTTGCAGCCAGGAGGTGTTGCAGGGCGGAGTTGCATGTGTGTGATGGTTGTCTATGCCAGGTGGTGCCACTGAGGCAGACTGTACCCAAGTGGAAGCATCCTCACAAACGCTGCCTAGGGCTTTGTGCCGGCTGGCCTTGCCATGAGGACCTGGTTCAGAAGAGAGTAGAGGGGTCTGGTAAAATCCACTGAGTGGTTGGGCAGTGAGCGCTTGGTTGAAAAAAGCGGTTAGCTGCGGGTATTTGCATGGGGGCAAGGCGCACACCTCCTCAGTGCTCCCCTCTTCAAGCTGGTGGGAGAAGGAGGTGAACTTTGAATATGAAAGGAGATAGCTGGAAAAAAGATTTCCGGAAGTTTTGAGGGACCGATGATGAATGGTGAAATTCACTGTGAGAAAGTGTTTTCTCAGCTGTAGGAAAACAGTGCAGCTTTACTTCAGCTCAAAGACAAAGCTGTTAAACCAGGACCTTTCATGTTGGCCCCAGGCTTTCATCCAGAAAGTTGGAGTGAGGGAGAGGGGCGAGGGTGACCCTGTGGAAGGGCCGTGGGCTCCCCACTAGGCGGTCTTAGCTGGCGCGGACCATCCTTCCTGCACCTGCCCTTGCGTCGTCCTGGTGCCATCCAGGCATGGCCACAGGTTTTTCAAACCAGAGAACCGTTGTCTGACATTTTTGTTCCCAATATATCTATTCATTTATGTGAACACAGGTTTGAAATGTCACCACTTATTGGACATTTTGTGAATTGTAAAGAATAGGATTAAATGAAATCTGATTGCTAGAAACCTAAGGTAGGTGGTGTGTGCAAGTTTTTCCCGACACAGACCTACTGGAGCAAGACTAACCTTCAGAGAGGCATCTTGTCACCAGCAGTGGGTCACAGAGGCGTCTTTTGAGTACTGACCCCTTTCTGTGGTGTGGGGAGGGAGAGTGCCATAGTTGATCCTGCCCGTGGGTGGTATTGTGGGATCAGGGAAGGTATTTTCTGCTGTCTGCTTCTCAGAAGTGGGGAGGGAGGTGCATCAGGGGGCCAGGAGGTTAGGCATTTACCAGCCATAGCCTGTTGTTCAGTTCTGGCACCATCCCAGAGTGAACTCATCTTGTGCCAGCCTTTCACTTTAACTGTCTTGTGATTGAACTTTGCAAAATGTACCAGACACTTAGACACTTCCTGCCTCTTACTCAGGTCAACAGAGTGTCATTTCAGCCTTTAGTTGCTTTTACTGTCTGTTTATTACACTACAGATAGAGAAGCATGGGACCCCAAGGCTGAGTTACTAGCTTGTCCCTCCAGATGTTGAGTTGTTTCAACTGGTGTCTTTTTTTTTTTTTTTTTTTTTTGCTGGTCCATGGATGCCCATCACTATATTTGTCCCTGAGCCAAATCACTTAATATTTTCACATCAGGAAAACAAAAGACTGGACTGGATCAGAGGTTTTCAACCTAGATGTTAGATAGAATTTTGGGGATGCTGAGTTTGATAGAAATCCACTACAATGTAAGCTTTATGAGGGCAGGGACTGTACTACTAGCTCCTAAAAAAGTGCCTGGTCACTAGTAAGCATTCAATAAAAATTTGTTGTATGAATATGTAAGTACATTTGTAGTATTATAGTGTATCCATGTTTTATACCCTATAGTTGACATAGAATTTCATTTAATGGGGAAAGGGATGCACTGCTCACCCCTTGAAATTGCTGGTGCACCTGAGCTCTGTTGAACTGTCTGTGAGCTGATGAAACAACCTCATTTCTGTTCTCTATCCCACAGCGTGCTTGGATTAGTTAGCTCTGTGGCCTCCGTCACCGGCCTGAGAAGCATTTTGCATCTTGGCAAGGTTTAGAGATTGGGCTGGTATAAAGCACCTCTTGGAAAGGGGTTGGCAGATTTCTCCTTTGCAGCAGCATCTCCATGACACAATCAGGCAAATTTTAAGCTATTATAAAGTAAAATAAGCAGTTTTTCCCTCTTAATTTTGATGAGAAGGTTTAATACTACCTTTAAAAAATGGTTTAAACTGAATGAGCACTTTTCTTCCCATTATCCTAGACTTTTCCATTTTGAATTTCAAGATTTCATTTTCTTACACCTTTTTTTTCCCCTAGACCTTGCTTAACTCATCTTTCTTGGCCCTTTTCTGCTTTAGCTTTCAGGTGTGTGGGAAGTTCTTCACACATGGAACATTTTTTTCCCAAATTGCTGGGATGCCTTTCTGGCTCAGATCTCAGGCATTTTATTTCTGAGAGTGTTTTCCTTCAACAGATTCATTTACCATCCATGTTAGAGCAGAAAATGAAAACACTGTTATAAGTCAGATGTTAATGATATAATCCCATCTTTACCTCTTTCCAGATGGACCCGATTGGCTGAGGAGAGCGGGCATCCTGGGAGGAGGGAGATGACAACGACAGTGACAATGTCCATGACAAATAGCTGGCATTTTTGTTTTTTGTTTTTGAGTACTCTGTGCTAAGAACTTTTCCTGAATTGTGTTATATAATCCTCATAACAATCCTCGAAGTATTTGCATTCCCATTTTGCATACAAGGTAATGAAGAATTGGTCCAAGACCGCATCACCAGACGGTGTTCAGATTTGAGTGTGAACCCAGACACAGCCTGATTCCGTAGCTCTTGCTCTTAACTCCTAAGTCAGTGCTTTTCGACAAAGCACGCAGCAGTGTTCCTGATTGTCACCATTGTGAGGGAGAAGGAGGGAGGTGCTATTGGCATCTAGTGGGTAGAAGACAAGGATGCTGCTCAACTTCCCACAGGGCACCGGACAGCCCCCAGCGGAGATTTACGTGGCCCCAGATGTCAGTGCTCTAAATTGACACTGTGCTCTGAATGGTCTGCCTCCCAGAAATGAAATGCTTGTTTTCTGTTGAACTTCCAGAAAGTTGAGTAGTTTACCTTTTAACCTTAAACCTTACAGATTTCTTTTCACCAGCCTACTAAAATATATCATGTGTGCTGTTTTTTAGAGATACCTAAGTGAGCAGTGGTGTGATGAAATGATTCAAAGAATCCAGCTGCTGTCAGAACAGAGAGCTTGCGTGACATGCTTTTGGTGCCGAGTTACCCTAACCTTGTGAGAAAGAGATTCCCAGTGAGAACAGTTTTGTCTGGGTCCTTTCGTAGCGCAGAAGCCTCTGCTATCTGCGTGTGTATTCGTAGCCTGTCCTTGCCTGTTTGAGATCAGATCCACCCCAGGGGCCATGGGTACTAAGTGCCATTTAAGGAAGGACATTGACCCTTTTCAGTGCTTTTCATAGAAATGCTCTAGTATGCTGAAACCTGCATTCCCAAGAAGCCACCTGTCTGCAAGTCCTTTCTGACAAACCCCCAAAATCCTGTTGCCAGGGTTATTATGGCAATGATTGTGAAAACCTTGGCATTTAAACGGATTCTGTGAACTCAAAAGAGAAAAAGTTGGGAAACTGCTGTGAAGGAAGTATGAGCTAATATCTGGGCCAGGCAAATGCATAGCTTCTTTAACTCCTTAAACTTTTAAGTATCTGTTTAATTTTTCTCATTTTATTTTTATGTGCTTCAAATTCTACATTAGTTTACATAAGTTAAACTCAAAAAATATTACAAGGGTTTAAGGAATTTTGTTTTTATATCGTGATTTAAAAAAAAAACAGAAAATTTACCATCTTAGCCATTGTTAAAGGCACAGTATGAAATTTTCTAGTTATGCCTCAATTCTAGTGATAGTTCACTCTGGTTGTTTTCTACCAATCACATAGCTGAAGAAGATTTCAATTATTTGTTGGCTCATCCATATAGCAAATATTTGAATGCTTACCATCTATGAAGTAGAATAGGAATGTTGTTTTGTTTCCTTCCAAAATAGAAACTTGTAATGTTTTCCTAATTATAAGATCTGTGCTTGTTGCAAAGAGGTCAGAAAATACAGAAAAGCATAGTCACTCATCATCCCAGAACTCTGTTTATTATTATTAACACATAGGTATATCCTCCTAGATTGTTTTTTGTCACTGCCAATCTATGTCTGTTGTATTTTTACCCCAAATGCTATCACACTCTATACCATAATGTTAGTAACCATCTTCAGTTAATACAATGTGGACATCTTTCCACGGCAGTAACTCTTCTGTGTGATCTGTCTAATCGTCTTAGTGGGTACATTGTATTCAATAATGTGAATGTACCTTAATGTCAGTGATCAGGACTCTTTCACTGAACACTCACGTTTCCTTTCTCTCTTCTAAACAGCACACAGGTGGTTATTCTTATTTATATCTTTGTATTTTTGCTTAGTTAGTATAGAAACAAGGTCTCCTGTTTATTGTTACATTCCCAGGAATTAACACTGAACATAGTAAGTCTTTAGTATAATAGATTTTAGTTGAGTGAATGAATGGCCGGGTTATTTCTACAGGATCAGTAATAGGGCTTTTAATGTGAAGTAGGACTTGGTAGTGATGTAGGGAGCTTGGTGATTGGGGTGACTGAACTGCCGGGGGCAGGGCTGTCTGTAATAGAGGTCATCCAGGGCCACTGAGGCCATAGATTACCTGGGAGAGATGGAAGAGCACAGAAAGGGAGATGCTGTCTTCAGATACTTGTTCAATGCTCACTGTACACCCAAGGGCAGGGGAGTATAACTGGTTCCTCTTTTGCTGCCTCCTTCACATGCAGCCAGTTTCCCTTCTGTAGGACACCAAGGTTTCAGGCCAGTGTTGTCTGTCCTCTTCACCCTATTTGTGCCAGCAGTAAGTAGAGCAGAACGGCAGGGAGGCTACCAGACTCCGGTCTTGGCTGTACCACTCACCGGCTTCCTGACCTTACATTGCCTAATCTCTCTTTGCCCTCCACTCATCTCTATAAAGTAGAGAGAGAGAATTGCTGGTAATAATAGTCGTACCTTACAGAGAGTGAGAGATTACTAAGTGTTAGCTAATATTATTGTAGAATAAGTAAGCTTTAATATGTTGCCCTTTGTTTCTTTTGTATGGGAGAAATCCACTGTAAGCCCCAAACCAACCAACCTACTAACACATGTATAACATATATTGAGTTTTCTAAAACAAAATCATTTTGTGATTAGGAACTGCCAACTTTATTTGTTGTGTAGTAAGATACTACTCCTTTATTGAGCAGAGGAACTGTGTGTTCTTGTTCTCCTAGCTTTCAAGTCACATCATTCCCTTGCATAGCTCCCAATAAAGTGTTACTGTCTTTGAGGGGTTGAGCCTCAACAAGGGGCCCAGCGTTGCTCACTCCAAGAGAAAGAGACCAAGTTCCACAGAGCAGAAGCTTTATTCTTTGATCAAGGAATGGAGAGGTAAGAGCTCCTGCTCTAAAGGCACTTACTCCCCAAAAGGGGTGAATGGGAATGGTTTAAGGGGGTTCAAAGGGCACGGGTGGTGACCATGTTGTCAGGATTCAAGGAGAGATGGAAGTGTCTAGCACCATCTGGAGCATGCACAGTCTTGCACACATGGGTGAATTGTGCCTTGCAAGGTGCAGCTCTCCCTGCCTGGGCAGGGTCTTTGTGTGGCGATGTGTTTTACCAAGGGTACAGTGAGCTTGGCTTCCTTGGTTCTTGCTGCTTAGGCAGTTATCTCCCTCTTGCCTTGTTTCCTGTTAGCAGGTGCAGCCGACCAGGAGAACTGCCAGCTTTCCTGTATTCAGGCGCTGTTTTAGATGGGGACAGGTGAAAGTGGAGGGGTGAGGTTCATGCCTCAGTGACCAAAGGACAGCACCCGGCATCATGGTGATGAGAGGTTATTTGCTACTATCTCCTCCTTCTTGCAGGGGAAATAAAGCTCTATATAAACTCACTGGGAACCTGTTGCTGAGCTTAGAGTGAGGAAAATGAGCTATGAAGTATTTGTTGTGGAGTATAGAATTTCAATAAATACTGCTGTCTAAGTAGAATCAACTGTTCATTACCTCTCTGCTGACCACCGGTGATTCATAGGTAATCCTGAAACCTCCAAGGAGAAGGAAGGAAAAAATACTACTAATATGCATCAGTAGCATTGCATATTACTGAAAGATGTGGAAGTCTGTTACAGAAGAGAAAGCACTGTTTAATAAAAACTTTTGAACCCGATTTTATGTCTTTCATGTTTTTGTTTCCTTGATGTTATTAAGCTCCTTTCCCCTAGCATGTCTCAGGATATCTGAGTTCTGCTGCTCACAGCTTCACCAGCTTCAATTTTGGAGCAACTTCCCTATTGCTGCCCCATCTTATACCGCTAGTAAGGGGCAGTATTATAATTATTGTACTTTACACAGATGGCTTACGTCTTCTTTACTCAGTTCTGCAAGGGCTCCTATATTTCCAAGTCAGGAAGGGACTGAATGAAGGGCAGTATCAGATTTGAAGATTTCCTGACTTTGGCAACTTAGTTTAGATGCCCTGAGGTCAACTTGGCTATCCAGAACTCTTGAGGAGTAAGTCATTCTGAATGAATGTTTCCTACATTGCCAAGCAGCTTACACCCCCCCAGAACTAAAGCACTGAAACTAGAAATGTGGTGCACTTTTGGGAAGATTGTGAAGAACTGTCCAGTGAACAACTTTGCCTTCCTAAGTGAAGGGAAGGGGATGTGTTTTAATGTGAGGCCTGGGCCGGTGTGATGCCAGAGTCAGCACACTGCTGCACCGTGTGAACTGTGCTGTACAGAACAGTTGTGAAGAAGCAGAGTGATGTTTACGTTACCTGTGCAATGCTTGAAGGGCTTTTTACTGCTCTGCTGTTTAGTTCTTGCTCCTCTTTTTCACTGATTTTTCTTTCTTGCTTGGGGCTAAGTCAGTGTGCTTGCCTCTTATATTTTGTTTTTTGACATTAAGAATTTATGAAGGTAGGGATGTCAGATCACCTCTTACAGGATTGATAAGAATGTAGTATGGATGCCACCATGCCTCTGACAGATGGGACGCATTGATCATTGGATTCTCCCTGCTGAGACATTAGAGCCCACCTCAACACGACATTTCAGGCTGCTACTGCCTATGAGTTGAACGCAGATTGAAACCTTTATCTACCATCTATGTCTTCCTAGACTCCTTCAGTTTACAAGTGAGGAAAACCAAGACTCAGAGAGGAAAGGTGGCTTGCCTGGAGGTACACAGTTAGAATCTAGGTCCTCTGGTTCTTAGATCAGAGAACTTCCGCCAGTTTGTCCTTCCTAGTCACTGTGGGCTTAATGAAGCCCAGGCCTTTTGAAACTAAAAATATGACTTGAGGGAGGGAGGGAGAAAGGGGGCTCTCATGAGTCAGATGCATGGGGGATGTGTGTGTGTGCATGCTTTTATGTGTGCATGCATGCCAATTCTGATATCTGTTTTGCTTTCTTCCTAATTCTTTAATGTTTTCAACTGGTGGTGTTGACAGCTGGGAATTCTAGGTAAGAAAGGAATTACGATTTTAATTTGATGGTAGCAGAACCTGGACGTTACTACCAGGTCTGCATGTGCCCAAGGCCAGGGTGTGGCAGGGAGGAGGTAGATGCTGATTTCCTTACTGTGATGTGTGTGTCTGTGTGTGGGGGCGGGTGGTCTTCAGACAGGAGAAAAATAACACCAAGTGAGGAGGCCCAGCCGCAGACCCCAGTGAGCAGCTGGCCTATCCTGTCATTTTGACTCTGCCCCAGCAAGGACAATGCGCGTTCGGCTTAGAAAAGCCTTTGCTGCTCATGCTGTTACCTCAGGTGAAGTTAGATGGAGGCTGTAAAGGGCCCTTTGAAATTTTTTTTTTTCACTGTGTTTGGGGGAGGGGGTAAGTTCTTCAGAAAGAAAAAAACTGCATTAAGTCAGTATCACATTTGCAAATGCTTTTATATTAATATCTTCACACTTAGATACTTTTATGAAATAGCTTTATTTTCTTTTTAAATCATTATAGTAATATATGCACATAGTAAAAGCTCAAACAGGAGAGCAAGCCAGTGAGAAGTAGATGTCTTTTCCTTCCTCCATCTAGGCCACGCTACAGACAATTGGTGTTAGTGGTCGTTGTATGTACACATACGTACTCCACATACAGAAATGCACGTACATAGATAATGAGAGCATGCTGATGGTATGAGTTCACTGGGACTGTCGTAGCAGTATCACAGGCTGCGTGGTTTAACCAACAGAAATTTCTCACTGTTGAAGGCTGGTCCTTTGAGATAGAGGGCTCAGGAGGGTTGGTCTCTGGAGGCCTTGGCTGGCAAACTTGATATCCTTCTCTTGTGTCTTCACATGGTCTTTCTGTGTGTGTGTCTCTGTCTTAATCTCCTTGTCATGAAAGGGTCTCAGTTATACTGATTAGGGCCCACTCCAGTGACTTTCTTTGACCTTAATTACCTCTTTAAGGATCCTATTTACAAATATAGTTACATCCTGAGGGTATTAGAACTTCAACATGTGAATTGGGTAGGGGTGGGGGGCGGTGGGACACAATTCAGTCCACAGTACTGACTTACCCAAAACTACGCTTTTGTATAGATAGTCCATTATTCATTTATCTAGTCCCCATGTAGCTGGAGAGTAAGGCTGTTTCCATGCTTGTAATGAACACCCTTATTCCTAAATCTCTGCACCCAGGATTGTAAGCATTGCCCTCCAGAGAGACTGTCTTGCCTCCCTTTCGAGTGTATAATAATGTCTTGTGGAAAAGGAGAGTGTGCTGCATCTTCAGATTAAAGCCCTTAATGGTCTCTGTGATATAATCTTATATGAGAAGGTCAGAGGGCAACACTTGACTTGTGAACTTGGCCCTGTGGCCAGCTCTTTTGTTTGAGCAGTGTTGCTATTACAACTTTATCATACATTATTCACTTATGTGGGTAAAATTGTGATATTTCCAGAATATCTCACCTGGCTTTAGTACATCTGCATATTAATTGGCATTCAGAGGTGGAAAGAAGTATGACTTTAGTGCACTTGCATCATTCCTCAGGGGTGGAGAGAAGTTACCTGGGCCAGGAGGGCTTGTCTGTACCTGAGAGGGGAGGGGAGAGCTGGTTTTGCTTCTGCTGGAGCAGGAAAGAGAGAAGGTCCTAGACTACAGTTTGTAAGCAATGAACAGGTTTTAAACTTTATTTCTCCCTTTGACTGATTTCGGTTTTTAAAGGTATTATGCCCCAGTATTTCCTTTCCCCAGAATTACATCTGGCGCAGTTGGCAGGATTCTTCTGAATCCGAAATCTGTTATAGTGGGTGTGACCTTTGGGAGGGCTGCCTCTAGAAATGATGGGGAGAAGTGGTGCTCATGCTAAGGGACATGTGTCTACACTCATGTGGTCATGGAGGCACTACCACTGCTGCTGCTGCTCTTGCTGCCGGCCGGAGCCTGGTCACAGCTATGGAAAGGAGCAGAAGTCTGGGTCACCTTGATAGAGAAGCAACTGGCTGCTGTGTACCATGCCTTGCTGGCTATGGAGCCCATCACCTGAACAGCTCTGACCAAGGTAATAACCATGTATCCCATTGCGGGGTGGGTGAGAGACTGGACCCAAAGGCCATGGAGTGGCGTGGCATAGACACCTACCGTATATCATGTGGCTGGCCATTTTCCTTTGGCATCCCAAGGGAATAATGAAGCAGACACATTGGCCCAGGTGCGCTGGCTAGAAAGAAAGCCTGTGTTTGATGTGGCCCAATGGCTACATCAGCATTTGTTGTATGCAGGGCAAAAGACAATATGGGGCCGTTGGTGGGGTTTGCCATTGACCTTTGAAGAACTCAGCCGAGCCCGGAAGGAATGCCCTGCATGTTGTGTAGATCAGCAAACCACCAAGAGGGGCCTAGAGTGTCTCTTTGCAGCCTATGGCTGGTCACCAGTGATTGAGAGCAGTCAAGGCACCAACTTTATTGGACATGTATTGCAAGGATGGGTGCATGGCTGGTTCTTCCTGCACCTTGGGGAAAAGGACCGGAAGCTGGCCTCCTGTGTATTCCTGGAATAATAGCAAAGTGGCCCCCCACAATCATGATTATTTGCTTCTACAGTCCTTGTGTCCTGGATGCACCCCCTGGCTGCAGCTGCCATGTGATGGCTGGTATGGAGGAGTTTTGGACTTAATCTGCATGGGACTTTGAATCTATCTGAATCCTCTGGCTTGAGAATTATCATGATTGTATTGCTGTTGTCAAGAAAAAGTGCTTAAAGAGAGGCTTGACTTTATCTAATGTTTGGTAAAAGTGTTGTGAGCAATCTAGCATCATTATTAGGAATGAGTAAACAAGTGTAGAAAGATATTTTGTGCTTAGGGAGAGATTGTGCTGTAAAGTACATTTACTTAATCTGCATAGGCTGAATCCTCTGGCTTGAAGATTATCAAGATTTTATTGCTGTTGCTATTGCATGTCATTAGATTGGTCGGAAGAGGGGGAATGAGTAACTTGTAAGTTGAGATTTCTGGAGGGCTGGCCTGTGTGTAAAATTGTAATATTTCCAGAATATCTCACCTGGCTTTAGTACATCTGCATATCAGTACGCATTCAGAGGTGAAAAGAAGTATGGCTTTAGTGCATTTGCATCATTCCTCAGGGGTGGAGAGAAGTTCATCTCCACATCAATGGATAATTACCTGGGCCAGGAGGGCTTATCTGTGCCTGAGAGGGGAGGGGAGGGCTGGTTTGCTTCTGCTGGAGCAGGAAAGAGAGAAGGTCCCGGACTGCAGTTTGCGAGCAATAAATGGGTTCTAAACTTGATTTCTCCCTTTGACTGGTTTTGGTTTTTAGAGGTATTTTGCCCCAGGATTTCCTCTCCCTGGACTTATAACTTAGCATTCATATATTGAGCCATTAATGAGGAAAGGTTTTTTCATTTATTTGGCTTTTTAAAAAACAGACTATTTTTTAGAGCATTTCATGTTCACAGCAGAATTGAGAGGAAGGTACAGAGATTTCCCATATTGTTAGCTCCTGCACCTCCACATGCATAGCCTCCCACATATCAATGGCCCCCATGGTACATGTGTTACAGTCAGTGAACCTACACTGACACATCCTTATCACAAATGGCTCTGGTTTATATTAGGGTTCTCTTTTGATGTTGTACATTCTACATTTATTTGTTTTTAATGCTCTGACTTGTTCACTGAAAGATTGAAACCCTCTGGAGTCAGGGATATTAACAAAATGCTGAAACTTCTCTCCAAGCTTTTGACAGACCTGAAAGTTAGGCTGGCTGCGAATTGAAGGTGAGCATCAGTGTGAGTGACATGGTCAGAGTAATTAGCTGTAAGTGGCAGGAGCGGGATGTAAACCTGTTTATTCCAAATTAACCTCTTCTAGACAGAAGTGGTAGGACAGTGGGTCTGTGAGATTTTCTGGATGCTAACATGACATTTCTTTCATGGATGGTATTTTGAATTCCATTTGGTGTATACATCAATGTTTAGCTTAAGGTAATGAACTTATACTGTTGGTTATTGGCATAGTGTGGTTGATAAATAACTTTTAGGTTAGTAGAGAACAGCTGTTGGATTGTAATATTAGGTAGTGTGTATATGTATACACATGTGTATATGTATAAACACAAACATACATATGTATTTAAATATATGTTTAATATTAAATATATGTATGCATATATATTTAAGCATTCTATAGAGTGAAAGTGAAAAGTGAGGAACTTCAGAAAAATCAGATCCATACAATGATAGATGACTTTAATGATAGGGTAGGATTAAACCAGTATGATTTTCTTTCCACATTTTCCTTAATCTCATCCATTCTATCTCTGTTTGTCTCCCTTAAAATGACCAATTAGGCTCGTGTGTGTGTGTGTGTGTGTGTGTGTGTGTGTGTGTGTGTTTATTTTTACCCTTTGTGGAGATAGTGAGATATTCTGCTGTGGGAAAGTTCTATGATGGGAAGCATTAACCTCTTCTCTAATACTTTGTTTATTGCATTTGAATTTGAAATACAGTAAGATTGGTTATTTAAGACCATAGAATTTAAAAAGTCAGCACTCGATAAGGAAGGCAGTTGTAAAAGAATTTGGGAGGCAGAAGAGGAGGGAGGCAAGGCCCAGAGAAAAGCCAGCCAGACAAGTCAGTTGGTTGGGGAGATTTGGGCATAAGAGTGGAAACAAGGCAGTCAAATTGATAGAGAATATGAGTGAGTGACTTGTAAAGGAAGGTGGCCTCTAAGAACACCTATCTGTATGGGTGCTAGATTCCACATGAGTGATCTCTCAGCTCAGCCCAAGTTGAATAGCTTACTTTACAAAGCAGTGGCCTAGCTTTATGAGGCAAGAAGAGTCTTTTTGAAGATGACTTGGAAGACTGAATAAAAGATAGAGATTACATTAGCAAAAATTTGAAGTGATGAAATAGGGTCCAACAACAATGGCAGGTCCGTGAAGTAAAAGAAATGACTTGGGAAGTGACTACATTTCCAAGATCTGTCCTAACATCATTACGATTACAACCTGTTTTCTCTTACCTGGGTGCCAGTCTTATACCTGTATTGTACCTGTATACCTCTCTCTTCTCATTGTAAGTGATGTTTATGGTGTGGCATTCTAATTGATGCTTTTTTTGAGCCATGCAAAGTCTTGAAAAGCCATACAAAGAACTTCCTTCCAAATCATTACCAGATTGAATTGTTAGGTTTTAGGTTTTATAGTGACTCGAGTGTTAATAGATGTAGGTTTGGTTGTTATTTGCAGTTTATAGTAATGTCTCTTGTAAAATTCCCAGTTTTCTTAACAGAAATTCCTTCCTGACACCAGGTATGTCCGATGAGGCCCCCTACAGGACATAGCAGAAGCATAAGCACTGTTACCACTACCACCCCCACTTTACAAATGAGGAGACTGAGTCTTAAAAGGATAAATAACTTGTTTATAGTGTACAGTTTGTTGGTGGAACAACCAGGCACCAAACCTGGGCAGGATGACTGTGAGCCTGGACCTTTAACAGCACTACCCCATTGCCCTGTGTGTCTCTAAAGATCTAGGTTCAGAGGGCACTGAAAATATTCCATATTATATAACAATGGGTATATGTCATATGTTTGTCTAAATCCATTGAATGTACAACAACAAGAATGAACCCTCAGGTACTGTGGGCTTTGGGTGATTAGGGTGTGCCAGCCAGTGCGGGTTCATCCTTGGTAAAAAATGTACCATTCTGGTGGATGATTGGTAATGGGGGAGACTATGCATGTGTAGGAGTAAGGGGTATATGGGAAATCTCTGTGCTTCCTCTCAATTTTATTGTAAACCTAAGACAACTCTGAAAACATAGTCTTTAAAAAGAAAAAAATTAATACCAGATCCAAAACTGAAAATTTATCCCTATTTTATTCAATATTCCTAAATTATGTCTAGTTGCATTGACCAGTAAAGTCCAAACCAATAAAGATATCCAGTTGCCTGAAGTAGAAGGCTGTGTGTCCTTAGTGATGCAGGTGGGCCTTGGTGATGCAGAAGTGTAATGTAAACAATACACTTCTAAGAGGCACCTATTCCTTTTGAGCTTTAAGTTACACTCACAGTATTTCCTGCAAAGGACTATGGCTGCAGCATATGTAGCCTTTTGCATCCCAACATGCCCCTCGGTGTCCGTAGTTCATTCTTTGACTCATGGATTTTCTCAAATCCCTCACTTGCATCCACCTTTTTTACATTCTTCTCACCTCCCTTTGTCCTTTTCCTAGTTCTTGGCTGCTTTTCTTACTCTTAGTCGACTCCAGAGCTCTGTCTAAGAGTAATGATTTTGTGCCTCCAGTGAGCTGTGCCTTTTCTGTTCAATTATTGGCCATTTTCCAAGCCACAGTGCTTATCACGTGAAGACAGTGTGTGAGAATTCTGGCAGAGCTTTGTTCACAATAAACTGTTCTTCATGTTCTACAGGCAGGAGGGCCCAGAAAAATGATGGCCTGGCAGGTCGATCTGCAGAGATTTGGGGTGAATTGGTTTGTAAAGAAATGGCCCTAAGAGGATATTGTGTGTTCCTTTTCTAGCTGGCCTGCTGCTGTGGGTCTGCTGGCTGCTCCCTCTGCTGTGGCTGCTGCCCCAAAATCCGGCAGTCGCGGAGCACGCGCTTCATGTACGCGCTCTACTTCATTCTAGTCGCCGTCCTCTGCTGCATCATGATGTCAGAAACTGTGGCTAATGAGATGAAAGAGCACGTAAGTCTGCCTCTCTTTGAATTATTCCAATTTCTGATGGTAAATGAAGGTGTGTGGGAAAAATTCAATTCCGAAGGCAGGACTGTCCCACCCGAGGGTGGTTTGGGGTATGTGCTTGCTCTCACTGAACCTTCCTGAAGCCTCTTCAGGGCTTCCTGCCCAGCAGGTGAACTGTTCAGTATCTTGATCGCAGTACAGATGCAGTCTGATGCTTTTATTGTAGAGGGTTGTGTGTTTTGTCTTAGCCTTGCTTGTAGCTGTTCCTAATTAGGTGTATAGTCTTTTCTTGTAGACTTGTACTTTCCCTTGTCATAAGGATGTCTGCCAGTATCTCAAGTAGCAGCTGTTACACACACTTAATTTGGTCTATGTGGGAAGTATGATAAAGCTGAGATAAGCCCACAGATAATGAGGAGTGGGCTGCAGAGTAGTTTTTACTTTTCTGGACATTCCACTTGTAGGGTGGGTGCCTTACGGGTGAGGGATCATCTCCAGCCATTTCCTGGTGAATGTACGCATTGGGCCTGGTGTGCGAGCTGATGAGGACACATACAGGACATTTTTCTGGACCTTCAGCGGGGCAGGCAGAGAAACATTCACAAGCGCCTCTGTGTGGCTGCAGGGCCACCCCTCCCTCCATCGGCTCTGACCCCAGACCACACTGCACACACACCACTGCTGGGCGCACCTCTCTAAACATTCCCAGCTGTTTCTGTGATGGCAGCTTCCTACTCAAGGTTCTATGCTGGCTCCCCATTTGCCCTCAGAACATGGGCAAATACCTCAGCTTAGCACAGAAATTCCTGCAAGATTTGGCCATTTTACCTGCCCACGTCTCCCCTCTGTCCTTCTACACATGCCTTGTCCATGTTCTCTTCCCTTTTCTCCATCTACACAGTTTTGTCACTAAGATTGCCATCAGCCTTGGTTCTAGACTCAACTGGGCCATTTAGAGCTGGAGACCTCTGGCAAGGTACTTCAAGATTCAAAGACTCAGTGCCTTAGTTTCCTCATCTATAAAGCAGGAATAATGACAGTCCACCCTGCTCAGGTAGAGTGCAGCAGTGAAGAACTGAGATGTTACAGTCCAGAATAAAACCTGGCACATGACATCACCCAATAAATATTAACAATTGAAATACTCATTATTATCATACAAGTCTCTTCCTCTAAAAAGTCTTCCCTAGCAATATGAGTCACCATTTTCCGTTTCATAAATGTCCTGTGAACACTCAAAAACTAGATAATGGCTGGAATTATTAGGAACTATTTCATAGGGCAGATTCCTTGGAGGGTAATCAAATGTTAAAATTATTATGAAAGTCATATCCTAAAATACATACCAGTGGCTCCCAAATTATCCATCTCTACCTCTAACTCCAATGTTTCTGATGGGTTCACCACTAAGAGATACTATATATCTGTATAGTTTGAGATTTTGTTTCTTGGAACCAAAGCTTAATTCAAGACTGAAAACTTCCTAAAACCTGGTTCCTACCACTCAGTACCACAGGGGATCTCAGGCCAATGCTTGTTGAATTTAAAAAGAGTACACTAAGTCACCTAAAAAATGAAGAGAGTAAATGAGATTAAGTGGACCTTCAGAATAAGAGTTGAAAATCTACCCATTTGCCTCAAATGCCATGGTAAGAGGAAAAGATTCGGGGCCAATCACCACCAAGATACAGGAAAACCTGGTATGGCCTGGCGAGGCAGCCTTGGGCCTTGGTCTCCCTGCCTCCAAACTGCCAGAGCATGTCATGTAGCCTGTGGCACTTACCAATTTCTATTTTGTTTTCTGCCTCAGAAGACTTTATACCTGGTCTTCCAGATTATAAACTCCTTTCTTGTAAGTCTGAATACCCCTTAGTTCCCTCTGCTGTGCCTTACTGAGTAGAAATCCAATGGTGAAACCAGAGGAGAATCTAGATTTCTCAAGTTTTGACAATAATTTTACTATATTCCAGACCATTCAGCCACAATTATAAAAGCATTACCCAACAGAAAACTTCAAAGGGCCCGCTTTAACTAATGGATAGGAACACATCAAGTGCTTTTAAGAAAACGGTTGTTTTGAACACTCAAGTGTATTTAAAATAGCCTACAGTTTCAGCATAAAGGGGAGAACAAACACTCCTGCGGAGGTGCCCTTGGTGCCATCATCTTCACTGTGAGGGGAGGGGAGGCTCCATGAGAGCTCCCCGAAAACCCCATCACTCTGCTGGGCCCCAGGGAGACACTATTTGGATGGCGAGCCCTTCCTGTCCCCCTTTCCCTCTGCCAACAGCTGTCCTCAGGGAACACGCCTGCTGCATTTCCCAGCAAACTGTGCCCCTGATTGCAAGTCTGGCCCAGCCCTGTGAGACTGGTGCCCTAGTGGGTTCCTTGGTGGGTAAGTCTGACTCATTTTGGGGTCGGGTAGTAAGTAAGAAGCCCACTTCTCTGCAGATACGAGCCACACTCTCTCACCTCAGCTTTATGAGGGTAAAGATAGTATTTGCAGCTATCTGCTGACATTGCCATCTTTTTTGTTAATCTGTTCAGAACCTAGGAAGGGAAGTATTATTTACTGGGCTCCCTCAAAAACGCCAACACATCCCCCATAATCTGGCTGATGAAGAGGCTATTTTAAATACACTTGAGTGTTCAAAACAACCGTTTTCTTAAAAGCACTTGATGTGTTCCTATCCATTAGTTAAAGCGGGCCCTTTGAAGTTTTCTGTTGGGTAATGCTTTTATAATTGTGGCTGAATGGTCTGGAATATAGTAGAATTATTGTCAAAACTTGAGAAATCTAGATTCTCCTCTGGTTTCACCATTGGATTTCTACTCAGTAAGGCACAGCAGAGGGAACTAAGGGGTATTCAGACTTACAAGAAAGGAGTTTATAATCTGGAAGACCAGGTATAAAGTCTTCTGAGGCAGAAAACAAAATAGAAATTGGTAAGTGCCACAGGCTACATGACATGCTCTGGCAGTTTGGAGGCAGGGAGACCAAGGCCCAAGGCTGCCTTGCCAGGCCATACCAGGTTTTCCTGTATCTTGGTGGTGATTGGCCCCGAATCTTTTCCTCTTACCATGGCATTTGAGGCAAATGGGTAGATTTTCAACTCTTATTCTGAAGGTCCACTTAATCTCATTTACTCTCTTCATTTTTTAGGTGACTTAGTGTACTCTTTTTAAATTCAACAAGCATTGGCCTGAGATCCCCTGTGGTACTGAGTGGTAGGAACCAGGTTTTAGGAAGTTTTCAGTCTTGAATTAAGCTTTGGTTCCAAGAAACAAAATCTCAAACTATACAGATATATAGTATCTCTTAGTGGTGAACCCATCAGAAACATTGGAGTTAGAGGTAGAGATGGATAATTTGGGAGCCACTGGTATGTATTTTAGGATATGACTTTCATAATAATTTTAACATTTGATTACCCTCCAAGGAATCTGCCCTATGAAATAGTTCCTAATAATTCCAGCCATTATCTAGTTTTTGAGTGTTCACAGGACATTTATGAAACGGAAAATGGTGACTCATATTGCTAGGGAAGACTTTTTAGAGGAAGGGACTTGTATGATAATAATGAGTATTTCAATTGTTAATATTTATTGGGTGATGTCATGTGCCAGGTTTTATTCTGGACTGTAACATCTCAGTTCTTCACTGCTGCACTCTACCTGAGCAGTGTGGACTGTCATTATTCCTGCTCTATAGATGAGGAAACTAAGGCACTGAGTCTTTGAATCTTGAAGTACCTTGCCAGAGGTCTCCAGCTCTAAATGGCCCAGTTGAGTCTAGAACCAAGGCTGATGGCAATCTTAGTGACAAAACTGTGTAGATGGAGAAAAGGGAAGAGAACATGGACAAGGCATGTGTAGAAGGACAGAGGGGAGACGTGGGCAGGTAAAATGGCCAAATCTTGCAGGAATTTCTGTGCTAAGCTGAGGTATTTGCCCATGTTCTGAGGGCAAATGGGGAGCCAGCATAGAGCCTTGAGTAGGAGGCTGCCATCACAGAAACAGCAGGGGATGTTTAGAGAGGTGCGCCCAGCAGTGGTGTGTGTGCAATGTGGTCTGGGGTCAGAGCCAAGGGAGGGAGGAGTGCCCCTGCAGCCTCACAGAGGCGCTTGTGAATGTTTCTCTGACTGTCCCCCTGAATGTGCTGATTTAGAAACGGTTTGGCTGCACTTCCTGCAGAGTGAATGAGGTCCCTGTGGGTGAAATCAATCCTTTTCCATCTGAAGGACCTTAAGGGGAGTGGGGGCTAGTTGGCCAGCTGGCCACAAAGTTCATGGCCTATAGAATATAGGCTGACTTCATCCTCAGGCGGTGCTTGAGGGCTGGTGTTGAAGGGTCCTTTGTGGTGATGCACACTGGGCTCCTGCTGCAGCCTTCACCCCCTCCTTGTTGGTTGTGGAAATACTGAGGATGTGATGGGAAGAGGAGAAAGCTTGTGTGCATGACGACTGGGAGGGAGTGTGTAATGGCCTCCCACCCAGCATTCTTGCCTTTATGCTCAGTGACCGGGGCTCTGTCCAGAGCCCATGGGCTGCTGGTATGCGGGTTAAGAACATGAGGGTAGCAATATTTGCAGTTTTGTCTTGGTTTCACAATGCAGCCTGTGTTAAAGTTTGAGTGAGAGGGTACTGCAAGGAGCTGCAGTGGCCAGACTTGGTCCTGCCTCTTTTCACTTGGGAAACGCCTCTTTCCAGTGAGTGCTTGGGCTCAGAGAAAGCTTCGCTGTGTTGGTTGAATAGGGTCTGATTTCTGTCTTCTGGAGCATTTTTCTCATCTTAAAATGTAGGAGACGTTTTATTGCAGGTCATTCTTATCATTAATCATGGAATTCAAGCAAGTCATCTTGAGATATTTGATGCCTGGGGGATTAAAAATCATTTCAGAATGTAGAATGATCAACAAAAAAAGTGAGAAATGTAAGCCTCCTGACCTATATAACATTCTGTGTTTGGAGATAGATGATGACACTTTGAGGTTTAGCTCTGGAGTAGCTCTGCACTGGCATTTTGGGAGGAAGGAGAAAGGAAGGTTCTTGTTTCCTGTGGAAGGGGGGCCCCTGAAACCAACCCTGCATTGGAAAAGGAAGGGTATGTGATCCATGTGGCCCCCACGCCTTCTTCCCTCTGAGCTCAGTGTGCCAGGCCAACATAGGTTGAGCCTTAAGTGTTCCTAACCTGAAACATCTTAGATCCACTTCTTTGCCCTGTGTTCCACTTGGTCCTAGGCTGCCTCATTCACTAAGATGTGGTAGGCAGGTGGCGCCTGAGATGGCTGAATCTTTGCATTTTATTATTTTAAATAGGATGATAATGTTGCAGGGTAGAGTGGATGTTAAGGGAACAGTGGACAAGATCTAACAGGATCTGAACAAGATGGGGGCTATGACTGCAGCTTTCCTCAGTGTCTTAAAAGAATCTGCTGAATTTCACTGTCTCTGCCTGAACTTGGTGGAAGTCAGCTAATCTGATTAGCTGACTAAGATCTAAGGTCCCACACATGAGCTAGTGCCACACCCAGACATTTCAGGTGAGCCTGGAAATCTAGCCCTGGAGGCCCATCTTGTTTAGCCTGTGTGGTTTTGTTTTGTTTTTAATTTAAATCTGGCTGCCTTTTTGTAGGGGCTAGCATGCTGTAGCTCATCTCTGCCCTTATTGCTGGATGTTTACTTACATTGTGTTACTTAACTGTTCACTGACTTTTTGGCCCTGAGGAAAGGTATTTGAATTTCAATTCCTGAATTACCTTAATTTCTGAGTTCATGAATTTCTGAAAAGGCTATAATTGTCATAATGGACACCAGGCTTCTCTTAATGCACCCATCAGGGTGGACAACACGGAAGTGGCTGAATGTGCTAGAGTGGCCATGTGCATAGCCCCCAGCTGAGACCAGAAAGCCCTTCTCCAACATGACTAGTCTACCCCTTGCATGCTGGTATCTGGCATTTTTATCCAAGTAACTGTTTAGAAGTTAATTCTTCAGATAACCTATGATCCACCAGCTCAATGGAATGGATTTTCTGAATAAATAGAGAAAAATTCCATTGAACCCATCCCCTTTGCCTCAGTTCAAAGGGCTTAAATCCACAATTAATCACAGCCTAACATCCATCCCCTGTCTTCTTCCACAGCAAATTTTGGACTTCATGATTTAACTCTGGAGAGAAAATATTTTCCCAGCCCAGGGCAAAATACCTTTGAAACCAAGATCAGTCAAAGGGAGAAATAAAGTGGGAGAAACCCGTTTATTGCTTATAAGCAGTTGTCCTCTTCTGCTCGCCCTCATCTCCTGACATGGTTGCAAAAAGGGACCCCACCCAACCTCTCCTGTCCAGATACGCACTCTCTCCCTCTTGTAATTACCTGTTGATACGGAGATGGACTACTACTCTCCACACCTTGGAAACACCTGTTGATGTGGAGGTGCACTAAGGCCGGGCAAGAGATTCTGAAAATACTGCAATTTTACCCACAATGATAAATGTAAAAATTGTGATTAGAATATGTACCTAAGATTTTAAAAGTTGGTGTTATGGGGGTTGGGATCAGTCCCTTCAATTTCAGGATTAATGTGAGGTGGAGGTGACTGCTATGGATCTAGCAAAGCCTCTCTCCTTCCTTAAGTTATATTCATCACTTCCCCCCAACCCCCACCTTTAAAAATTTTAAATACATATTCTAATATTCCAATCACAATTTCTACATTTATCATGACGTCCAGAATTTGCTGTGGAAGGGGAAAAGGGATGGGTGCAAGGCTGCTGACTGTGGATTTAGGCCCTTTGAACAAAGGTAATGGAATGGGCTTAAAGTATTTTCTCTATTCAGAAAATCAATTTTCTCACAGCACATTCCCTAGAGGTGATATACAAACTTTTTTTGGTCCATATTTCTCAGTAATTTTCATTGGTCATGATTATCTTCATCAGAAGGAGAAAGGAGAAGGAGCTGTGGTAAAGGGAAGTTCATGGATATTACCAATATTAACATTAGATTATGTGGAAGTAGATGAAAGTGAAATAGTTAAGGAAGGATTATTTGTAGCCAGTCTGGCCAAGGCCAAATCTAGTTATACCCACATCCAGGTCAAAGTGGTCATCTGCCTGAGCCTTAAGCACTGCCCTTAGCCCTTCTCATCGGATTGTTTTTCCCACACAGTCGGTTCATTTCTGGCTTTGGTCATTCTTTTATGTGTCTGCGAGTCAGGGTACACTTAGACAGGGATGCGGACCCAGACAGACTTTTTCCTGCTTTTTGTCTAGATCCAGTGCTAACCACATACTTTCCCCAGAGAGGTTATGAAAGTGTGTTTCCACTGTGCATTCTGGTCAGTCCCGAATCACCCCCATCAGCTTACCTAAAGTCATATTCCAGTTGCCTTATTTGGACATGAATTGTGCCCTAATGTCCCCCGCTTAATACAGTAACTTCCCTCAGACTTCTTTCTCCAGATAATCCCATGGGTGAACAGAGGATGCTGCTTGACTTGTGTTTCTCCTAGGTGACACCCATTTCCAAATTCTGGGGTCACCACAGTGTAGTCATTGTAGATGAACACAGAAGCTAGTTTCTTTAGAAACGACTTCAAAAGTCTATTCATAAGTACAACCTTCATTCAGTTCAGTGACATTTAACATTACTTTGGTGGTTCCTGGTGTTGAACAAGCTCTGATCCAAGGCTTTGAAATTTGCTAGACAAGCTACTTTACTTTTTATTTTTAACTGGTGATATTGAGAGGAATATGAAGGCAGTAGAGTATTGCTTTCCCTGTGCTGGACGCTGGGGATAAAAAAATACGTGAAACAACGTTGCTAGTTTAAAGGATCTAGTCAAATAGATAAGAAATGGAAAAAAAAAATGCAGCTCACTTATGTAATGAGTTCTGCCCTGTGGAGAGACAAACAAATGTTCTGTGGTGGTGGTATACAGAGAAAATAATGATCTCTTTTAGAGTATAATTTGAATAAAACATTAGAGTTTCTTAAAGGGGAAGAATCTTAAGTCATAAGGGGAAGAATCTTAAGTCATAATCCTTACCAAACTCATTTAACAGGTGACAGAGTGTGGCTTGTCCAAGGCTCTGATACCAGGGAGAGCTGGGACTAGAACCCAGGACTGCTGTCTACCTGGTCGGTGTTTTTCCTGTCTGTTCCACGAGGTGTGCTTGTTGCTCAGAAGTCACCCGGAAAGCCTTAGAAACATATTGTTCTCCTAATTTTCTTCTGGAGCTGGTACTGAGGGGAAAATATTCTTTCTCGAAGGAGCACCCTCTGGCTTTTAGCAGTTTTCTTAACTTATCTTCCCCACCTGCCTCCTTCCTGTTGTGAAGGCCAGAAGCTGAGCTCAAGGGTCAACTGTTAGTCTGAAGCAGAAAATAGGCACGACCACAAATATAGCATTTGTTTATTCAGTGGCTTTGCATGTAAAACAGAACCTGCCTTCAAGTTGTATTTGGAATAACCATCTTTTTAAAGTAAACATCAGTGATAAAAATATTCCACTTTGATCCAGAATACTGTGTGTGGTTTGTTTTAGCATAGAATGACAGGTATTCATGCTGAAGTTGGAACTTCTGGCTCCTGTTTTAATTTTGGTATTTACTGTTTGACTGTTCAGAGAACTGTGTGCCTGAGACCTAGCATCAGGCAGTAGTGTTATAGCCACAGAGAAGCTCTGTGGAGTAGAACTCCCTGTTCTTTGCTGGCGTTCTATGTGTTAGAGCAAGTGTCAAAAAAGAAAAATATTGCTGACCCGGTTCTTTGATTCTGAAGTACTTTTTCTAAAATCCAGCATAGATAGAATACTTTTCAAAAGTAGCTCTCTTTCTGACCAGCAGCTGAGTTCATTGTGCTGTTGTATCTTGTCTGTGTCAAGTATACCAGTGAGTAAGTTTCTGAGATTAAATAAAGGCGGGCCTGGGCTGTCCAACCTCAAGCACTTTGTAGGGCACAAAGGGAAAATTCTCATTGTGGCCTAATTGGATTTTCCCTGTGGGGAGCTGGCATTGAGATTCTACCTCTTAAATCCTCTGAGTCCCCTCCTCTGCAAGTAGGAGTGACTTTGGGGACACGTGTTTCCAAACAGTTTTATCTTTGGTCTAAATTCCATCCAGATAGAACACCATGTGGGAGAAACAGAGAGTCCCTGCAACCCACCCAGTGCTCAGACCTCACCCTCTGTGTGTGCACACAAGTGAATGCAGGGAAAATGATGGTGGGAAATAGTTTTGTACTACAGGCAATGATTTGAACTAATGGGTACCCTGCTGAGAGTCTTTTTTTGAGTCTGAACCAAAGACCAAGAGGTTTGATCCTTGTCCAGTAATAATGAGCTTGCTGGGAGCCAGAGGACAAGAAACAATAGTTATTGTCCTTGGTCTGGAGGATCCATTACCCAGAAGCTTTTGGAGGCATCTGGTGTCAACAGGATCTCTTTCAGGATTTCTTTGGTTGGGGCAGGGGAGGGGGAGATAAGATGCGAGAACTAAAGCTTTCCCAGCCCTTCTCTCTATCACCGTCAAAGCATCTGTTCAGCAACTGTCCACAGTCGGGGCCTTGGAGCACTTTGCAGATAAATAGGACAGACAAGAGTTTACAGTTGGACATGAACAATTCTGTCATAAAAACCGGCCAGAGGGAACAAACGGTACAAAACAAACTAAGAGGCCAGGAAGTCACCTCCAAATGCTGGAAGCAGGAAACATAAATCCTGCAAATAGTTGAATCTCGATGCTCTTCACAGAGTTTCAAAGGGTAATCATGTTACTTGGTTAAACTGTAATCCAAGTTTATGCTTTAAAAAATCGCTTAAATCACATAATTCCTTCTCCCCTATGTAGGTGCCAAGCACTGTGAAGCACTGTGTGAGGTGCAGGGGATGTAAGTATGCTCCTAACATAGTCATCGTCCTTACTGAACTGACCTTCAGGCGGGGGGCGAAGAGAACAGTTTGGTGAATACATACAGACAGAGTCCCTGACTTCAAGCTGCAGGTGTGCATGTGGGTGTGTTTGAAAACTATAAACAACGTGAACTGTTAGTGACTATTGGAGACGGTTGTGTCACCATAGTTATCTCTTCTGTTGACCTTTGGGGTCAGATTAGCACCCAGGAATGCTTTCTCTGTGTCCTGGGCTGGAGACTGGGAGCTGATGTGAGACAGGAGGTTTGTAAAAGGGAGTGGAGAGTGTTGCCTTCTAATGCAGGGTTGAGCTTAATCACGGGGGGTTGGATATTTTGGGGGTGTGGTTTTTAAATTTCAGTGATGCTGTTTCTACAGTCTTAAAAGAAGCCTAAAATTACCTTTTGACAAGCCAGCTGTCATCAGTGGGTTTTATTTTTGAGTGTACATGCTGTGTTTGCACAGCAGATGGTGAGGGCTTCATTCTGTTAGAGCTATTGAGGGCTTCTGACCCGCAGAGGAAGCTTTGGAACTCACAGGCCCGTGTACCCCCACCCCTCCAACTCCCCTCTGAAAACCAGTTTTCGCGGGTAGATAAATTAAAACTTAATTTGCTGCTCTAAAAATGGCCTATAGGAGATGTACAATTGGATTCATTTAAAGCTCAAATTCTGTTTTGGGACAGCAGTGAGCCCTCTGCAGAAGGGAAAGTCTCAGTGGAGGCAAGAAGGCAGGACCGTGCTGGGGCACTCGGGACAGTCAGCCTAGCCGCTCTGCCTTCTGCTGCGCCTTTGGCTTTTGGTCTGTGGAGTTAGTTATCAGTTGTCATTTGTCTCTGAGATACTAATTTAAACTTCAGTTCGGCCCGACTCTTCAGCTGTTCTCCCTGGTGGTCCGCGGGTAGGTGGACTCAAATGTCCAGCTGTGAGGGCAATGCAGTCTTGAGCCACCTGTTCAGCTCTGCCACTGTAGGGCAGAACCCACCCAAGCGGTATGCCAGCAAATGGACGGGGCTGTGTTCCGGTAAGACCTCATAAACAGGAGCTGGCTGGATTTGACCTGCAGCCAGGCAGGCGCTGCCTCCTGTGTTAGACCTTCCGGGCTCTGTGTGTATCACCAGCGGTTATTTTCCCCTGGTCTGTAAAGGGGAAATTTCAGTGGCCTCAGCTTTGTGCTGAGGGCACAACTGGACAGTGTGAACCACTGACTGGGTCTGCTAGGCAAGAATAATGGAGCAGTAAATGTAGTGTGACACCTTTAACAGCATAGATGTTTTAGTCTGTGTGTTCTTTTGAAATAAATTATACATCATTCAACATAAAAATAATTACTATTCTTTTAATGTTGCCAAAACAAGTATTTTTGTGATCAAGAAATAAGGATGGAGAAAATGAATATGTGGGTACCCTAGTTCCCCTGCTGCTGGGGACCCCCAATTCCAGGTCCAGTAAATGGTAAAATGAGAAAGATGCTGGGCCAGAAACCTAAGTATCTGCCAGGTGCTGGTCCTTAGCAGTAGGATGGGGAACGAGTAACTAGGGGCTCTCCGAGTCTTGAGGTTATAGGTACAGTAGAGTCTGATCTTATGGGGGATGCTAGCTTCTCATGTCCCACCTAAGGCAAAAATCATGAATAGTTAAAATTAACCATCAGAATGCTTGACATATCCACAAAATAGCTCACGTGTGGTTTTTGTGTATACAGCGTTTTACTAGAAAGTTAGCTTCTTGTTAGCATGGATTTTTTAAAAAATCTGTATCCCCATAACCTAGACCAGTACCACCAGCACGTAGTAGATATGAATGACTGAGTGAATGATCTTAGTCTGTGCTCTATTATATGTTTAACTACATAATATATAGTATAGAATAAAGAATCCACATACAAACTCTGATTTCACTGTGTTTCAAAAATTGTTTTTTTTGTTGTTGTTGTTGTTCTGATTCTTTAATATACGTGCCATTACTCTTGGGTCAATAAGGAGGGTTATAGAACTTCTTCAATACATTATCAAGAATAGTATCATCCTTATCTTTTTAATGAGATGGCAAATACCTAGAATTTCATTACATTTGATTTAAAAAAAGGGTATTGTTAGCATGAATACAGTTTTTCTTCCCAAATGAACAAACTCTGTATATACTACATGCCAAAAATGTACGTTTGATTTAAAATTTAAGTAACAAAGTACAAAGTTTAGAGAAATATATTGTTTGGAAGGATTTATATTGATTGTGTAAACTGCTACCTTATGTATTTATGAGAATGTTTTGACTTCTAATAATCGTTCTTTTTTTTTTTGAGAGGGCATCTCTCATATTTATTGATCAAATGGTTGTTAACAACAATAAAATTCTGTATAGGGGGCTCCATGCACAATCATTAATCCACCCCAAGCCTAATTCTCATCAGTCTCCGATCTTCTGAAGCATAACGAACAAGTTCTTACATGGTGAACAAATTCTTACGTAGTGAATAAGTTCTTACATGGTGAACAGTACAAGGGCAGTCATCGCAGAAACTTTCGGTTTTGATCACGCATTATGAACTATAAACAATCAGGTCAAATATGAATATTCGTTTAATTTTTATACTTGATTTATATGTGAATCCCACATTTCTCCCTTATTATTATTATTTTTAATAAAATGCTGAAGTGGTAGGTAGATGCAAGATAAAGGTAGAAAACATAATTTAGTGCTGTAAGAGGGCAAATGTAGATGATCAGGTGTGTGCCTATAGACTAAGTATTAATCCAAGCTAGACAAGGGCAACAAAACATCCACGGATGCAGAAGATTTCTCTCAAAGCAGGGGGTGTGAGGTTCTGAGCCTCACCTCTGTTGATCCCCATTTTCTCACCTGATGGCCCCCCTGCGACTGTGCCTGTCTTAGGTTGTTCCTCCCTTGAGGAATCTTACCCGTCTCTGGCTACCCAGTCATCTTCCGGGGCCATACAGGGAAATGTAAAGTTGGTAAGTGAGAGAGAAGCCATATTGTTTGAAAAGGTTAGCTTTTTACTTCTTTGCAGATTTATGCTCTGTAGCTTTTATGCCCAGCATTTGTCTTGAGGTATCTTTACCACTTGGAAGAATTATGATACTTGGTAAATTCGATATGAGGCATGAGTTCTATTTAAGGGTTGTAATTAGGAAGGAAGAAGAAAAGCTATAGAAGTAGTAGATGGAAGAAAACATGAGAAGATTGATTATTTCTTTGACATATCTTCTTGTAGAGTAACTTAAGCATGTATAGGTTCAAAAATTGTTTATAGAAGATGTTTATCCACACAGTTGAATTTGCATAAAATATGTCACTTCTGTATTCCAGATTCACATATTCAAGAATAAAGCTGATTTGGGGCTCACTTAAGCTATAAGCACATCTGTCCGATTAGTGGTGTGAATAGAAAGCTTCCCCTATTTAGACATTTAGTCCTCTTTTAGCAACCCCCACGCTATGTGTTGACGGAAGCCCTTCAGCTGGCCTTGTTCCTCTCAGGACAGCACAAAGTTCTCCACTAGACTTTGTGATCTGTGGGAGGGCATGGGGGCAATAACCGTATTTTCCAGTAAAGCAAAGCCCAGAACTCCATAGCGGTGGTTTTGCCTCTGAGGTTAGGTGTAGATTTTTTTCTTGGATTCAGAGGGTCCCATTCCCACCACAAACCCCTGGTTGCTGGGGCAGTGCTTATGGCAAAGACCTTCAGAAATGAGAGCCGAGGTGCTGGCCTTGTTGGGGGCAGCAGAGGATTTCCTGGCTCCGAGATGGGAGTGTAGGTGGCCCTGCTGGCATTTTGTTCCTTTTCTACTCTCCCTGTTACCCCCAACCCTAGAGTTTTCAAAAACCTTCCCTGGGATTTTTGGCCCTATCTATTAGAATTTAAAACATACCAACCTTTATGACCCAGCGTTCACCTTCCCAGTATCTATGCTCCTTAATGCTTTACACGTGTACAGAGAGCTACACACAATACGGACAGTATCCACTGTGCATTATTTATCATGTGAGAAATCAGAAACAAATGTCTGCCAGTTGGGTAACAGAAACTAAATGATGGTTGATCTGGACTGTGGAACTCTATATAGTAGTTAAAAAGGATGAAATCTACTTCCACGTTGGAACATGCAGCAATCTCTAAGACATACTGAGTGTAGGATAACACAGCAAAGAGTTCTAGAAGGATTCACTTGGCAACTGCCACAGTGGTAACCTCTGGAAAGCAGTCAAGTCAAGTTTGGGGTAATAACAGTCAAGGGGATTCTGTTTTCTGTGTCTTTACTGTAATTTACATTTCCTTTGGCAACAAGAATATAATCATGTATTGCTTTCAGAATTGCAGATAAATAAAATTCAGGAGCAATCCTTGGACCCTTACCTTTGCAGCTGAATTTCTTGAAAGCATGGGCAGGGGGCCTCCTGGGTTTTCTGACCCATACCCACACCCTAACCACCACCTCAGCCATCTACAGTCTGGCTTCTGCTATCTTGCTCTAGAGAATATTCTAATCAGTGTGCCAGATGGCTCCCTGCTGCCCATCCAGTGTTACTTCCCAGCCCTTGCACGTTGGCAGAGTCTGGCACTGCTGACCGTGCTCTGCTGCTCCTTCCACTTGTCTCTGATTCTGTACCTTCTCTGTTTGTTCCTTGGCTTTTTCCTTCATCCCAGCCCCTCAGTGTTTGCATTCCCCAGGGTTCTGGACTGTGTCCATCTGTCTGCCAGCCCCTTTTGACCCGCTTTCTTCTACAGGGAGTTGCTTCCTCCCATTGAACACCATCTTTGCGGCCTCTTCTGCTCCCCTCCTCAGCTCCCACGCTAGTCCAGCTGTCCTGGAGCACGCCACCACCTCGCGTAAGCATCTGCCTGTCTTCCCTTGATACAGTGCAATTTGGTATTCTGTGAATTACTGCCCTGCCACCCAGAACCGCGCTCTCCTGGGATTCCTATCCACCACTGCTCTGCCATTGAATCAGCTTCCAAGCTGCAAACTGGGACTCCTAGTACTGAGTTCCTCTGCCTTTATTCATTGGCCACATCAAATCCACAGAAGACCCATCCATTCTGTGACCCCCAACTCCCACTGCTGTGACCTCATTGAAGAGCTACATGACTTTCACTGGGATTAACTCTTACTCTTTCCAGATTCCTAACTGGTGCAGTTAGTGATTGCTTAATTCTCTAAACAGACTGACAGCTGATCCCTGTTCCCCTTCTATGGAAGAGCCCTTCAGACCATCATAATTAGTCAGTCTTCTGGGAGTTGTCTTGCTTGACTGAAAGCTTTTTGTTTAAAGTCAGTGAAATGCACTTGGTGGAGGAGCTGTGAGCATTATCTTCGGTCCTGGTCATACATGCATGTGAGTTTCTGAGCAGTTACTGTGGGAGGGCCTGAAGGGCCTGGTTCCAGAGGTGTCTGGGTCAAATAAAACTGGCCTCTGGAATTTAGTTCCTCTTGTGGCTTTCAACAATGACGCAATGCAGATTCTTTCCTTAAAAAATGTTTAGAAACCCTAACAGAGAAGTTAGATACTGATTTTAAATAGCCCCCACCATTGAAAATGGGCCTGTAAGATGATAACTTAGGGGAAAACAAGCCCTGGTTGCCTAAAGGCTGTCTGCAAGAGGATAGAGCTGATTTTGTGCCCCTGTTTCATGGCTTCTGCCCTGTTGGTGGGTAAACAGATAGACATCACTGTCATGGGCCTGGAATTACTCCACAGAGAAAAATAAATTGTCTTCGAAAGTTTGAAGAGAAGTGGGCCATCAGGAAGAGGACAGACAAGACAGACTAGGAGTTCTTAGTTCGGAAATTCACTTTCAAATAAGGGGTATTAAACAGAACCTGCAAATCTAGTTCTTATTGTTTTCATGATTCTAATCATGCTGAGCTGCCCAGAGCTTTCTTTGCAGATTAGTTTCATTCAATGCCCTAGAAATTTGATGTGATAAAATGTAAAATCATTTTGTAATATATTCTCATCTCTCCCAATAATATTTACTATTATAGGAACATGACTCATTTTCCTCTCCATTTGTATAAGAACTGTCCCCAAAGTCTATAATTTCTTCTTAAGTTTGTGGCATCTGGGCCCCTGATCAGCTAAACCTGCAGGCCTTTCTAAGCTCCTCTGTTGTTTCTGTACATGAACTTGCCTGAGATGGAAGTTGTTTGGGGGCAGGGGCACAGCTGGCATCTCTCCTCTGGAGAAAAAATTATACGGATTTTCTTCTAGCTCCCATCTCCTTGAGCTTAATACATGTGTTGATGTTTTGAAAGTGTCTTCCCTGACTTGGGAGTTCAGATACTTTCTTTTGGGTGGTAATTGGGTCTCTGAAGGACAGGTGAGTGAGTGCTGAGTTTTGAAACTCAGTTCTTATAAATGTAAATAAATGTGCCAGGGAAGGATGCTCCTAAATGAAAGTTACCCTGTGTCTTTCAACATAGATCCTTTGGTATAGTGAATAGAGCATCTGCTGAGTCCTAAGATACTCATTTTCCCCACACTTAAATCAGAATGCATCAACCAATCAGTGGTTCACTGTGCCTGACTTTCTCTCCCAACAGTTCTTTTTCTCAAATAGATAATACCTTAAAATTAAGGAAGTTTACTTAATGGCTACTACAGTTTAGGAACTATAACCAGTACTTTATACTGATTAACTAATTTAATCTCAGTGCAACTTCATGAGGTGACTGGCAGTATTATTTCATTGTACAGATAGGGAAATGGAGGTTCAGGGAGGGTGTGTAACTTTTCCAAGTTAGCGGTAGCTTTAGGATTGGAAGTCCACGTGAGCTGTTTATTCTTACAGATAATTTGTGGCTTTGAGTTTGGTTGCCTTGAAGGTTGGGAGGAAACCCCTGGTCCTCAGGTCTGTACAGAAGCAACACCAATGCAGTGTGCTTGGATTCCCAGAACCAGAGGCAACACCCTTAGCAGGCCCATCCCCATCACCCCCCAGTGTGGAATCTGTGTGTAATGTATGTTTTCTTTTTCCAAAACTGGATGGAGCTTGGAATAGCAAATATTTAAGCAGAGCAGATTGATTCCCCTTATAAACCCTGCCAGCCTATTCACCTTGGAGATTCTTTGCCTAAAAATATTGACCACTTACTGAAGGCTAAGTGACTAAGGCACCCACAGAGCATAAAGCAGGTCTTAGTATTTGGAGCAGTGTTTGCCTATGGTTATTTTGGATGAAATAGTCAGTGCCACGTATTCACCCTTTGATGAGGCCTCACGGCCTCTGAGATTAAAGGGGGAGAGGACTTGTGGAAGCTGATCGGGTAGGAGCTCAGGCCTACTGGCACCAACATTCTCCTTGAAATGGATTTCAGAAGGGGAGAAGTCAGTTTGGGGCAGAGGTGGAGAAGAGCCTGATGGAGAAAGATGGGCTAGTGTAGATGAAAGCTACAGACATGTACATAATTTAGGGGTGGGTGGGTCAGGAGTGAGCTTTGCTGATGAGTGGAAGAGAGGAAGGAGGGGGAAAAAAAGAGTATTACAGAGCAATAAATCCCAAATAAATAAAACAGCCTAATAAGTGAGGTGGTGTGGTTCCTCTATGAATATAGCTTTTTACAGATTTAAAGCAGTGTCACCTCTCCTTGTTACTGGTACCACTCGTGGGTATAGCTTTTGTTTTCAGTTAGAGGCTCTTAGGTGTTCCTTCAGTATATGAAGATTTTAACCCTGTGAGGATGCTCGCTCATGGTGAAACACAGCTAAAAAAAATTCAGAGAAGAAATTCAGACTCCAGAAAGCCCTTGCTGACATGTCTCACTTACCTGCATGGGGACACTTCCTCTTTCCTTTGGCGTCCTCACAGCTGTCCTGAAGTCCTTTCCAGGCCAGACTTTCTCCCTGGGATGCCCCAGGGTGCTTCTAATGCCAAATGTTAAAAACAAACTCCTGATCTGTTCTTCCAGTTCCCCTTTGTCCTCTGCCAACCCTGCTCCCCCTCCTCCCCAAACGGCAACTATGACTTCTAGCTCCAGAATTTCTGTTTTCTCTGCTATTGGATTAACTTCTTCATCCACTACTTGAGCTTATATTAAACCAGTGGCTTTCTAACTTACTTTCTTGCCTCAAACCTCTCGCCTTTCTAGTATATCCTCCACGTGTAGCCAGAGGCACCCCAGTTGTTTCCCCAGAGTTGTTTCCTCAGAGGAGCTCTCCTGAGTCTGATTAAGATCAGGTTCTTGTGTTTGCGGTAAGAATTCAGAGACAAAGCATAGTAAGCCAAGCAGCAAGAATATTTTATCTAAGGTGAAAGTACACCCTCAGACAGGTGCAGGCAGCCTCAGAGGAGAGAGATGAGGTGCGCTGGAAGGTTTTAGGGTTTGGGTGTTTACAGGGTCTTTTGAATATGCATTCATAGACGGCATGATGTACATAGGTGGTTAATATTTGCTGTGAAGTTTGTCTTAAAAAGAGGGTGCTGATTTGCCAAAGTGTATGTGTTGGTTCGTTTACACTCTGGAGGTCTCTGTTTTTGTCCTGGACACAACATTACTAATTGGTTAATGTGACTGGAAGAAGGAAACTATGTTAAAGAATAACCTGGATGCTTACTCATAGGCCAAGAATATTTTTTTTTTTTTTTTTTTTTTTTTGAGAGGGCATCTCTCATATTTATTGATCAAATGGTTGTTAACAACAATAAAATTCAGTATAGGGGGGTCAATGCTCAATGTACAATCATTAATCCATCTCAAGCCTAATTCTTGTCAGTCTCCAATCTTCTGAAGCATAACGAACAAGTTCCTACATGGTGAACGAATTCTTACATAGTGAATAAATTCTTACATGGTGAACAGTACAAGGGCAGTCATCACAGAAACTTTCGGTTTTGATCATGCAATATGACCTATAAACCATCAGGTCAAATATGAATATTCATTTGATTTTTGTACTTGATTTATATGTTGATCCCACATTTCTCCTATTATTATTATTATTTTTATTTTTAATAAAATGCTGAAGTGGTAGGTAGATGCAAGATAAAGGTAGAAAACATAGTTTAGTGCTGTAAGAAGGCAAATGTAGATGATCAGATGATCAGGTGTGTGCCTATGGACTAAGTATTAATCCAGGCTAGACAAGGGCAGCAAGACATCCACGGATGCAGAAGATTTCTCTCAAAGCAGGGGGGGTGAGGTTCTGAGCCTCACCTCTGTTGATCCCCAAATTCTCACCTGATGGCCCCCCTGCGACTGTGCCTGTCTTAGGTTGTTCCTCCCTTGAGGAATCTTACCCGTCTCTGGCTAACCAGTCATCTTCCGGGGCCATACAGGGAAATGTAAAGTTGGTAAGTGAGAGAGAAGCCATATTGTTTGCAAAGGTTAGGTTTTTACTTCTTTGCAGATTTATGCCCTGTGGCTTCTATGCCCAGCACTTGTCTCGAGGTATCTTTACCACCTGGAGGAATTATGATACTCGGTAAATTCGATATGAGGCACGAATTCTATTTAAAGTTTGTAATTAGGAAGGAAGAAGAAAAGCTATAGATGTAGCATATGAAGGAAACTTGGGAGGATTGATTATTTCTTTGACATATCTTCTTGTATAGTACCTTAAGTATGTATAGGTTTTAAACTACTAACTAATTTGCACACACATATTGACATAATAGGAATACGGTGACATAAACAAAGCAAATCTATAATTACCAGCCATCTCCAGTGAAGCCAAGAAAACCATTTAGGCACCCTAGGCATTTGTGAAAATTTATCTATGATATGATGGATATTTTCCAACTGTACTTGAACCATCAGACAAATTAAAGCAGCCCATTTCTGGGATCTGTTCACATCCCATATGTTCTTTTAACCATAGATAGTCTATAGTCATGAGATTTTGGGGTGCTACAACTTGCACCCCTCCCAACTCCTGGTTGAGTTCCAACAGTACAGATCCAGTCAAATTCGTTGTCTCACTGTATGCACATGCCAGCCTAGACATCTCCCTCCTCCTTCTTATGGCAAGTCCAGGAGATGGTGGGCTGGATGCAGCCACAACCGCAGCATCGTCCGGATCCCTGTGGAGGCTTTTTGATGATCATCCCCCGGCACGAGTCCTCCAGAGAGTGCTGATGCCGGAAGCTCCTCCTCATATCGTATCTTAGTTCATTTTCTGGGTATCCAAGCTAGGCCTTGATCTTCTGCGTAGAAACAAACAGACCCTTTGCCCACACTTTGACATGCCCTCTATACCACTGTGCAGAACTCATTGGAGGTCAGCACACAGTAACTGCTTTTTTTTTTTTTTTTTAATTAAGAGAAAGGAATATTATCAGAAAAGAGTACCTCCATAGCTGATCATCTGACACCCTTTAAGTGATCAACATTAAGGATATTTAAAGCATGCGTTGATCTTTGATTTACCAATAGTTTTATCCTGTTAAGGAGTAATCCCCCTTTTCTTTCTTTCTTTCTTTTTTTTTTTTTAAATTTTTAATCTACACTTACCTGAAGAATACTATGTTTACTATGCTCTCCCCTATATCAGGTCCCCCCTAACAACCACATTACGGTTACTGTCCATCAGCTTAGCAAAATGTTGTAGAGTCACTACTTGTCCTCTCTGTGTTGTGCAGCCCACCCTCCCCTTTCTCCCTCCCCCCCATGCATGCTAATCTTAATACCCCCCTTCTTCTTCCCCCCCCTTATCCCTCCCTGCCCACCCATCCTCCCCAGTTCCTTTCCCTTTGGTACCTGTTAGTCCATTTTTGGGTTCTGTAATTCTGCTGCTGTTTTGTTCCTTCAGTTTTTCCTTTGTTCCTATACTCCTCAGATGAGTGAAATCATTTGGTATTTCTCTTTCTCCGCTTGGCTTATTTCACTGAGCATAATACTCTCCAGCTCCATCCATGTTGCTGCAAATGGTTGGATTTTTCCACTTCTTATGGCTGAGTAGTATTCCATTGTGTATATGTACCACATCTTCTTTATCCATTCATCTACAGATGGACATTTAGGTTGCTTCCAATTCTTGGCTATTGTAAATAGTGCTGCGATAAACATAGGAGTGCATCTGTCTTTCTCAAACTTGATTGCTGCGTTCTTAGGGTAAATTCCTAGGAGTGGAATTCCTGGGTCAAATGGTAGGTCTGTTTTGAGCATTTTGATGCACCTCCATACTGCTTTCCACAATGGTTGAACTAATTTACATTCCCACCAGCAGTGTAGGAGGGTTCCCCTTTCTCCACAGCCTCGCCAACATTTGTTGTTGTTTGTCTTTTGGATGGCAGCTATCCTTACTGGTGTGAGGTGATACCTCATTGTAGTTTTAATTTGCATTTCTCTGATAATTAGCGATGTGGAGCATCTTTTCATGTGTCTCTTGGCCATCTGTATTTCTTTTTTGGAGAACTGTCTGTTCAGTTCCTCTGCCCATTTTTTAATTGGGTTATTTGTTTTTTGTTTGTTGAGGCGTGTGAGCTCTTTATATATTCTGGACGTCAAGCCTTTATCAGATCTGTCATTTTCAAATATATTCTCCCATACTGTAGGGTTCCTTTTTGTTCTATTGATGGTGTCTTTCGCTGTACAGAAGCTTTTCAGCTTAATGTAGTCCCACTTGCTCATTTTTGCTGTTGTTTTCCTTGCCCGGGGAGATATGTTCAAGAAGAGATCACTCATGTTTATGTCTAAGAGGTTTTTGCCTATGTTTTTTTCCAAGAGTTTAATGGTTTCGTGACTTACATTCAGGTCTTTGATCCATTTTGAGTTTACCTTTGTATATGGGGTTAGACAATGGTCCAGTTTCATTCTCCTACATGTAGCTGTCCAGTTTTGCCAGCACCATCTGTTGAAGAGACTGTCATTTTGCCATTGTATGTCCATGGCTCCTTTATCAAATATTAATTGACCATATATGTTTGGGTTAATTTCTGGGGTCTCTAATCTGTTCCACTGGTCTGTGGCTCTGTTCTTGTGCCAGTACCAAATTGTCTTGATTACTATGGCTTTGTAGTAGAGCTTGAAGTTGGGGAGTGAGATCCCCCCTACTTTATTCTTCTTTTTCAGGATTGCTTTGGCTATTCGGGGTCTTTGGTGTTTCCATATGAATTTTTGAATTATTTGTTCCAATTCATTGAAGAATGTTGCTGGTAATTTGAGAGGGATTGCATCAAATTTGTATATTGCTTTCGGCAGGATGGCCATTTTGACGATATTAATTCTTCCTAGCCATGAGCATGGGATGAGTTTCCATTTATTAGTGTCCCCTTTAATTTCTCTTAAGAGTGACTTGTAGTTTTCAGAGTATAAGTCTTTCACTTCCTTGGTTAGGTTTATTCCTAGGTATTTTATTCTTTTTGATGCAATGGTGAATGGAATTGTTTTCCTGATTTCTCTTTCTATTGATTCGTTGTTAGTGTATAGGAAAGCTACAGATTTCTGTGTGTTGATTTTGTATCCTGCAACTTTGCTGTATTCCGATATCAGTTCTAGTAGTTTTGGAGTGGAGTCTTTAGGGTTTTTTATGTACAGTATCATATCATCTGCAAATAGTGACAGTTTAACTTCTTCTTTACCAATCTGGATTCCTTGTATTTCTTTGTTTTGTCTGATTGCCATGGCTAGGACCTCCAGTACTATGTTAAATAACAGTGGGGAGAGTGGGCATCCCTGTCTGGTTCCCGATCTCAGTGGAAATGCTTTCAGCTTCTCGCTGTTCAGTATAATGCTGGCTGTGGGTTTATCATATATGGCCTTTATTATGTTGAGGTACTTGCCCTCTATTCCCATTTTGCTGAGAGTTTTTATCATGAATGGATGTTGAATTTTGTCAAATGCTTTTTCAGCATCTATGGAGATGATCATGTGGTTTTTGTCTTTCTTTTTGTTGATGTGGTGGATGATGTTGATGGATTTTCGAATGTTGTACCATCCTTGCATCCCTGGGATGAACCCCACTTGGTCATGGTGTATGATCCTTTTGATATACTGTTGAATTCTGTTTGCTAATATTTTATTGAGTATTTTTGCATCTACGTTCATCAGGGATATTGGTCTGTAATTTTCTTTTTTGGTGGGGTCTTTTCCTGGTTTTGGTATTAGGGTGATGTTGGCTTCATAGAATGAGTTTGGGAGTATTCCCTCTTCTTCTATTTTGTGGAACACTTTAAGGAGAATGGGTATTATGTCTTCTCTGTGTGTCTGATAAAATTCCGAGGTAAATCCGTCCGGCCCCGGGGTTTTGTTCTTGGGTAGTTTTTTGATTACTGTTTCAATTTCTTTGTTTGTAATTGGTTTGTTTAACTTTTGTGTTTCTTCCTTGGTCAGTCTTGGGAGGTTGTATTTTTCTAGGAAGTTGTCCATTTCTTCTAGGTTTTCCAGCTTGTTGGCATATAGGTTTTCATAGTAGTCTTTAATAATTCTTTGTATTTCTGTGGAGTCTGTCGTGATTTTTCCATTCTCATTTCTGATTATGTTGATTTGTGTTGACTCTCTTTTTCTCTTAATAAGTTGGGCTAGAGGCTTATCTATTTTGTTTATTTTCTCAAAGAACCAGCTCTTGGTTTCGTTGATTTTTGCTATTGTTTTATTCTTCTCAATTTTGTTTATTTCTTCTCTGATCTTTATTATGTCCCTCCTTCTGCTGACTTTAGGCCTCATTTGTTCTTCTTTTTCCAGTTTTAATAATTGTGATGTTAGACTATTCATTTGGGATTGTTCTTCCTTCTTCAAGTGTGCCTGGATTGCTATATACTTTCCTCTTAAGACTGCTTTCGCTGCATCCCACAGAAGTTGGGGCTTAGTGTTGTTGTTGTCATTTGTTTCTATATATTCCTTGATCTCTATTTTGATTTGTTCATTGATCCATTGATTATTTAGTAGCATGTTGTTAAGCCTCCATGTGTTTGTGAGCCTTTTTGTTTTCTTTGTAGAATTTATTTCTACTTTCATACCTTTGTGGTCTGAAAAATTGGTTGGTAGAATTTCAATATTGTGGAATTTACTGAGGCTCTTTTTGTGAGCTAGTATGTGGTCTATTCTGGAGAATGTTCCATGTGCACTTGAGAAGAATGTATATCCTGTTGCTTTTGGATGTAAAGTTCTATAGATGTCTATTAGGTCCATCTGTTCTAGTGTGTTGTTCAGTGCCTGTGTGTCTTTACTTATTTTCTGCCCGGTGGATCTATCCTTTGGGGTGAGTGGTGTGTTGAAGTCTCCTACAATGAATGCATTGCAGTCTATTTCCCTCTTTAGTTCTGTTAGTATTTGCTTCACATATGCTGGTGCTCCTGTATTGGGTGCATATATATTTAGAATGGTTATATCCTCTTGTTGGACTAAGCCCTTTATCATTATGTAGTAGCCTTCTTTATCTCTTGTTACTTTCTTTGTTTTGAAGTCTATTTTGTCTGATATTAGTACTGCAACCCCTGCTTTCTTCTCACTGTTGTTTGCCTGAAATATGTTTTTCCATCCCTTGACTTTTAGTCTATGCTTATCTTTGGGTTTAAGGTGAGTTTCTTGTAAGCAGCATATAGATGGGTCTTGCTTTTTTATCCATTCTATTACTCTATTTCTTTTGATTGGTGCATTAAGTCCATTTACATTTAGGGTGACTATTGAAAGATATGTACTTATTGCCATTGCAGGCTTTAGATTCGTGGTTACCAAAGGTTCAAGGTTAGCTTCTTTAGTATCTTACTGCCTAACTTAGCTCGCTTATTGAGCTGTTATATACACTGTCTGGAGAGTCTTTTCTTCTCTCCCTTCTTATTCCTCCTCCTCCCTTCTTCATATGTTGTGTGTTTTGTTCTGTGCTCTTTTTAGGGGTGCTCCCATCTAGAGCAGTCCCTGTAGGATGCCCTGTAGAGGTGGTTTGTGGGAAGCAAATTCCCTCAGCTTTTGCTTGTCTGGGAATTGTTTGATCCCACCATCATATTTAAATGATAGTCGTGCTGGATACAGTATCCTTGGTTCAAGGCCCTTCTGTTTCATTGCATTAAGTATATCATGCCATTCTCTTCTGGCCTGTAGGGTTTCTGTTGAGAAGTCTGATGTTAGCCTGATTGGTTTTCCTTTATAGGTGACCTTTTTCTCTCTAGCTGCCTTTAAAACTCTTTCCTTGTCCTTGATCCTTGCCATTTTAATTATTATGTGTCTTGGTGTTGTCCTCCTTGGATCCTTTCTGTTGGGGGTTCTGTATAATTCCATGGTCTGTTCGATTATTTCCTCCCCCAGTTTGGGGAAGTTTTCAGCAATTATTTCTTCAAAGACACTTTCTATCCCTTTTCCTCTTTCTTCCTCTTCTGGTATCCCTATAATACGAATGTTTTTCCTTTTGTATTGGTCACATATTTCTCTTAGTGTTGTTTCATTCCTGGAGATCCTTTTATCTCTCTCTATGTCAGCTTCTATACGTTCCTGTTCTCTGGCTTCTATTCCTTCAATGGCCTCTTGCATCTTATCCATTCTGCTTATAAATCCTTCCAGGGATTGTTTCACTTCTGTGATCTCTTTCCTGACATCTGTGATCTCCTTCCGGACTTCATCCCACTGCTCTTGCATTTTTCTCTGCATCTTATCCCACTGCTCTTGCATTTTTCTCTGCATCTCATCCCATTGCTCTTGCATTTTTTTCTGCATCTCTGTCAGCATGTTCATGATTTTTATTTTGAATTCTTTTTCAGGAGGACTAGTTAGGTCTGTCTCCTTCTCAGGTGTTGTCTCTGTGATCTTTGTCTGCCTGTAGTTTTGCCTTTTCATGGTGATAGAGATAGTCTGCAGAGCTGGTACAAGTGACCGCTGGAAGAGCTTCCCTTCTTGTTGGTTTGTAGCCTTTTCCTGGGAGAATAGCGACCTCTAGTGGCTTGTGCTGGGCAGCTGTGCGCAGACAGGGCTTCTGCTTCCTGCCCAGTTGCTTTGGGGTTTATCTCCACTGTTGCTGTGGGCTTGGCCTGGCTGGGGCTGTTCCTCCAAAATGGTGGAGCCCCGTTAGAGGGGGAGCAGCCAGGAGACTATTTATCTCCGTAAGGGGCCTCTGTGCTCCCTGCTGCCCAGGGGGTTAGAGTGCCCAGAGATCCCCAGATTCCCTGCTTCTGGTCTAAGTGACCTGTCCTGCCCCTTTAAGATTTCCAAAAAGCACTCTCCAAACCAAAACAACAACAGCAACAATGAGAGAGGGAACAGAAAGGAAAAAAAAAAGAAAAAACACGCGATTTTTTTTTTTTTCCTCAGGTGCCGGTCCCAGGCACCCGCGCACTGGTCCTGCTGCCCTGTCTCCCTAGCACCAGGGTCCCTGTCCTTTCAAGGCTTCCAAAAAGCACCCACCCACCGGTCCCGCAGGGAAGGAACGCTCAATATTCTTGGTCCTCAGGCACTGGTCCCACGCACCCGCTCACCAGTCCCGCCGCCCTGCCTCCCTAGCACCGGGGTCCCTGTCCCTTCAAGGCTTCCAAAAAGCACTTGGCAAAAAGAGAGAAAAAAAAGGGGAAAAACGCGCGATTTCTTCCGTCCTCAGGTGCTGGTCTCAGGCACCCACCCACCGGTCCCACAGGGAAAAATGCGGGATATTCTTTGTCCTCAGGTGCCGGTCCCAGGCACCTGCTCACCAGTCCCGCTGCCCTGCCTCCCTAGCACCGGGGTCCCTGTCCCTTTTAGGCTTCCAAAAAGCACTCGCAGAAAAGAGAAAAAAAAAAGGGGAAAAACGCGCGATTTCCTCTGTCCTCAAGTGCCGGTCTCAGGCACCCGCCCACCGGTCCCGCAGGGAAAAACGGGGGATATTCTTTGTCCTCAGGCGCCGGTCCCAGCCACCCGCTCACCAGTCCCGCCACCGTGCCTCCCTAGCACTGGGGTCCCCGTCCCTTCAAGGCTTCCAAAAAGCGCTTGCCAAAAAGAGAAAAAAAAAAAAGGGGAAAAACGCGCGACCTCCTCCGTCCTCAGGCACCGGTCTCAGGCACCCGCCCCCAGGTCTCGCAGGGAGAAACGCGGGATATTCTTTGTCCTCCGGCGCCGTTCCCAGGCACCTCCTCACCGGTCCCGCCACCCCGCCTCCCCAGCAACGGGGGCCCGTCCCTCTAAGGCTTCCAAAAAGCGCTCGCCAAAAAAAAAAACTGCTCCGGTTTCTCTCCACCCGCCGGGAGCCGGGGGGAGGGGCGCTCGGGTCCCGCCGGGCTGGGGCTTGTATCTTACCCCCTTCACAAGGCGCTGGGTTCTTGCAGGTGTGGATGTGGTCTGGATGTTGTCCTGTGTCCTGTGGTCTCTATTTTAGGAAGATTTTTCTTTGTTTTATTTTCATAGCTCTATGTGTTTTTGGGAGGAGATTTCCACTGCTCTACTCACGCCGCCATCTTGGCTCCCGCCCCTAGGCCAAGAATATTTTATAGTGGCATGATGCTTGTCCCATGTCCCTGTCTCTAACGCACCCTTGCCTACAGGATGGGGACTAGACTTAACGTGGCATATACCTGGCCCATCCCAGTGAGACCATGCCCTCCTGCGAATTTTCTCTCTTTCCAAGGAATACTTTTTTAGTATAAGTATGACCCACATATTGAATGGGACATACTTACACTGAAAGATTACTCATTGTTCAGTAGAAATTTAAAGTTAACTAGAAGGTCTGTATTTTTACAATCTGGCAGCCTTACACATGGATCACTTTGTTCTGTAGTCTAGTCAAAAACACAGTAGTTTCTTGCTTTACTCATTTGCACCTTGCTCTGATCTAAGAAAATAGCAGTTGCAGGAACTTGCTGACTATAAAATGTTTGATGTTTATGAAATCTTTCATATCTGTATGTTAAAAATGGGGATATACTAATAGGGTCTCAGTAACAATGCATTTTTGCTCAAGGTACTAACTTGGAAAACCATGTTTTAGATTCAGGTGTGATTATGACTTCTGAAAGGAGGGAATCCTCATTCAGGAAGATGAACTCCAATTAAATTTACTCTTCCCTTTTGTTTATGGAAATCTTAATCACCTTAATTATTTAATGGTTTTTAAAGATCTTTTCTGGAGAAGAAACTAAGTTATCATGCTTTGGTCTTACCTCTAACTTTGTGTCACTTTTTTTTATCTTGTGCAATATTTTTGTCTTGTAAACAACAGCTACAATATGATTTTCAATTTATTTTATGTTCTGAAGCATGTTCAACTTTGATGTTGATAAGCAAGTTTGTGAGTTATTTTTTTTAATGACTGACTAAATTGTTCTGACATTAAATATACTGAGTGTTCTGATATGTAAGATTTTAATTATTCTGATAATATAAATAGTTAAATATTCTGATAAGGAAACCTGTTTGGACTAGAACAAACCATCATCAACATTTATCAGAAGATAAAGACCTATAAATAAAGAGCTCCAGTGGATTAAGAAAAAATCCCAATTAACAGCCAGTTCGCAGAGAAAAAAAATACAGATGGCTGCAATTTTTTTTTTTTTTAGATAAAGTTCTTTACTTCATAAAAGATTCACTTAGGTTTAAAGGAGGCAATGGTTCATGTCTGATAGAGATCAGCACATAATACCCAACCCTGACTTGAAATCAAGAAGCGTCATGTGACTAAGGGAGCATGCCGAACCAAAATGGATGGCTATAATTTTTTAGAAAAGTTTTGAATCTTACAAGTAATGAGGAAGATGGACATTGAAATGAGTTTTTAATCTTTAATTTGGGTGTTCAGGTTGGGAATGTGAGAAGTCTCATATTACTGGTGGGATATAAATTAGTACAGGCTTTGAAAGTATGGCTTTATCTCTTGAAATTTTAAAATGTAGATACTATTTGACCCATTGATTTCATTTCTAGGTCAGGAGTCTTTCCTATGTAACTAATGGAGGCATGCACAACAGTGTTTATTGAGTCAGTAACGGAGGCATGCACAACAATGTTTATTGAGTCAGTGTTGATAAAGCAAAAAACAAATACACAAAACATAAAACCCTTCTCAACAAGATCAGTGTAAGAATGTTTATCAGTTTTGATCTAGCCTTACTATAAATTATAATATTGTGGTTAAAAAAGAATGGGGCAGGATTTTGTGCACTGATAGGGAAAGATATCCATGAGTTATTGCAAGTTGGAAAAAAAACATACTGCAGAACACTACATATAATCTTTTATTTATTTAATAAAGCTGTTTGTATAATAGTACCATACAACTGTGTCTGTGTATGTGTGTTGTATATGTATATGTGGGTATATTGTGTGTAAGTATGTGGGTGTGCACACACATATACACAAACACATTTATCTATGTAAAATAATAAAAATACCCACCAAATTGTTAACTCTCCTGAGGAGGGAGAGGAGTGACATTTTGGAGTGGGAGGGAAAGAAGTCTCTCACTTTTCACTCTATATATTTGTACATTTCGAGAAAAATATATCCATGTATTAAAGGTGTGATTTTTTAAAAACTCTAATGCTAGATTTTAGAATTCACTCGGGATTCAGTAAAGGCTGAGTAGTACCTGTAGGCACTACAGCTGTAAGAAAATTTCAGGAAATTAGAAAAAGTCTTTGGAAAGTAGGACTTTCTTTCCTGACTCTTTCTCTGTGCACATGCATTCCCACATTGGATTTTGACATGTGGGCTGAAGGAACACTTCACGACAGCTACTTTTTTTACCTAGTTTGCTTTTTACCCGATTGCTTTCTCTTTTTTTCTCAGATTCCTTTTTTCGAAGATATTTGTAAAGGCATTAAAGCTGGTGACACCTGTGAGAAGCTGGTGGGTTATTCTGCGGTGTATAGAGTCTGTTTTGGAATGGCCTGTTTCTTTTTCATCTTCTTCCTCCTGACCATCAATATCAACAACAGCAAAAGCTGTAGAGCCCATATTCACAATGGGTAAGTCTTCACTGTTTGTGGGGATAGCTTTCCCTTTTCTTACATTCTTCTGAATAGTATCTCAGGACCCCTAATACTCATCAGACCCCCTAACTGCTCTTCTCTAATTGAAATTATTGACACTGATTTTAGGAAGGGTGGGACTTAAACTTGTTACCACACAATGGCCTAAGAACTAGAATCCTGTTTGTACCATAATGAGCATTGCAGGGAAACAAGGATTTATTTCTTGTGCCAAGACTTTTCCCCAGGTCATTTCCACCCCTGTAACAAAATAGTGTTTTGCACAATTGGAGGCCATGCCAAATCTGTCTAATTAAGAGAGAAGGCAGTCTCCAGTCACTTCATTACTTCCCCTCCATTTGTAGAGAACATTACCACTGGTGGAATAATGGATTGACATGCATACCTTCTAAGAGTTCTTTTGTCCTTCCTTGAAGGTCTTTTAAATACATTTCCTCTCTTTTTTCCTTCCAGATTTTGGTTCTTTAAACTTCTGCTGTTGGGGGCGATGTGCTCGGGAGCTTTCTTCATTCCAGATCAGGAGACCTTTCTGAATGGTACAGATGGGGTATTTGGGTTATACAAAACCTGTTGATTTTGGTTTTACCCATTTTTGTGAAATTGTTCAGAAGTGTAGTCCAGGGTTCCTTTGATACTTTGAATTACTGAGTTTCTGGAGGCTTAAAAAATGTCCCGCCTAAAAAAAAAAAAAAAAAGTCCCCCCTAACCTGCCCACACTTTATCCACCCTCTCCCCTTCTGTCCCTGCTTCCTTTCTCTCACACTCCCTACCTTCCTGACACAGTATGAGAGGACCTTTAGTTACTTCTCAGGCTGAAGAATTGAAATGATAATTTTAAGGTTATTGGAGTAGAGGGAAAATTAGGCACTTAAAGTTTCTTTGAAAACATGTTTAGCATGTCAGCATGACCCCACCAGGCGGGTCTGAAGAGGCCCAGGGAGTTCTTTCTGAGCACCGCACAGAAAAATCTGGCAGTGCAGAGCACAGGGCTTCCTAGAGGCCTTAAATATGCTACAGCTGTAAGGGGGTGAGAAAGACATCTTGCAGTTTATTTCTAAATTTATGTTCAACTGTATACCCGGAGTTATATTATATTCCTTTGTGATAGAACTTACCAAAATTAATTTAATACGTAGTCTTTAATCATAACTGATACAGGGGGCCCTTCTTCATATGAGTTCGGTAGGAAAAAGGGCCTGAGGTTCAGTGGTTCAAAACACTGTGTTCAACCCAAATGAATTCACTGTCCTAAATAAGAGTAAAAACATTGACATGGTGTCAGTTTGTAAGGAATACCGTAGTCCCTCAAATAGCCACATATCAGGGTCCAGCTAGTTTTTCAGGGTCATAACTGGCTTTATGTACTCCTTATGTACACACTAACTTACGTACTCCTTCAGGGAGTAACCAGGTCTTGTTTTTAAGTAAAATGCTGTTAATTTGTTTTCTATTCCCCACAGATGTGCTTTTATGTATTATTAGAAGAATATATATAGCATGGGAAGGGGCCTAGCAGTCCCTTCCCAGCTCAGTCATTTTTATAGACAGGCTGTAACCCAGAGATGTGATGTGGCTCATCATCCAAGGTTAGAGCTTCTTTGTGGTAGAGCCAGAAGTAGATGACCCCAAGTCTGAACCTCATTTCCTCACTAGACAATGGTGGCTCCCTAGCCAATAAAATTTAGACCTTTGATATTTCTGGCAATGTGTGTTTTTACTTTTAAATTGTGGGTCACTGTTGACTTTATGAATTACTGCATATTAAGATATCTGGCAGTTAGAGCATGAAGGTTAATCATGTACACTCCAATCACCTCATTTCCTTTTGGATGGTCTTCTTTTGCAGCCTGGCGCTATGTGGGCGCCATCGGAGGCTTCTTCTTTATAGGCATCCAGCTTATCTTGCTTGTGGAGTTTGCACATAAATGGAACAAGAACTGGTATGTGCCTTTATGGAAAGCTTCCAAGTGAGCATGCTCATTGCCGCAGAGAAACTGCACGTGGTACAGTGTTGATCAAAGCTCCACTCAGTTGTACTGGCAGGGACAGCAGCCTGCTTACACCAAAAATGGGTTTTGCCGGCACTTGGCCTTTACTCCTACTCTTAGGACCTCTTCATTCACTTGTCTCCCATACTGTTTCTCTCTCTGTACTGCCTTTCCTTTTCCCACATCATTTCTTTGTTCTCTTTGGCTGTCCTTCCCTGTGCTGTCACATGGGGTCTGGGTCAGCCGATGGTGTGACTCACCTGCCCCTCAGTGGCCCCTTTGGGTCTTGGTGCTGTGACTGGTGGTGGGTGGCTGAAAACTTGGGCAGGTTTTGACTTGCTTGGACCCCATCCTTAAGTGATTTTTGTAAAAAATCCTTTGGAGTTGATGGTTCACTTTCTGCCAAGAATATGCAATGGACTAGCTCTCTCCTTAAAAAAATTTTTTGTTCCTTTCAACTGCCTGAGTGGAAGGACCCCTTCATTAGGAAGATCTATTGGGCTGCCTTAGAAAGCCATCCTGACTTTTAAAAATACAGACTCTTTATAATTGCCTTGAAAATAGAATTCACATCCTAGGATGAGTGGGAAATGCCAAACTATTAATAGCTAGTTTTATTTTTTGCTGAGCCACATTGAGGAAATGATAATTAGTCCCTTGAGAGCTAAGGCCATGTTTACTCTGTGACTCTGGACAAAACACTTATCTGCTCCCTGTCTTACTTTACTTATAAAATATGAATGAAAATAACTGTTAGGCCCAGTAGCTTTTGTAAATATTATGGGTGTCGTGTTATTTTTTCTTTTTGTTCACGTGTCATTGATACACAACCTTTTTTTTTTATTAAGGTAACATTGATATACACTCGTTTAAAACAATAATATGTTTATTACATTCACCCTTATTATCGAGTCCCCCCGCCCCATACCCCATTGCAGTCACTGTCCATCAGTGTAGTGAGATGCCACAGAGCATTGATACACAATCTTACATTGGGTTCAGATGGACAGCACAGTGGTTCAACAGTTAACCATATCATTAAATCCTCACCCCCTGTATTACAGTTACCATCTACCTACACAGGAAGATGTGAAATCATTGGCTGTATTCCCCATGCTGTACTGCTGTCCCTGTGACCCACCTACATTGTGAATGCAAATTATAGGCATCACGTTACTTTATACTGTTTTGTGGGGAGTAGGGGCTGAGAAAGAAATGTGTGCACATGAATTTTTTTTTTCTTGGACGAAATAAAATATACAGTTGACCCGTGAACTGCACAGGTCCACTTATATGTGGATTTTTGTCAGTAAATACAGTACTATAAGTATACTTTCTCCTCCTTACGATTTTCTTAATAATACTTTCTTTTCTTTAGCTTACCTTATTGTAGAATATAGTATATAATAAAACATATGAAATATGTGTTAATTGACTGTTATTGGTTAGGCTTCCAGTCAACAGGTTATTAGTAGTAAAGTTTTTGGGGAGTTAAAAGTTATATGCAGATTTTCCACTGCATGGGGAGGGTTGCCACCCCAACCCCCTCATTGTTGAGTGAATTCTCTAGAAATAGTTTTCACTGTGATTATAATTCCTCAGCTTGGTAGTAGTAGTTGTTTTATTTTGGTTTTGCTTTTTAAAGATCAAATCATGAGATACATGAGTGAAAGGTTAGTGTTAATCATTTTATTATTTGGTAAATGTTGAAGTCATCACCCAAATGCTATCAGCCAATGTTTAAAATTTTTACAGCACATTGAATAGTCATACAAGTAGCAGCACAGGTATGTTTTAGTATTTTTTTAGGACTTCTAGATCTGTGTTGTGCTTGTATACGTTATTCCATGTTGACTTGCTTCTTGAGTCATCCTTGAAACCCAGTAATTTAGGTTTGGGGTCTCCTCCACTAGATCTTGTTTACTGGCAATAGATTTCCTGAAGATAAGCCAAATGGGTGGCCATTGCACCCACAATAAGGTGTAAGTAAGTGCATTTTCATGATCAAATTTAAATATTACTCCTGTGATAATTCTGAATGTGTTTTCACTCTGGATTTTTTATTTAGACAATAAATGCATCTTCCTAAATTTTCCTAAAATTTTATCCATACAGTTCAAGCTAAGCAGCTTCAGGGTAACATAGGAACGTCCTTGGTAATGAGCGCCTGATGGGCCCAGTAAATAGTGTGTTATTGGGAATACTTGTGCTTCCTTGCTCTGACTTCAATGTTTTGATTAATTTTGAAGTCATTTTCTGGGACTAATTACAAATGCCAAGTTTTAACAGGAGTTTTGAAGAGTTTGGTTGCCTTTCAGAAACCTCTCAGCAAGGGGCGTCAGCTTTGTGACAAACGGTGCTGCTGTGTTCGTGGCTTTGGGGCCAGTGTCCCATCAAATCCCTCTTGTCAATTTACTCATAGTTGATTTGTCTGCCGAAAATTAGGATTAAGTTAGGAAGCTCCCTCATATTGTTACTTTCAGGTAAATTCATCTAATTTACTAGTTTCTTTGTTATGATTTTTTTGTTTGTTTCTCTTTTTGGCTTAACCAAAATTTATTTTCTCACACTTCTGGAGGCTGATATTTTGGGGTCATGTCTCATCAGGATTAGTTCCTTCTGAGGGAAGGGTCTGTTCTAGGCCTCTCCTCCTTCGGTGGCTGTTTTAGGCCTGTGTCTTCACATCTTCCTTGTGTGTGTCTTTGTCCAAATTTCCTCTTCTTATAAGGATACCAGTCATATTGGATCCAGGCCCTTTAATTAATTAATTTATCTTAGTTTGATTGGTTAAATTGAAATAATTGACACACAATATTATATTAGTCTCAAGTGGATACCATAGTTATTTGACATTTATATACATTGTAAAATGATCACCACAATAAGTGTAGTTATGGTCACCATACAAAGTCATTAAAATGGTATTGATGATTTTCCCATGCTGTACTTTATATCCCTGTGGCTTATGTATTTAAAACTGGAAACTTGTACTTAATCCCCTTTACCTGTTACACTCATCCCCTCCCGTTACTCTCCCCGCCTCAACTACCAGTTTGTACTTGGTATTTATGAGTGTTTCTTTTTTGTTTTGTTTTTTTAGATTTCACATAGATGTGAAATCATATGGTTTTTGTCTTTCTCTGTCTTATTTCACTTAGTCTGATCCCCTCCCCTCTAGGTGTGTCTGTGTTGTCGAAAATGACAAGATTTCATTCTTTTTTATGGCTGACTAATATTCCTGTGTGAGTGTGTGTGTGTGTCACATCCATTCATCTATCAGTGGACACTTAGGTTGCTTCCATGTCTTAGCTGTTGTAAATAATGATGCAATAAACGGGTGCATACATTTTTTGAATTAGTGTTTTCATTTTCTTTGGGTATTTTTGCTGTTTTTTAACAGACTCATTTGTAAGGTTAGTCTAGAAAATACAGTATTCATACTACTCTTCGTGGAACAGCCAACATGGGTTTTTTTTCCCCTTTTTCCTGTCTTCATTCTCTTTTCATAAACATCTTGAGAAAAAGACCCCAGAAGCAGTAGGGAGAGGCTTTTAATTAGAGATAAAATGAGAGGACAGGGCTCCTGGCTCTGGAGGGGTCAAGAGAGCCCGCAGTTGTGTGTTGTCTAGTGGTTTTATAGTCAGATGAGGATTTTTGTGAACTGGACAAAGGCTTAGGGTTGTAGACTTGTTAAGTGGTCCCTGAATGTTTAAAATTAACAACACAAGAAATTTACTGCTCTGATTTCTCCCTGGGATACTGGCGTCTTGGTCTGGGAGCATATCAAACAAAGCCACCTGCCCAGCCCCCAAGGTGGGCTGAGTTATTGTCTGTTTGCTTAAGAGTACGTTAAGAATCTTACTTCTTAACTTCCTGGGTGTTAAAATGCAATCTATCTTTAAGATGGAATCCTTCCTGCCTTTTGCTATGTTGTTTACGGCTGGGCCTGCATACTAATTTAGTTGCCCAGTTTGCAAATCACCTTATCAGGCATGAAGGAGGAAAGACAGCACCTAGGCCTGGGCCTTTTAGCATGCTAAAGTGAATCTAACATATGATTACAAACGATTAGCATAATGAAAACATGGGCTACTTTCCTTTTTCTGGGAAATGTTAACTGATCTGACTGAAGAATGACTTTAGAGCTTAATGTTTAACGCTGAGTTTTGGTTGGGGGCTTCCTTGCATCTTGTCACATGCTCTGACCAATTATCTTGCCTTGCTTTTTCCGGAGGCCCTCACCCTACTCTGCCTATACCCATGGTCTCTGTCTCAGTAGGACAGAAAGGCCATGGGCCTGGAAACCAGGAGACTGCAGATATTAGTGCCCCTCCTCCTCTAGCTTGCTGTTTCACTTCAGGCATCTTAGTTGGCCTCTCTGATCTCAGTTTTCACACCTATAAAATGACTTGGTTGGACTGGATGTTTAATGTGTTTTTTTATTTCTACCTTAAATTCTGTGACTTGAGGTGTCAGTTCTACATCAAAATCGAAACAACAGAGTAGATAATATATTCAGGTGTTCCTAATAAAAGCCCATTTTCTAAATGTGCTAGATTTTTAATTCATGTCATTGCATTTTCTTTACTCCTAACCCTCACCCTCAGCCCAGGCGCAGCCGGCAGTCCCTGCCTGGAAGCTGCTTCCCACTGTGTCCCTGTGTTCTCCCTGTTGCCTGATCCTTTTCTAATTTCCATCCAAGTTCTTCCACTTAGCATTTATTCAAAATTTTTGGAGGATTAACTATGTGCCAGATAGTGATGCCGGAGTTCTTGTTCATGAAGCCGAAGGAGAGCCAGGGAGAGGCTTTTATTTAGAGATACAATGAGAGAATAGAGCTCCTGGCGGGGGACAAGAGAGTCTGTAGTGGTGCGTTGTCTAAGGGTTTTATAGGCAGTTGAGGATTTGGGGGAACTGGGTAAAAAGGCTTAGGGTTGTGGACTTGTTAAGTGGTCCCTGAATATTAAAAATTAACTTAACACAGAAATTTACTGCTCTGATTTCTCTCTGGGATACTGGTGTCTTGGTCTAGGAGCATATCAAAAGGCCGCCTGCCCAGCCCCCAAGGTGGGCTGAGGTATTGTGTGTCTGCTAAAGAGTATGTTAAGAATCTTACTTCTTAAACTTCCTGGGTGTTAAAATGCCATCTTATCTTTAAGGTGGAATCCTTCCTGCCTTTTACTATGTTGTGTACAGCTGGGTCTGCATGCTAAATTAGTTGCCCAGTTTGCAAATCACTTCATCAGATCTGAAGGAGGAAAGACAGCACATAGGCCTGGGCCTTTAGTGTGCTAAGGTGAATCTTACACATGATTACAAATGATTAGCATAATATAAACATGTGCTGCTCTTCTTTATCTGGGGAATTATTAACTGATCTCACTGAAGAATGACTCTAGAGCTTAATGTTTAACACAGAGTTTTAGTAGGGGGTTTCCTTGCATGTAGTTACATTGCTCTGACTGTAAATATCCTGCCTTGCTTTTTCTGGAGGCTGTCACCTTATTTTGTCTAAGCCCATGGTCCCTGTCTCAATAGTGTGGCTGTCACTGGAATATAAAGATACATAAGTCACGGCACTTATTTGGGATATCTGTAAAAACCAGATGTCATCTAGAAGATCAAATGAATCTGGAGCAGCAGGAATAGCAGCCATTCTGCTAACATTGCTGCATCAAGTTAATTTTTAACAGTTGACAATCTTTGCACCAACATTCACTAAGCACCTGGTTTTTTTTATTAAGTTATTATCAACATACACTCTTATGAAGGTTTCACATGAAAAAAAAATGGAGTTACTACATTTACCCATATTATCAAGTCCCCACCCATACCCCAATGCAGGCACTGTCCATCAGTGCAGCAAGATGCCAGAGGTCCACTATGTGCCTTCTCTGTAAGCACCTGCTATTTGCCAGGCTCTAAACTGTAGGAGAAGAGCAGTCACAGAGCTACGTCCTGCTCTGTGGTGGGGGGATGTGGGTAGATAATCAATTTATAATCAAGCAAATAAGTGCAGGCTCAGTTGTGAAAGTAGCTCTGGAGAAAAAGAAACAGGGAGTGGGGAATGCGGGGAGCAGGGCCAGGAAAGGCTTTGTGATAAGGTGGCAGGAACAACTAGGAAGGAAGGAAGAGTGGGGAGAGCTCAAGGCGGGACCGGCCAGGCTTGGCTTGTTTAAGAGCAGTGGGGTGTGACTGTGGCTGGACCCCAGTAGTGAGGGATGGGTGGAAGAGGTGAAATTAGAGACGGCCGCGGGCCAGATCACGTAGGGCTTCTGGGGCCATTGTGTGGAAGGGCATCACAGGATCTTGAAACGGGAGGGATGTGATCTGATATATATTTTTAACTCAGGAAGAGATTAGAGGGTATCAGAGGTGCAAGTAAGGAGGCCAGTGGGAAATGGTCCAGGTGAGAGACGAGGGGGTTTCCTTGCATGTAGTTACATTGCTCTGACTGTAAATATCCTGAGGCAGATTCTCACGTATTCTGAAGTGAAAACTGGCCGGATTTGCGGAGGAGGAGGACCTGGGGTCTGAGGGAGTGGGACACCGCAGGGACCGAAAGAGGGCAGTCCAGAGCCCTGCAGCCTTTTCCTTTGTTTTCCTTCCCCTCCCCGCCCCCCGCCAAAGGGAGAGTGGAATTACCTTGTCCTGTGATTGCGAAGATGATGCAAGTTTGGGGGGTGGAGTGCAAATACTGGGAAATTAGTCTGGATCTGCTGAATTTGACATGCCAGTTAGATCTGCAAGTGGAGAGATTGCACAGTTGGATAAAGAAGTCTGGAGTGGGGGGAAGAGGTTAGGGTTAGAGAGTTAACTTTGAAAATAGAAGCCCAAGTTAACTGTAAAAAAGTCCTGTATATCCTAACAACACTACCCAGAAGACTAGTGAAGAAACAGACACACACACCTACTAGTCAGCAGTGTTTACTTTGTTCTCTGTAAGTCGTTCTGTCTCGTCATCGATTACTATTTGGCTTTTAGGCTTTTTTTTTCTTTCTTCAGTCTCATCTCTCATCCCTTTTGTGTGTCTTTTATGTTAGAATAATTCTGTGGTCATTGGAGTGCCTGGCTTGGTCTCAGGAACATGATGGTCATTATCATTTTGGCCTTTCCTCCCTATTTTCTTTGTCTCTGAGTGCAGTAACTTTCTCATCATTAAAACATTTGAGCTGAGTTGGTTGAATACTTTCCAGTTTTGTGAAAACAGTAAGCAAGCTGCTTTATTGGTGAAGGTTGTGAGACTGTGGTTACTACGGACAAAGTAATCAGGCAGATGACAGTGATTCAGTCCATGCTCCCTATTGTTATTCTCTCCTCTTAGCATTTATAAATACTCTTTTCTTTGTTCTGAATAATTCCTGTGGATTGTTAAACCTCTGCTTATTTCTCCCATCCCTCTATTAATATTTATATAAACTAGAAAACACATGAATCTATTCTTTAAGGTTGTTTATGGTAAATCCCATTACATTTTTTAAAAAATTAATTGAAAACTCTTTTCCTAGCTGATTTTATTCTCCACTTTTAAAAATGTCAGATCCTCCCTTAATCACAGTTGGCATTGTTTGGAGAAGCAGCACTGTTACAGATGCAAGGAGGCCAGAGCTGAGGTCAGCTGGTCTTCCTCTGAGTGAGGTTTATTTGCTTCTTTCTCTAAAGAGAAGATGGGCATCAGCAGGAGCTGCTGGCAGTCTCTAGAGTAGGAGACTGTTGCACTTCCAGGTGCTGTGTTTATAGGGACAACTTGAAGAAAACTCCAACAAAGAGCCACTTCTCAATACTGCCAGAACCTGTCCCAGGGTAATTCACATTTAGAAGGGGGAAGCTAGAAACAAGTCTGTGGATATTCATTCTATTTGATGAATCAAAAGTTAGTCAAAAACTTTTCAGTGTTTAGAAAAAACTCTAAATGTGAACCCAGACTTTTTGGCACATTTATCTTACCTTCTACCTTTGATGGAGAGAGTGATCATAGTCTCTTAGACAACTCGCTTATGACAGCCTGGGGCCTGAGAGCGTTAGTTAATCCCTGAGGGATGGTGCGTGGTTGTCAGAGAAATGGGGGCTTCATTGACTTGTCTTTTCTCCCCTCCCTCTTACCTATCTCCTGGAGAAACAGGACTGCAGGCACAGCCCACAACAAGCTGTGGCACGCCTCTCTGGCCCTGATGACACTTATCATGTACTCCGTTGCCACTGGAGGCTTGATTTTGATGGCAGTGTTTTATACACAGAACGATGGCTGCCTGGAAAACAAAATTCTCCTGGGGGTAAATGGAGGCTTATGCCTGCTTATTTCAGTGGTAGCCATCTCTCCCTGTGTCCAAAATCGTAAGTGCAGTTTTTTCCATTCTAGTTTATTTATATTTTTTTATTTTTCTAAGTGTTTTTGAGCAAACCCAGTGTTTTTGTTTGTTTTTGTTCTGTTAATTTTGTTTTGCTTTTAGATTATGGTCAACCCTTAACGTACTGTGAATGGGTCAGGAATAGGAAGGGTGGGACTCTTAAGTCTTTTCATACCACACTCTTGAGCTAAATGTGATAGGCAAGCATGCCTCATGTCAAGAAAGATCTAGGTATAAGGAAGGCAACAAATAGGGAAATAGGTATGGCCACTATTATATAAAGTACCACAAGGAACTTTTAAATGGAAAATGCCCTGAGTGTATATTAAGCTCTTCCCTGTAATCTCTGTTTAAAACTTGAATGAGAAACCTCCGGAAGGAACTGTTTCTGGGCTCATCTTTCACTCAAGGCCTGTGGACCAGAGTCAGGGTCAGTGTGGTACAGGAGTCAGGAAACAGGAAATCCAATCTGGGCTCAGCAGGCAGCTGGCCCCATAAGCTAACCTTCCTCAAACCCAGTGCTTTCTGAACAAAGCCAGCAGAGTGTGAGCCTGACCTGTCACGTTGTTTCAAAGCCAGAGGGAAGAGAAAATGGGATTTGAAAGTGCTTTAGAAAGTATAGGTGTGAGTTATCATTTATAAACAACTTCTAATATCTTAAGCCAACATGCAGTCTTTGGTTATAAGGAGAAATGTCCTTGCTGTAATGTTCATATAGATATCCTACTATATGAGTGATGAAAGTATACATGACATTCAGGTTTCTAGATAGGAAAATGAATATATGCTTAATAAACTTATGGCCACTTGAATTCTTCCTAAAATAGTGATTCAAAAGTCAACTAGTATTGAATAATTTAAGGTTTTCTCAGCATTGAAAATTTCAAGTTCATTATTGAAATTGAGCATATTATTCTCCTAATCCCTTTCATTGATCAGTTAAGAATTTCCTAAAACATTAGTATTCAGATTAAAATAGCCTTTGGGTTAAGGCCTGCCTTTAAAAATAGTTATAATTTATATTTTGAAATACTTGGTTTAATGCCATTAGTTGCTAAAGTCTTATTCCCATGCCGCCAAAGGGCAAAATTATAAAAGGATCTGTTTCTGTACCTTTACTGGTTATTATAATTTAATAATTATATTTATGGAAACCATTTTAATCAGAGGGAAGACTGGGTGAAACTAAATCCTGTCATGTTGGCAGGTGGTTAAAAATTTCACCAAAAAAGATAATCGCATTTATCACATCCTGGTTATTCTCAAGGACCCAAACACTTTGATTTAAATATTGTAATATTAAAGCCCTTCTTCCTCATGAATGCTGAGTCCAATTGCCTTCCTCTTTAGCCTGCACCAGCTCTGGCATTCCCAAAGGGTTTTGTCCATTGACAGATAAGAGCTTTTTTCTACTGTCATGGATGTATCTCATGAATTTGCAGAATCCAAAATCCACACCCTGTGAAATCTATCATTTACCCCACTTAGCTATGTAGTCTCACAAATAAGACAATAAATAGGGAAATAGGACATTTCCTTCTGAGGTCTTGTGACTTAAGAACTAGTGTTGATGAACTTCAGGAAGATGAGGCAGTATGTTTAAGTAAGTAGTATGTTTAAGTTGTAGTTATTACTGAAATAAGGTGCTAGTAGATAACTTGGCAGAACCTGTATCTCTAAAATACAGATGTAGGCTCAGCATTTAACCTCCTCCTAAAAAGATAAAAATATCTTTTCAGTGTTATCTGAAAAACACATTCTATACCTCTTCTTCCCTTTAAAGGTGGGGGTTCAAGTTTGAGGAATATTTGGCAGGGAGGGCACCTATTTTTTTAGGCATGTGCTTTCTTACTGTTGAAATTAAAAACCCTGTCTTATAATGTGTCTCTTGTCGTTTTCCAGGACAGCCACACTCTGGGTTGCTGCAGTCAGGTCTCATAAGCTGCTATGTGACATATCTCACTTTCTCAGCTCTGTCCAGCAAACCTGTAGAAGTGGGTAAGCTGACCTTCCTTATTAGGGAGCATGTGTTTGCAGTATGAATAGTCTCATTTGTGGAGGAAGGAATATGTCTCTCTTAGCTATTATTTAAATGTCAAGAATGCCATAAATCAAAATAGAGGCATGACCTAGATATTTTCAGTAAATAAAGTCCGGAGCGTGGTATGTGAAAATGAAAATTCTCTCTTCTGATTCTTCCTGCTGTATAGGAAAGACGTGAACAAAGACAGGCTGTTCAGTATTTTTTAGGTCTAATCTACATTATCCTGCTCTGTGTTTTCAAGGAACATGGGTGTTTTGTTTTTATTTTGGGTTTTTTTTAGTTATTAATTTACTTTTCTTCAGGCGGTTGTTTCTCTGACTATAACAGAGCGCGGAAAGAACATGGGTGGGGGGTGCAGGGGACAGCACCTGAGGCCAGCTTTACCATTGGCTGGCTATGAGACCTTGAGTCGCTCATCTTAAATAATGTTTATTTATGGAGACAACAGAATATGCATAAGCTTTGGAGTCAGACTACTTAGATTTATAGGCTGGTTCTGCCACTTAAGTATCTTGTACAGTTATTTACCTTTCTCTTCCTAGACACTGCCTCTTTAAAATAAGATTTTAATAAAGTAATTAAATAGGATTTCTATTTTTATAGAGTGGCTTTTAAGAATTCAGTGAGTATGTGTGTCCATATATATACTTGTCGTTCCTGGCACATAGTAGGAGCTATATGAGTAGGCTAGTAATTATTATGTAGAGTAGCTGCGATGATTATTTGAGAACAATAAAAACACTTTTATAAGGTGTTATTATATGAGCCACTGAGCCTTGCCAGTAAAAGACCAACTTTTCTTACTTTGATTTCCAAATTTGTTGTATTTCATCATCTTTATCATTTTGATGATACATAAATGTGTATATAAATGTGTGTATGCCTGGATACATTTGATCTTATATAAGTTAAATAAAGCTATTCTCTTTTCTCTCAAATAGAAAATTGAAGTTGTTTTCCTTTCTTAAATATAGAAATCAAATGCAAAGATAATTTTGAAAGTTGTAGCATATACACATACTATGTATGGGTCTTGTCTTTATTGCTACATATAGTGCGAATGATATAATTGTAGGTCTTACTAAGTATAGTCTGTCCCTGGATTTAACTTTTTTTTAAGCTCTTAAGTTTTTAAGTGTAGTCTCTTAATATAGTAATCTTTGGTGTTTACTTAATAAGATCTTTTTAGTGGCAGGTTTAACAGAAAAAAACCTGTATTTAGAAGAACTTTAAATAGAAAAGTTCATATTTTGAACAGCTTTTTAAAAAACATTTTTCATTGCCTAAGACTAAAGATTCCTTAAGCCACAGTATGCACAGCTATTTTTACTATTTCAAGTGTGAGTACCAATAATAATTTTATTCTACCTTCAAGTATGTGCATGTGTTTTTAAATGGTTTTTAGACTTTATGTGATGTTCCTTATTTTTGGCAGTCAGATCTAAGTTGGGTATTTAAAATTGATGATTCCCTATTTGATGAAAAGTAAATTGCCACTAATGGAGTCTTTGTTATATAGCCTCTCAAATTTTTTAAAAAATCGACAGCATCTCAGGATGTTCCAAGGTTACAGATTATTTTCCCCCCTACCTTTGCATAGGTAATTTTATTCTCTCCTGTGGGTGTCACCAGTGCCCATAAATGGTAATTTGACACATTTAGAAAGCACATACTTGAATATTGTCACATTTCTTTACATTACGGTTCAACAACTATTAACCAGTTATGTCTGGTAAATATAATGAACAAAATGATATCAATATGTATACCATTTCCTTGTAAACAAGACTTTTGTACACAGTAGTAACAAATGGAATTAATACATATGACAATATCAATGAGGAAATACCTTCTCTTTAAATAAGCTATTCTATTTATAAGTAATGATTTTTTTTAGTACATATTTACAGACCTGATAAATAAAAATAAACAAGACATATATTTTCCTCTAAAAAGAAACTGTTGAGAAATGGGCTGCTATGGAAGAACTTTGCTGGGAAAGGGTATAAGAAACAAGCACAGGATAATAAGTCACAGCCATTCTATTACAGTAAAATGACTTCTCATCTGGGTGAAAGCTGTTGGCCGGATGGCTGTTTCACAACAGGCCTTTCTAACTTGACTGCAATTACTCTGTCTTTTCTTTCTAAGTTCTAGATGAACATGGGAAGAACGTTACCATCTGTGTGCCTGACTTTGGTCAAGACCTGTACAGAGACAAAAACTTGGTTACTGGCCTGGGCACCACTCTCTTGTTTGTGTGCATCTTATATTCATGGTAAGTCTTAGGAGTTACTTGAGGCCACTTCACAAATTTTATAAGTAAAGGAGAATAGGAAAGTTTGAAACATGGCAGACGACGTAGACCAGCAACAAACTACCAACACCATCGAAGAGCCCCTGGATCTCATCAGGCTCAGCCTGGATGAGCGAATTTATGTGAAAATGAGGAACGACAGGGAACTTCAAGGCAGATTACATGCTTATGATCAACATTTAAATATGATATTGGGCGATGTGGAAGAAACTGTGACTACTATAGAAATTGATGAAGAAATATATGAAGAGATATATAAATCTACAAAACGGAATATTCCGATACTCTTTGTCCGGGGAGATGGTGTTGTACTAGTTGCCCCTCTATTGAGAGTTGGCTGAAACAAAGAATTTGCCCTGTGTGGAATATAGGACACTTTGTATGATTGCCTCTTTAAATGTAGAAGATACTCAAAAAGAGAAACCTTCATAAATTTTAATATTAAGAGATGACCAAGGATTCCTCCACTCCTGAAAGAAGTTGATTTGCATATAGCTCACACATTCTTAAGATAAATGATATTTTTATTTTTCTCCAACCCTTTCAATAAATGTGATCAACAAGATGTAAAAAAAAAAAAAAAAAAAAAGTACGGGAGAATAATTTAAATAAGTTTCAGCAGCTGTAAGGCAGCAGAACGAATACTATCTGAGGAAAAAGGAAACTGGCCTGAAGTAACAAGGTAGTATTACAGCATGAAATCTAGATGTTTGGACTTCACTTGACTTACTTGTATTTACTTGGGCTAAAAGAAAGAAATATATGGGATGCTATAAACCCCTGAAAAGATGGTTGAATATTAGTTGCTAAAGCATTTTGGGAGGGCAAGAGAGTGTCAAGTGAGGAAGAGATGGTGTGTGCAGAGGGTTTTGGCACCTTTCCAGTCCAGGGAAACAACATTTGTTCTGCTGTTGATGGAAAGAGTACAAAGCATTATATACACAGTCATTTTGTGCTTGGTCCAGGAAAGACAGGAAATGCCTCTCTTCTTTTATGCTAAAACCCACAATGCTCGTGAAGAGGCAAGGCAACTCCTCCAGAAGTAGGTGTGGCTTATAGACAGGCCGAATTTCAGATGCTTCTGGTGGGGTTTATGTCACCTTTAAAATGTTTAAAGGACTGTATGAGGGAGAAAAGTAAAGGATAGGGATGTTTCCATGTTCTGGGTAAATATTTCACTGATAATTAAGCCTCCCTTTGACAGTAACCTTTATACGGTCAGATTTTACTTCTGTCTTGTTTGTTAGGTTTCAGCATATAAAAATTTCAATCTGTCATAGGTGCATTATAATATTCCTTTGGCTGAAACAAAACAATCCTGGTGGGAATCGCTCGTATAAATATCTTTCTGAGCACACTGGCATTTTCTCTTAGTTTCTTACACCCTGCTACTGCTAGAAACAGACCAACAGACAGACATTTTAGAGAATGGAGAACTGAGTGATGTTCAGAGTCATGCATCAAGCCTTAAATGCTTACTAATGTTGCAGGTGGTTGTTACCACAAAGGTTGTAAAACAGTGGCTCTCACCTTGTCTCTGACATAGGCAAAGATTTCTTTTTGTAGCCTAAGGGACCACAGTGTCAATTCCATAATTGTCCACTGAGTTCCTACTATAGACAAAACAGTGGCTGGGATTCAGGCCTAAGTTGGTGAATGTTTTCAGGAACACCATAAAGCCCACCCATGCACACCACCGCCCCCGTCTCCATTTTGAATCCTGAGCCTCAGCTTTTCCTTCTTGAACCTGTTATTGTTGGGCTTTGGGGAGAAATGGTGACAATGTGGCTACTTTCATGATTTGTCACCAAGTTTTTTCTGTATTGACACATAAAAAATACTGGTAAATCAAGTGAGGGAGAATGTAGGTTACTAAACTGCAAATATAGAATATTCCATTTTTTAAAATAAAATAGAGTTGTATTTACATATATAGAAAAAATGCTGGCAGGAGATAAATAAACCAAACTTGTAACAGTAGTAGTATTGGGGATAACTTCATTTTATCTTTTATTCTTCTGGGGGTTTTTTGGCTTTTTTTCTGAAAGAAGTTTATTGTTTCTTACAATGAGCTAGCATTTCTTTTTTTGTGTATTAGAAGAAAAATTACAAAGGTAGTTGACAGAATAAAATGGTATGTTTTTGTGGGTTACTGAATGTGTAATCACACATGAAGAAAAGTTTGCCCCTTGGATAAAATAGGACCTGAATTTGCTATAAATCCATCAGTGGAAAAGATGGCAAAAATTCTCCTTAGTGCGTTGATGGAATTGCCACAAATGGTGTTATTTTGCAGCATGGAATTTTCACCCTATCAGATTTTCACTGCCACTCTGGAGGGAGGGATGATAAATAAAACATCACCTCTTTTGAAATTTAGAGGCACCAGAGTGGAAGCTGGTATGGTCTGATATTCCCAAAAGATAACAATTTTCAAAGCTGACAGCTGCTACTTAAAATCTCTCTAAGTGCCAATAACAATCACTATTGAATGCTAGTAATTAAACTGCAAAACCTTAGTGCTTGATGGCATGAGGAGACTGGAAACAGCAGCCACACCAAGTGGTGATAGAGGGTAACCAGGTAGCTCCAGGGGTGTTTGTGGAACACGTGGTACACAATACCCTGTGTTGCCGGTCAGATTCCTTGCAGGTGTCAGTGAAACACATGCCTAGGGTCTGGGTAGTTAATGTTTGCTGTAATTAGCCTCTGCACTCCAGGCAGAGGCAACATCAAGAACTTTATAACCAGTCTCAGAGCTACCAGGGAAGTGAGTTCAGGTCCAGGAGGGCCTTGAGAAAAGGGAATGCTGCTGGAGTGGGAGGCAGCCTGGTTAGGAGGTTTTCAGATCTCGACTTCCTAGAGTCACTGTTTCTGCCCAGACCTAGAAGAATGAAAGGCTGGAAGACAATACAAAGAGAGGCTGCATTGCCTGGGTGGAAACTGCCATTTGAAGATGATTGCAGCAATATCTAAAATTCTTCATAGAAATTATAAGAAGCCACAAGTCTGGGTAGTGTGTACTTTAAAGAGGGAAGAAATCAGTCATTTTCAATGAAAGTCCAAGATTGTAGTTCATCTTTCTATAAGTTCATGGACGGCTTACTGCACTGTCTTCTCGCCCATCTGGGATTGCCTCTGCTCTCCCCAGTGCCTGTCCCCATGCTTCTGTCATGATGACCTCCATCCCTAGTGTTTGTTTCTCTGTCCCAAGTTCTGCTTTTGAGGTATTCACCATGAGGGTGTTTTAGTCTTTGCTGCCTTAACGTGGAAGAAAGACTCACAAAAACCATTCCTTGGCTTTCCCACTGAGGCCGCCTTTTTTCCAGAGGCCCCTGTTGACTGAGGCATTATTACTGTGATGAAGTGTCACTGTTTAGACCCCACACAGTTCCCCGATGGCTCTTTCCGTAGGTAGACCTTACCACACTCCCTTAGGCCTGGATCCTTCTTGTAATAGGCCCTGGCCTCCCCCAGCTATTCCTTAATTCCCTCCTTGCTCTCTAGATTTTGATTGAAATTATTATTCTGTTAGCTTCAAGTTCAAACTGTCAGATTAAACAGGATTCCGGAGTCAATCAAGTTCAATTCTCTTACTGTACATGAAAGGAAACTGAGGCATGGAGCCCATTCCTGTACTTGTCCACTCCCGACTCCAGGAGACCTTCCCTTGAGTTTCCTTCGCTGGAGTGTTGGGAGAGACAGAGTCATAGCCTTTTTGTCTTCCTGAGATGACTTGTGTTAAGGTCCTTCACTGAGGTAGAGGGATAAATTGGGTTAACTTGCGTAATTTTATTACAAGGAGGCATTCGTGCTGTAAAATGTTCTCTGGCTATTTCCGTTTTAGCAATGATTAAAGGAAAAAATAATCATTATTTAAACTGTCTAGGCATTTGAATATAAAGTTGGAAAATTAAGAAACTTTTTAAGTGTCCAACAACATTCAAGTTCAAAATGGGACATTTGCAGCAATACAGTAAACCATGTTGAAATAGGTACAAAGTTGGTAAGATGTCATTGTAAGCAAGATTGACATAAACTGAGAGGAGCTGGCAAGTCAAGGAGAAGGGTATCTTTTCTTCTGGTATTTATTTAAGAAAAGAGGAGTTGGGGGATATCTTAATTTTGGGAATCCTGCCCCTCCCTAACCTGCCAGCTAGAAATCTCCATGGCTGTATTTCGGGGAGATGTTGAGCTCTCCCCACCAGTTCACAAAGGAGTCTGGTCTCCTTTGGGAGCCACGAATTACCAATTAATTATATGGTGCAGTGGAAACATAATTGAACTTCATCATACAAAGGCTGGGAATAGTCATGGGATCTCTCAAGGGCCCTGTTAAGATCGCCAGGGCCCAGTCTATGGTCTCCAATAGGAAAAGCTAGTGGGATGTGTTCTTTAGAGATTTCCTGTGATCCAGGAGTTTGGCCAGTTCCAAAAGCAACTGAAGCAGGTGTGGAGGGGCACGTATGTTTTGAATCATTCCGCCAAAATGAAAGAGGTTCTGGATAAGGCAGTGATTCAGGCAGGAGCAAGGTTGGGTTAGAGGGAGGCATTTTTTTGTCATCGCAATGACGGCAAAGCACACTGGCATTTTGTGAATAGAATGCTAAAGATATAAACACGTTGTGGAGCATTACACCTTCTCTGTACAGTAAACATTGTCCCAGCCAAAGGCTTTCAGTCTGCCTCCACTTCCCCCAGTACTGATGGAAGTACTGGGTCAGAGTTGTTCATACCCTAGCCCTGGAAGGGCAGAAGTAATGGATAACCTGGGATTGATGTGCAGTAACTTGTCCTGTGCTGACCAAACAGATGGGGCTTAGTAATAGCAAGAATGCACACAATAAGAATTTCCTAAGCTTTTAAAGAGTGTGTAAAAATAATTATTTTCTCAATAACTCCAAGGACAATGTTCTGCGAGTAAAACAAAAAGAAATTGACAGCAAACCATTGTTTGGGGTGAAAGGGTTTATTACCCGGCTTGTTCTCCTGGCGGCAGGTCGAGCACTAGCGTCTCTGCCTCCACCTCTGCTTCCCTCAGGAGTTCATCGTTTTCCTTGATGGCCTTTTCCTCCTTCAGAGCACTGGCAGCGCTGCCATCTTGTTCTGTAAGGAATCTTTTACCTCTTCAATGGCACCTCGCTGGTGGCGTTCTCGTGCTGCCTCCTCTCGCATCAATGCCATTTCCTTCTTCAGGGAATCCACAGAAGTTTGCAGCTCGCATTCTCGTGCCGCCATTTCTAGGGTATTTTTCAGGACCGTGTCCTTCTCTTCTGTAGACCTTTTTAATACTGTGAGAAGCAGCCAGTCCACAGTCCCTGCTGCCTCACGGGCACTCTGTCTCTCAAAAGACCTACTTACTCTACCACAGGCCACACCAGTGCCTCAGGTATCACCTCCACCTGCCTCCAGTCCTGGGGTGGGCCCAGTCCTCTAGGAGGCAAGCCACCTCAGACCACATACCCACTGGGGGACGATCCACTGTTTCCCCATTCACAGGGGCAGCCTGCTGAAGCACCCCTCCCATAAGGCAGCCTGTCTTTTTCCTTGGTCAACAATGAACCCTGCTGACTTACACCAATTTCTTCTTTTTATCCCTCATTGAGCATTTGCCTCAGACCATTATTTTACATCCTGTTTCTGCTTCAAGCTGTTTAGCAGTAAGTAGGTTCAAGGATTCTCCCAACAAAATTAAAATCATGACTGAATAAAGAACTTACTTTGTGGTAATCTGCTTGTAGAAGTCACATGTCACTAATGATGAGCTGAGCTGAATATTGGTATTTTGGGGAGTAAGAACAAAGCATTTAAGGCTCTCTGATGATGGAAGTGAAGTGGCAAAGGTGCCAGAATCAAAAGGTTTTCTTCTCTGAAATGTTATTCTGAAGAATTTACAAGATGGAATACTTATTCTAACCCTTTTAAAGAATGAATATCAGCACTGAGATGAAAGTTCCACATACTGATCTCTCCTAAAATTAAAAGCTACATTTTCCTCTATAGAAAGTATATACTATATTAAATAATAGCTTACATGCACAAAATATAGCACACTCTTAAATGCAGGAGCAAGGTGATGTTTCCTGGGTGCACAGTTATCAGGAAGTAATTCCATCATTCCTCTGACCAGGTGCAAAGTCAGGAAGTGGGAGTGGAGGGGCCCTCGATTAGCACCCGTCTGTTCACAGCAGAAAGGAAAGGGCTATTCCTGGATGTGAGTGGGTCCCAAAAGAAGGAGTGGTCCACCTGGATCCCAGAGGACCTTCCATTGTTCATTTGTGTCTCAGATCTCTTCTCTCCTTGGGAAAGAGAATGAGAATGAGCAGAGAAGGCAGTGCTGCCTCCTGGGGCTGGTTTAGTTGACATGATCGGCTAATTGCTGCTTTCCCTCCAGGCACACCCTCAGCTTTCCCGCCAGGCAGGTCAGGCTGACACATAAGATGCCCGAAGGCAGGGACTGTTGGCTTCTCCACTGAGTCCCCAGTACTTGGAATAGGGCCTGGTACTTGGACAGCCCTTTAATAAATATTTGCTAAACGAATTTATACCATTATCTAGACTGTAAGTATTGTATATATTTCTATTTGCTTAAAATGTTCCTTTTTCCCCCCTAGGAAAAATAAATACCTTTGTTAGCCCTGTAAGCCAAATTACCTCTATAGGTATTGGGAAAGTGGAGGGAAGAATTTTTTTTATCACACTGAACACCTACTCTGTGTTGAGTTTCCTAACAGAAAACCTTGTTCTGCCTTAGGCTGATCATCATAGTAAATAACTGTGACCTTTGCTTTCCATGCCCTTGCCTATTATTGCCATCTCTGGGTTCTTCATTGCTTTTGATCCCTTCTAAGTGAGACTAGTCAAAGGGAGGGAAAAGATAAAAGAGAAATTAGAAAATCATCTTGACATTTGAGGGAGAAGAGGCGAAAAACAAGATATAGGACCAGAAGACATTTTACTATTTCACTACAAACTTTTCTTTGTGTAAAATGATGTAAAGCAATCAGTGTAAAACAATGTCAACTACAGAATCGCTGAGCCAGTTGTCAGATATTCAAAGACACTGCTTTGAAGATGTGATACATATACACAATGGAATACTATTCAGCCATAAGAAAAAACAAATTCTACCATTTGCAGCAACATGGATGGAGCTAGAGGGGATTATGCTTAATGAAATAAGTCAGGCAGAGAAAGACAAATACCAAATGATTTCCCTCATTTGTGGAGTATAACAACGAAGCAAAACTGAAGGAACAAAATAATAGCAGACTCACAGACTCCAAGAAGGGACTAGCAGTTACCAAAGGAGCGGGGTGGAGAGGGAGGGAGAAGGGGATTGTGGGGTATCATGATTAGTGCACCTGGTATGCAGGGGGATCACAGGGCAGACAGTGTAGCACAGAAGGCAAGTAGTGACTCTGGAGCAGCTTCCTACACTGATGGACAGTGACTGCAATGGATGGGGGGGACTCGGTAATAAGGGTGAATGTAATAACCACATTGTTTTTCTTGTGAAACCTTCATAAGAGTGTATATCAATGATACCATAATAAAAAATTTTTTTAAATAAAAGAGACTGCTTTTCATTGAAGCGGCCAGAACTGTAGGTTACTGTGAGGCTCTCCTGGAGCATTGGTGAGGTGGCTCTGCCCCTCCTTTGATGGGCTAGGACACTTTAATGTGCTTTGCTGACCTCTTTGTGTTTTTCTTAGTTTGACATCGACAACAAGGTCAAGTTCTGATGCTCTGCAGGGACGATATGCAGCTCCTGAACTGGAAGTAAGTTCATTTCCCTTTCTTGTGCTGCTTCAGCTCAGAAGACTCATTTTTCAGGAAGCCTTTTTATGTTTATTTGCATCTTTATTGATCTGCATTCCATGTTCTAATTTTTCTCCTCAGAAAAGAATACAATTTTTGTGCAGAAAAATTAATTTCCTGTCTATACAATGGGATTAAAATGAATCCTTGATTTTCCTACAAAAAAACTGGCCTCTTGTGTGGTAGCCTACTGCCCACCTCCCACCAGAGGCTGGGGTAGCTTTGTCAGGCAGCTCTCTGCTCTTTTCCTCTGTGTGTGGTTCCATTTTATACCTGTCCATACTCTCCATGCGTAGCATGACTGTGAAATTATGTATAGCTGTTCTGAAGAATGAGAGAGAGAGGTGGAGACAGTAAGGTCCATGCATCTGCTCTGTGCTGTAGTGCTGAGCAGTATCTCTGTTCACTTATTTAACTGCATCGGCTCTATCACGTGGGCATTTCACTGAGTAACTTGTGAATAGTAGGTATCCAAAGAATCAGGGTGGTCAGCAGATGCCTGCCAATCAGTAGAAATTTTCTCACTCATGCAAGTCGTCTCCTGGGACCCTCAGTGGAACATCCACCAAGGTCAGAAAGGTCTAATCAGATGGAGGCCACAAGGAAAAGACTCAGTCCTGATCCCAAGAATGGAAAGAACAGGAGATTCCAGGGGTGGCTAAGACTTAGAGCCCTTGTTACATACCACACTCTGTTGAAAGCGCCACATCTGTGATTTCATTTAATCCCTGTAAAAACTCAATGAAGGTTTTACCACCATTTTAGAAAGGGGAAAAACAGAAATTAACCTTTTATTTGCCAGCATACAAACTGTGCACCCTGGCTCTAGAGTCTGTGTTTTTAACCACCACTGCCCAATTCTCAGCTGCTGTCTCCTGGCCCTGCTGCTGAACCTGGCATCCAGCCTCTGGCTGCCTTCTGATTGCTTGCCATGGATGGAGGAGCCTTGGTGTCTGTCCAGAAATGGGCACTTTACTCTGCAGCAACGTCCCTGGGGATGGACTTTCCTGCCCTGACCTGAAGATAGTGAACCATTATAAAGGGTTGTCAGTGGGCCAGCATCATTTGCCAGCTCTTTCTGTCACTTCAAAAAGGAGAAAACTGTGCTGAATTTGAATAGGTTACTGCCTATTATACAGAACAAAATGGTCTCTTAAAGGCAGGCATTTGTTCTCTCTACTGACTGCGTGGCTACCTGCTGAGGTTGGACCTTTAGGAAGCCTTATGGCTTCAATATCCCTTTTGTGTGCAGTTAAAGCTCAAAGAACAGCAAGTCTTCTAAGTTAGATTTAAGAGAGAATGTTTTTCTTTTCCTTCTAAACTGGAGAGCATGCAGGATGTTGATTTACTCTTTGCATCACATTTCACAGGATATACCTTTGAAAAAGAGTTAGTAGTTTTTGTGGTAACTTAAGCTTCAAAAGAACTAAGACCCCAGCATACCATGTTTAGCCCCACTGAATGAATCAGGGAATCTGTGTCACTTGATCCAAGATTCTGTCTAGGCTAATCTGTCTATTACAAGTTCCTTGATGCAGGAGGAAAATAAAGGCTTGTGAATAGGCCATTCTGGATCCCTTTGTGTTACTGTTTCTAATCTTGTTGACTCTACCATCTCCTCTAGGTATCACATACTACTTACTACCTCTTGTGAATTGTGAACTATTCTGCATTCATGTGCCAGCTCTGTCACTAAGCTGATGTGTGAGTTCAGGCCAATTATTTAGCCTGCCTGACCTCAGTTTCCATAACTGTAAATAGAATAATAATCCCAGCCTTTGAGGCTGAAGAGGTTTTAATGAAGTAACGAGTGAAGGACCAGAATGGAGCTCTGTTAGAGTGGGAATCTTGTCTTATTCACTTGATGTTTCGGGTTGAGTTTTCCATAAGCAGCCATCGAAGCAGAGATTGATGTACAGGTTATTTATTGGGGATCATGGAAGTAAGGTAGGAGAAGAGGCAGTTAGCAGAGGATGTATCAAGTTGAAGGGCACTGCAGGTTGAACAAGCCTCTGCTGACCCCACAGGTGCTCCAGAGCAGATAGGACCCATCGGAGCTGTCCTCCAGGGGCCAGTGGCTGCGCCTTTACCCGCCTGCAGTGGTCAGTCGTCATGTGTGGGTTGCCCACGAAGGGCTTGCTCTAGGGCAGGGTGACTACAGCTGAGGCAAAGCCTTGGGAGCTGCTGTCTTGAAACTGTCACAGCACTTGAAGCACCTAGTGAGCACTAAGTGAGCACCTTTGAAAGGGATCTGGGTGGCTCATCTCCATTTCTGTTGTATTTCCTATCATCAGCACCAGGAGCATCTAGGAAGAACAGTTGCTGAATCAAAACCTTACAGACAGGATGAAATGTGCAGTGCAGGGCCTGGGATGTAGTTCATATGAGGTCAGCTGGGCCTTCAGTGCTTTACTGATGTGGAGGTAGGACGGCAGAAAGCAAGCCACCTGACTGTTGGGTTTGCTCTCCCAGGTTGCTCGGTGCTGTTTTTGCTTCGGCCCCAATGGAGAGGGTAAGTAAAGAACTTCCCTTCTGTGCATCCGTGTGGCCCTGCAGACCTATAGCTCTATCTAGTCTGTAGGTGTTTGGGATTCAGACAACTTGAATGATAGGAGAAATTTTTATTCCACAGATGATTGACTGTTTATATACTTTACACATTCTTCTTAAAGGGTTACTGGGGTTTGTATCAGTATTTTGGAAGGCAATAATCAGTCCATATTTTGGCTCATATTTAAGTTAAATTATACAGTGAGATTTACAGAAGCAAGTACATTTTTTTTTTTTTGATTTTAAGAGTTTTATTGTAAAAGGAAGGTACATGAATACAAGCTTTGCCCTATTTAAAAATGTATTATAAATTTCTAGTAACAGAATGTTAATGGAGCAATAATTGAAAGTAAAGGAATAACTTTAGAAAAAAATTGATCTGTAGCTAGGCATTTAGTACATTATAAAGGTAGTACTTTAATCAGTTGGGGAAAGGAAGAACTAGTCATTAAATGGTTATCAATGCTCAAGCAAGTACATTTTTTAAAGGAATGAAATTTAGAAAATTTATTTCCTTCAGCTTGCTATTTTTTCTGGGATTGGAGGATCCTGCAGGCTTGAAAACTCTTGCTCTGCTCTCTGACTTTCTTTAGAGCTTATAATACAAGTGTTGTGTTTTTAAGAGCTCTCTTCTGCCCTGTTAAAATAAAGGTGATGTTAGGTAACTTATCCTGTTGAAGGTTCTGGGTGGAGTGGGGCTTTGGGGTTTGTGGCATAGGTGAAATTGCCTAAGCGTACAATTGGCTTTGCCATCTTTTCTGCTCTGCAGCCCCTAGGACTGAGGTTAGTTTGAGTAAGGCTGAAACAGAAGTGTGCCTGTGTTCACTCACTGAGCTCATGCTCGCTTTGTGGTTCACAGACACTGAAGAGCAGCAGAACATGAAGGAGGGACCACGGGTCATTTACGATGAGAAGAGAGGCACCGTCTATAGCTATTCCTATTTCCACTTCGTTTTCTTCTTGGCTTCCCTCTATGTGATGATGACTGTCACCAGCTGGTTCAAGTGAGTATGGCCCATTGCCTAAGACATTTTAGAAGGGGCAGTCTTTTAAAAAATCAAGGTAAGACCTATTCTTTATGTGCTGAGACACAGATCAGATCTCCTGGAATCAATTAAACCCCTGAGTCGCAGTATACTCACCTTTACGGAAAGAGTTCCAAGTTCCTAATAGCCCGTAAGCATGCTTTTAACCCTGGAAATGACCAATGCCTACTGCTACTTTAAGACAATGGAAGGTTAACTGAACATGCACAGTGTTGAAGAGTACAGTAGTAGTGGAGGAAGAACTTGGAATACTGAATCATCTGCTTTAAGACAGAGAATGTCATTTTTCCTACTGTGCATTGTATTGTCTTTCTTTTTTTTACTTTCATTACAAAAGTTTGAAATGTTTTTAAAAACAAAATGACATGGAAGTATGAAAAATAACAGTGACCCCCTCTTCCCCCACCCCCTAATTATTGTTAGAAATATGGTGGGTGTCATTCCTTTTCTATGCATTTAACAAGCTTATGTAATTTTTTATCATAAATTTGATTACACATATTTTCCCCTTTGAGGGTTTTTGGTTTTAACTTGGCAGTACATGATAGATCTGACTTTCCCTGTCACCACTTGGTCGTTTTGATTCTTTTTGGATTATTCTTTGATTTACCCAGAGTTTCTATTGGATTATAATTTGTCATAGTTTAGGATAGACATAGGATACACATTTAGGCTTTTTGTGCTTTTTTATTTGTTTGAATGTTTGGGTGGCTCCTAAGTGCCACACTGTTAGAGGTAGCAGGGCTTATATTCTAATGGAGAAGACAGGTCATGATCTAAATCAAATACAGTGTACCAGAGAGTGATGACTTTAGGGAGAAAAATAAAAGGACGAGGAGGAATAGGGAGAACCTAATGAGGTTTGGGAGATGGGGCAATGGTTTCAATTCAAGTGATAGGAAAGGCTTCACTGAGGAGATTGTTCCAGAACATCCACGGGAGAAAGAGAAGGAAGCTTCTAATGCTTCACAGTGATACTTTGAGAATCCCTGGAAAAACCTGGTGTGGACAGTGACTGCATTGGGGTATTGAGGGGACTTGATAATATGGGTAAATGTAGTAACCACATTGTTTTTTCAGTGAAACCTTCATAAGAATGTATATCAACAATACCCTAATAAAAAAAATTTTTTAAAACCTGGTATGGGAAGCTTAAGAAAGAAAGGAGGGAGCTATAATCAATGAGGCAGAAAATAACAGATGATGTTAAGAATGCAGAGAAGCTGGAACCCTCTTACACTCCTGGCAAGAATGTAAATAGTGCAGTCACTTTGGAAAGCAGTTTGGTAGTTCCTCATAATGTTAAACGGAGTTATGATATGATCTAGCAATTCCGTTCCTAACTATATACCCAAGGTGCAGTGAGGAACACCCCTACATATGTCCACACAAAAACTGTACACAAATAATGATGCAAGTATCACTCATAATAGCCAAAAAAGTGGAAACAACCCAAATGTTCATCAGCTGATGGATGGATAAAGGAAATGTGCTATATCCATATGATGGAATATTACCCAGCTATAAAAAGGAATAAAGCACTGACACATGCTATATAGGGATGAACTTTGAAAATAGTATTTGCGTAAAAAAGCCAGTCACAAGAAGCCACATGATTCTACTTATGTGAAATGTCCAGAATAGGCAAATCCATAGAGGCAGAAAGTAGATTACATACAAAGTATGTAGATTCATAATAAGTGAATGCCAGGGTCTGGGAGGAGGCAGGGAAAGTAGGGCAGCAAAAGGGTGCAGGCTTCTTCCTGAGGTGATGGGAGTGTTCTGAAATTGATAGTGGTGGGGGTTACACAGTCTGTGAACATAATAAAAGCCATTGAATTAAACACTTCAAATGGGTGTGGATTGAGTCAGGAAAAAAAGAAATGTGGTGGGGGCAGAAGTGGGGAGACACTTGGTGGAAGAGACCTTCTCCTGCTCATTCTCTTCCTGCTCTGACCATGGGGTCTCTTGTTCCCACAGCTATGAAAGTGCCAACATTGAAACCTTCTTCAGTGGGAGCTGGTCTATCTTCTGGGTCAAGATGACCTCCTGTTGGATTTGTGTGCTGTTGTACCTGTGGACACTGGTTGCTCCACTCTGCTGTCCCTCCCGGCAGTTCTCTGTGTGAGGATCTGAGCAGACCCCTTGGTTCAGCAGGCCTGGAGGCTGCACAGGGTAGCCTTTGAACAAGTGGCCCAGGGATCTGAGCAGTGATTGGTGCTTTGTGCAAAGCTGGCATCCCCTGTCTCACTTGAGTGGACCTGAAAGGCTTTTTAATTCTGAAATTCAAAGAGCATACCAATTTATCTCAAAAGAATTGAAATTTCAATCAAACTGATCCTGAGAGATAATACATTTTACATGTGTCTTACCCCTAAGAACTGGAATAATAGGCTAGAATTTTCTGTCTGCATGTTTTTTACCAAAACAGAGTTTGGGCATGCCATCTTAGCATAAAAACTTACCTTCTGTGGTCTATCATTCTTACCCTTGGAATAGAAGAACACACCAAAATCATGAGCCCTCAGCCCCTGAGAGAGTGCAGACTCCTCATCTTCAGTGGGCTCTGTGGACAGCCCTCACTCAGCCTGCAGGACCCCGCTCACAGTTCCTTGGTATTTATAGGGTACAGCAGGAAGCACCTGCTTTCTACTCTACCCTGTGCTATTTCCTCCTGGCCCCAAACATTTCCCTTAGAAGCTGTGGTGCTGGGAGTCACAGACTTCACTTTCTGCCCTTGCCCTTCCCGAAGGTCCCCTCACCCTTCTGGGTTTGGCACCTTTGCAATGTGAAAAAGCACAATTTGCCATCCACCCGTGTGGTCCTCCACCGTATATTCACTACCTGTCTGAGTGACTGCGATAATCATGACTCTTCTTTGTGGTATAATTCATATGATTATAGAACAGTATTCATGTTGTGTCCTTTGCCTAAGCAGTGGAGGGCTATAGTTCTTACTTGTTTGTGTAGTAGATTATAATTAATACTTCAGGACCTTGCCTGAAAAGTTGCTTCTTGACTGAAGCCTGCTGCATCCCTCTTTCAGTTATTAAAGTCAGCCAGTTTCTCTCCCACCTCGAGGCCTTCAAATTATAAAAGCAGAAGGGCTTTTGTTTTCCAGATCTGTAATGTGACCACACTGCTGATGTCCGTTATGGTTTTTTGGAGTAGATTTGTGAGGTGAGGATTCCCAGCAGCTCTGAAACTGCACTGACTAGATAAGGCCTATTATACACATTGTAAATATGGCCAAATAGTACTTACAGGAGAAGGTGGGTGGTGGGGCTATTTAATTAAGCCATAAAAAATCATCCACAGAAACTTTCTAAATATATATTGTAAATTGTAACATTCATAATAGATTTGACTTTAGGTGGCTGCCCAAGAAGATACCCATTTTCAGTGTTGAGGTTCTCAGGAAGAGTTCTCTCAGTGAAAAGTCCACTAGAGCCCCCAGTGGACACAATGGTGAGGATGCTCCTGTTAGTATTTCATGCAGGATGCAAAGAATCCTCCCCAGCTCCCTGGAAAAGGTGGTGTGAAAATGAAAAGACCTGGCCCGCACTGTCTGTGCCCTACTGAATGGGTTGGGCAGAATTGGGTCCCACCTAAGCTGGGCTCCAATGTGCCAAAATGCTGGTGTGGGGAGGTCAGATTCTTCATTCTTTCATTTTTGGAAGGACCCAAGAAAACAAAGGGGGGACGATAAATACAACTGACGAATTCCTCTAGGAACTTGCCTTATTTATAACATTTGTGATTCCTTTTAAAAGGCACTCACTCATTTTGTGTCTGTGTGAAAGCCTTTGTTTTGTGAACTTCATCAAATTGCTTTTTTGAGGCCAGGAGCTCTTGGAGCTCTGCAATTGAAAGATCACTGGAGTCCCAGGATGAATAGCCACCACTCAGCCTGTTCAGCTTGTGCGTGTGGGAGCCCTGCAGGTCAGCCAACTGGGTGAGGGGATGGGGATGTGTGGGCAGGGGCCCCTGCAGTGGCTGGAGTGGGGCCAGGGGCTCTGGGTAAGCTGAGGTTGGCTTTAGGAAAGACCCAAGGAGAGACCGATCAAGAGCCAGGATGGTATTGGCTAGCTTCATGTTTGGCCTCAGCAGCCAGCTGTGTGGCTTTTAGGACTGGACCCAGGTCAAGATCTAACCGACAAGGCTGTGTTCCATGGCTGCCCTTTGTTGGTGCCCTGCCCCTGTAGAACGAAGCTCAGGGAAACATCCAGGAGGTTGTTCATGCCAGTAGCAGGGCCCTCAGAGCCTCCGTTTCAGCCCACCCAGTTTCCCAGCTGCGTAAGTCATGGTTTGGGGCCTAAAGTTCCTTTGTTGAATTTGGTCTGACATAAGAGGAAGAGTTACAGTCACTGATTTTTATTCTCAAAATTGAATCTGAATGATGGAAAGAGATGTGGTTAGACTCTGAGGACTAAGGGCATATGCATAAGTTGATTTCAATGATTGTTATAATAAACAATACTCAGGTGATGAGTCAACTTTCATGGATTTAAAGAACCTACATTTTTGTTCTATTGTGATTTAAGAAACTGGAAATATGGTGCCAACTGCTTTGAGTTGTTCTAATGACAGTGTTCCCATAATACATTGACGGATACCTTTGTTAAACAATAGACTTGTGTTTCCTATAACTTTTCATACATGATTTAAAAAGTGCATTCCCAGAAGCTGCTGGTCAGACTCCTTAGCATGGAAGCTGAAGATTTTTTAAAACTGTGTGTGTATTTCCCCTGTGCTATTCATCTGACTTGGAAATTCCCCCCCGCCACCCCCTTCATTTTCATGAATAGAAACACTAAGGGCTTCTTTTGGGAGAACTGCCATGTATACCTAGATGTGTCACCTGGCTGAAGCCCAGACACTTTTCTATGAAAATCTTTCAGAAACCCTATTTTGTCCCTACTCCTGGGTTTCGTTTTCATAATACTGGTTAGTTTTGCTTTTGTCCTCAGAGTGTCTTGGGGGTGGCTTGGAGGAATTGTTTGCCAGAGGTACTTGGAGCTCTTTTGTAGAGTAGTTGGACTGTGTGCAGGTGGGCTGGTGAAGCCCCTGGGACTTGAGGTTCTGGAGCCTGTCAGGAGTGGCCCGAAGGGGACTCCCACACCACATGGTTTATTTCCAGTTCCTCTGAGGTGCCTTCATTGTGGATGACCCCTGTGTACTGCTCATTCCCCATCCCCACCCACGTAGTCACCCTCTGCCTACTTAAGATTCCGTACGTACTTAATTTTAGCCAGAAGTTTATCACTGCTGGTGCTTCATGTTACCCTGCAGAGGGTCCTGTATTTAACAGCCCTGGCATTTTCCTTTCTTGACGGCCTTTCTAAATAGCATCTTGTTTTGGTGTATATTCATATCTTACTCCTCCTGTTAGAAACGAAAGAGCGTTTTAACGTGTAGCTAAGAAAGTTGTGACCTTAGGCTAAGACCCTGCATATCCAGAAAGAACACTGGGCCGGTCTTAATCAGGGACAGGGCAGTAGCCACTTGGCTCATGAAATTCTCTGTAGGATAATAGCCTCCTTAGTTTGCTAATAGACAAATAACTTCCTATGGCTTTGTTCTTAAGGCCACCATGTTTCCCACCATCTTTAATACGTTTGTAAAGCCTCAGACTTGAACTAGTATCACATTTCAGGCAGAGACAGGCTTTCTAATGTTGGACGTACTTCACAGAACCAGAGAACTGTTTACATAATCTTCTGAATTAAACATTTGTCTCTCTCCCTCTTTTTTCATCTTCCTAAGTAAATCATTTGCAGAGGCATTCTTTTGAAAGGGGGAAATATTTGGCTTTTACCAAAGAGGTTTGTTTGTTTTAAACAAAATCCTTTTAGAAAAAGCTTAATTGGGGTAGGGTAGATTAAGAATGCATATGTCCAAATCCAATTCTATAGGAGTTTAATCATATTTATATGAGCAAGATGAAGAGTTCTTTAATCCTTTGAAATGAAGGATCCTGGGAAATTCTCAGATAAAGAAAGTTTCCAGCAGATGTGTAATATATGTCTTGAGAGTTATTTATAAGAAATTTAAGAGAATTTTTTTCTTTTCCTTTATTAAAGATTTTAAGTTCTTTTTTACTTTGCAAAAAAACTCTACAAAAGTTTTTTATTCATAACTTTGTCAAATTTTTTAACTTTCCTGAAACAGTTAGCTGTAGCCAAATTATGTGGTTCTGTTTTGCTATATGAGAGTTTGAAAATGTAATGTGTGTAGTAAATCTACTGTTTGAAATTTATAATGGTCTTGAATATGGTTAGGTTTTGATAACTTTTAAAATAGGTATTTTTTTCCCTCTAGTCACAAACGCAACTGTGGGTTTATATTTGTTTCTTGAATGCTAATTTTTCTATGAAGCATCTGAACTTGAGCAGTCTTTTTCCTATGTAGAAAACTCAAAACTTGTTAACTCTGTACTTAATAAAATTTTAAATTAAAAGCTGTATTGTTGTTTTTATTCCCTTCTGTTAAATGCATTTATAATTGTAGTCCTCAAGGTGGTGCTTTCCAAAGATCTTGCCTTCAGGTGTTAATCAGCTCTTTCCTAAACTTCATTGAGTCTGTTTCGATTATTGAGAATGAAAATACTGTTAAAAAACAAAATTAAATAGTAAATGTGAAGATTTGGTTTTGTTAAGCAGTTTGTGAGTCAGGCAACATCCACTCTAGCAAATAGATGCTTCCAGGAGTTGTACAAAGTGGAGGGTTTTTATAGGCAGGAGGGAAGGACAAGAAGCTACTAGCAAAAGAAAAGGGATTGTTTCAGACCAGGACTGCAGAGAAGGGAATGGCAAGGTTTTTATCATTCAGATTACCTCACTACTGCTGATCAGAAAAGTTCAGATGGTTAACACATCACATTCCTGGGATTAATTGAAACTAATTCTTGGTTTGCTGCCCTGGCCAGGGGGCGGGTGGCAACAGGCAATGACTCCACCTAGGGCGTGTTTTTCTTTTCACCTCTGAAAGCCTGTGTGGCCCCAACCATCCGAACAGGCCTTAACCTTTCTTGAGCTAGTGACATGCACTGCCTTTAATAGGAGATTTAGAGGAAGTCTTCAAAGAAGGTACTACAGGTCATTTTTCAAGCATCTTTTTTTCAAGATTTCATTGTTCTATGTCTTTTGCATTTCTTTTAAAGTTTAATTAACCTGTCAATCCCCTCGACTGACATGGCATTGAGTCTTTAGATCATTTGTGAACTGACATAGCATTTAAGTCTTCTGGTCTATGATCATATCTCATTTAAATAGCTCTTCTAAAATTTCCTTAGTAATATAGTATAATACGGTTTTTATTCAAATATATGTATGGAATTTAATCTTAATTCTCATCATTTTTATGTGAGATTATTTTCCTTAATTTTTTTTTACTATGTCACATAACCTAAAATTTACCATCTTAACCATTTTTCAGTGTACAATTAGTAACTTAGTACAGCCAACATTGTTCTGTGACTGATGTCCAAAGCTCTACATCTGGCAACGTGGAAACTCTACTCTTTTCACAGCAGCTCCCCATTGCCCTGTCCCACCAGCCCTTGGAAACCACTATTATTCTTTCTGTCTCTACAAATTTGTCATTTGCTCCATTTTTTTTTTTTCCTTTCTGCTGCTTCCCATATATGCTGATACTGCTCAGGTCTTCTGGCTTTGGATGGTTCTTCCTACCCACTCGTGCTTTGGGGATGTTGGGAAGGAAGAGTTTCCCTCTACCCCTCATGGCTTTTCTAATGAGTCTAAGTGTTGGATTCTCCCTGAGGAGGACGCCGCCCCAATTCACTCACGAAAGGTGTCTTTTGATGCAACAAGCAAGAGGAATTTATTCAGGAACCAGCTAGCTGGGGTCCAAGTTAGCCCGACGCAGCGGGTCTCAACAAGGACCCTGAGCACACAAAGCCAGAAGGTTTTATAGCATTTTCAAAGGGGGCAACATTTTCTACAATCACAATACAGTGTTTTTTCATAGACACATAAATCTTTGGCTGGGGCCACATCCTGGGGTCTGGTTAGATAAGATTACCTTCGGAATGTTTAGGGTGGTTCTAGCAAGATAAGCTTGGTGTGTATGATTAACTGATTTGAGGTCAGCTAACTAAAAAGGTCACTACATTTAACACTGGCTGACTAACTTGTTTTTCAAGATTCTAATAATTTTCCTCCTTCTAGGTTAGGGGGTGGTATTTAAGCCTTTAAGATGGCTGTACTTATGCTAACTTTTGATTTTTCAGATCCTACATAAGAATCAAATTGATGTGAGACAGATTAATAGAAGAAAGCAAAGCTTAATTAGGTACACACATAGACCTAGATTTCAAAGACAGTCATGGGCAATGAGATACATATGTCATCCTGAATCGAGCAGAAGTGGGTAGGGCTCTGAGACTTCAAAGGAAAAGAAAGAAATTCAAAAAAAGGTGCAGGTAATTATTTGGTAAACAGATACTTCATGGGCTACACAGAAATAGTGGCGCACAGGAATTTTAACAGACTTTGCCACACCCCTCCCTCCCTGCCACACTAGGTCATGTGGTGCAGTTACAAGGGCATGGCTCCCATCCAGGAATAGTTCCTCCATCTGAATTCTTATAGCTTGCCCAAAGTGGGAAACCCCCTCCTTCCAGAGCAACACAGGGTCATCAGTATCCTCCACATTGCTTAATCCATTGCATTGTCCTTACCTTTCTTGATCTGTCAGAAACTCTTGAAACTGTAAGGACTAAGGGCAGGTCACCCCAAAATGTGCCACTTAGCATATTATTTTGAATTAAAAGTTACTTAAGAAAGGGCTAATACAAGATGCCCCTTCTTATGTCTCCAGAAAATGAAGTATATCTTTTATATAAAAGGTAACAAGTAAAGAGACATCCAGGAGGTAAAAAGACATCCATATCACTAAAGATGGGAAATTCAGAACCAGAAGCCTATATAAAAATAAATCTTACTGCTTTTTATTAATTTACTACCCTAGCCCAAATTCTGTTTAAAACTTCCTAACTGAAGCTCCTGAATGTAAGTTTTCTAAGTCCTGTCAATTCCTCACAGATCTATTGTCTCAGTCTACAAGGCACAAAAAGTACCTGTCTTGGTCTTATCTTTGGGTCTCAGTTTTATTACTGAGCCTCTGCCCACACGTAATTAAACTTTGATTTTTCTCCTGTCTCATGTCAATTTAGTTCTTAGGCTATTTAGAAGAATCTTGAAGAATCGAGAAAATTTCTTCCTCCCCATCAAACTATTAACTAAATTACAAACCTTATTCAGATTTCCCTGGTTTTTACATACACTCATCCCCATTTTGAAAGGCATTATCTATTGTGTTATACTGTTGCTATTCACATTGTACTTAAGATCAGGGGAGGTAACACTGCTGGTTGGAATGTAAATTAGTTCAACCTTTGTGGAAAGCAGTATGGAGGCTCCTCAAAAAACTAAAAATAGAAAAATACCATTTGACCCAGGAATTCCACTCCTAGGAATTTACCCTAAGAATGCAGCAACCCAGCTTGAAAAAGACCCCTATGTTTATTGCAGCACTATTTACAGTAGGCAAGATATGGAAGCAACCTAAGTGTCCATCCGTAGATGAATGGATAAAGAAGAGGTGGTACATATACACAATGGAATATTGTTCAACCATAAAAAGAAAACAAATCCTACCATTTGCAACAACATGGATGGAGCTAGAGGGTATTATGCTCAGTGAAATAAGCCAGGTGGAGAAAGACAAGTATCAAATGATTTCATTCATCTGTGGAATATAAGAACAAAGCAAAACCTGAAGGAACAAAACAGCAGCAGACTCACAGAACCCAAGAATGGACTAACAGTTACCAAAGGGAAAGAGACTGGGGAGGATGGGTGGAAAGGGAGTGATAAGGGGAAAAGGGGCATTATGATTAGCACACATAATGTAGGGAGGGGGCATGGGGAAGGCAGTACAACACAGAGAAGACAAGTAGTGATTCTATAGCATACTATGCTGATGGACAGTGACTGTAATGGGGTATGTGGTGGGGACATAATAATGAGAGAATCTAGTAACCACAATGTTCATGTAAATGTATATTAATGATACCAAAAAAATAAAGAATAAAAAAGATCTATACTAAAAAAAAAAGATCAGGGAAGGTAGATATCTTTCTCTGAAGTCTGTACCCACAGAGGCCTAATTTACAGCTAGTTTGCTCAGCCTGCTTCCTGCCCTTAAATGGTTGGGAGTGGCTACAGTTTGAACTGTCTTTGTTCCTTTTAGTGCAAGCTGTGGTGCTTTTGTTCAATTTTCTTGAAAATGTGTTTTCTGTGAATCTTAACAGCAGTTCACTAGAATAGATAAAAAAACATCTCCACCAGTCTTTTCAGGTACACCTCTTCTATTCTGGACTGTGGGTCAGAGTGCTGTATGGCAATATCTTATTCTTGCAGAACCCTTTCATCTAGCTTGGAAGATGAGGGGGCACACTCTAAAAATCTTTTAGCTAGCCAGGAGGATTTGGGGAGGACTTTCCAAAATCTTTCTGAGGGCTTCACAGAGGGCCTTAATCTTGACCCTGAGGCCACATTTTACTTACTGCATCTTGAAATGATAAGTAGCTAATAAAATAGTGGTGTTGAAAAATATTTCACTGGATGGTGTGGGTAAAATTGTAACATTTCCAGAATATCTCACCTGGCTTTAGTACATCTCCATATCAACAGGCATTCAGAGGTAGAAAGAAGTATGGCTTTAGTGTATTTGCATCTTTCCTCAGGGGTGGAGAGGTTCATCTCCATATCAATGGGCAATTACCTGGGCAATGGAGGGCTCATCTGTACATGAGAGGTGAGGGGGAAAGCCCGTTTTGCTGTTGCTGGAGCAGGAGAGGGAGATGGGCCAGACTGCAGTTTTGTAGGCAATAAACAAATTTTAAACTTTATTTCTCCCTTTGACTGATTTTGGTTTTTAGAAGTGTTTTGCCCTGGGATTTCCTTTCCCCAGACTTGCAGATGGGTTCAGACGTATTGTTAAATGAAAAATAACTTAGAAAATTGTATTGCAGTGTGATCCAAATCCTATATGTTAAACAGTTAATCGGACACATATTAAAACAGTAAAGAAGACTGTATTTGAGTCTATTGCAATAGGGCAGAGAGATCAGGCTTGTTAAAAACAAGACAGTAGTGCTGCTGGGGTTATTGTTTGCAGAGTTGGAGAGCCAGGTAGGAGAGCCAGGGTGGAGGCTTTTATTTCGAAATAAAGTGAGAGGACAGAGCTCCTGGCTCACACCAGGAGGGGACAAGAGAGCCTGTGGTGGTGCTTTGCCTAGGGGATTTATAGGCAGTTGAGGATTTTTGGGAACTGGGGGCTTAGGGTGCGGACTTGTACCACCTGCCCCACCCTCAAGGTGGGCTGGGTTGTTGTCTGTTTGCTAGGGCTGTTTACAGTGAAGTCTCCGGTTATGCTGAGATACCCTTGTGGAACACTCAAACTTTCCAGGCCAAGTTGCTCCTGGCCTTTTGACCTTTAACTGATCTCACTGAAGATGTCTATATTCCTAGTCTGGTATCTTTACTCTAGAGAATTAGTGTGACCTTGGCTTTGCATAATGCTGTACACAGTTTCGATAGGGATTTCTTTACATTGTTACATTGCTTTGACTGTAAATATCCTACCTTGCTTTTTCTGGAGGCCCTCACCCTACTCTGACTACACTAGACCCATGGTCCCTGTCTCATTAGGCTCAAAATGGAGTTTTCTTTGCTAAGCCCCAGGTCACCAAACTGAGACTTAATTATGGTTTCAGCTCTCCCAGAAATGGAATCATAAACGAGTTAATCAGAAATCACCCATAGCTCAAGTTCCATAATCTGTCTGATAGACCCCTGCTATCCTTCAAAGGAAAGTAACCTTGTAACAACCAGTCTGATTTTTAGCCTTGTTTAATTTCCTCGTTCCTGCTCCCTTCTGCCAAAAGGTCTCATTCTGTGCAACTCCCTGGAGCTCCTTCCTATCTGCTAGACTGGATGCTGCTCATTTCGATTTTGGTTCAAATAAACTCTTAAATTTTTTAATATACCTCAATTGTTCTTTAACAGGCTCATCTCTGAATATAAGGACAAATGGAGTTTTATAGCCAAGAAGCAGATAGAAGGTGTCAGTGGACAGAAAACTACAAGGACATCAAGGGTAGGGGACTTCTAAACTGACCTAACAAGATTCCTGCTGAAGGCAAGCCAAAGACTTGCACATCAAGGTGGGAGGTGAAGAACATGATCAGATCAAGGGTCTGGAGATATGCCATGATTGTGGTGTGGGGGCACAGCAAGGACAGGATAGACACAAAGGCCAGGGTCCAGACATAATCAAGAAGAGAGTCCAAAGGGTACTGACTAAAGTGTGGTCAAGGAGAAGGTCTTCATCAAAATGCACACACATACTCAGAGATGTGCCCACATGTTCGTCTGTTGTCATCATAGCAGTGTTGGGAAGGAAGAAGTTTCCTCTACCCCTCCACATTTTAGCTGGGCTGAGAATCAAACTGACAGGAGACAGATTAACAGGAGGAAAAAAACAAAATTAAATAACTTATGTACAGAGGCCAAAAGAAATGACCAAGAGATAGCTTTTATACCTTTTATACCGTTTATTTATATGTTTATACAAAGAAACATAAATCTATGAGGAATTGACAGAACAAAGAAAACTTAGATTTGGGGTCTTGAATTAGGAATTCTAAGCAGTATTTATGCTGGGGTAGTAAATAATTTAAAAAGTAACAAGATTTGTGTATGCAACTATCTCCACTCTAAATTCCCTTTCTCTGGTGATAAGCATGTTTCTTTACCTCCAGGAGCAGCAGCGGTGCCTTTCACGTGGGAGATTTATTTCCTGGTTTTGGGCAGGGGTGAGGTGTGGGAGTGTCAGAAAATCTCACCTGCTTCTGCTGTTTCTCCAGTAGTTTGAAAGTAATCAGCATACCAAAGTCGCACATTTGGGGCAGCCTGCCCTGGGTCCCTATAGCAGCATCCCTACCCTGCTTTTCTCCCTCCATATTTTGGGACTGTTAAAGTTATAGCAGAAGCAGCTATGTTCTTTCCATACAACTCTCCTGTCATGGCTACATCTATATCCAGAAATGGACATTCCACCTAGGCTGGGCAATCAGCCTCTCTGAAAATTTGGACTTGGAACTGAAAGTATAGCTTTTGACTGGCTGCTGTCTTAAACTGAGGAGTTGAAAAACTTACAGATGTTGTGACTGTTTTATCCATTATGGGCTTGGAAAAAGCCAGATTGCTGAAAGATATAGGATTAAAGCAGATATGCAGAGGAGCAGCTGTGAAATGGAAAAAGAGGGGGGAAAGAGAATGGACTTCTGGATCTCCTATGGTGCTCAGTCCCCAGTTCTAATCTGTTCTAGAAGTCCAACTTAAACTAATAATGATAGCTAATGTTTATTGAGCACTTGATGTATGTCTTGCACAATTCTCACAATGATCCTATGGACAGTACTGTTCTAATCCTCATTGTGCACATGAAGAGAAGAGGCACTCTTTTCTTAAAATCCTTATTTAAAAGCAGTTGTTTTTACAGAGGTTGCCAAACTTCACTTCTCTCCCCACACACCTTTCCCATCTCCTTTTCTCTTCTTTATCCCTCCTAATCCCCCAAGACCTTCTGTAGCTCCGGGCCAGAGGGGGTTAACAGCTCCAGACAAGTTCAGTATGGATTCACTGAGACCAAATAATAATGGTGGAACACTAGGGGTAAAAAGGGACTCATACCAAGCTTCATTCTCACAGTGGCAGTTCGAGCACTAGAATCCAGTCTGCCTCCATCTCTGCCCCAGGCTCTGCTCTCCTTTCTCCTGCTCTCTCACTCTCTTCTCTAGGATCTCTTCTCTCCTGCTTCCCTCTGCCCCGAGCACCAGATGGAACTCTTACAGCAACACCTGAAGAAATGGCTAATATCGGTAACGGGTATGTGAGCGTGCACCTACACAGTGGGGTAAGTATTGCTTCATTGCATGTACACAGCAGTATCAGATGAGGATCCTGGCCATGGAACTTCCATTTTCCCTACACCTTCCCTTTTAGGTCAATTTTTCCTTTTTATCTATAAAGCTTTCTCTTGGCTTCTCCATTTGTATAACAGTTTTATTAGTAGGGAATTGCCTTTGAGTAACAGAGACTGGACCTCAGTATTTTAAACACCCAGGATTTTGGTCCAGCAACTAAAGGATGTCAAGCCAAAGGTTACTGTGAATTTCTGACTTTTCTCCTGTGGGCCTATGGAGCTACTTTGCAGATCCATCTTATCTACCTTCGAGGCAGAAGACCAAGAAAGGGCTCAGGGTTTACTGGAGAGAAGACACTGCATATTTTAGGGCAGGAAATATGAGGGTCCAAAATATCTTGTTATTGCCAGAAAAGAAGAATACTTTTGAAGACCCTTTGATGGCACGCTAAGCTTGTCTGGAAATGAATTTTATCTAGATGTAAGTTTTGTAACTGTTACAGTATTTTTGTGTGTATTTTCCTACTTTTTAAGGTGAGAAGGTGAGCAAAGAGATTCTGATGAGTTTGGCTATAATAATAATAAAAATTAGTAAGAAGATACAGGTAGTTAAGTTTTAAATAAATGTTTAAACGATTATTGTAAAGGAGTGCAGAGAGCATTAAGAGTCAGGAAAAAGAACTAATAAAACTTAGCTAAACCTTAACAGCAGACCATTCCGGAATAGTAAGAGATTCAATGTCTAAACTTAGAGAGAGACCAGATCAAAGGAAGAGAGAGCGAGAGGCCAGCCAAGGGCTATTTGAATCCTAGTTTACTAAATCCCCATGGTTTACAACCCTGATATCCACCCTGGCAGGGCCCTTGCTTATTTTTATACTGCTTCTCACTTTAGGTCCCTGTATCTTAAACCGGCTAATAGCCTTTGTTAGGGAAAGAGTGAGTGCTGTTCAGGTGCTAATGCTGAGACCGCAGTATCATTCACTCACACAGCAGGAAGAAACAAACATTCCATGATTGGAATGGTCAAAGGAAAGTGGGGAAATGTAGAATCTAAGCATTAGTAAGATTAGTAAATTAGCATAAGCATAGCCATCTTAGAAACCTAGAAACCATTTTCTGAGAGTGTGACTCAGAGGAAAGAAAAAAAAACAAAAAAACAAACCCTGGGCCTGGTTAAGGCCTTGAAAAACAAGTTAATCATGAGCACCGGGTGGTGGGCAGCTGTGACCCTTGGTCAGCTAACCTTGGTCAGTAAATCTTACATACCAAGCTTATCGTGCAGAACCTCCCTAACCATTGAGAAGTAGTCTTACCCTGCCCTTGCTTAACCCCAGGATATATGTCTTGCAAGAATAATGTATAGTTATAGAAAATTGCTATGAGTTAAGTGCTTTGAAATTGCTATATAAACCCTTGGCTCTGAGTGCCTGAGGTCCTTGTTGAGACCCGCTGCATCGGGCTGACTTGGACCTCAGCTAGCTAGCTGAATAAAGACTTTGCTTGAATTTACATCTCTATGCCTGTGTAGTTTGTTCTCTAGGGAAGCCTCGGAAGCCTGGACCCTAACATTATAATTTACGAAATTTATAAGGTTAAATGTTTTAGATTAAGTGTGTTTTAAATGTTTAGAAAGTTTTTTTTCTATAGAAAGATGAGTGCTTTTTTTTGGCTTTTGAAGAGTTTGAGAAAAATATGTTAAAATTAGATTGTAGATGGAAAATTTCTAAAACAATTAAAAACATTTGATAAACATTTAGTGTACTTTTTCAAATTTATAAGCCAATTAGGCATTAATTAAAAACAAATTAGAAAATTAAATACACAAAATTCATCGATTTGTAAATAAAATAAAATGCATTTAAAGGCTTAGAACTTAATTCTTAAATATATAATTTACATATATAAAATGTACATTGAGGCAACTTATTTATTTCAATGCATAAAAGTTTTCACTTCAGTTGACACTTTGGGCATGTTGTCAGTCAGTGTAGACTGTTATGCTGTGTTAACAAGTGACTCCAGAAGTTACAGTAGTATAATGATTTACATGAAATAAATATTTGATCATTCAGATGACTAAAATATGCTTCTCAGATATATTTGGTCTTCACCCAAGTTTCCTGGAAATGCTTCAGAGCCATAAGGTGAAATGGGTGTCTTGTTATGTTAATGAGGCAACATCTGTATCCCACCCAAGGGGGGGCTGGTTGCCAGGAGCACCAACCATGTGACTAGAGGGTAGGAACTCTCAGCCGCCAGTCCCCAGTCTTCAGGGAGGAGATAGGGTAGAGGGGCTGGAGGTTGTATCAGCCAGTGGCCAGTGACTTAGTTAATCATGATTCTGTAACACAGACTTCACAAAAAAACATGGAAACAGCATTTTCCCCCATTTCATCCTGTTTCTTTGCCTGCCTGAGACAGCTTCCATGTGCCACAAAGCCAGGCCCCAAGCTCCACAAGAACTGACACTTGCCCTGTATCTCTTCATCTGGCTGTTAACTTTATTTATTTATTTAGTATCCTTTATTAAACTGGTAAATGTAAATATTTTCCTGAGGTCTGTGAGCCCCTCTAGCAAATCTCACTTTAGCCAAACCTAAGGAGGATATTTTGGGAACCTACAATCTGTAGCTGGTCAGTCAGAAGCACAGGTAACAGCCTGGGGCTTGCAGCTGGCATCTGGAGTGGGGTGTGGAGGGCAGTCTTATAGGACTGAACTCTTTAACCTGTGAAATCTGGTGCTGTTCCCAGGCACAGTGTCAGAGTTAAGTTGAATTCTCAGACCCCCTGCTGGTGTTGAATTGCTTGGTATCCTGCATGAAGGACAGTCCCACCCCCCACCTCCCCTCACAATACACACACTCTGAAATTGGGCCCAGGAGCCTTAACATACTAGAGTTCAGTTATCACTCATGCATGTGTCAGTTGCGGTCTGTAACTCTGCTCTTAATTCTCTTCACTCTGGGAGCCAGGCTGATACAGCAGCCTCTATCTGGGACATTGCTGATGATGGGTGGGATGTCATACCAAAACATTCCACGCAGCATAAGGACGATTTTGAGTTGAAGGCAATTGAGAAGCAGATACCAATAAAGCTCTCTGCCCTGCTCCTGTTTGCAAGACATAAACTTACAAAGGAATTCCTCCTTCCCTCTCTACCAGGAAGGACAAATGTAATCCCTGGAGACAACTTTGGACCCTTATGAATAGAGAAAGCAGTGACTTAAATCTGCATAACACACCCTACTCTTGTTTACCATGCTTTTCCTGGTTACCACCTCATAACTGGTCTCCCCAGCACTCTTCTTTCTTTTGTCTTTAACTGAAGATGTTATTTAAGCCTGAGTCCTAAGCCACTATTGAGAGTTACTCATTTTATCTTGGGTATCTCCTGTATTTACATGAGGTATAGAACAATGGGTAGCAAAACATGCCATTTGGGCATATTGATTATTTTGAGCTTAGATACTTGTAAAACAGCAAATGTAGGGAAGAACTTTTGCTAAACTTCTTATATCTGCCTAAAGACAGATCTTCCAAAAGGAATCCAGTTGTCATAAACACCCTCTTGAGGAATTTCATGAACCAGGGAGGACTGACTGTTATCTTAGGAGAGGAGACTAGAAGTCAATGTCATATCCAGACTAACTGTCACAAACTATTATACCTACCATCTATTCTCCTAAGGGCCCAATCACCTTTCCTAAAATTCATCCACTTTCCCTGAAGAGACTTATACCCCTCCCCCTTTCCCTATTAAGATGGTATTTAAGTCTGAATTCTAAGCCACTTCAAGGAGTTACTCATTTTCCCCTGTGTATCTCCCATGTATACCTGAGGTAAACATGTTAATACACTTCTTTTGTTTTTCTCTTGTTAATCTGTCTTTGTTATCGGAGTCTCACCTAAGAGCTCAGAAGGGTAGAGTAAAAAATTATTTTCCCTCCCCTACAACATGCCAGTAAACTTCTGTTCTGTGTTGTTGTTTTTTAAAATAGGAGCCCCAGGCTAAAACTTAAACGTACAGAAGGGAAATTATATGTCCTCCCCTATATAGGTCTCATGGATAAAAGAGCATGGCAGAACCACAGGGTGACTCCTAAAGCTTCTGCTCAGAGGTGACACATACCACTTCTGTTATCATTGCACTGATCAAAATCAAGCCCTATGGTCACCCCCCAACAATGTGGGGATATATAATCCTCCCATAAGGGAGAGCCACACAGGTCACATACTCAAGGCTGATGCAATGAGGCAGGAAAGTATTAGCCTCTCCAAAGATGAGGCAGCAAATATTTTGAACAATAATACAGTCTACCATAATGGGGAATAAGGACATCTTTAAAAATATTTATTATTTGCTTTTTATCCCTGTCACATATGTTGTCAATATGTCCTATTGTATGGAAGTGATTGCTTATGGGTGTTAGAATTATGGTGATTCAAATTTTCTTTGAAAATTTCTACTATGAATATATATTTCTTTTGTAGCCAGATTAAAAATTTAAACAATTATACTAAATTTATTTTGTAGCCAGATTAAAATCAATACATATTATTTAGACAAAATGGCAATGAGTAATTTACTGTTTTTAATTTAGGAGGGGTGGTATGTGTAAGAGTGTTTTAGAAGGCTATATCTCACAACACTGAAGGAAAAAATATATACTTACGTTTTAGGTATATCTCCATTCAACGTGTCCACTTAGAAAGAATGTAGCTGGGAAAAGGTAAGTGTTTGATAAATAAATGAATCAGTAAATGGTGGATGTTGGTTATTTGGGTGGGGAGAGCATAGTCTCATGGTGGCTTAGAGATGTCTTGTATTACAAAATACATTCTTTTGTGTTTTTCTGGCTGATGTCATGAAATTCTAACTTTTCCACCAGGGAAGATTTTATTTCTTCTTGGCAGGAAACATTGTATTTAGTACAGTTTGTATCCCACTGCATACCATCACAGCAAAACTTTTGTGCTTAATTGACTCTTCATTTGCTTCTGATTTTACAGTCAGTACTGATCTTACTAATGAACTAGCTTTTTATAATCCAAATTGGATCTCTGCCTAGTTGATTGTTTCTGTCCCAGTTCTACTAGATGGTTGAGACTAAACTGGATTTTCGGTTCTCCTCCCACCTCCACCATTTCGGCTTTGCAGTGTATTTAACTGACTTTTCATGATGATCCTGAAGTGTTCTTTTTGCCTCTTTGTCCCATGGAGACTAGAAAACCCACAAGACCACATTAACAGATGACTCAGAAGCTCCTCCTCACTGAAATAAATTCTCTGAACTGGACTTTAGGCTAGGTCTGCAATAGGCTCATGAGTCAGGCTTCTGCCTCTGGTGAATAGATTCAACCCTTCTTTCAATCTTTCTTCCATTATTTGAAGTAAAAGTTTATTTGTATATCTTCTGTTCATCACCCCACACACTGCACGGCCTTTTCATGACATCCTCTGAGTCAGTTTGCTCTTCCTCATCTCCAAGGCCTCTGTGTCAGTTCACCTATGAACTCCAGTGTTACCACACAATTGCTTAACTGGGTCTTTCCAACTTCAGATACCCCAATCTATTAACAGCCATGGTGACCTTTCAGGAATGTAAATCAAGTCATCTAGGTCTCTCCTCTGCAGGAAGCCTATTACCTTCACCATATACTGATGGTTTTCAAGCCCCTGCAGATCTTGTCTCTGTCCCCTTTTCCAGTATACCACCCAGTACTCTCACCCAGTACATGGATCTCGTGTCAACTCTGCTTTTGGTTCCCCCAAATGCCTTTCCATGACAATGAACCTTGCTTCTGCACACTCTTCCCCTATGTCTAGCAACCTCACTAATTTTCAAGATTCCTTTCCGGTGTCGTGTTCTTTAGGACGCATTTCTTGACAGCCTTCTCCTCAGCCCAACCTCTGATCTGATTTGGGTTATAGATTGAGCATAATACTTTTCGTAGTATCGTGATTTCCCATTTATGTGGTGAATGAGATTATGGGGTTTTTCACTATTGTATACCTACTACCTAGCATACTGCCAGATGTGAAATTTCTGTTTGTTAAATGAATAACTGGGGGAGTGCCTTCACAAGGAAACCAGTTACTAGACCGCATTGGTTAGTGAGATTGGAATACTGGGAGGTGCAAAGTCTAACACCACATAACCATTGTATCACTGTGCCATCAGGAATGGAATGAACCCCTTTTTTCCTGCTCATCTACATTTTCTTTGGGAAGTATTGCTACCCAACCTGACCTTCCACAGGGTTACAGGGATGGATTCCTGATTGCCATTTTCATAAACAAAACTGTCCAGAGCCATTCACCACCTGGGTTAGGGGTCTGGAGACCTAGTGGGTGAATTATCCTAGGGTGGCACTTGATGCAAGGTAGTCTGATCTGTGTCCTGTTCCCTGGAACTTGGAATCAGGACAGAGAGAAAGAGTTGCCTCTCTGCAGGTGGCTAGATAAGCACCATTAAACACAGGCCTTGTCCATGGTCATGTTTTCTGCCATATGGACCAAAGAAACAGAGAAAGAAGCCTGTTTACAGTAAGTTGAAATAAAGAAAGCTTTTGAGATAAGACACAAGATAGTGAGAGAGCTCTGGTGGCTTTTCCATAATCTGGTTCTAAGATTTTCCTGTGGACCAGATGCTTTCCTACCTGAGGTTCCACAAAAACACTCCTGTGGCCTTCACTGAAATTTCCCTCTTATTATCACACAAAGTGGAATTTGTGTGAACAATTTACATTACTAAAAATAACTAATCTGTCACTTTATGTCTTAGAACCCTAAATTTCCCTGAAAATAAGTACAGGGGACATAAATGAAGACCACCTAAATAAGAAAAAACGAAAGCTATCCAGAGCTTGCTGTATAGCAGGGGGTGAGCCATCATCACTTCAAAAGGTGAATATGTTTGGCTTTGAAATTACTTTGGCCAGTTTTGTTCTCTTTGGCAGCAGTGCCACTTCTAAGTTTTGAATTTGGGGCTCTGGAATGGTGAATTGATTGTCCTTGTTCATAAAGTTGCAACTAGGATCCAGACTGTTTACAATCTGTTCCTATCAGATTACATGTTCCATAGAGCAAGGAGCTTCTGAATTATACACTAACCGCAAGGAACTGAGCAAATGTAAAGCTAAAGTGTATTTAGATATCCACTAATTTAACTTCCACCACCTTCCCACGCTATTTTTTTTTAAAGGTGAAGAAACAAATTTAGAGAATCTATGAGTTTTCTATTGCTGCTGTAACAAATTACCACAAATTTTGTGGCTTAAAACAACACAAATTAATTAGCTCACAGTTCTTGTTGGAGGTCTAGGTAGGTTTGGCTAAATTCTATACTCAGGGTTTCACAAGGCTAGAAATCAAGATGTGAGTAGACTGGGCTCTTGCCTTGGACTAGCCAGGTGGGTAACAAATGTCCTTATAAGAGATACACATAGCAGAAAGCAGACACAGAAGAGAGACTATTTGATGACAGGTCAGAGATCGGAGTTATGCAGCTATGAGCCAAGGAATGTTCCTAGTCACCAGAAGCTGGGATAAATAGGCAAGGGATGGACAGTGGGAGTGAGCTGCCTTGATTTCAGGGCTTCCTTGATTTGGACTTCCAGAACTGTGAAAGAATAAGTTTTTGTGCTATTGTTAGGGTCCAGGCTTCCGAGGCTTCCCCAGAGAACAAACTACATAGGCATAGAGATGTAAATTCAAGCAAAGTCTTTATTCAGCTAGCTAGCTGAGGTCCAAGTCAGCCCGATGCAGCGGGTCTCAACAAGGACCTCAGGCACTCAGAGCCAAGGGTTTATATAGCAATTTCAAAGCACTTAACTCATAGCAATTTTCTATAACTATACATTATTCTTGCAAGACATATATCCTGGGGTTAAGCAAGGGCAGGGTAAGACTACTCCTCAATGGTTAGGGAGGTTCTGCACGATAAGCTTGGTATGTAAGATTTACTGACCAAGGTTAGCTGACCAAGGGTCACAGCTGCCCACCACCCGGTGCTCATGATTAACTTGTTTTTCAAGGCCTTACCCAGGCCCAGGGTTTGTTTTTTTGTTTTTTTTTCTTTCCTCTGAGTCACACTCTCAGAAAATGGTTTCTAGGTTTCTAAGATGGCTATGCTTATGCTAATTTACTAATCTTACTAATGCTTAGATTCTACATTTCCCCACTTTCCTTTGACCATTCCAATCATGGAATGTTTGTTTCTTCCTGCTGTGTGAGTGAATGATACTGCAGTCTCAGCATTAGCACCTGAACAGCACTCACTCTTTCCCTAACAAAGGCTATTAGCCGGTTTAAGATACAGGGACCTAAAGTGAGAAGCAGTATAAAAATAAGCAAGGGCCCTGACAGGGTGGATATCAGGGTTGTAAACCATGGGGATTTAGTAAACTAGGATTCAAATAGCCCTTGGCTGGCCTCTCGCTCTCTCTTCCTTTGATCTGGTCTCTCTCTAAGTTTAGACATTGAATCTCTTACTATTCCGGAATGGTCTGCTGTTAAGGTTTAGCTAAGTTTTATTAGTTCTTTTTCCTGACTCTTAATGCTCTCTGCACTCCTTTACACTATAAGACACCAGTTGTTGTTGTTGTATTTTGTACAGCAGCCACAGGAAACAAATACAATTTGTTTGTTTGCATCAGGGAGCATTCAAGGCTGAGTGAGTGTTGCATGCTGACAGATTGATAAAAAACCTAAAAAATCAGAAAAAGAGATTATGGGAGCTGGGGGTGTCAATTAGCCCTATGTAACTATAAGTTAGTATCTGTCCCTTTCTCTTGTTTATGTCATCATTGTCATCAGCTTCATCATTTCTCATCACCTTTGTTAACACTTAATAGGTGCTAGGTCCCAGAATCAGTGCTTTGCCTGCATGTAGGGAACTGGAAATTTTATGGCCAGGATTTTCACCTGATTTTAATATCGCACGTTGTATACATCCAGGTGCCTGCTTAGATGCCCCTTGACAGAAAACTGTTTATTGTCAATAAAGCTCCACCAGGAGCAAACTGTCAGTAAGAAGTATCTTCCTGAGGGAGGAGTGGAGAGGAAACACGCAAGTGCCTGGACGTAATTGGGCACAGTCTCTGCCAGTTACCAGAGAGACCTGCCCACAGAGCTCCGCCCTGTGCTAGGAGGCAGCAGAGAGAAGGCACTGGGCCCCTTGCTTGGGAGCAGGAGGGAGACAATAAGGAGCCACCAGCAGAGGCAGTGCCTGGGGAGTAGAGACTGGAGCTGGGGTCAGAGACTGAGATGGGCAGACAGGAGTCTAGAGCTTGAACTAACTGCTGTGAGAATAAAGCTTGGTGTGAGCACCTTTTAACACCCAGAATTCTGTGGTCATGGAATGGGAAGCCTCCTCCTCCTGGAGCACCACTGCATCACCTCAGGTACATGTCCCCCTGGGGGGGGACTCGTATTAGTGGGATGGGTACTCGTATTAGCTGGTTTTACAAATGAGGAAACTGAGACTCAGAGAGGTGATTCCTCATCTGTGTTTGTACAGTGAGTGACAGAATAAGAACTGGAACTCAGATCCGACCTACCCCTGAGACTTGGATTAAGCAGTTCCCTCCACCGCCTTCCATTTAATTATTTCTTCCCCTAGCAATTAGTCACCATAGTTAAGGGTGTGAGAAACACACTCACTGGTCCGAACTCAATAAGTGGACATGGAGACAAAGAGAACAGAGGAGCAAGGCTTTAATAGTGGTCTTACAAGATGGGGTGTCTGGTGAGCAGGCACACCTATGGCAGTTGGTGCGAGTAATTTATTTCCTAGCACACAAGTCTCTCCCCTGGTTCCTCACTGGCTGAGTACTACAGGGTTTACATTCTTTCCCAGATGTCGCTTAAGCAAGTTATATCCATATTAGGCTTTCCCTTACATTTGTCTCAATTTTATTGGCTGGTTTAAAACTTCTTTCTTTTCCCAAATAGGTTCCTTATCAGTTCCCCACCACCACCACCACCACTCCCAGCTTGAGCAACTTCCTGGCATATATTTTACCTCATGGCCTTTGTCAATACCTTACCGCTAAAACGTTTAAACTTCCTGGTGGGAATAAATCACATTTAGGTTTTATGCTTTTTCTAACAAGGAAGCCTCCATTTCAGTGGCCAGAACCCGAGGGGTGGGATGAGTAAGGGCTCCATAACCTGAGCCCTCTACACAGCACCCTCACCAGGCAAGAGCTGGCCTAGCTCCGAGGATGTTGTTAGTGAGGGAGGGAGGGAATGGACGGGATGGCATGCCAGCTGTCCTCTGACTACTTCAGGGCCACTGGAGGAGTATATGACATCCTCTTGGAGGTAAGCCACCAGTTTCTGAGTTCTGTTACCAAGCTTCTGCCCACAGTGGGGGAGAAAGCAGGGGAAGAGTCCCTCTGGTTCCCCACTGCACAGGGCATGGAGGTACAGCAAGCAAGGCCCAGAGAAGGAGCAGGGGAAGCAGACTAAAGTTTCCTGAGCTTTGCAGGACTCCGGACTCACCGGACCTGTCCCACCCTCTGTTCAGTAAGGAGGGGGAAATGGGCTAGATTTTCATTTCTATTCCTTTTCCAGAAACTATGAACGTAAGGGACTTAAGGCCCAGGAACTATATCCTCAGTGCAAAAGGGAATGGGAAATTGCTGGCCCTGACTCTGACAGAGAAGCCTGGGTTTGGTATTTGTTAAGGTGATTGAATATAGCTTGCTTTCCTCATGGAGGGGAGACAAGATGGACTTCCAGAAGGGACAATAGTTAGCACCTGATTGTGCATTGCTGCCACAAAGAGGAGGCATTCTGCTTTGCCCCACACTTCTGTCCATTGGCCCCAGCATGGGTTTCCCAGATGAGGTCAGATTGTTGATTTCTTTTACATTTGTGTAGAATCGACATTTATCCATCCCACTGTTGAATTAACTTTGTAACCAATCCTTTAAGCAACCCAACTGATTGGGATTCCGTCCTTTCTAGAATTCTTTCCATTAGTCAGCAGAAACAGCAATCACACTGAAAGTTTGTTAAAGATCCATAGGAGAGTTCTAGATGGCTTTGCTTGCAATGGGTAGTGGCAATTGACCTCTGTTTATTTTTTTGGTAATATTCTCACCTAGCTTTAGGAGGTTCAACTGGGATTGTTTACCAAATTTCAGCATTCTGATATGTTAAAAGAAGTAAATGTGAAACAGCAAAAATGCCTAGTTGTGGGTAAAATTGCGGTATTTCCAGAATTTGTTGCCTGGCGTTAGGTTAGTGCATCTCCATATCAATAGGTACTTCCAAGGTGTGGAGAGAAGTTGTCTGTTTCCATATCAATAGGTGATTACAAGGGTGGGGGAAGCCAGGGTATATCTGGACCAGAGAGGGGTGGTGGGGTCTCTATTTTGCAGATGGGTGGTGAGAGACCCGGCAAGTGTAAATGGACTACTGCTTGTAGGCAATAAACGGGTTTCTCCCACTTTATTTCTTCCTTTGCCTGATTTCAGTTTCAAAGGCTAGGAGAAAGATTACCTCCTCTCCCCGCCCCCCCGGAGTTACACTAGGCTTTGCAATAAACTCAGGACGTTCTCATTTATTCAACAAAATTTTCTTGAGTTCTACTGTCTGTCAAATTCTAGAAATATGAAAAGGAACAAGTTCTGTGCTCAACTTGCTCAAAGTCTGTTAGGAGTGTTGGGGAGGAAGAAATTGCCTCTACCCCTTGGGGTTCTTCTAGCTGGTCTAAGATTCAAATTGACTTGAGACAGATTAACAGGAGGAAAAAAACAAAGTTTAATTACATATGTATGGGGAAGCCATAGACAGGGGTTCCAAAGATGATCAGGGAGAATGACTACAGGTCATTCTGAGCCAAGAAGGGGGTAGGAGTCTGAGATTTCAATGGAAAAGGGAAGCAATTCACAGGAATATGAAAAGAGTAAATGTTTGATAAACAAAATACTTGATGGGCCACACAGATACAATGAGGGGGCACAGAGAGGAATTTTAACAGCCTTAGACACATTCCTCCCTGTCCAGCATACTAGTTTACATTATAATATAGTTATCTAAGGTGATGTTCTCTATCTAAATTCTTTTTATGCATTTGGCAGGGTGGGAGGTCAAACTTTCTCCGAGTCTTTTGAGCCTTGATGGTTTTTCAGCTCAAAATAATCTGCATGTCAGTTTGGGGCAGCCTGCCCTGGGTCCCTACAGGGGAAACTATCATGATGCAGCTATTGAAAATCAAAGAATCTGGGGAGCCCAGTATGGTACTGTATACTGATGACAAACACGTAAAATATTGGAAGGACAGTTTTCAGAATGTGAAAACAGATCATTTCTGATTTATAGAATTGCAGGATTATTTCCTTCTTTATGCTTTTCAACATTTCTTAATTTTCTAAAGTGAGTTGCATGATTTTCTTAATGGGGGGGGGAAGATATCATTAAGAAATGATTGCACCTGATTAGCTGCAGCCCATGGTCTCTGTTGCCAGCTGATTCTCTGCCTTTGGCAGGAGATTGATTTCATGAGCCTGGAAGCCCTGCCAGGAAAAGTGCAATTAACCAGAACGAATCTACCCTGGGGCCTGGCCCACTCCCGCTGGAGGGAGGGAAGGTGCAGAAAAGCCCATCTGGAGTGGTGCTGCGTTGTTTCTCAGGGACACTAAAATGGAGCAGTACCCACCTATGGATTCCCAGAACCCTAACTTACAGATTAATTGCTGGTGCTGGACTGAAAGCCGGCTAAATTCTGCCTTGACTCGGGCTGTGTGCCTGCCTTGAAGTGTGAGGCAACATGGTGGGGCAGAAGCTGGGTATATCTGCATCCCCCTGAGCTGCCAGGGAGGGCATCACAATACCCTCCTAACACCCATCAAGCTGCTTGACTGGGAGTCCAGGTTTCTGCCAAAAAGTATTTGAGACTAAAATTCCCTCCCGCTGCAGGGTCTAGTGCTTTCCACTCTGACCGGTAACATCTGCATCTCTGCAGGGGGGCGGTGGGGCGCGGACGCGATGCAGAAGCCCAGGGCTAATGCAGGGATTTGTTAAATCACAGTCTGCATTCTAACCAATCCCCTGGGGACTCAGTAGTACCTTTAATTAGCAGAGTGGTGCTAAACTCACCTCTGGGTGGCTGAACCTCTGATGGGCTGCAGGAGAGCAGGGAGGGAATCAGGGCGACACCCCTGGGGAGCAGGAGCTCTGGGGGAAGCCTCCCCTTCAGTCTGGTGGTAGATGCAGGAGTGGCTGCTGAGGTCAGGCCAGGGCAGCTGGAGAGAGCGCAGATTAGCGCCTCCTGCTGAACAATACCCATTCCAGCTACCCTTCTCTAAGAACAGGGGGTCAGGGCTTAGTGGATAATCTCTCCCTGTCCTTCACAGGCTCCCTGGAGCTTGGTAGAAAGCAGAATCTATTATTTTCATTTTCCAGATGGTTTTATTGGGATTGGGAAGAGGGAGACTGGGCCGTTGCCAGTCTACTGAGAAAGCTCGGAGCCCTCTTCTCAGTGTAATGGTGCCAGCTGGCTCTCAGACCAGATACGAAAGCTGTGTCCAGGCACACCATCACCCAGCTCTCCACAGAGTTGCCAGCTGGGCTGCTGGGTTCTCTTGTTGCTCCCGAGGCCCTGCATTAGCATTAGGGGGGCTCAGAGGTGTAGAGACTCTGGGCCACTTCCATTTTTTTGAGGGGTGGTGGTTTCTAATATACTAAAAATGTGGAAATGCCAAAACAGGTTAAAATGTTATAGTCTTTTAAAAATAGTTCCATTAAAAATAGATGTTTAAAAGCACATGCAATGTTAAGTATAGACTTAGTTTTCTAGGGCTACCATTGGAAAGTTCCACAGATGGGGTGGCTTCAACAGCAGAAATTGTTTCAGTTCTGGAGGCTGAAGTCTGAGACCAAGGTGTCTGCATGGTTGGCTTCCTCTGAGTTCTCCCTCCTTGGCTTGTAGATGGCCTTCTGCTCCCTGTGCTGTCACATGGTCTTCTTTTCTTATAAGGAAACCAGTCATATTCTAACAGGGCCCATCCTAACAACCTCACTAGGTCATTAGGAATTTAAACATTTGAGTTTTTGGAGACCACAACTCAGCTGATAGCAAATATCATTTGCAAATGACATCAAAACTCTGAAATAAAGCCCTTTCAAGAACATAAGGCCCAGGCCCAGTGGCCTGCCTTCCTCTACCCTGTGTCTTGGACTCATAAGCCATCCAAATGGGCAGCAAGAGGTGTCTGATTTTCCCTGTGTTTGTGTGGGGGGATGGGGACAGAAGAGAGACTCTCCCCCCTGCCACTCTTAGCCTTCTCTGGCTGCTCGCTGCCTTCTGAACCAGTCTCCACTACGGTCCTCATGTGGATCCCAGCATATTTCTCCTTTGGTGGGAAAATTTGAGGACATGGCTTCAGCTCACGTCCGTAACTGGTCACAGGGGCCAGGGTTCTGTTGCCCCCATGCTCAGGGCATGCAGGAGGAAGGCCTACCCAACATGGTGTCTTCTGGTCCTGCAGATATTCCTCCAGTTCTAAATCCTGGAATACTTCCCTGAGGAATTATTCAGCAATCACTAAGTATAAAACTACACAGTCCCGCTGTTCAAGTAGGCAGTTAGTTAGAAGCAGGAGAAAGGGGCCAGCCCATCACCAAGGAAGGCTCCTCCCTGTCCAACCCTTAAGCCCTCCTTAGTTCCCAGGTCCACAGTAGAGGATGCCTGGCTTATCAGGAGGCCCAGACAGCCAAGGACACCTAAATGGTAAAGAGGCCCAGGACCACAGGGGCTTCCCTGATTACAGGGCATGTGCAAGGTCCAAAGACCTTGTCCAAAAGTAACCCCACCTCATTAAAATAACATATAAATCTAATTAGCATTGTGGTTTTGGACCCCTGTGGGCTTCACTTAGGTACTTAAGGGTAAGGTGCCTGCACACTGAGACAAAGGTTATATAACCTAGAGCTGTCAATCAACTTGTCAATCAAAGGCGTAAGACACAAGGCAGGACTTCCTGCCATCTCAAGAAAAATAAAAGCCAGCCTACCCTAACAGTGGGGCTGCTTCTGGTTTCCAGACAGCTGCTCTCCTGTCTTGAGAGTACTTTTTGCTTTAATTCAATGAATTCCTCACTGCTTTCTCTAGCTTTCTGGTCTCTCGACTGAATTGGGGAAACAACGCATTCCACCAGTACCACCACCAGTGCCTGGGGACCTGCCCCTTCAAACAGACACATTTAAGGTCTTTCAAGTTTTCTTCCTCCCTGAATCCAACTTGTCTGGGTTGAATTGTGTCTTCTAAAAAGGATGTATATATTGCAGTCCTAACCTCCAGTACATTAGAATGGGACCCTATTGGAGACAGGGTCTCTACAAAGGTAATCAAGTTAAAATGAGGTTATTACAAGGGTATTTATAAGAACTATTGGACTGGTGTCCTTATAAAAAGGAGAAATTTGGACAGACAGGCATAGAAGGAAGGTGATGTGAATAGATACAGAGAGAAGACAGCCCTCACAAGCTATGGAGAGCCTGGAAGAGCTCCTTTCCTCACAGCCCTCAGAAGGAACCTCTGGTTTTCAGACCAATTCTCCAGAACTGTGACAATCAATTTCTGTTGTTTAAGCCACTCACCCAGTTTGCAGCTCTTTGATACAGCAGGTAGCAAACTAACACACCACCTGTGGTCACTCCCACCTGACCCCCTCCTTGTTTGCCCAGCTCACTCTTCCATCACTCACAGATTTGTTTTGTGTGAGGCCTCGTTCTGTCCCCCACCAATGTCTTGTGTAATTTATTTATGTGTAAGTCTTGGTTCTCTACACCAATCATCAGCTTCCAGAGAACAAGCACCAGGATTATGTTCCTTTTTAGAATTCCGTTGGCTCTTGCCCAGTGCTGGCCAGATCAGTGAAAGCATCAGTGAAAGATCTGAGGGACTGCTCTCCCATCTCCGCTTCCTCTCCTGCTCTTAGACTTTCTGGCATGGTTAGGGTGGAGGCTGAGCCTCCTGTGGTCCTTCAGATGGGCACAGCTGTGCATTCCTCCAAGTCACAGGTTCTTGCGACTTGGTCTCTCTTTGACCTTCCAGTCTGCTCCTGACAACAAGCCCTCACAGGAGTGGAGTGTCACTTTGACTTGAAAGGACATTCTTTTTTAAATTTTTTATTAAGTTATTATTGATGTACACTCTTATGAAGGTTTCACATGAAAAAAACAATGTGACTACTACATTTACCCATATTATCAAGTCCCCACCCATACCCCAATGCAGTCACTGTCCATCAGTGTAGTAAGATGCCAGAGATTCACTATGTGCCTTCTCTGTGCTGCACTGTTTTCCCCGTGATCCCCCCATACCATGTGTACTAAAAATAATACCCCTCCATCCCCTTCTCCCTCCCTCCCCACCTGCCCTCCCACACCCCTCCCCTTTGGTAACCACTAGTCCCTTCTTGGAGTCTCTGAGTCTGCTGTTATTTTGTTCCTTCAGTTTTGCTTCATTGTTACATTCCACAAATGAAGGAAATCATTTGGCACTTGTCTTTCTCCGCCTGGCTTATTTCACTGAGCATAATGTCCTCCAGCTCCATCCATGTTGTTGCAAATGGTAGGATTTGTTTCTTATGGCTGAATAGTATTCCATTGTGTACATGTACCACTTCTTCTTTATCCATTCATCTACTGATGGACACTTAGGATGTTTCCATATCTAATAGTGCTGCAATAAACATAGGGGTGCATATGTTTTTTGAATCTGAGAACTTGTATACTTTGGGTAAATTCCAAGGAGTGGGATTCCGGAGTCAAATGGTATTTCTATTTTTAGTTTTTTGAGGAACCTCTGTATTGCATTCCTCAATGGTTGAACTAGCTTACATTCCCACCAGCAGTGTAGGAGGGTTCCCCTTTCTCTGCATCCTTGCCAGCATTTGTTGTTCTTAGTCTTTTCGATTCTGGCTATTCTTACTGGTGTGAGGTGATATCTCATTGTGGTTTTAATTTGCATTTCCCTCATGATTAGTGATGTGGAGCATGTGTCTGTTGACCATCTGAATTTCTTCTTTGGAGAACTATCTCTCCATATCCTCTGCCCATTTGTGAATCAGGTTATTTGCGTTTTGGGTGTTGAGGTGTGTGAGTTCTTTATATATTTTGAATGTTAACCCCTTGTCAGATACAAATATATTCTCCCATACTGTAGAATGCCATTTTGTTCTGTTGATGGTGTCCTTTGCCATACAGAAACTTTTAGTTTGATGTAGTCCCATGAGTTCATTTTTGCTTTTGTTTCCCTTGCTTAAGGAGATGCATTCAGGAAGAAGTTGCTCATGCTTATATTCAGGAGATTTTTGCCTATATTGTCTTCTAAGAGTTTTATGGTTTCATGACTTACATTCAGGTCTTTGATCCATTTCGAGTTTAGTTTTGTGTATGGGGTTAAACAATAATCCAGTTTCATTCTCTTGCATGTTGCTGTCCAGTTTTGCCAACAGCAGCTGTTGCAGAGGCTGTCATTTCCCCATTGTATGTCCATGACTCCTTTATCATATATTAATTGACCATCTACAGTTGGGTTTATATCAGGGCTCTCTAGTCTGTTCCATTGGTCTCTGAGTCTGTTCTTGTGCCAGTATTAAATTGTCTTAATTACTGTGGCTTTGTAGTAGAGCTTGAAGTTGGGGAGCATATGTCCCCCCAGCTTTATTCTTCCTCCTCAGAATTGCTTTGGCTATTTGGGGTCTTTTGTGGTTCCATATGAATTTTAGAACGATTTTCTCTAGTTCATGGAAGAATGCTGTTGGTATTGGTTGATAGGAATTGCATTGAATCTGTTGATTGCTTTAGGTAGGGTGGCCATTTTGACAATATTAATCCTATCCATGAGCATGGGATGTGTTTCCATTTATCGGTATCTTCTTTAATTTCTCTCATGAGTGTCTTGTAGTTTTCAGAGTATAGATCTTTCACTTCCTTGGTTAGGTTTATTCCTAGGCATTTTATTTTTTTTTTGATGCAACTGTGAATGGAATTGTTTTCCTGATTTCTGTCTCTGCTAGTTCATTGTTAGTGTATAGGAATGCCACATATTTCTGAACATTAATTTTGTATCTTGTAAGTTTGATGAATTCAGATATTAGATCTAGTAGTTTTGGAGTGGATTCTTTAGGGCTTTTTATGTACAATATCATGTTATCTGAAACAGGGACAGTTTGATTTCTTCCTTAACAATCTGGATGCCTGTTATTTATTTGTGTTGTCTGATTGCTGTGGGTAGGACCTCCAGAACTATGTTGAATAGAAGTGGGGAGAGTAGGCATCCTTGTCCTGTTCCTGATCTTAAAGGAAAAGCTTTCAGCCTCTCACTGTTAAGTGTAATGTTGGCTGTGGGTTTGTCATATATGGTCTTTATTATGTTGAGGTACTTGCTCTCTATACCCATTTTGTTGAGAATTTTTATCATGAATGGATGTTGAATTTTGTCACATGCTTTTTCACCATCTATGGAGATGATCATGTGATTTTTGTCCTTCTTTTTGTTGATGTGGTGGATGATGTTGATGGATTTTCGAATGTTGTACCATCCTTGCATCCCTGGAATAAATCCTACTTGATCATGATGGATGATCTTTTTGATGTATTTTTTAATTCAGTTTACTAATATTTTGTTGAGTATTTTTGTATCTATGTTCATCAGGTATATTGGTCTGTAATTTTCTTTTTTGGTAGTGTCTTTGCCTGGTTTTGGTATTAGAGTGATGCTGGCCTCATTGAATGAGTTTGGAAGTATTCCCTCTCCTTCTACTCTTTGGAAAGCTTTAAGGAGGATGGGTATTAGGTCTTCACTAAATGTTTGTTGATAAAATTCAGCAGTGAAGGGGGCGGGAGCCAAGATGGCGGCGTGAGTAGAGCAGTGGAAATCTCCTCCCAAAAACACATAGAGCTATGAAAATATAACAAAGAAAAATCTTCCTAAAATAGAGACCACAGGACACAGGACAACATCCAGACCACATCCACACCTGCAAGAACCCAGCACCTTGTGAAGGGGGTAAGATACAAGCCCCAGCCCGGCGGGACCCGAGCGCCCCTCCCCCCGGCTCCCGGCGGGTGGAGAGAAACCGGAGCAGTTTTTTTTTTGGCGAGCGCTTTTTGGAAGCCTTAGAGGGACGGGCCCCCGTTGCTGGGGAGGCAGGGTGGCGGGACCGGTGAGGAGGTGCCTGGGAACGGCGCCGGAGGACAAAGAATATCCCGCGTTTCTCCCTGCGAGACCTGGGGGCGGGTGCCTGAGACCGGTGCCTGAGGACGGAGGAGGTCGCGCGTTTTTCCCCTTTTTTTTTTTTTCTCTTTTTGGCAAGCGCTTTTTGGAAGCCTTGAAGGGACGGGGACCCCAGTGCTAGGGAGGCACGGTGGCGGGACTGGTGAGCGGGTGGCTGGGACCGGCGCCTGAGGACAAAGAATATCCCCCGTTTTTCCCTGCGGGACCGGTGGGCGGGTGCCTGAGACCGGCACTTGAGGACAGAGGAAATCGCGCGTTTTTCCCCTTTTATTTTTCTCTTTTCTGCGAGTGCTTTTTGGAAGCCTAAAAGGGACAGGGACCCCGGTGCTAGGGAGGCAGGGCGGCGGGACTGGTGAGCGGGTGCCTGGGACCGGCACCTGAGGACAAAGAATATCCCGCATTTTTCCCTGCGGGACCGGTGGGTGGGTGCCTGAGACCAGCACCTGAGGACGGAAGAAATCGCGCGTTTTTCCCCTTTTTTTTCCTCTCTTTTTGCCAAGTCCTTTTTGGAAGCCTTGAAGGGACAGGGACCCCGGTGCTAGGGAGGCAGGGCGGCGGGAGTGGTGAGCGGGTGCGTGGGACCAGTGCCTGAGGACCAAGAATATTGAGTGTTCCTTCCCTGCGGGACCGGTGGGTGGGTGCTTTTTGGAAGCCTTGAAAGGACAGGGACCCTGGTGCTAGGGAGACAGGGCAGCAGGACCAGTGCGCGGGTGCCTGGGACCGGCACCTGAGGAAAAAAAAAAAAAAAAAAAATCGCGTGTTTTTTCTTTTTTTTTCCTTTCTGTTCCCTCTCTCATTGTTGCTGTTGTTGTTTTGGTTTGGAGAGTGCTTTTTGGAAATCTTAAAGGGGCAGGACAGGTCACTTAGACCAGAAGCAGGGAATCTGGGGATCTCTGGGCACTCTAACCCCCTGGGCAGCAGGGAGCACAGAGGCCCCTTACGGAGATAAATAGTCTCCTGGCTGCTCCCCCTCTAACGGGGCTCCACCATTTTGGAGGAACAGCCCCAGCCAGGCCAAGCCCACAGCAACAGTGGAGATAAACCCCAAAGCAACTGGGCAGGAAGCAGAAGCCCTGTCTGCGCACAGCTGCCCAGCACAAGCCACTAGAGGTCGCTATTCTCCCAGGAAAAGGCTACAAACCAACAAGAAGGGAAGCTCTTCCAGCGGTCACTTGTACCAGCTCTGCAGACTATCTCTATCACCATGAAAAGGCAAAACTACAGGCAGACAAAGATCACAGAGACAACACCTGAGAAGGAGACAGACCTAACTAGTCCTCCTGAAAAAGAATTCAAAATAAAAATCATGAACATGCTGACAGAGATGCAGAAAAAAATGCAAGAGCAATGGGATGAGATGCAGAGAAAAATGCAAGAGCAGTGGGATGAGATGCAGAGAAAAATGCAAGAGCAGTGGGATGAAGTCCGGAAGGAGATCACAGATGTCAGGAAAGAGATCACAGAAGTGAAACAATCCCTGGAAGGATTTATAAGCAGAATGGATAAGATGCAAGAGGCCATTGAAGGAATAGAAGCCAGAGAACAGGAACGTATAGAAGCTGACATAGAGAGAGATAAAAGGATCTCCAGGAATGAAACAACACTAAGAGAAATATGTGACCAATACAAAAGGAAAAACATTCGTATTATAGGGATACCAGAAGAGGAAGAAAGAGGAAAAGGGATAGAAAGTGTCTTTGAAGAAATAATTGCTGAAAACTTCCCCAAACTGGGGGAGGAAATAATCGAACAGACCATGGAATTATACAGAACCCCCAACAGAAAGGATCCAAGGAGGACAACACCAAGACACATAATAATTAAAATGGCAAGGATCAAGGACAAGGAAAGAGTTTTAAAGGCAGCTAGAGAGAAAAAGGTCACCTATAAAGGAAAACCAATCAGGCTAACATCAGACTTCTCAACAGAAACCCTACAGGCCAGAAGAGAATGGCATGATATACTTAATGCAATGAAACAGAAGGGCCTTGAACCAAGGATACTGTATCCAGCACGACTATCATTTAAATATGATGGTGGGATCAAACAATTCCCAGACAAGCAAAAGCTGAGGGAATTTGCTTCCCACAAACCACCTCTACAGGGCATCCTACAGGGACTGCTCTAGATGGGAGCACCCCTAAAAAGAGCACAGAACAAAACACACAACATATGAAGAAGGGAGGAGGAGGAATAAGAAGGGAGAGAAGAAAAGACTCTCCAGACAGTGTATATAACAGCTCAATAAGCGAGCTAAGTTAGGCAGTAAGATACTAAAGAAGCTAACCTTGAACCTTTGGTAACCACGAATCTAAAGCCTGCAATGGCAATAAGTACATATCTTTCAATAGTCACCCTAAATGTAAATGGACTTAATGCACCAATCAAAAGACATAGAGTAATAGAATGGATAAAAAAGCAAGACCCATCTATATGCTGCTTACAAGAAACTCACCTTAAACCCAAAGATAAGCATAGACTAAAAGTCAAGGGATGGAAAAACATATTTCAGGCAAACAACAGTGAGAAGAAAGCAGGGGTTGCAGTACTAATATCAGACAAAATAGACTTCAAAACAAAGAAAGTAACAAGAGATAAAGAAGGCCACTACATAATGATAAAGGGCTTAGTCCAACAAGAGGATATAACCATTCTAAATATATATGCACCCAATACAGGAGCACCAGCATATGTGAAGCAAATACTAACAGAACTAAAGAGGGAAATAGACTGCAATGCATTCATTGTAGGAGACTTCAACACACCACTCACCCCAAAGGATAGATCCACCGGGCAGAAAATAAGTAAAGACACACAGGCACTGAACAACACACTAGAACAGATGGACCTAATAGACATCTATAGAACTTTACATCCAAAAGCAACAGGATATACATTCTTCTCAAGTGCACATGGAACATTCTCCAGAATAGACCACATGCTAGCTCACAAAAAGAGCCTCAGTAAATTCCACAATATTGAAATTCTACCAACCAATTTTTCAGACCACAAAGGTATGAAAGTAGAAATAAATTCTACAAAGAAAACAAAAAGGCTCACAAACACATGGAGGCTTAACAACATGCTACTAAATAATCAATGGATCAATGAACAAATCAAAATAGAGATCAAGGAATATATAGAAACAAATGACAACAACAACACTAAGCCCCAACTTCTGTGGGATGCAGCGAAAGCAGTCTTAAGAGGAAAGTATATAGTAATCCAGGCACACTTGAAGAAGGAAGAACAATCCCAAATGAATAGTCTAACATCACAATTATTAAAACTGGAAAAAGAAGAACAAATGAGGCCTAAAGTCAGCAGAAGGAGGGACATAATAAAGATCAGAGAAGAAATAAACAAAATTGAGAAGAATAAAACAATAGCAAAAATCAACGAAACCAAGAGCTGGTTCTTTGAGAAAATAAACAAAATAGATAAGCCTCTAGCCCAACTTATTAAGAGAAAAAGAGAGTCAACACAAATCAACATAATCAGAAATGAGAATGGAAAAATCACGACAGACTCCACAGAAATACAAAGAATTATTAAAGACTACTATGAAAACCTATATGCCAACAAGCTGGAAAACCTAGAAGAAATGGACAACTTCCTAGAAAAATACAACCTCCCAAGACTGACCAAGGAAGAAACACAAAAGTTAAACAAACCAATTACAAGCAAAGAAATTGAAACAGTAATCAAAAAACTACCCAAGAACAAAACCCCGGGGCCGGACGGATTTACCTCGGAATTTTATCAGACACACAGAGAAGACATAATACCCATTCTCCTTAAAGTGTTCCACAAAATAGAAGAAGAGGGAATACTCCCAAACTCATTCTATGAAGCCAACATCACCCTAATACCAAAACCAGGCAAAGACCCCACCAAAAAAGAAAATTACAGACCAATATCCCTGATGAACGTAGATGCAAAAATACTCAATAAAATATTAGCAAACAGAATTCAACAGTATATCAAAAGGATCATACACCATGACCAAGTGGGGTTCATCCCAGGGATGCAAGGATGGTACAACATTCGAAAATCCATCAACATCATCCACCACATCAACAAAAAGAAAGACAAAAACCACATGATCATCTCCATAGATGCTGAAAAAGCATTTGACAAAATTCAACATCCATTCATGATAAAAACTCTCAGCAAAATGGGAATAGAGGGCAAGTACCTCAACATAATAAAGGCCATATATGATAAACCCACAGCCAGCATTATACTGAACAGCGAGAAGCTGAAAGCATTTCCACTGAGATCGGGAACCAGACAGGGATGCCCACTCTCCCCACTGTTATTTAACATAGTACTGGAGGTCCTAGCCACGGCAATCAGACAAAACAAAGAAATACAAGGAATCCAGATTGGTAAAGAAGAAGTTAAACTGTCACTATTTGCAGATGATATGATACTGTACATAAAAAACCCTAAAGACTCCACTCCAAAACTACTAGAACTGATATCGGAATACAGCAAAGTTGCAGGATACAAAATCAACACACAGAAATCTGTAGCTTTCCTATACACTAACAACGAATCAATAGAAAGAGAAATCAGGAAAACAATTCCATTCACCATTGCATCAAAAAGAATAAAATACCTAGGAATAAACCTAACCAAGGAAGTGAAAGACTTATACTCTGAAAACTACAAGTCACTCTTAAGAGAAATTAAAGGGGACACTAATAAATGGAAACTCATCCCATGCTCATGGCTAGGAAGAATTAATATCGTCAAAATGGCCATCCTGCCGAAAGCAATATACAAATTTGATGCAATCCCTCTCAAATTACCAGCAACATTCTTCAATGAATTGGAACAAATAATTCAAAAATTCATATGGAAACACCAAAGACCCCGAATAGCCAAAGCAATCCTGAAAAAGAAGAATAAAGTAGGGGGGATCTCACTCCCCAACTTCAAGCTCTACTACAAAGCCATAGTAATCAAGACAATTTGGTACTGGCACAAGAACAGAGCCACAGACCAGTGGAACAGATTAGAGACCCCAGAAATTAACCCAAACATATATGGTCAATTAATATTTGATAAAGGAGCCATGGACATACAATGGCAAAATGACAGTCTCTTCAACAGATGGTGCTGGCAAAACTGGACAGCTACATGTAGGAGAATGAAACTGGACCATTGTCTAACCCCATATACAAAGGTAAACTCAAAATGGATCAAAGACCTGAATGTAAGTCATGAAACCATTAAACTCTTGGAAAAAAACATAGGCAAAAACCTCTTAGACATAAACATGAGTGATCTCTTCTTGAACATATCTCCCCGGGCAAGGAAAACAACAGCAAAAATGAGCAAGTGGGACTACATTAAGCTGAAAAGCTTCTGTACAGCGAAAGACACCATCAATAGAACAAAAAGGAACCCTACAGTATGGGAGAATATATTTGAAAATGACAGATCTGATAAAGGCTTGACGTCCAGAATATATAAAGAGCTCACACGCCTCAACAAACAAAAAACAAATAACCCAATTAAAAAATGGGCAGAGGAACTGAACAGACAGTTCTCCAAAAAAGAAATACAGATGGCCAAGAGACACATGAAAAGATGCTCCACATCGCTAATTATCAGAGAAATGCAAATTAAAACTACAATGAGGTATCACCTCACACCAGTAAGGATAGCTGCCATCCAAAAGACAAACAACAACAAATGTTGGCGAGGCTGTGGAGAAAGGGGAACCCTCCTACACTGCTGGTGGGAATGTAAATTAGTTCAACCATTGTGGAAAGCAGTATGGAGGTTCATCAAAATGCTCAAAACAGACTTACCATTTGACCCAGGAATTCCACTCCTAGGAATTTACCCTAAGAACGCAGCAATCAAGTTTGAGAAAGACAGATGCACTCCTATGTTTATCGCAGCACTATTTACAATAGCCAAGAATTGGAAGCAACCTAAATGTCCATCTGTAGATGAATGGATAAAGAAGATGTGGTACATATACACAATGGAATACTACTCAGCCATAAGAAGTGGAAAAATCCAACCATTTGCAGCAACATGGATGGAGCTGGAGAGTATTATGCTCAGTGAAATAAGCCAAGCGGAGAAAGAGAAATACCAAATGATTTCACTCATCTGAGGAGTATAGGAACAAAGGAAAAACTGAAGGAACAAAACAGCAGCAGAATTACAGAACCCAAAAATGGACTAACAGGTACCAAAGGGAAAGGAACTGGGGAGGATGGGTGGGCAGGGAGGGATAAGGGGGGGGAAGAAGAAGGGGGGTATTAAGATTAGCATGCATGGGGGGGAGGGAGAAAGGGGAGGGTGGGCTGCACAACACAGAGAGGACAAGTAGTGACTCTACAACATTTTGCTAAGCTGATGGACAGTAACCGTAATGTGGTTGTTAGGGGGGACCTGATATAGGGGAGAGCATAGTAAACATAGTATTCTTCAGGTAAGTGTAGATTAAAAATTTAAAAAAAAAAAAGAAAGAAAGAAAGAAAAGGGGGATTACTCCTTAACAGGATAAAACTATTGGTAAATCAAAGATCAACGCATGCTTTAAATATCCTTAATGTTGATCACTTAAAGGGTGTCAGATGATCAGCTATGGAGGTACTCTTTTCTGATAATATTCCTTTCTCTTAATTAAAAAAAAAAAAAAAAGCAGTTACTGTGTGCTGACCTCCAATGAGTTCTGCACAATGGTATAGAGGCCATGTCAAAGTGTGGGCAAAGGGTCTGTTTGTTTCTACGCAGAAGATCAAGGCCTAGCTTGGATACCCAGAAAATGAACTAAGATACGATATGAGGAGGAGCTTCCGGCATCAGCACTCTCTGGAGGACTCGTGCTGGGGGATGATCATCAAAAAGCCTCCACAGGGATCCGGACGATGCTGCGGTTGTGGCTGCATCCAGCCCACCATCTCCTGGACTTGCCATAAGAAGGAGGAGGGAGATGTCTAGGCTGGCATGTGCATACAGTGAGACAACGAATTTGACTGGATCTGTACTGTTGGAACTCAACCAGGAGTTGGGAGGGGTGCAAGTTGTAGCACCCCAAAATCTCATGACTATAGACTATCTATGGTTAAAAGAACATATGGGATGTGAACAGATCCCAGAAATGGGCTGCCTTAATTTGTCTGATGGTTCAAGTACAGTTGGAAAATATCCATCATATCATAGATAAATTTTCACAAATGCCTAGGGTGCCTAAATGGTTTTCTTGGCTTCACTGGAGATGGCTGGTAATTATAGATTTGCTTTGTTTATGTCACCGTATTCCTATTATGTCAATATGTGTGTGCAAATTAGTTAGTAGTTTAAAACCTATACATACTTAAGGTACTATACAAGAAGATATGTTAAAGAAATAATCAATCCTCCCAAGTTTCCTTCATATGCTACATCTATAGCTTTTCTTCTTCCTTCCTAATTACAAACTTTAAATAGAATTCGTGCCTCATATCGAATTTACCGAGTATCATAATTCCTCCAGGTGGTAAAGATACCTCGAGACAAGTGCTGGGCATAGAAGCCACAGGGCATAAATCTGCAAAGAAGTAAAAAGCTAACCTTTGCAAACAATATGGCTTCTCTCTCACTTACCAACTTTACATTTCCCTGTATGGCCCCGGAAGATGACTGGTTAGCCAGAGACGGGTAAGATTCCTCAAGGGAGGAACAACCTAAGACAGGCACAGTCGCAGGGGGGCCATCAGGTGAGAATCTGGGGATCAACAGAGGTGAGGCTCAGAACCTCACCCCCCCTGCTTTGAGAGAAATCTTCTGCATCCGTGGATGTCTTGCTGCCCTTGTCTAGCCTGGATTAATACTTAGTCCATAGGCACACACCTGATCATCTGATCATCTACATTTGCCTTCTTACAGCACTAAACTATGTTTTCTACCTTTATCTTGCATCTACCTACCACTTCAGCATTTTATTAAAAATAAAAATAATAATAATAATAGGAGAAATGTGGGATCAACATATAAATCAAGTACAAAAATCAAATGAATATTCATATTTGACCTGATGGTTTATAGGTCATATTGCATGATCAAAACCGAAAGTTTCTGTGATGACTGCCCTTGTACTGTTCACCATGTAAGAATTTATTCACTCTGTAAGAATTCGTTCACCATGTAAGAACTTGTTTGTTATGCTTCAGAAGATTGGAGACTGACGAGAATTAGGCTTGAGATGGATTAATGATTGTACATTGAGCATTGACCCCCCTATACTGAATTTTATTGTTGTTAACAACCATTTGATCAATAAATATGAGAGATGCCCTCTCAAAAAAAAAAAAAAAAAAAAAAAAAAAAATTCAGCAGTGAAGCCTTCTGGTGCAGGGGTTTTGTTCTTAGGTAGGTTTTTGATTACCAGTTCAATTTTGTTGCTGGTAATTGGTCTGTTCAGACTTTATGTTTCTTTCTGGTCAGCCTTGGAAGGTTGTATTTTTCTAGAAAGTTGTCCATTTCTTCTAGGTTATCCAGTTTGTTACCATATAATTTTTCATAGTATTCTTTAATAATTCTTTGTATTTCTGTGGTGTGCATAGTGGTAGTGATTTTTCCGTTCTCATTTCTGATTCTGTTTATGTGAGTAGACTACCTTTTTTTCTTGATAAGTCTGGTTAGGGCTTATCTATTTTGTTTATTTTCTCAAAGAACCTGCTCTTGCTTTCATTGATTCTTTCTATTGTTTTATTCTTCTTGGTTTTCTTCATTTCTGCTCTAATCTTTAGTATGTCTCTCTTCTACTGACTCTGAGCCTCATTTGTTCTTCTTTTTTTTAGTTTTGTTAATTGTGAGTTAGCCTGCTCATATGGGATTGTTCTTTCCTGAGGTAGGCCTGTATTGCAATATACTTTCCTCTTAGCATGGCCTTCGCTGTGTCCCACAGATTTTTGTGGTGTAGATTTATTGTTGTCATTTGTCTCCATATATTGCTTGATCTCTGTTTTTATTTGTCATTGATCCATTGGTTATTTAGGAGCATATTGTGAAGCCTCCATGTGTTTGTGGGATTTTTCAGTTTCTTTGCGTAATTTATTTCTAGTTTTATACCTTTGTGGTCTGAGAAACTGGTTGGTACAATTTCAGTCTTTTAAATTAACTGAGGCTCTTTTTGTGGCCTAGTATATGATCTATTCTTGAAAATGTTCCATGTGCACTTGAGAAGAATGTGTATTCTGCTGCTTTTGGATGTAGAGTTCTGTAGATGTCTGTTAGGTCCATCTGTTCTAGTGTGTTGTTCAGTGCCTCTGCGTCCTTACTTATTTTCTGTCTGGTTGGTCTGTCCTTTAGAGTGAGTGGAGTGTTGAAGTCTCTCAGAATGAATGCATTTCATTCTATTTCCCCTTTTAATTCTGTTAGTATTTGTTTCACATATGTAGGTGCTCCTGTGTTGGGAGCATAGATATTTATAATGCTTATATCTCCTTCTTGTATTGACCCTTTTATCATTGTGTAATGTCCTTATTTGTCTCTTGTGATTTTCTTTGTTTTGAAGTCTATTTTGTCTGATACAAGTACTGCAACTCCTGTTTTTTTCTCCCTATTTGTTGCATGAAATGTTTTTTTCCATCCCTTCACTTTTAGTCCATGTATGTATTTGGGTTTAAAGTGAGTGTCTTGTAGGCAGCATATAGATGGGTCTTGTTTATTCCCATTCAGTGACTCTATGTCTATGATTGGTGCATTCAGTCCATTTACATTTAGAGTGATTATCAATAGGTGTATACTTACTGCCATTTCTGGCTTTAGATTCTTGGTTACCAAAGGTTCAAGGTTATCTTCCTTACTATCTAAGAGTCTAACTTAACTCACTTAATATGTTATTACAAGCACAATCTAAAGGTTCTTCTTTTTTTTTCTCTTCCTTTTTCTTCCTCTTCTATTCTTTATATATTAGGTATCATATTCTGTATTCTTTGTCTACCCCTTGATTGACTTTGGGGATAGTTAATTTAATTTTCATTTGTTTAGTAATTAGCTGTTCTCCTTTCTTTACTGTGGTTTTATTACCTCTGGTGACAGCTATGAAACCTTAGGAACACTTCCATCTATAGCACTCCCTCCAAATACACTGTAGAGACAGTTTGTGGGAGGTAAATTCTCTCAGCTTTCGCTTAACTGGAAATTGTTTAATCCCTCCTTCAAATGTAAATGATAATCTTGCCAGATAAAATAATCTTGGTTTGAGGCCCTTCTCCTTCATTGCATTAAATATATCATGCCACTTCCTTCTGACCTGTAAGGTTTCTGCTGAAGATCATGAAAGCTCCCAACCTGCTGGGCAGAGTGTACCCAGACAATTTTGTCTACCTGTCCTTTCTCCTGAGCAGTAAACTCTGTACAATCCTTGCCCCTTTAGCACCCTCTTGCTGTTAGGAAGTCTCTCAGACTGCCTGCCTTTGTTTTATCCCAGAGCAGCCAGATATGGATCCCTTCTTTCCACAAGCAGCTGGAATCTCAGTCCCTCCATGAATTCTGCCTGTCTTAGCTTTCCAACCCCCTAATCACAGGAATATCATGCACACACCATGAATCGTAGGTTTGTTCTCCCAGAGCAGATCTCTGGAGTTAGGTATTCAGCATTCCCAGGCTCCACTCCCTCCCTGCTCCATTTCTCTTCCTCCCGCCAGTGAGCTGGGGTAGGGGAAGGGCTTGGGTCCCACCGGGCCACAGCTTTGGTTTGTTACCCTGTTCCGTGAAGTCTGCTCTTTTCTCCAGGTGTATGCAGTCTGGAGCAGTCCTCTCTACTCTTGTTCTTTCAGGATTAGTTGTTTTAGTTATATTTTCTTATTATATGCGGTTTTAGGAGGAAGCCTCTGTCTCACCTCTCACTCGCTATCTTTAATCCTCTCCTCCTGAAAGGACATTCAATTGCAAATGTGGGAATCCTCAAGCAGCCCTAGGCCCCAGAGAATGCCTCTATTCATGTTGAGCAGGCTGAGCAACAGGGGTGACCTGGTTGGGTTGAAGAGCCTGATGGCTGCCCCATCCTGGAAACATTCTCTATGCTCTGGAGCCTGAGATAGAATGGAAGTCCAGCTCACCTTCAGGGTCCATGGGCACTGTGGTCTCCCCCAGCCCCACCACAGATCATGTATTTTTTGACATTGAACTTTGGCAATGACAACATCAAAGCCTGGGTGGCAGACTCCTCTGCTCCATCCTTAGGGGCAGCTCTTGCAGCTGTGCATGTGTGCTGACGACAGCACTGGGAGTCCTGCTGGATCCTGGGGGAGACATTCAGTGACCTAGACAGAGGATGAGGTGCTCCTGGGGTGGTGGTGGGCGGGGGGCATTTCTGGGCAGAGAGGGGCTGAGAATTGTAATCTCAGTGAGGGGGCTGCTCCCAGGCTCCTTGTGAGTTTTTATTTAATCTGGACCAAGCCCCCTGGCCTCCTGGTCAATGCGATAACTAGACAAGGTGACTGGGGGCTCAGAGCTGGGAGTGATTAAACCTGTCTGGAGGGAAGGAGAAGCCTCACAGAGAGGTGACCTCTGAATTAGGCTCTGAAGAGTGAACAAAAAAGATGCACAAATATCATACAGGCCTCAAAGCTGCTCACAGCTCTCCTTGCTCTGCTCTTGAACATGCAGCTAGGCAGGGGAGCTTCTGGCTCCATCTGGCTCCCAAGGGTGGAAGCCTGTGGTGGACCAAGTGCTAAGGGTGTTTTAAAGAGGAGACCAGGTCAGGAGAGTTGCAGGAAAATGTGTTTGAAATATTAACTCAAGAATTTCCCTACTTGGCCATCCCTCCAAGCCCCAGTTGAACTTTAAAGCAGCTGATTTAGGTGAGCTCAGTGACCTCAGGTAGGGTCTTTACAGGAGCTCACTTCCAGGCCCTTTCCCTCAAAGAGGAGGGCAAGACCAGGCCCTAGATTCTAAAAGCCTAAAGCCACTCCAGAAAGGACAAGACTCTGGACTTAGCCAAAGTACTGGGGATATGGGAGCATTGATGAGAGGATGATTTTGTCTGGATACAAAAACAATATTCTCTGGGATAGAGGAAGCGGAGAGAAGGAAAAGCAAGGACTGGACAGAAATGGTGTTTCCTGGTAGGTCGGTGACCTGTGCTCTGCAAACTGGCATGAGTCCTGGGAGACCCAGAGAGGAAATGGCTTGTTTGGTGTGTTCAGGCAGAAGTGACACCTTGGCCTCTAGAAGTTTCCATCCCTTTAAAATGGTTCAGAGCAGAGTGAGTCCCTTCCCAAGACACCCCCATGGTAGCAGGGAAGCTTTAGTCTTAAGAGAACTGTGACTCTGGAAGTAGGTCTCACGTTCCAGTGACTGTGACTGAAGGGGCAGATGATGAGTGGCTGGGCATGCAGGGCGGGTGCACCGTCTACCTCGGGGGTGCACTTACAGGGGGGTCTAGGTGCCAGGGAGTATTTCAGGGGTCCCTCCCCCTTCCCTGTTCCCTTTCCCCATCCCCTGGTTACTCAGTCAAACACTGATTTGGTGTGGCTGGGATTTGCAGATGGAAGTAAGGCTGCTAATCCACTGAATTAAAATTCGGACATCAGCCTGGGTGGTCCAGGTGAGCTGAATGGAATCAAGCAGAAGAATTCATCAGAGATATTCCAAGGAAGGTCTTACTGCTGCCTTGCTGCTGGTGGTGAGGGTCCCACGTGCAAGGCCTGGAAAGAGCCCGCTAGAGCTAGGGGTGACCTTGCCTGACAGCCAGCAAGGGAACGGGGACCTCAGTCCCTCAACCACAAAAAAGTGAATTGGGCTTTATCCAAATTCCAAACTCCTGAATGCACTTGGAAGATATTTCTTCTCTAAGGTCTCCGATAGAAGTCTTGCTTGGCCACACACCTGATTTTAGCCCAGTGAAACCTGCGTTGGACTTCTGACCTGCAGAAACTGTGAGACAATATGTTAATATTTATATTGTTTCAAGCCAATACATTTGTGGAAATTTGTTACAACAGCAGAAGAAAATTTTTGGATCATACACTTGCAGTTATGCAGGGCATAAAGTAAGTGACATTATGGGACACTGTAGGGGCCCAGGGGTTGCCTTCGAGGTTTTGGAGCAATGCAAAGAGCAAAGGCGGCAGCAGGAGTTGTCATGGAGGGTGCTCAAAGAGGCCACTTTATTCTGCATCAGGCTGTACTTCTCAAACTGCTGCAGTGCTGATTTGTGGTTACAGAAGTATTGAAGATGCCCATGCAGGTGGCCTTCATGGCCAGGTGCCTGACCTTCAGGGCCCTTATCTAGTTCCTTTCTCACGGGTACAACACGCTGTGTTTTCAGGTTTCTCAAGGCCAGACATATCTGGCTCTGTACAAGGCCAGATATATTTGGGGTGAAGCAGCAGACAGCTGTCCTCATAGAACAGTAAGGAAACTTGCAGGGGTGGGCCTTCCCTCCAGACACCCTGCAGACACATGGACAAGCAAAACACATTTGTCTTGCTGATAGGTTTCAGCCCTGGGCAAGTTCTCTATGGATTCAGTCTGACCAAAGAAAATGACAGCAAAACATTCTTGGGGTGAAAGGGTTATACCCAACTTTATTCTCACAGTGGCAGGTCAGGCACTAAAATCCCATTCATTCAGAGCGGGTCTGCATGCAGCAAGCCAGTCTCTGCCTCTGGGCCCTTCTGTCCGCACAGCCATTCTGCACAGCCGTCCTTTGCGCCTCTGTCCTCCGTGCTGCCACCTCTCCAGCCTCTGCTCTGCTCTCCTGCAGCCTTGCAGCCCTGCCACCGTGTCATGTGCAGAGCACTGGGTGGAGCTCTTTATATAGAGTCAACAGCCATGTATTACCCACAGGTGTGCAGTGAGCTAGTCAACCATGGTCAGGTGAGAACCAGTGACCACAGGAACTCTCATTTTATCCACACATTAAAGGCCCTGCCCCTCAGAGCTCAGGGGTAAAATCCAAAGAGATTACCCTGCCATATCCATGAGATGCGGATCAAAGCACACTGAATTCTGTGATAGGAAAAGGTTGTTTTCTGCACACCTGAATTTGTGGCCTGAGATTGGAACCTAAACAAGAACTCAAAGCACATTGAATTCTGTGATAGGAAAAGGTTGTTTTCTGCACACCTGAATTTGTGGCCTGAGATTGGAACCTAAACAAGAACTTTTATAGAGATCTCACATTTGATCAAAATACTAATTAATAAATAGATATTTCCAAAAGGCTAAGAAATGCTCTGTCCTGGTCAGCGTTTTAAAGGGAAGGAGCAGAGAAGCTGGAGGGTGCTCTGAGGTGGGTCTCCAGCCAGCCCCAGCCTGTGCTCCGGGGACCTTTCCCAGCCCAAATGCTTTTGGTGTGGCTGCTCTCATGCTGGAGAACCTCTGGGGGCCTTGTCTGGTGCTGCTTGGAGGAAGTGTCAGCTCTCCGCGGCTCTCACAACCGCTGGGCTTCTGTTTTGCCTGGCTTCCCCGCTGGGAGAGAGCAGGTGCTCCTGTTCCCCAGCTGCAGCAAACCCAGGCAGCCCCGGGTGAGCAGTCAGACCAGAAGAGGCGAGCTTGTAGCCACCAGGGCTGGGCTGGGGGATGGGGGGTAGCGGTGAGATGGGTGAGGGGGTCAAAAGATACAAGCTTCCAGTAATAAAACAACTAAGTCCTCGGGATGTAATGTACAGCATGGTGGCTATAGTGAATACTGTATTGTATATTTGAAAGTTGCCAAGAGTAAATCTTGGATCACAAGGAAAAAAATTGATGACTATGTGTGATGGATGGTAACTAATTGCGGTGATTGTTTAACAGTATATAAAAATATTGAGTCATTATGTTGTGCACCTGCAGCAAATATAGTGTTTGTGGGTTAAATGGTAACATTTCATCTGGTTTTAGTACATCTGCATATCAATAGGCGTTCAGAGGTGGAAAAAAGTATGACTTTAGTGCATTTGCATCATTCCTCAGGTGGAGAGAAGTTCATGTCCATATCAGTGGGTAATTACCTGGGCCAGGAGGGCTTATCTGTACCCGAGAGGGGAGTGCCGGTTTTGCTTCTGCTGGAGTAGGAAAGAGATGGCTCGGGACTGCAGTTTGTGAGCAATAAATGGATTTTAAACTTTATTTCCCCCTTTGACTGATTTCGGTTTTTAAAGGTATTTTGCCCTGGGATTTCCTCTCCTTGGATTTACAGTGTTATATGTCAATAGAAAAAAAAAAAGTGATGGGAGAGGGCTGATGGCCCTCCCGTGGGTGACTAGGGTAGCCAGGGCTCTGAGCCCATGTGCTCCTAGTACATGGCTCTGCTGATGTTCCCCTGGCTATTGAATGACCTGTGTTAGATCCTCTTTGGTGTCCCAAGTACAGTGGGACATCCAGGAGCCCTGGGCAGCCTCTGGGAGAGTAAAGTCCTGTGGTGCATGGGTAATGAGGCTGCTCCATGGCAGGGGAACTCACTACAAATCCTGGCTTTTGTAAGAAATCTTACCTATGATGATGCATAAAAGGTGTAGAGATGGAGATTTTGCATTTATAGGACTCTATGATCGTATTTGAGACATTTTATTAATAACTAGGGAAGAATGTTTGCTAGGAGGCAACATGTGCCCTATGCAGTGACATTGGTGGTTTCTGGCTGTTCACCATCTAACCTTCACTTCCTAATAGGGCCCATCACTTTCCCATTTGGGGGTCACACGGGGTGGGGGCAGTGCCCTTTTCCTGTAGAACCCAAACAGGCCACATCCTCCCTTCTCTACATGGGTCGGGCACATGCCTTTGAGTTGGCCAGATAAACTTTTTGTCCTGAAAATTGTCTCTGATCTCTCTCTCATTTTAGATTCCTATTAAGTAGATACTGAGCCTGCTAGAATGGTCATCTTTTCTCTCTGTGGACAAAATTGCAATATTTCCAAAATCTCTTGCCTGGCTTTAGTGCATCTGCATATCAGTAGATGTTTCCAAGAAGTGGAGAGAATCAGTCCATCTACATATCAATAAGTAATTACAAAGGCTGTGCGAGGGTTTCCCTGGACTGGAGAGGTTGGGTGGAGCCGTCTTCTGTTGTGGCCTGGTAGGAGAGAGATGGGACAACTGCTTCTAAGAAATAAATGTGTTCCTTAACTTTATTTCTCCCTTTGACTGATTTCAAAATAGAGGTTTTTTGCCCCAGAATTTCCCCCCCAGAGTTACACTCTCCTATTTTCTATTTATTTTGTTTCCTTTACTGGATAGTTGCTCTTTTATCTTCCAGAGTTTTGTTGAATTTATTACTTTAACTATCATAATTTTAACTCTCCAGCTCTTTCCTGATTATTCCTTTCCTTCCCTTAAATACAACATTCTTTGCTTGTTCCACAGATGCATATAGTCTTAGTCCGTTCAGGCTGCTATAACAAAATACCACTGACTGGGTAGCTTATGAACAAGAGAGGTTTATTGCTCACAGTTCTGGAGGCTGGAAGTCCAGGGTCAAGGCACCGGCATAGTCACCATCTGGTGTGCGCCCTCTTCCTGGTTCAGAGCCAGCACCTTTTCTATGTCCTTCTGTAAGTCAGACAAAGAAAGACAAATACTGTATGATTTCACTTCTATGTGGAATCAAAACAAAAAAAGGGAAGAGGGTAGAGATCTCTCTGGAACTTTTTTTATAAGGCACTATTCCTGATGAGGACTCCGCCTTCTGATCTAATCACTTCCCCAAAGCCCCACCTCCTAATATCACTTTTGGGGGCCAGGATTTCAATATGTAAATTGGGGGAAGGGGCACACACACTCAGACCATAGCACATATCTTCTCATATTTCATAGACAATATTATTTGTAATTTTTTTCTTTTAAGTATTCTTCTGATCCCTTTACAGAGTCTCTTTTTCAGTTCTGAGTTGCTTTTATTCTGATTGCTTGGTCTCTAACCTTTTAGAGAGAGGCACAAAAAAGTGAGTTGAAAACTCCCTGGGCTTTCCTGCCCTATCAGCCCATAATTAACAACAATCATGTTGTTTTCTGTGCTCCACTTTTTTCCATGAATATTACAACCCTTTCTATTATTTGATATGTTCCATCACATTAAGGACTCTTTACTTATAATTTCCCAATTGTTTTGTTGGGCATTAAGTTTCTCCTTTTTTTCCATCTCTCTTACAGGTTAGTTTGCTATAAAATATCTTCTACATATGGCTTTTATTTCCATATAAATCATTGTCTTGGAATACATTCTGGGAGTGGAATTATCAGGTCAAATGCTTGAGGGCACTGTCATCACTTTTCTGTGTGTTGCCAACTTTCTTTCCAAGGATGGTGGATACGTGTCCAATGTCAGCAGCAATGAGTACAGCCCTTCAAGCACATGACTTTCAAGTCTGTCTTTATTGTTGCTTGCTTCACAAGTACAAACTAGTACAAAAAGGAAAAAAAGTACAAAACAGTACTCATTTAAATCTCATTATTGTTTGAATTTGTCTTTCTTTAGTTACTGCTGAGGTTGAACATCCTTTCATATGGAATTGGGAAAATTTAGCCTGGAGAAACTTGAGCAAGCCCACTGGATATAGAAGAGCTCCTCAAAGGACTTTTAAATAGATGCAAAAGCAAAATATTCTGTATTGGTGTGTTGGCAGTGGTTTTCTTTTTTGTGTTTGTTGCTTCTCCCCCTCCTTAAACATTTTATTGAGAAATAATTGACACACATCACTGTATATGGAAGAAGCGACCTGAGTGCCCATCAGTGAATGAATATGAATGAGTAAATGATATGTAGTACATATACATAATGAAATATTACTCAGCCATAAAAAGAGTGAGATCTTGCCATTTGTGACAACATGGATGGACCTACAGGGTTACTCTGGTGTTTGTCTTTCTGTGACTTATTTCACTTAGTATATGATTTCACTTACAACCATTCAGGTGTGAAATCTGATGATTCTATAGTTTTGGATACATGATTTCATAAATACTTGTCCATCTTCAATCTCTTCTGTACTAGGGAGAATTAAATTCAAATAGGAGTAACAGAAAAGCCCCAAATAAACAATAAAAACTTCTCATTTTCAAAAAGTTCAGATGTAGAAATTTTAGGGCCAGTGTGTTACTCCATGATGTCAGTTCTATTTTGTTCTCTGCTATAACACTTTCATTCCCAAAGTTTTCTCCTTAACCAAAGGTGGCTTCTGGAGCTTCAGCCATTACACCCATATTCCAGCATAGGAGGAGGGATAAGAACATGCAGAGGAAACACCAATTGTCTTTAAAAGAAGATTCCCAGAAGCTACTGTGAAGTTTTTGCTTATATGCCATTGGCCAGACTTAGTCATATGACCACACCCAACTACAAAGAAATCTGGGAGGTGTAGCCTTATTCTAGGCGTCTGCATTTCAGATAAAATTGTGGGCTCTAAGAAAGAAGAGAAGAGCATATTGGGAGTCACTGCCCCTACCTTAAATGACTCTAGGTGCAGGACTGGCCAAATAAACCATTCTATTTTGTTTCTGCCTCTTGCCACATGTGTCTTATCTCAGGGGTTTCCACTTTGTGTCTGTCCCTCTGGCTCTACAGGCAATTTGGTGTTATTAGCTTTAACTTTTGGGTCCTATTTCCCATAGGTTCCTCATTAGTGATACAGAAATAGTACTTCATTTAGTCTTGCTTGCCGTGATTTATTTTAACAAAGGATACAAGGCAGACTTAGCAAAGGAAAAACATGTATGGAGCAAAATCTTGAGGAAACTAGGTATATGCTTGCATGATCTCTCTTCCAGAGAAGTTACACAGAATGTGTTTGATTTCCCCCAGCAAGAAGCTGCCACAGCATGTGTGAAATGTCCGGGAAGCTCACTAGAGACTCTGTGTCCAGGTTTACACTGAGAGCTGGACATGTAAGTGCAGTCAGCCTAGCAGGGACCAAAAGTTCCAGACATCCAGAAGGAAAGCAGGTGTTCAGTATAAATCGCATTATACAATTTATGTCCAGCAAGTCACTCTTACGAGTTCTGGGAATGATGGGAGGCCTCCTGAAATTCGAGTTTCCAGATGCCAGCCAGGGATGGGCCAACTTTGCAAGCAGGTTTTTGCAACTATGATCAGTATTAGAAAGAGAATGGCTTTCATTCATACAGAGGCCTGGACAAAAGCCAACTGGATTTATGTACTTTCTGTGTCTTGCACAGTGCCTGGCACATAGAATTCCTCAAAGGGTGTTCGATGGTTGAATGACAGAGTGAGTGAATGAATGAGGAACATACGGGTGAATGGCTTGTAGCTTGGCTCACAGGAAGACTGTCATGTGAATTTGGGCTGAGGGATAAAGAAGAAGTCTTCCCTAGGCAATTTCTGAGAGAAAACACAGAAAATGAGGTTTCAGTGTTTATTGAGAGCCTAGTTTGCAATTAATTCAAATTCAGGTTGTTTCTTGTGTGGCTGTTGTTTTTGTTTAGTTGTATATTTTGGTAAATAAGAGTTTTTAAGCACTGTTAACAGCATAGTGCTAGGAATAGAGCAAGTGTTTAATAAACTGTTCATATTATTTTACTTTAATGAAGTTTAGGTATCATTTTTCAGCTAAAAAATACAAAAAAAACACACCCGTCAGAATAGGCCATTTTTGGAGGATTGCTGCCACCTAGTGGACTCTATGGAGAAAGACAAGAATTTGAGACCAGCTACAGAGTTTGATGCAGTTGTTGGCTTTCCTAATTCAATAAATACTTTATGAAGGGCCAAAGCCAAGGTGCAGAGATGAATATTGCACAGTCCTCATCCTCCAGGGGCTCACAGAAACCACAGGACTGGAAGAGACTTTCTCAAACCCTGAGCCTCAGAATTCAGGTGGGAGAGGGGTGGGCAGAGGACTTGTGAGGATAACTCTTTGAAGATAAACTACTGGAGAAAATTTTCAATGAAATTTTTCCTTAGACCTTAGATGTCTCCTACTGTTTACTCTGATGGGTACTATAAAATAGGCAATTAATGAACGACTAATCCCAAAATTGTGGCAACAGATGTTCACACTTAGTTGGACCATACTTTGTGGACACATCATACACTCCCAACAATGATTTGCTATTGTGTTTTATAATGTATAAATTTGATATTTCTTTGCAGGTTAAACCTAGTGAAGGGGAGACTTGTGTGCTAGACATAGCTTAGAAAAAGTATTGAAATGAATCTTTAAAGGATTCTTTGAACTGAAGCTGTGACTTCAAGGGCAGGTTCGGGACCTAGCCTCTGCCACCCATGGGGGCACTAGGCCCAGGGGCTGTTTGTAGAATTTCTAGGGTGAAGGATGTGGCCTGGTCTAAATACAGGCATCTTTTACTTTTTTTTTTTTTTGGTATCATTAATACACAATTACATGAGCAACATTGTGGTTCCTAGATTTCCGCCATTATCAAGTCCCCCCCACATACCCCATTACAGTCACTGTCCATCAGTGTAGTAAGATGCTATAGAGTAACTACTTGTCTTCTCTGTATATACTGCCTTCCCTGTGCCCCCCACCTACATTATGTGTGCTAATCGTAATGCCCCTTATTCCCTTCCTCCTTCCCTTCCCACCCATCCTCCCCAGTCCCTTTCCCTTTGGTAACCATTAGTCCATTCTTGGGTTCTGTGAGTCTGCTGCTGTTCTGTTCCTGCAGTTTTTTTCTTTGTTCTTATACTCCACAGATGAGTGAAATCATTTAATACTTGTCTTTCTCTGCCTGGCTTATTTCACTGAGGATAATACCCTCTAGCTCCATCCATGTTGTTGCAAATGGTAGGATTTTTTTTCTTCTTATGGCTGAATAATAGGCATCTTTTACTTTTAAGAACAAATCTAGACAGTAGGAGCTGAACAAACGAGGTCTAGTTTGTAGCGGCTGAAGAGCTGAGTTGGGGTCTAGCCTTGGTGGTGTGAGGAGGCAAAGCCAAGGCTATTTGTTCTATTTCCATTTTACTTTTTCCCATTTATATCATTGAGTCACCTATATTCCTCTTAGCCATTATTCTGCTGAACCAATTTAAACTGCTCACTGGTTTCTTTGACACTTTCTTCTCTTCTGTTCTTATAGAAACAGCAGGTGGGCAGGCGCTTTAGACTAGGGGAGGTGCTTGTGCAGCCTCCCCTTTCTGCCTGCCTCTACCTCTGGGGACTGTAGGCTGGCTGGCTGGCATCACCAGGAACACCTTCTGAGCTGGGAGTGCAGGGACTGGAGGCAGCCCTGGCTCTCCCTGTGGCCCACTTCCCTCCCCCTGATGCAGGTCCCTTTGGCTTTTCTTACATCTGCTCCCTCTGTGAGGGCTGGGCATAGCCCAGCTCCCGGCTCTCTGTGCTCTGCCTCTCACCCAGGTGACCTCCAACGTCAGCCCCTATGGGGGCTCCTTCCTCAACTCCAGCCTCCTGTCAGGATCCCTGGGTTTATAAGGCTTCAGAAGATGAGGCCGGGGCCTGATCCTTGGTGGTCACCACCTCTGTGGCTACCAATGTTGCTGTGGAGATCTGGGTCTCCGTAGTGTGGGGTGGGTTGGGGCACTTTTTTCCAGGGTGGCTGCTCTGGTGTCCCCATGTTGCACCTGCCTGCCATCACGGGCTTGCTGCTGGAGCTCTGGCCTCTGCTCCAGAGTGTGGACCAAGTGTCTAGCCCACAGTCACCAACAGATGCCCCATCAGGTGCTCCTCGCACCTTCCACCACCACGTAGGGGGTGTGGGCACCAGCAACCCCAGACCCTGCCACCCCTCTGCTCCCAGGCTTGGGGATCCCTTTCTCTCTTTCCTCAGGCCATCCTCCCTCTGCGCAGTGAGCTGTTCTAGGTTTAGTCCTTGGTTAAGTCTGACAACTCCAAACAGTATCCCTGAGGCTATTTTATTTTTTCAGGTAGGCTTTAGAAGCCCAAAGGTGATCCTACACCTACGATCATTGAACTTATTCAGAATGTGCTGGGTGGTACCTTGAGTCACAGACCCGTCTCCCTCTCACACTTCCCTTTCCCGTCTCCCCCTTCAGGCAGAGGGTAACCTGAGCCCATTACCTCAGGGAGGATGTGGCAGGTGCAAGCCGAGCCCTTAGAGGAAGTTCAGGGTTTGGAGGAGTAACTACAGGAAGACTGGGAATAGACAAAATTTCCTGGGCAAAAGCAAGGGTGAGGATGAGACTTCCTTCTCCAGCCTAGGCAAAGAGTCTCCCACATGGAGAGGGAGAGCGAGCGGACGCCTGTAGAGCATGCAGGTAAGGGCCGGTGAAGAAATGGCCCCACAGGTTCAAACAGATTTGGGGTCCCACTTGTAGTTTTAGCCTCAGAATAGGATGCATCCTGACTCTGGTCGTGTCAGGAGGAATCTGTGTGGATGGACCCCACCCCAACCCCTCCCTCGACCCCCCTCTTTGGTGCTGAGAAGGCACCCCAGAGTTGGTCTTGGGAGAATGGTAACCCCAAGAATGCCCAAAGTAAATGTTTCTCTGGCGTTAGGCAGTATGACTTTCAAAATAAAAACAAGTTGACATTTGGGAATTAAATCAGCTATTTTTCCCACAAACCTGAGTTTAAGGCCTGATTTGCATCCACTTTACAGCAGAGGAGGTGGGCAATGTGAAGAGCACAGTTTTCATCCCTTTAAGATAAGCTAAGGAATAGGCCACAGTTACTTCTCAGTCAGGGGTCCAGCCGGAAGAGGCGAGTGCTCATTCTGTAGGCCTCATTCAGGTAAGAACATTTAGGCAACCTTATAAGGTTTAACACGGTGGGCAAGGAAGGACGTGCTCCTTTGCACATCCCCTCAGCCAGGGCCCCTCGGGCGGGCAGGGTGCAGGCCAACGGCTTTGACAGCTGAGGGCGGGATCCTCCAGGCCATTGGTGGAGCTGCAGCTCACTGCTTGGTGAGGCCCCTGCAGCAGGGGGCGCAGTTCCGAGGCCCTTTAGCCCTCCGTATGGTGACAGTCCTCACTGTAGAAATGGGCTGTGCTCTAGAACAACTGTCAACCACATTATTTGGAGCTGAAGTGGCAATTCTCCAGACTCCTCTCAAAAAAATAGTCCTCTCAGTCTGGACAGTCACGGGGCTGTTTTCTGCTAGTTTTGTGTTCTGCTTATGAGGTCAGCTTTTGTACACAGAAAACATATCTTATGGCTATTTTGGTTTTTAAAACTAGTATTTGATTAAAGATGCAAATTGTAAGCCTTAAATTTATGAGTTCAACCTAAAAAAATCTTATTCATTTTATTCTATAAATATACAAACCTATTACTCTGTAGCAAAATATCTCTTTTAAGCTTTTGATTAATTTTTAGTCCCATTTATGAACCTAGTTAATTAAATTTTCTTAAGCATTTTAAATTGTACTTGTAAATTTAATATATTAATCTATAACAATAAACTAGTACATTAATTTGTAATATACAGTAAGTTTAATGTTTAAATTTCATTTGTAAATTTAATTTTTCTGTCATTTGACAAAACCTACCTAGGTACTTAAGTAACTCTTATAAATGTAACAAACTTGTGAATATTGTGGGTTATAAGTTATCATAACTATCTCACTATTACCTATATATTCAACCAAAGTCTTCCACACCTTTTAATCACTTAAAATCACAAGTCTAAAATCAAATAGTCAACTCTACATTTTTCATTGGAATCACAAGTTCAATTTATGAGATTCTCTAATATGTCAAATTCTCTAAAATATTTCAGACAGTTTAAATACCATGAATTTAAAGATAATCCCCAAGCACCACACAAAAACATTAGGATAAGGGGTTCAGCATCTCTTTACTTAATTCTAAGTTCCTTAATAATAAAAGACACCCACTAAAGAAACTATATTGTCTCAAGAAATTTGGGGTGAATCTCACAGTGGGTTGAGGTCATTTATTAATCAAAGCTTTGGGCAAGGATGTGAGATTGGAACTGTGGATACTGAAGGTGATTTTCTCATGACTCCAGAGGAAAGGTTGAGCCCTCTTACAGTCCCAGTTATTAGGGACCCCAAGTATATGGTCTCCAAACAGCAGCACCTCAGCTCACTCCTCTAGGTTCATGTTATAAATGACCCAGTTCCCAAGTTTTCTCACTTCTAGACCAGATTCTTTTTTTGTTGCATGAATATATTCCAAGTTATCTTCTTAACCTGGGCCATAAAAAAATGCTTACAGATGTTTAAATAATAGATGACTAGATTATGCACCTTTCTCATCCTCTTTGTAACCCAGCACCAAAATTAAGCTAAAGATGAACCCCTATAATAATTCTGAGATGTAGGAATAATAACCTGGGAAAAGTGAGGGAAGAGCTTCCTTTCTCTTTTTTGGGTGGAGGCAAAATGTGCTCCACCTCCTTCTCTGCACCTGCTTTGCACCAGGACCTCTTCCTCATGCCCCCAGAGCCCTCCTCCTTCCCCAAGAACTCTCTCCACATCCATGGGGTTCTCTAGGCCTTTTCCCCATAGTGACGTTCCTCTCCTCTTAGTCACGCCTCTCATTCCCTCAGGGCCCTTGAACTCAGAAGACAGGATGATAGGCAATGAATGAATTCATCCTAGTTGGTGAGTGACTGACGGCTGCTCTTACTCCTGGAGATGCTAATAAGAGGACCTTACTACCTGGATGCAACTCTGCTAGGAATCTCAGTTGCTGTGCCAAAGGTGAAAATAAGCATTCGAAAATGCCAGGTTGTGAACTGGGGGAGAGGGCACCATACCAGCTAGTCCATTCCCCTGGTGGATATCTGGCATCTGGCTAACCTCTCAAGTGCTTCCTGATTCACAACTTTTTCCACGTCTCTGCTTCTTTCTTTCTTTCTTTATTCCACAAAGAAGATTTTTATTTGACACCATTAAAAGTCTGAATTTCCAACAGGTCTTGAATTGGTGGCTTGTATCTATCAGCTCATTCAGCTTTAGCACCTGTCTCATCCCCAGTAACTTTTCCAGAACTATCTTCACCATGAAGCTCCCTGAGTTTTCCTAATTCAAAAGTGGGCTTTTTCAGCATTTTCACTTTTCTAACAAAGATATCATGATGTGGATGAATAGATCACAAAGCCTTTTCTACATCTTTTCCAATGCTGTCTGGAATCAGTTTATTGACCAACTTTTTTCAAGTCATTTGTCTGCACTTTTTGGGTCGTGACTTCCACCATCATGTTCAGAATTTGGTGGAGGTGTGGAGCATAACAGCTCTTCTGAATCTGATTGTTGTGCTTTTTAGTAAAACCGACATAGAATAGATGAAACAAATAACCATCAGTGGTCTTGACAACAACATGAATTCCAATCATGGTCTGCCATTTTTGACCATGGAGCACAATTTGTCGTGGAAATTAGGCAATTTTGCCCTGAACATCCTCAGTAATTAGCTTGAATTTTCTAAATGCATCTTCATCATTTTGCTGGTCAGCAAGATTAACTTTAAAAACACTACCCTTGAGTCCATCAGATGCAAATTGGGTTCTTTGAGGTCTTGTGGCTAGTGTTTCTTCAATATTTCTTATATTGAACGTGGCTGGTGGTTTCATGTCTTACCAACCTTTCTTAGAAAAAAGATCAACCAATTTCTTCTTGGCTCTCCTTTTGCTGCCTTTCGTAAGGTGCTTGTTCTTGCCCACCGCTATGAAAATTGCCTTTTTTTTAAAACTGAATATATTTAACATACAACGTTATATAAATTTAAGGTGTACAATGTGTTAATTTGATACATTTATAGTTTGTAATATGATTGCCATTGTTGTAATATTTGGCACCTCTATGACATTACATAAGTATCCTTTCTTTTTAGTGGTTGGGATAATTTTTAGTCTCAGCAAGTTTGTAGTACAGTATTGTCTGTATTCATTACATTGACTTTATTGTACAGACTCACTGTACAGCGTTTTAGATCTCTATGACTTAGTTGCTACCGATTATAACTTTGTTCCCTTGAACAACATCAATCATTTATCCTCCCACTCCCCATCCTCTGGTAACCACCATTTCCTGTTATTTACATATTTGACTTTTTTAGACTGTATATGTAAGTGATATACAGTATTTGTCCTTCTCTGTCTGACTTCTCTCACCTAGCATAATGTGCTCAAGTTCTATCCATGTTGTCACAAATGGCAGGATATCCTCCTTTTTCACGGCTGAACCATATTCTATTGTGTGTATATATCACACTTTTTTATCCATTCATTCATTGATGGGCATTTTAGATTGTTTCCATATCTTGGCTATTGTGAATAATGCTGTGATAAACATGGTAGTATATATACCTCTTTGAAATCCTGTTTTTCCTTTTGTTAAATCCCCAGAAGAGGAATTGCTAGATTGTATGAAATTTCTATTTTTAATTTTTTTGAGGAGAATTCATATTGTTTTCCATAGTGGTTGGACCAATTTACATCCCACCTGTATACAGGTTCCCTTCTGACCACATCCTTGTCAGGACCTGTTGACTCTTGTCTTCTTGAGATTACCTCACACCTTTAGAATGGTTACCTTGTTATGGCTTGGATCTGCAGTTCCCTGATGCTTAGTGATGGTGAGCATCTTTTCATGTGCGTGTTAGTTCTTCTATCCATTTTTAAATAAAAAAATTTTTTGTTATTGTATGAGTTCTTCATGTATTTTGGACAACCCTTTATCCAATATGTGGTTTGCAAGATTTTCTCTCTTTCTGCATGTTGTCTTTTCATTTTGTTTCTTTTGCTGTGCAGAAGCTTTTGAGTTTGATGTGGTCCCATTTGTTGATTTTTGCTTTTCTCGTTTGAGCTTTTGGTTTCATATCCAAAAAAATCACTGCTGAGAGCAATGTTGAAGAGCTTCCTCCCGACGTTTTCTTCTAGGTGTACTTTCCTACTTCTTCAGCAAGAAGCTTCCTGAAAGTTGTAGGTTTTCTACACCAGCTTCCAAGATACTGAGGAGGGACAACTAGGAATAAGACAAGATAGTGTACCCAGTTGTGTATTGATAAATGTGTGACAGTCAGCTCTCTGGAGTCCTGATTTGTAGTGTTTGCAAATGTCTGTGGTGTAAGTACTCCTGCTACTGTGCATTTCAAACTATCACCAGTTTAACAACCAGCTCGCAAAATTCCTAAAAACTTAATGGTTGGCTCTCTTGAGCTGGTATGTGCCGGCTTCTGCACACCACTGGATCTACCAGTTCTATTTACTGATTGTTGGGAGGACAATGTAATACACGAATGTAATCTTACTAAGGGATGGAATTATGTTCTAGATCTCCTGTAGCCCTGTGGCAGAAGGATGGTTATAGACACAAAATTTTGATTAACTAAAGGAATCTTCCTCTGGATATACTGCCTTCTCAAAGTAACTGCACAGCTAATAGCAGGGAGACAGGGGCTTGTGGGGAAGGAGGCTGCTGCTGCTTTTCACCAAGAGAGGTAATTTAGAGAAGAATATAGGAGCCATAGGATAGTTTTGATGAGGAAACCAGGCTCACTAAAAGTCAGATGAAGATACTGTAAGAATTCAGCTCAGATTTCCATCCCAGATCTGATCAATACACTTACCTCTTAGAAATTAGTGTATTTCAAATATAGGATCTGATATGTACTTCAGGGATTAGAATGAAATGACTCAAAAGAGGTTCTGTAGCCTTCATCACAGACTATCTAGGTGCCAAGGACTCTGGAGAGAGGGTATTAAGAGAGCTGTAAAGGCATAACCTAACTGCACCACAGCGTAGGTGGAGCGCCGAGCAGGTCAGGGAGCTCCTGCAGGCCCTAGGGGCTCAGGAAATAACCTTCCAGTGAGATTCAGAAAGTGAGGAAAAGGGGGAAGATTGAGAGATGACTACCACCAATTTAACAAATTTACTTCTTTCTGATATTTTTGGAACTGGGATGTATTTGTGGATGTGGAACCACAGGTTGAAAACAGCCTGTGCGAAAAATATGGCCTGCAAGTCCTAGGCAGCCTCTGTATCAGGATCCCCCAGGTTAGATTGTGTCAGCAGAGGAACAGCTGGGAGACAGGCCTGAGTTCTGTCTACTTATTGAACACCTTGATGGGGAAGAGATCAAATGTCCTGAGTTATGAAGGAACATACACCTCCAGGGTTTACATGTGAGAAGGTGTTCCAAAATCCTCCATATTTCATGTTGTTCATGCATTTGCCATTGTATTTTTTGACTATTAAAATCATGATAGAACTGGTAAGAGCATTTATCCTGTATTTGTGATTACGGATATTTCCAGGTATTATGGAATAGAATATATTGCTGCCCAGCAGTATTCTTTGAAAGGAACTCTTAGAGAATTTATAAAAATCTGCCTGGATGTTTGCCTTATAAGTGGAAAGCAAGAACGGCTGGTGCACAAATCAGGGAAGCTTTTGCACTGTACATATAGCAATAGTACTGATGCCACCATGAAGCATATGTTGTGAGCAGCTTTTTGTGTTGTTGGAGGGCTTGTATATCTATACTGTTGCCCTTGGTACTTAGGTGTTCATCCGTCCATCCAGCAAACATATATCAGATTATCTACTGCACATGAGGTACTTTGTTAAATACTGGGGATACTGACTGTGAAGATATGGTCCTTTATTCTTACTTAGCTTAGATTCCACTAGGGGGAGCCAAATGTATAAATAATAACTGTTGAAGGTACTGGGATCAGTCTAGTGGTGGGTGGGGTATCAGAAAGAACTGGACAAATCTGCCTCAAGATTGGTCAGGAAAAGTCCTCATAGGGAAGGTGCCTCTGAGCACGGGTTCTCTCTGAGGCTCCTTATCCAGAATAATGAGGGCAGGTGGACCTACTGAGCTTTTGTGTGAAGCTAATTGGAGGGCCCAAGATGAGCCTCTTGCCTGGGTCTTCAGATTCTCACACATGTTCAATCTCACCGACCTGGTCTGGGGTAAAAAGATCCCCCTGCGAGTTCAATGTGGATACCTCAGAGAGCAACGTACACATCGAAGCCTGCACCAGGTGTGAGTGATGTGTAACACAGTCTTTAGAAATTATTTCTTCTTTATTGCCACATTCATATAAAAAGTTTGATATATTTGGGCTGATAAAAAGGAAGCCACACAGTGTATATAAAGAAAGTTGTAGGAAGTTAAAAAATATTTAGCTTTGGTATTTAGAAAAACAGTTGCCGACTGCTTCCTTGGTTTAATTATCCAGGTGATCAAAATTCTGGGTTTGAAACTCTTGGAAGTCCTCTGGGATAGTGTCTGCAAACAAGAACAGGCACCGGTGTTAATTGAGCTCCTTACCCCTGGAATCCCTGTGTCTCTGGTACTGTGCAGGCATCCTCCAGGGGGCACTATCAGCCTGCCCACAGCCTGCCTGCCCACAGCCTGCCTGCCCACAACCTGGTGCCCACAGCCTGCCTGCACAGCCATTTTCTGCTTCAGGTTGCTTTGTGAATTGTTGGCTTAAAGCCCAGGATTGCTCAATCATAGGCCTAAAGAAAATTAGCAGCAGAATGGATTTTGAATCTGCGATTATATTTGAGCCGTTTGAAAATAAAGGCTGCCTGTAAATTGAATCTGACTGAATTTCTCACTGAACCCCAAATCCTAAACCACGCAGTTAAAATTCAATGGGCCTCAATTTCCTCCTTTATCAAATAGGAAAAATGAAATATACCTTTTACTTCAGTTACACAAGGACTATCAAGTTTTGATAAATATGTGGCCTGAGCTTTGTGGAGGGAAGTATACTATAAACATAAAGTGATGATATTATATGATTAATTCTAGCAATAATACTGTGCAGTAAAATGAATGTACATTACCATTGCAGCGATACTTGAGATTGGACCAAATGATGTTTTCTTGGGAGAAACAGAATACGCCAAGCCGGCCTCCACGCATGGTGGTGTCTATGGTGACCCCAGAGTCAGCCACCAACTCGGAGCCTTCATAAAATCTCACCCTGCAGGAAACAGAGCCTGAATGGGTCTCAAACCAAGGTCAGAGTGAAGTGCCATCATGAGACCCAGAGGTCCCTCTTCATTCTCACAGACCTGGACTGTGCATAGCTGTCAACCCTTCCCTAAGAGATCGGCAGCTCCATGAGGTCAGGGACCATGTGGCTGTGTCCTTCCATCATCTATCTCTCTGGAGGCCTAATACGATGTTGGGCACAGAAGCAGACTCGATGGGTACTTGCTGGCGAGTTAAAGAGAAATCAATACAACCCAGAAGCAAGTGGCTTTGTGACTCCATTGCCTGTGAGTTACCTGGTCTAGATATCTCATTTAAAAACAGCTGCTCTGCCTTAGGTCTGATACCTTTTGGTAGAGTCTCAGAGCAGTAATTCTCATCAGGAGTAACAGCCCGCCCTAAACAGGGTTTAAGAAACGTGTGGAGCATTGAAGCCAGGGTAGCTGGATGGCTTAAGGGCCTGGCGAGAACAGTCAAAACCTGTCCTGCATCCATACATTTTTGGAGTCTTCCTCCAGACATGTGGGTAGGGGAAGAGCCTCTTGGTTATCCGAGCCTAGAACTCCCTTTTATGTGTGAACACCAAGTATTTTTATGCTATTTTTATATAAACTGCATTTTCCCGGGTAAATTGAGAGCTGTCGAATACTTTATTTTGTTTGAAAATCAAGAGCTGTTCACTATTTTAGAAATTCACATCACTGTTGGCAATACCATTGTAGGATTTAAGTTATCAACACAACAATCTGTATTAAAATGTCACCTGCACAGTGCTTGTAGGTATAGGTGTCTCAGCATTGACATGATTTTGTTATAAGTTATTCTCATTTCTCTAATATGTGGCTAGGGATCAGATTGATTTTCTAAAATTATATGTGCAGGGAGGTTATATTTTCCATGATTTCATTTTGGGACAGAAGAAGGAATGTTTCAAATATTTGTTGTAAAAAGGGGACATTTACTTAATAGAGCTGAGGACATGATCATCTTACTGTGAGACAAATAGCACATTCAACATAATGTCTTGAAGAACAAAATATGAATTAGCCCTCATGACTTTGCTTCTTCTAGGCTGCTTTCCTGCCCTGGTTGGGAGGATGCACTCAGCACCCTTCCCTAAACGTAGCACATAAGCTGGCATGGGTTTGGATGGCAAGGATTTGCATGTTCATAGCAATGGGAATGTAAGTACACTAAGTTTCAAAGCCACCCTAGCTCCTGAGAGTAGTTTTTAAAGTAGTTCTGGGGGAAAATGAGGAGATTACATTGGCTCACATGAAGGTTGGTTCAGGCTGTGTGTGGCACATGCCGGGCCTTGTGCCCATTGCTGCCATCATGGAGTTTATGGTCCAGGAGGGCAGACAACTGGAAGGGGCACATGCAGTAGGGCATGAAATATTCACCATAAGTGATCATACAGGGCCCAGAGGAACCACAGCATGTGTGTCCACTTCAGGCTGCTCTGAGGAACATGGAGAAGGGGGATCACTGGCCCCAGTGCTGAGGCCTCCCCCCATCAGACAGTCCCACTGCCCCCAGTCTGGTCCTAATGTCCAGGAGGTCAGTTTGAGCCTGGGTGTCTTCCTCTCACCCCTTCCCAGGAGTGGGAGCCTGAGGTGTGCCCTCAGGGACACCCTGGGTCAAGGCTGCTCAGGGCAGCGAAGGCTCTGGATACAGAATGAGGGGGCGGGTGTGGGGCCCCCACCTACCTGATGTAGCCCACCTGGGGCCTATGCTGTAGGAACCAGCGGTAGGACACCTTGTCCTTCCAGCCCACATTCCTGGAGTCCTTCCACAGCAGCCGGACCTGGTCACTGGTGTCTCCCGTGTGCCACAAGGAGTTGCGGAGATGCTCTCCTGGGCCAGTCTTGGACTTCACAGCCTGGAAAATGACATGAGCATGGTTTTTGAAGGCACAGACACTCCTTCTGGGGTGGTAAATTCATGGTCACACTATGGCTGCCTTAGGTTTGGGTACTTAAATGCCATTTCTGCTGAGGTAACTCCCAACCTGTTAGTAATCACAGGTGAACAGTCCAGTAATCCATTCAGTATTTTTCCTGTTATAACCCTGTTCCCCACATTCATCTGCTGAGCGCTCTGAAGTTTGCCTTTTCTCCCAGCAGGAATGACAGGCAGCCTCGAAGCCCTCAGGTAAGTGCTGGCCCCGTCGAGGAAACAGATTAGCCAACAGAGAGTGGCTGGAGCAGTCCCTCCCAAGTCTTCCCACCTCTCGGGGCCTGCTCGGGCTGACGTTCTCACCATCAGAACCACCCAGAGGTTAGCATGTAGCTCGTGACTGAAAGCAAGGCCCACAGCAGGCTCTAGTTTTCTCTGACTTGAACACTAGAATGAATGCATCAATTTCTTAAGGGAACACAGATTTTAAAAGGAGGGAGATGGGCCCATTGAGTGATTTTAAACCATCACTACCTTAAGCTGAATGCCAGGTTCTGCAACAGCTCGGAACGGGGTGGCTTGCCAATACGTCTGCTCGGTCTGCTTCCACATGACCACATAGAAGCTGGAGCTATCTTGGTAACCAAAGATAAAGCCGGCATAGTCATCGTCCGTCTGGGTATTTACGTGGAAGGTCCCTTCAAAGTCAACTCCATTAAAAGCTGTGTATCCTGTAGAGGTCAGTAAGATTAGAAAAAGGCCACAGGACGAGCTGCCACACAAGTGTAACCGAGGCCCCGGACCTACCCACTGCCAGGCCAGGATCGCTGTTCATGGTCTGCACGATCTCCATGCCCTGCAGAGAGAGTTGAAGAGTGAAGAGCATTCTGAAAGGGGGTGCAGTAAGTGCAAGAAGCCCAGGGCCACAGGTGCCTTGGGTGAGGGGTCAGCAATGGCGACATCCACATAAAGATTGATCTGAGGAGCTGGTCTACCTTGGTATGTGCACAAAGCAGAATAGGAATCATTTTGCTAAAACTGTCAGTTAAGCTGACTCACTAAACCCTTAATTGAAGAATATACACTTGGAATGAATGTGACTAGCTGGGTGGTGCTGGAAATCTAAGCCTCTCTGTGCCTTCCTCTGTTCCACGATGAGGAGGACACGCGGGAGGCAGCCTGTTGCAGAGATGAGGGCTGTGGCTCTAGAGTCAGGCTGGGTCCCACTTCTAGCCGTCTCAGCCACCTTTCTGCAGCGCTATCAGGAGCAATCAGTACAGCTTTATGAGACTCGATCTCATCATCTGTAAAGAGGGGCTAAAAAACGTGAAGGGAACAGTGCCTGCTGAGAGTCAGTGCCCTCTCACTGTTACTGTCAGAACAGCTGGTGCTGAGAGGTGAAGCTGGTGCCAGTCCTGCGACACTCACCTGGTTCAACACTACCCAGTTGGGGTCGATCTGGGCATCCCCTTCAGGGTCCAGGACCACTGTCTGGTAGGCCCTGAAGTCGGTCAGGGTGACCTCTGCGTTCTCTGGGCAGACGTCAATCCGATCAATGACCTGGTCCTGGTCAAAGTCCGTCTCGCAGATGTCTCCCACGCCGTCGCCTGAATGAAGAGAGGTTGAGGGGCTTGACAGCGTGTACACCAGCCCTGCTCCTTGACGTAGAAGGGGCTGGGCAAGGAGGAGAGGGCCCCAGCTCCGGGGCTGTGGTTTCCAGCCCACGCTGGGAGAGGAGCCCTGGATCCAGTCAGCTCTGAGCCGGCCCCACCCTGGAGTCCTAACAAGGTGTGATCCAAAAACCTTGCTGGGGACAGAGGGGAGGGCAGCTGTTCAAAACTGACCTTACAAGAAACCCTGGTTGTCCTCTGAGTGGGGGTCATCAACTGGTGGATCCTAAGCCTGACTTTATACAAACAAATATCTATTGCATTTCCTGGACCATAACACACAGAAAGCAGGGAAATGTTTATCATTTGAATCGCTCTTAAGACCATAACTTCTGGCGATCCTTAGGCTGACTCTGGCTCACAGGGTGTTCTGGTCAGCTGACGTGATGCTACTTAAACGTGTGAATCTGTGCGGCTGTGGATGGCCATGTCTTCGCCAGCCCACCGCAGTCCTTGCTACTCTGCCAGATCATTTCTGGCTTATCTGCTTGGCTCCAGCAGTCACCTGAGTTTGTGAACCCCACCTCAGCCATCTGCTGCTGTGCCCTCCTCTCCGTCCTGCTCCTTTTTTGTACTTCCTGGGACAGGGGCCAACACGATGACTGAGCAACTCTCCATGTCTCTAGAGCGGGAGCACGTGGCCGCTTCCCTGCCCCGTGTGAGCTCATCCCAGGGCTGCTCAGAAGCTGCAAAGCAGGTTTTTTCTGACAAGAGTCAGAGATTGGCATCTACCAGGAGTCTGCTGTCCACATAGGCTGTGGCCATGCAGAGAAGCCGGGCCCTGGACACCTGGGGGAGGTGGGCCACCACATGCCTGGCCTATGGGAGCTGGGGGTTGCCTGCAGCTCTGGGCTGAGCCGGCTTACTGTTGCTATCCTCCTGGGTCGGGTTGGGAACCAGACGGCAGTTGTCTGGCCCAGGGGGCACCAGGTCCGGGATACCATCATTGTCATCGTCATCGTCACACTCGTCACCAATTCCATCCTTATCAGTGTCCAGCTGGGCACTGTTGATAACGGTGGGGCAGTTGTCTGTACTGTCCTGGTGCCCATCTCCGTCACTGGGGAAGAAGGAGAGATGGTTTGTGTAACAGTTCAGCAGAGGGCAGGATGAGTGCAGTTCTCAGGAGGGAAAGTTGGGTTTGGGGTTTTAACTCTGCTCGGTTTTTAACAAACTTCTGTGGGCAGCAGGGACCATTTTCTCACTTTCTCAACTTGTTGAAATAAGATCACTTCTACTCAAGAAGATAAGGGTTGATTTTTGTGAGCGGATGTTCCTGTCAGTCCCTGAGGACTACTAGATGACCCCTGACTGAATGTGCAGAGGAACAAGGTGAGGGGCTGCGGGGCAGGTGGCTCAGCCACTCACAGGCAGGTGACCCCTCTGTGACCCAGTGTCCTCATCTATAAAATGGGAAGAGCTGCCTCTTAGGAAGCTCTACAATGTCTTCTTCCCTTTTACTCTTCACAATCCCTAGCCAGGAGACCAAAGAAGCATGAGATGCAAATGCCACAGGGAGAATGGCAAAGAGAACGGTGTCACCCTTTCCAAGGGGTGAGCATGAAGGCTGGGCTCAGTCCTGCTAAAGAGAAGGCTCATTTTCTGCCTATCTGACTTTTCTTCCAGGCCTAAAGGCCACCTGATGAAGAGTCTTTCCTGTCCCCAGAGGCTCCCCGAGTTGATAGAGACCTCCCATGGCTACTCTGGATCAGCACAGAACTCTGTTCTCCTGGCACCACGCATGGCCTCTCCCATACTGGGAGCTGCTACACGGCTAGGATGGGACAGGGTGGGAAGCCAAGCAACAGTCCCTGCACGCTTTCTGGATGGGTCCCAGAGAAAGTGAGGCCTACCTGGACAAGCAGAAGATGGCGTGATTCAAACAGTAGAATTCCTATGCATATAGCACGGCTGCTTTTTAAATCTTAAGATTGACCTATTTCCATTAGCAGCCATTCTATATAGCCCTGAACATTTTTACACAAAAACAAGCAGTTCCTGCCTTCCTCTCCGAGATTCAAGTTTGTGGAAATTAAAATGCAGTAGAATGAGTTATTTATTTTAAGGCAATATCTAGAGGCTGGTGGGACATTTTAGAAACTACTTGGCAATCAGAGTGCAGGATGACCTGCAACAGGAAGCCCTGCTGACAGGCACCATTTAGGGAAGCTGCCAGGGGACCAGTCCCACGTTCCACCCAGAAACAGAGATAGTCTAGGTCAGACGTTGTTGCTGACTTGTCTCCTGTGCTGTGCGAACAATAACAACATAGCCACCATTTTCTGTGGGTCACCTGAAGGTCAGCACCATTTTCTGTGGGTCACCTGAAGGTCAGCACTGTGCTGGGAGCTTTACCTACATTATCTTTGATTTTCACCATCACCTGCAAGATGCATTTAATTATCTCTGTTTTGTAGATGAAGGAATTGAGACTCAGAGATTGAGAAGTACATTTAAGTTCACTTAGCTAGGATGCATTTTGCAGCAAGGACACTGAGCACAAGGACAAAGACTGGACTCCATAGGAACTGTCCTTGAACAAGGTTTGGCCAGAGAGCCACTGTTGGCAGGGCAGTCCCTGGGAAGAGGTTGAGAAAGGAAGCTACATTTATTCTTGCTTTGTCTTGTAGAATCCCCTCCCTCTCTCATCCTTGTCCCTGTCCTGTCTCTATAAGGGTTCCCTGTGCAGATGAAGGGTCTTAGCACCCTGGACTGCAGCTGCCCCCAGGGCAGAGCTGCATATGTGTGGTTTTCGTGAGGCTCATATGGCATCTGATACAGTCCTGTGTCTTACTGTAGGACTCCATCCATGTGGGGTAGGAGGATTGGCAAAATTCATTTGCATAGAACAATTCCACTCAAGGGAAACAATGAAAAAGTTCTAAGGACAATGAAATAGCAGTGATCTCTCAGCAAACTGACAGCTTTCTATTTTGGGAGGATGGTGAAGTTTCTTGAGCCAAAATAATGTAATACTAAAAGAGCTGATATCTATTGAGTACTATCTATGAAACAGAAACTATAATATGTACTTTTCATAATGAATTCAATTAACAGTCACAACAGTTCTATGAGCTACATTCCATTGTCACCCCCATTTTACAGATGAGAAAATTGAGATGCAGGTGATTTGCCAAAGTTTAGATGGTTTGTAAGTGAAGGAGCTGGGGTTTATACCTTACTAGAGTACCTAGTGGCCCCTCCTGATATTACCACCTCCTATACAAAACTCTCAGGCAGGTGTGGTGACCCTGACCAGAGGCAGGGCTGTTGTCCCACCAGCAACTCAATTTATTTGGTGAGATCCCAAAACATGGTAGAAGCAGAAAGCTTTGAAAGATACAAAGCTCTCTGGAGTTTTCACCTGGGTCTATGCAGATGGGAGATAGGCCATACCTGTCCTGATTGGTGTCACAGGAGTCCCCAACCAGATCGTTGTCCACATCAGACTGCGAAGAGAACACAACATGTTATTTATCCCTAGGCTTGCACGCACAGAATGTTCCAGAGAAGGCAGACCTGGTCCATCGTCACTGGCTCTCAGGAATTATTTCTCTGGAATTGGGGTGGTGCAAAACTGCAAAAGGACAATGCCATATTGGTGTAGGCACAAAGCTGAATTTTCAAAAAAGCCTTCCAAAATATCAAGCTACATGGATGAGCCGCCTACACACCAGATGAGCTGATTGGAAAGGGCGCTGGGGCAGCATGGTGACAGGTGGAGATGTGGAACTCGGGCACGGGTCGGAAGGGAGCCAGCCGCAGGCGTGGGGATGAGGCAAACTGATTTCGCTCTGCTTCTGCATTTTGGAATTGAGCCACAGTGGGAGTGAGTCACAGAGGGCAACAATGACTCCCCTCTCTCAGGGCTTTAAAAATACATGACACATCATGCCCAATGATCCAGACAGGAAGGGGGAGTGAGAAGGCAAGCAGCACGTTGCCAACTGAACTTAATCAGAGACATCCATACATAGGCCATGTAGGGATTTGGGGACTAACAGGACATGAGGCTCCCGATGGTTAATTTCCATGTCACCTTTTCTTTTTAACAAAAAAACTTGTTTTGGGCATCATTAAATTCATATTATTAACCTCATAGGCACGTGACAGCCTGTGAGATTAGTCCAGAGGGCCTCAGATCTCTGTGTTTTTCCTGTCACCTCCAGGCCTAATGTGCTGTTTGCCACCTCTGCTCTGTTAGGTCCATGGGGATGGTACAGAACCAAGCCGGTGGGCTCTGCTGCCTTCTTCCAGACACTGGTCTTAAATGAGTCTTTGCACAGGGGAGTTCAGCCCAGAATTTGAATTGCCCTCTATCCCACTAACCTGATTTGGGTTGCTGACATCAGGACAACTGTCACAGGCATCCCCCACGCCATCGCCATCCTTGTCCTGTTGGTTACGATTGGAAACTTTTGGGCAGTTGTCCAGAATGTTTTTTATTCCTACATGAGACAGGAATGCTTCCATGAGTCAGTGAATATCACAGGTCAGGGACACTTCTCTGTGTGTAGGTGCTGTAGCGACCAGGCCTACACACAGTGACTTCTGCCCAGACCAGCCTCAGAGACCATGACCTTTTCAATAGTTATCTGGAGAGAATATCAAAGGATGGCTTCTGGGCAACTTAAAAATGAATGGTGATCTAAGGCATTTATCCACAAAGTTATAATTTGCTCAAGATATCAAGGGCTATCGCTGCAATGAGGAGGGCATGAAGGAGAGTGGGTGGGCTGACCCTCGAGAGGGAGGACCTTGTGCGTGTGAGCTTGGGAACCAAGGACTTGGACAGTGGGGTGCTGGAGCCAGGCCACCGTGCCCTCTCCCAGCTGCCTGTTTAGTCATGTCCTCTCCTGTTGGCAGCTGGAAGTCAGTGGTGGTGAGAGTGGTATTCACACCATATAAGTTGGCAAATGTTGCAACTTGGGGATTTGTTTTGTTTTGTTTTGCTGACCTGCCTGACCTGCACACCACTGGATCTGGGTCATCAGACCAGCTTGTGGAAGGTGAGCTCATGTTTTGGGGAGGTATGACTATCCTGGAGTGGAATATTTGTGTTGTGTATTGGGGTGTTGTGTATTGTGTATTGGGGTGAATGTATTTCTAAAAGGATTTTCCTTCAAGGCTCTGTGACATGATATGTTTTTCAGAAACCATCAGGTCTTACCTATTCTTTGATGACAGTCACCCAAATGTTGTGGAAGCTACACAGGGACACATGTCCTTCCTTAAGTCCTGTGAGCCTCAAGGGCTATACAACAGGGGGTGCCATTCACAGAGACCACACACAGTGTACAGGTCCTTCAGGGGACCCGGAGCTGGGCACTGCAGCTGCCCTGCCTCCACAGCTCTTTCCAGAACTGGCAGGGATGTCCCTGTCTCCTGGAAGATTCCTGATTCTCTGTGGGAAGAGCCTGACTCAGGGGCTAATGCCTGTGACCCTGCTCATGGCCCTCTCTTTCAGTTCTCCACTTCTGGGATTGTCATGTATGAAAAGGATGGTTGGAGTCGGGGAAGGTATAATCTGGAAGACAGATGTCCCATAGAGACACAGTCCTGACAAGACACTGCTTGAGGAAATTCCTGCAAAGTTTCTGGCAATGGCATAGAGTTCAGAAACACATGGGGTTAAGTAGGGCAATGGGCTGCAGAGTCTCCTTCCACAGAAACAAGTGGCCCCTGGGCACCCTCGGTGCAGGCTGTCCATGTCAGTAATTCTATTCCTGCTTCTTACAGAGAACAAGGCAAAAGGGCAAATGAGCCCCCAACAAAGGACAAAGCAAGACAGACCCACCATCTCCATCCATGTCATCATCACAGGCATCTCCTTTTCCATCCCCATCAGTGTCTTTCTGGTCATTATTTAGGACATTCCGGCAGTTATCACAGGCATCCCCAAAGATATCTCTGTCACTGTTCCGTTGGTCCACGTTGTGCTTCAGGACACAGTTATCCTAGAGGGTCAAAAGGTCCATCATTTGCTCAGCCCTCTGCAGAGCTCTGCCATGGCCTGTCCCGTGGTGGGTGCCGGCCACCTCCACCCCTGCTGTCATGAGCTGTCAGAACTTGGGAGGCCCACATTTGTCAGTTTTATATTTTAAACATTTGAGAATCTTAGAATAGGAAGTTGCAGTCCTCGGGGAATGGAGGCACGGACACTAACATTTGGGATGATGATTATGAACGGCCTCACTGGTTTTCTCCCACTATCCCGGGCATGCAGCAGTTCACAGGCCCCTCCAGCACAGCAGGCACCTGCTCATTCAGGATCCCGTCTCCATCAGCATCCTCATCACAAGCATCTCCAACGCCATCTCTGTCTGCATCTTCTTGGCCAGAATTTGGCACATACTTGCAGTTGTCCTAAGGGAGGAAACACAGCTCAGAGGGACAGCTACATCTGACATTGGTCTTTTCCTTCTTTTTTTTTTGCTTTATTGAGGTATAATTGACAATGTCCTAAGACATTTAAAGTGTATATCATGGTGATTTGATATATGTATATATTGTGGAAGGATTTCCTCACATTGCGTCAACATATCAGCTACCTCACATATTTGTTCCCTTGCTTTTTTGGTAAGAACATTTAATTTCTACTCTTCTTAAGAAATTCCAGTTACACAAACAGTGTTATCAACTGTACTCAATAAGTTAGACATTAGATCCTCGGACCTTATTCTTCTTATAACTGAAAGATTACACCCTTTTATCAACTTCTCCTTATATCCCCCACCCTCATCTACATCTGTCCCAAGTCAAAAACTGTTTCTGACCTCAGACTGACTGGCTGTCTGGCTTTATTGTTGATGGCTGTTTTGCCACATTTGAGATGTAGCTGCTTTCAAAATGCAACTTTAAATGGAGCCCGAGGATGTCTCCCCCATATAAGAGTGTGGCTTTGGGAGGAAGGCCACCTGCTTGTCCTCCTTACCTTCTTACAGTTCCTGGCAGAGCATGGCAGTTCTTCGTCAGGGTAACTGTCAATGTCCACATCCTTTCCACAAATGTAGCCATCACCAGCCCAGCCAACTCCACACTGTGAAGGGAAAGCCGGTCAGAGGTTGGGAAGCTGAGCCTGGTGGGAGGCTGGGGCTGACAAGAGCCTCTGCTCCCCTGTGCCCATTCCCAGTGAGGGGTCAGAGCCAGTGAGCCTTGTTGGGTAGGATTTTTAAGACTGTTAGATTGGGTTTTTTTTTTTTCACATAGGAAGGGTTTAATATTATCGTCATCATCATCATTATTTAGCAATCACTATGTAGTAGTTGTTCAGAGCATGGAGTTTCAAGGAGATGGACCTGGACTCGAGTCCTCTAGTTCCACCACTTACCAGAGGTATGACCTTGGGCAGCTCATCTACCCTATGTCAGCCTCTCATTTTTTTTTTTTTTTTTTTTTTTTTTTTGAGAGGGCATCTCTCATATTTATTGATCAAATGGTTGTTAACAACAATAAAATTCAGTATAGGGGGGTCAACGCTCAATGTACAATCATTAATCCATCTCAAGCCTAATTCTCGTCAGTCTCCAATCTTCTGAAGCATAACGAACAAGTTCTTACATGGTGAACGAATTCTTACATAGTGAATAAATTCTTACATGGTGAACAGTACAAGGGCATTCATCACAGAAACTTTCAGTTTTGATTATGCAATATGACCTATAAACAATCAGGTCAAATATGAATATTCGTTTGATTTTTGTACTTGATTTATATGTTGATCCCACATTTCTCCTATTATTATTATTATTTTTATTTTTAATAAAATGCTGAAGTGGTAGGTAGATGCAAGATAAAGGTAGAAAACATAGTTTAGTGCTGTAAGAAGGCAAATGTAGATGATCAGATGATCAGGTGTGTGCCTATGGACTAAGTATTAATCCAGGCTAGACAAGGGCAGCAAGACATCCACGGATGCAGAAGATTTCTCTCAAAGCAGGGGGGGTGAGGTTCTGAGCCTCACCTCTGTTGATCCCCAAATTCTCACCTGATGGCCCCCCTGCGACTGTGCCTGTCTTAGGTTGTTCCTCCCTTGAGGAATCTTACCCGTCTCTGGCTAACCAGTCATCTTCCGGGGCCATACAGGGAAATGTAAAGTTGGTAAGTGAGAGAGAAGCCATATTGTTTGCAAAGGTTAGCTTTTTACTTCTTTGCAGATTTATGCCTTGTGGCTTCTATGCCCAGCACTTGTCTCGAGATATCTTTACCACCTGGAGGAATTATGATACTCGGTAAATTCGATATGAGGCACGAATTCTATTTAAGGGTTGTAATTAGGAAGGAAGAAGAAAAGCTATAGATGTAGCATATGAAGGAAACATGGGAGGATTGATTATTTCTTTGACATATCTTCTTGTATAGTACCTTAAGTATGTATAGGTTTTAAACTACTAACTAATTTGCACACACATATTAACATAATAGGAATATGGTGACATAAACAAAGCAAATCTATAATTACCATCCATCTCCAGTGAAGCCAAGAAAACCATTTAGGCACCCTAGGCATTTGTGAAAATTTATCTATGATATGATGGATATTGTCCAACTGTACTTGAACCATCAGACAAATTAAAGCAGCCCATTTCTGGGATCTGTTCACATCCCATATGTTCTTTTAACCATAGATAGTCTATAGTCATGAGATTTTGGAGTGCTATAACTTGCACCCCTCCCAACTCCTGGTTGAGTTCCAACAGTACAGATCCGGTCAAATAGATTGGTTTTTGATTAGTCTAATGGTTCAAAATTCAAAAAGTACAAAGGACGATGGAGTGAAATCTCCTTCCCTCTCCCATTCCCGTGGATGGCAATCACAGTGATTTGTTCTTCCACATACTTTCAGTGTTACTCTGCCTGGAGAGCAAACACCCACACATTCTTGATCCCTTTTTGTCCTTTAATACAATTGGTAGCACACAGATACCTTGAAGTCTTAAAATTAACATTATATATTGACATTCTTTCCATACCAGTCCAGGAGGATTCATGTCATTCTTCTTAATGGCCACACACATACATCAGGTGGGATTCATGTGCCTCAGTGAATTCAACCAGTCCTCTATCTGTGGGTATCGGGTTTTTAAAATCTTTTTCTACTGCAAACCATGCTGTAACAGATAATTCCAGTCCCTTTGTCACTTTGCACATATACTAGATTCTTAGTGTGGAATTCCTGGCTCAGTTGGTACTTGTAATTTTGAGTTAACTGTCCAAACGTTCTCCATATGATTGTCCAATTTCTTCCCTCAGTGGAGAGGAATACATTAATGGCAGGAGTGGCATCTGTGGCACCTCCTTATCATTCTTGAACTCAGTCACATCTCTGAATCTAACCATCATCTAGATTGATTTCCACCACGGGAAGAACCATCCAAGGTGCTGTACCTCTATTCATAGCCTTTCCCTTTAAGAGAAGAGGGTCCCCACAAGTGCAGTCCTGGGCTGCATGCTCTCTCCTTCCCTGGAGAAGTCCACCCAAGCAGCCCAGACCAGCAGCTGTGCGAGCAAGCCTTCATCATCAGAACAGGCACCAAAGCCGCTGCTACCCTGTGCCAGGCTCTGTCACCATTTCATCCAGTGGTGACAGTGATGTGGCAAGGTCATTGTTATCCCACTTTCCAAAAGAGCCAGTGAAGGCTCAGAGTGGTTAAGCCCCTTGCTCAAGGTCTCAGAGCTGGGACTCAAACTCAAGCCTGCCCCAGTCCAAAGTCTTCTGCCGTTTATATTTGGTTAACATGCACTTGGAGTTCTTCTCTGATATTCTGTATCCTAGCTGACCTCTCTAGAGGATGACTGACAAACTGAAGAGAAAGGAAGTCAATCCATAAGTGGGGTCTTGGATAAGAGGCAGTAACTGGGAGTTCAGCCCAGGAGCAGGGTGGGTGCCTACGGGAGGGGCAGGCAGAACAGCAGAAGGAGAGAGGGGCCTGGAGCAGGACGCAGACCAGAAAGGCTCGAAGAGGGGCAGAGTCTGAGGAACGGAGTCAGGGCCAAGCGAAAAGAAACTTCGCCTGTGTAACTGTTGTTTCCTGGCCTTGCTACTCAACATAAGGTGACTTCCTCAGGTGTGGGCTGCCTGTTCTCTCATCTACACTCCCCTGTAACCGGAGATTCAGGAAGCAGGACTCAACCCCCTGGGACTACCCCTGTTTCTGCTCAGTTGCTTCCGCAGGGCTTTCAGAAGGCCTGGAAAGCTCAGCCACAGGGTATGGGCCTTGACTCATTTTCATGAAGAAAAAATTTCCTCTAGGAACAAATACATTTTTAATGAGCCATTTTCTGGCAGATTAAATTATTTTGGTAGTCACACCAAGTGTATTAATCCCTTACCATCTGTCATTGTGCCTTATTACAAATTCAGAAACATATTAAGAGCCCCATCACCCATCATCCCAGGGACATTGTTAATTTGTTCACAGAAAATGAGGATTTAAACACAGGTATATGCTTGCTTCTCAAAAGTAATAAACATGCCCAGCCTTCAGGAATTAAAGAAGCTATTGGCTTTCACCCCTCTGACCCTGCTTGCTCCCTCCATCAGGACCTTATTACAGACTACCTATCTGCGTTGCTGGGGAGAACTGACATCCTTACATTTACTTCTTTCGCTTAGTTTTGATTCTTCTCATTTTTCCTATTTGAAAAATGATACACTCAGTGTAGAAAATTTTGCGAGCATAAAGAGGTCTGATCTTGAGGAAGAGGGACAAAGTCTCCCAGAATCTCCCCTGCTGCCCAGAGGTAATCACCAGGAACCTGTGCATCTCAGGCCCTAAAGGGCCATGGCCTGCGAGGGCCTGGCTCACTGGGGAGGAGGGAAGTGAGCAGCTGAAAATGGCTCAAGCCCTGTGCCTAGAGTCCCTGAGGACTCTGGTGTCCAGGATCTGGGAATGCACCGCAGGAACGAGCCTCTGTCTTCACCAAAGCCCAGTATGCACCACCTGGTGTGAAACCCACGTCAGGCCTCCACGGCCCTACTTTCTTCTCAGCCTCCTCCTCCCCGGATCGGCTCCAGGGTTGGGACATGCACAGGAGAAAGAGTGGCCATCCACTGGGCTATGCTGGAATCAGGGTGGAGGTGGACATGAATGGTGCCCTCTGACCCTCTCACTCGTGGGAGACAAGACACTTCCCTCTGAGGGTTTACAACAGTCCACTACCTCTCCACTGTGACCCACCTCCTGGAATATTAGGCCAGATTTTGAAACTGGATGTCATAAGAGTAAGGACAGTTAGAAATGACAGCAGTATGCTAATAAGTTATAGAAACAAGTAGTGAGGGCAGTAGACGGAAGGGAAGGCACAGCCTGCTGCTCACTTCTTGGACCTCCAGCAGAGGGCGCCTGGGAGCTGTAGCTCACCTGGGCTCCACCCCGGAGGGGCCCAAGGGAATGATGACAACCCAGGGCCAAGAGGGAGGGAAAAGGCAGCTGATGGTTAGACAGACTTCAGATTGCTCCCTCCAAATTACATTCGGGACTTGTTACTATTACATTCTATGTTCATCTTGACTGAAATGTTTTCATTTTTGAGTATGTTTGCCCTCAAACAAGTAGAAATGGGAGAGGGGTGGTGTTTAAAAGAGGAAGAAATGATAAAACAGGTAACCTTACCACGCATGTCACGTCCCCCTGCCTCTCTTGCGTGCACTGTGCATTCACACTGCATGGATTCAGTTCTGGATTTCTGCAGTTTCTTTCGGTTTTGCATCCCCTTGTCTGGTCACCAGTATACCCTGGTTTACAAGGCCCACAGCGATAAGACCCCTGCAAGAGGTAAACATGAGATGATGAGCCAGGGGCTCAGAGCTGTGAGCAATGGTATTGTGATTATATTATTTTTATATGTGTCCCATGATGCCAGGATTAAGTGAGACCTATGCCTGCGTCTCTGGTTATACGTATGTCTTAAAAGATCAAATGAATATTGGGGAAGACACCACCAGATTGGAAGCACAGCAGGCTACACAGACAAGAGGGTGTAGAACTGAAGGTGGAAGAGGGCTACATAGTGTCCAACTTGACTCTGACTTGCCAGCTTCACTGTGGTGGGCAAAAGGGAAAGGGCTGAATGTTCCAATGAAGTCCCGGGAGGTGGAGTGAGAGAATTCACTCTGGGGACAAAGGGAGATGGTTTGATTAAAAAGCAAGTTCTAAAAAAAATTTTTTTTAAACTTCCTTTGGCTTTTTTACAAGTGATAAGGAACAGGCATACAGAAAAATGTTGGTGGCTTTGCACTGGAAATTCTCGATGAGGTAGGCTGCAGTGGAAGAAACCTGGCAACGAGCTGTCAGCTCCATTGCAATGGCACTTCTAGAGCTGCTCATGTCTTTTTTAAAAACAGCTTTATTGAGATAAAATGTGCACATCACGAAAGACACCCATGTAAACTGTACAACTCAGTGCTCTTAGTCACTAACACCCCCGGAATGGCCATATCCAGATGCTGCTCTTCACTGTTCTCTCTCCCCCTATCAGCCTCAGTGGACTGTGCCATTTGGTCAGTTCTCTGTTTTTCTTTGATTCTGCTCTTTTTCTTTCTCTACTTCTTCATTTTTGAGGTTTTCTGAAGTTCTACCTTCTTTTCTTTCTCCTTGGTGGCTTTAGTTATTACCTTTATGCCAATGTCTCCCAAGTCTGTTTCTGCAGACTAGCCTTCTCCTGGTACAAACCTGAGAAGCAATAAATCCTGGGTATCCCAAGGCAGTGGGTAAGAGCAGAGGGTCGGCAGCCAGACTGGGAGTCTTATGAGATGCGTGACCTTAACCTAATTTTTTCTGTGCCTCAGTTCCTTCAGCTGTAAGTGCAGCATAAAATAGTGCCTATTGACAGGGTCGTTGTGAGGATTAACGTAAGTGACTTGATGTTTATAAAATGTTTTGCATACAAGGAAACTAGGTACCGAGTGATTGAATAACTTTCCCTGGGATGTGGAGTAAATTAGGAGCAGCCATACATGGAATCAGTAGTCCTTGCATTGACATTCTCCTGGTCTGCCCCTATCATCTTGGAAGCAGTTGATAGAAACTTTCAGAAATAAAACCTGTATTTGAATATTTGAATTTTAGATGCCCACCCCCCCAGTGCTAAGCATTTTAATTTAATAAAAATGATTTTTGAAAAGCGTTATAATGAATACTGTTTGGAAACTGTGTTATCACCGGTAAAATGCATATTCTGGAATATTGAACAATTAATATAAACTAAGAAGCTCTTCATATTTTAAAATGCAAGAATGATAATATTTTATTCAATGAATATTTATCTAAAAGCCCAAAGTTGCAACTTTCATAGAAGAAAAAAAATAAGTTTGCAACTTAGAAAATTATTCTCATATAAAAAATTACTTACGAAATTGACTCATATTAAAAACTATTTTCATAACAAACTTCTATCCTAATTTGCCAAGCAAATCTACTATGCCCATATATGCTAAGTGTGTTTGGGGATTATGATCTATAAACATAACTGTTCCGCTTTGAAAAATACTTACCAAAGTGTTAATACAGATGGAATTGAGAACACATGCTCCATTTCGACACTCATCAATATCAGTGCAGACCTAGTGCAGAAAAGTTTAAAGAAACACTAAGTAGAAATGCAAATAAATTTTACTTTGCTTTGGTATTTTTTTGTGAAGTGAAGACACGGAATTTCAGGTAGAATGGTCATTAGAGTGCCATCTTAGCTAATTCCCTGTGTTTATACAGTCTCTGCTTAACCTAATTTCAAGTGATAGCTGCTTGCTTGTTATTTAAAGTTGCTCAGAAAAGACTTGTAGGGTTAATCTGTTCCACAACCTATTTAGTCAGGAAGGTTCTTTCTGCTTGGGACTCAGTGTATTTCTTCTAACTGAGGATTCCTATCTTTCTTCAATTCTGGAAAATTCTCAGCTTCCCCCAGCTCCTTTCTTTCTTTGGAACTACAATTAAACAAATATTGGACCTTGTCATTAATCTCTCCTTTTGACTCTTAACCTCTTGTTTATATATTTTATATCTTTATTTCTCTGTGATCTAAGGATGATTTCCTTAGATCCATCTTCCAATATATAAATTTCCTGTTAGCTCTCTTGCCCAGCTATTGAGTTTTTAATGTCAATGATTTATTTTTCACTAAATAAATTTTACTTGGCTATTTTTCAAATGTGTGTGTTTTTTCCCTTACATTGCCCTATTCTTTAATTATGGTATGTATTCTTTTTCTTTTTTCTCTTTATGCATTTGAAATTATGTTTATCATGTTTCCTCATGGTAGCTTCTTCACATAAATTGCCATTTTTATTTATGAGCAAATCCTTAGTGGCATGTTTTTGCCTGTGGGCATTCCATTGGCCTGGAGTTTGAGAGTCTCTTCACTAAGTGGTATGGCTTTGACATTAGCCAGGGCCCTAGGCATTTTACAGCTCCAGGGCTGGTGTGTTTCTGCATTATATGTGCAACATAGATTTGGATTTCACAGTTGTATGTGGTACAAGCTTGGAGCTTTGATTTGTTATGAGCAGTTTTCATCTTTGTCAACCATGGTCCAAGCTGACATCAACTTCTTGTTGATTCTGGGGACTAGTAAAGTTTTCTCATCAGGGATGTTAGATCTTTTTAAACGTCCAAGACTGTATCTGCTGCACTTATAAAGGTGCTAAAATGCCAGCCTCTCACTCCTAGGACCTTCATCCAGTTCCCCCACCTCCCATGAGCCACTGTGGCATCAGCTTCTACCTACAGCCCTGCCATGAGTTCCCTTTTTGTTTCCAGGACCTGCACATTTCATTTTCTTTCTTTTGATTTTGGTGATGCATTAAAATATGTTGTTAAATTTCAGCAAGGTGGCTCCCTTCTATTTCAGTTCAGTCCACCACATTGCTGGCAACCTACTTGGAAGTGCTCCATACCAGCTTACATAAAGCACCTTCTATTTCATTTGTCTATTTTCCTTGGTTAGGCTTGGAGATTCTGTCTTTGGAGGAGAGGAAGGAAAACTTTGGGTCATTACTCTAATGGCTTCTTGTCTTCCTATGTGTCTAGCTTGCCTCCCTTTTCTCATCTGAAAAATGATGTCTTCTAGAATCCTCTGATAGGCAGCTAGGAAATGAGGAATCCCTGCCCTTCTTCAAAGCTAATAATTTCCCTAAGGTAGTAAAATATATTTATAGACCAACCATTTTGAAGGACTGAAAACATCAAAAAGAATTTCATAGTCAGTCAGTTAAATAATGACCAGGATACAGTAGAACATTGGGGAATAAATGGAGACTGTCACAAAGTGCTCAGGGGCTTTATGGAAATTAACAGCCTATATGAGAAAAAAGAGGGGTTTCCTCAAGGGGTTATTTCTACTCTTGAAATCCTCTCATCTCTAAAACAGCTTCTGATAGGCAACAATGACTCTATAGAAGTGACATAGTTTTTGAAAGCCTTTGTTCCTGATTCTCGAGTTGTTTTGCAGGACAAAATGTTCAATGGCTAACAAATTAGCAGAATGAAATCATGCCACATAATCAGTATTACCCCATTCACTGTTTTTCTACTGATGCTCTATGATCCCAATTTCATAGCTTCCTCCCTATTAGAATTTAGAACACATATGCTCAGAAATCAGTTGGAAAACTTCTTAATTTGCCCATATGGTGCTGGCTGCTCAAGAAGGTAAAGGGTTACACTGAAAGGGGTGGGAACTAACCAAAGATTTTCTGTTGGTAATTAAGATGAAAAATGAATAGGAAGTTCAGCCTACCTGCTTGTTAGACTTGGCAGAACTGATCCCAACACCCTGCACAATGGGCCCTGTGAGGCCCACTGGGCAAGCATCACATCTGAAGCCGGGAGCCAAGTTCACACAGCGCACGCCCGGGTAGCAGGGATGGTATTTGCACTGGAGAAAAAAACTGGAAGTCTTTAGCTACATGGAGAAAATACTCTCAGACTTTCATTCATCTGTGTGCACATGCTTGTTTATTCATTTAACTACCATTTTTGGTGACCAAAATGATAAAAGGAAATAAATGCTTCCAATTTCATAGTTACCCACAGAATCCATGCTCCACATCATCTGGGGTTGCCTTTTAGTGGGTCTTGTGGGTCTTGCTGTATTACAGAATAATGGTGCTGCCACGTGGAAGGGGCCTTACTGATCACCAGTCGACCTTCCAGTGACAGTCTGACTTGTAATTTACAAATCTCTGTGAAAGGCCAGTGATCCCAGACCACTCATCAGCGGGCTGTTAGAGGAGTCCAAAGGCATCAAGGAACCAACTAATCAAATGACAAGATCTTGAGGAGACAAAGCCAGGGCAGCCATTGGTGATCATTCCCCCCAGGGGCTGTGCCGGCCTTCAAGCCCTAGCAAGTCCATAGCTGTTTCAAGGCCTTAGGGTCTAGGGGATTGGTTCTGGTCTTTTTTTTTTTAAACCACTTCAACTAATTTAAAAAACATGACCACTTCCTGCCCATTCAAAAGGAGGAAAATTGCAGCCCACAGATAAAAACCAGATGTAGTTCTGTGAAACATGTGTAGATGCTTCTCCAACAGAGTGATTACTAGGGACCATCTTAGTTGCTTACTACCTGGGGAGGTAATCAGCTGAGTGCTACCATGAGCCTGCAGGAGCCCCAGTGACTGTGTGTGCGCATGTGTGCATGCCTAAGCTCTGTGGCTGTCCCTTGCCGGCTCCGTTTCTCCTTCTGGCCCTCCTCTTGCCTGCTGGGAAAAGAAAGGCATGTTCTGGTGGTGGCCTTGCTACTACCATGAACACTGCTTTGGGACTGGATTTAGGGACTGGCTAACTACGGGCTTGAAACAGTCTCCTGCAGAGGCTTTGCACGCTGGCCAAACAGCCCGTATTTGCTGTCTGTGTCTCTCTGGCTCTCTCCCTAGGCACTCTCTTTTGTTTACTCACAGATTATGAGGCCTCCCCATCAGTTCTTGTTCATTTGCGAGCCCCCTCTACTCCTCTGTTTTAGGAAGCATAAAGAAATTGGTTGCAATCCCTGAAATATACCCTTACGTAGTCTCCCCCCATCCATATTTGCAAAGTGTGGAAAAATCAAAATTGTAACACAGACTGCTTAAGGGAAATAATCAGTGTTGGAGTACAAAGCCGAAATGTTAGCATTGTAGTACCATGGAGCAGTTAAAAGAGTTGGAAGCATAGAAAGGAGGTATGACGGACAGAGCCACTGCAGTGCGGCTGCCTCCGTCCTCCCTCAGCTCACAATGTCTCACGGTCTCTAAGGACTCATGAGGAATTTCTATGTAGCCTGGAGGACAAGTCAGATCATCCCTCGCCATCAGCCTGGCTTCTTTTTCCATGAGCTGCAGGGGACGCAAGATCCTTAGGGAGCCCCCACCCTGTCCAGGGGAGCTTTACCTCATCAATATCAGAACAGGCGATCCCATTTCCTGTGTAGCCCTCGGGGCAGGGCCCGCACTGAAAGCCATCCCTGGTGTCAGTACATCGGACGCCACGGAAACATGAGTTGGAATTACACCGGTGCACTGGGGCTGCAGGGGCTGTTGGCAGTGTCAGGGGCCCAGGGGGAACCAGTGTGTTTGGGGTTGGAGACTGAAAGCTGAGAGGACCTAGAGAAAAACAACAATCCATAGGCTGTCTCACCGCTTGGAAAGAATAGCTGTTAGAAAATGAGATTTGGTTTCCCAATGACCTTCCCTTCCCTCCAACTCTATGCCAGACTCCCAGAAACCACAGCCAATGCAGCCTCACCCCAGGCCCTGCACGAGTCTGCATCTGCTCGTACAACTCAGAATGAGCCGGTTATTAGAAAAGCACTTACCACAAGCCTGGCATTCAGCGATGGTGTTCCGCAAAAATGATGTTTCCTTAACCTTTAGTAAAGGGAAGGGAAAACAAAGATGGCAAAAGAGTACCTGATGTATAATCCAGGAATGAGAGAATCCATGTGCAGCAATCTGTTAAGCACTTCTTAGAGTAATGCTAAAGTGGCCCTTACAGTCCCTGCTCTGCTTGGAGCCAGGTATGTTTATCACACTCATCCCCTGCTTCTAGAGCTCTTCAAGAGCCCTTGCCTGTGTGGGGCCGCCAGAGGTCTGACTCCCGGCCCACCTCCTGCTCTGCAGGCCCGCAGCCCCACTAGTTCCCCACTAGTTCACACAGACAGCCTCTCGGATAAGACCGGGGCCTCTCTGATGACTTGTCCTCGTTACCTGCTGTCTCAGAAGATCTTTCACCTCACCCAGGAGCTGGTTTAGTTGTGTCATTTGCCCCAAGAACTGCCGATTGAAGTCCCCTGTAGCAACAGCATAAGGTAAGGAGCATTCAGCCAGCGACGGCCATTTCTACAGAGACGCAAAACCGAAGGATTTCCCAGAGAATCTTCATGACAAAAAATCTATATAAAGGAATTTAACTTGCAGTAATTCATCTAATCCATCCAAATAATGTAATGATGCCACTGGCTACTTAGTCCAACTTCATATGAGTTATAAGAATAAAATTTGCCATGGACTTTAGCACAAGAGCCTGCTTTCTATAGATACCTTCTGTAGGACTGCTCTGCTGCCAGTCCACCTTTCAGTGACGGTCCCCAGCCCATTCGGGGGCCCCAGGGTTTGTCTGTATGATGAAGGGGAGCAAACTGCCCAAAAGCCCACACCTGTGCCTGGGGCGGCCTGGGGCTCACTCTGCTGCAGGAAGCAGTCTTGCAAGCTGGCCACCTGGAACAGTGAGCCTCTCACCACCAGCTTCAGCTCTTCCAAAAAGTCCTGGAAGAAACAACATTCATACCACACATTGCTGATGCTTTTCAAAAGCCAATGTGCTTGCACACCCACACAATTTTCATATAAGAATACCTCTGTATACTTCGGCCCTGACATCTTACATAACTCTGTGGGTTTGCATTATTCCTAAAGCCTGTCAGCCCCGCCCTTCTGACTGAAGCAAAAATGGAAGCAGCCAGTAGCCTAGGAAAATCCTGGCATCCAGTGTGGCCTGGGACTTCAACAAGGTGGCTCTGAGAAGAGAAAGGGCTTTTTTCTTCACAGCAAACAAGTTATTTTGTGGCAGGAGCCTTTTAAGAATTGTTTGGAATCTGTTTATGGAGTTTAGACTGTAAGAAATAAGATATTGATCTCAATTTTAAACACTATTATTTTTAGGATGTCTTAGCTATAAGTTTTAGCAAAGTCTCTGATTTCCTTGGGCTGTGGGAATGAATAAACAGTATATGCTATAATTATTAGGTAGTTGGCTTCACATTTTCGCTTTATTGGTTGATACCAATCATTCACTGTTAGTCAACAAAGTCAATTTCCTCACCCCTTTATTTTGTAACTTTTACTTTTGTACCCATTTTTATATGTGACAGAAAAAGTTTTTGTTAGCTGCCAAATGTAAAGTCAGCATCCTTATTTTAGAAATGAGAATGCCAAGGATTTTCACAGGGATTCTGCTTTTTAAATTAGCCAAGTTAAGATGTGTGCAACACATGTTATGTAACAGAAAATGTATTGGACATCAGACTGTAAGCTTTTGGAGGCAGGGCCATGACTATTTTGCCCACCACAGTATCCCTAATGCCTATACTGTGCCTACTTGTTGATTAATCGGCTGACTGAATGAATGAGAAGGAAGATAGAATTCTGTGGTCCCCACTGATGGTCTATGGAGGTAGAACTTTTGAGAAAATTCCAATGAGTATAATTTCTGATGACCTTGTCATGGCAGGCCCCTGGCTTTTAGAAACTGACTTGTTTGGTGGTGGACACTCATTTCTGAAATGGTCAGTGACACAATTTCTGTCATTCTGATTATTTGGGTTACCTTGGGGATTCAGAAATAATGGAAAGCTTATCTCTCTATTCACTAATTCTTTTATCTATATATAAATACATATGGATCTCTCTCTCCCTAGTATTTTAGCATTCTGGCAATTTCTGCTTTAAAATGCTTCCTATTCTCCAAGCACAAAATTCTAGTGTCAGAGGCATGATTTTTATACTATTTTCTAAAACTTCTCAGCATTCCTAGTTGTAGTGGAAATTATTGCCTATACCCTGCCTCTTTGTACAAAGGGGTCAGAGCAACTTGTAACTAAAGCATATATAATAAAGTAGAAATGGAAAAATAAGGACTAAGACATAGAGATGGCAATATCATGAACAATAACATATGAATATAGCTACTGATTTTGGCATTAACTTCTACATCAGATAAAGTACAGAAACTATGGCCAGTTATAATTAATGGAACAACAAAGAACACTAATTCTTCACAGGAAACAAAGTATCTCCTAGCACAAAATTCCAAAAGAAATCTATATGGCAATTTCTACAGTAGGTACAATGATATAATAAAAATAATACCATTAACACAGCATAAAACAGAAGATAGAAGTGATGGGATTTTTAAGGCCTTATGGAACTAAGCTGGCAATAAGGTCTTTTTTATTAAGGATGTTCTGACAAGACCTGTGAAAAATATTCCTAGTGCTTAACAGTTTCCAATCATTCTTTTTACTTTCATTAAAAAATAATAAATAATGACATTATAGAAAGATTAAAAATAGATCATCCTGTTGCCTAAAGATAGTTTTTAAAATTTTGCCATTCTTCCAACTTCACAGTTATTTCTAGAAAGTCTCCACTTATCTAAAACAGAGGCTCTCAATTTTGGCTTCCCAATACAATCAGTATTTTTAAAAAGACTGATGCCTATTTATCACCCCTACAGATTCTGATACAATTTACCTTGAGGGTGGACCCTCTGTGAGTAAGTAGTGTAAGCTCTGTGGGTGCTTCTAGTACACAGCCGGAATTAGACCCTTCCTGACTCCCGCACACTCCTCTGTGGGCCCTGAGCCTTGGCAGCCCGCCTTTCCCCTTCAGAGAATGGTTTGTGGGTTCCTACCTGTGCCTTCCTCTGGAAAGTCCTCAGTTCAATGGACTCAGGACTCTGGGCAAGGCCAGAAAAGGCTCTGGGGAGATTGTGAAAAGAATCCACTTGGGTGCAGTCTACGTAGAGCTCTACAGAGCCAGCCCCTCGCTGCAAATTGCTCAGTCTCAGGAGGACCCTGTGCCTCCTGCTGTCAGCCAGCTGCAGGTTGTTGAAAACCACCAAATGAATCTTCCCATCATTCTTCAGGTAACGGAGGATGGCTGGAACCAAGCACAGATCAATGAATGATGGGAGAAGGGGAATGCGGGTGATTCTGTGCTGAACAGCCTCCAGTCACAAGGCTGGGTCAGGGGAAAGAATATAAGCAAGTCAGAACCATAAATATTCAACATCTTGTATGCCAGTTGTTGTTCTAGGCACAGGCAGCCCACTCTGTTGCTGAGGATATGTTGTGCTTATGGAGAGACTGACAATAAGTGGCAAATTTGAAAACAAACAATTATAATTGCAGATAGTGGTAAGTACAATGAATGAGCAGAACCCATCAAGAGGCAACCAAAATCCCAGTAACTCCTAAAGGCCTGAATTCATTAATTTATCAAACATTTACTGAGCCCTCCTATGGGGCTGGGTGCTGCCCTTAGTTGCTTTAAACAGTTAACTCCTATTCATCGCAACCCTATGAAACTAAAATAACTACAGATGAGGAAAGTGAAGCTCATATAAGTGGAGGAACTGCTCAAGGACATAGTAAGTGGCAGGACTGGAATTTGCAGCTGAGTGTGGTATTCCATGACATTCCAAAAGAACGCCAGGAGTAGGGAAGCCTTTGAAAACATATGCTGATTCATATGTCATGTTATACGGTCCCTCAGCAACCTAGCCTCAGATTTCACAATGCTGTTAAAAACCAAAGGTATTCAATGGTTGCAAAAGGAAGCACTATGGGGGAGATCCACTACCTTATTTTTTGTTTGCTTCTTCTATGCAGGTAGCTACCTATTCACATAACTGGCTAAGCTCACTAAATGAAAATTCATGTACATTTTCAAGTTCTGTTTTTCTGTCTTGCTTTTAACTCCACTATTGTCTTGAATATATTGGGCCCTGAGCAAAAATCTGTTTCTAGATGCTGAGCCTTTGGGAGTAAAGCCCACTGGGTGAGGTTTGCTATAAAAACCAAAGTGATGATAGGATAATACTAACTGCAAATCACCGATTAATGCATGCTTTAAATATCCTTAATTTTGATCATTTAAAGGGTGTCAGATGATCAGCTACGGAAGGACATTTTTCTGATAATATTCCTTTCTCTTAAAAAAAAAAAAAGCAGTTCCTGTGTGGTGATCTCCAGTAAGTTCTTCACAATGGTATAAAGGGCATATCAAAGTGTGGGCAAAGGCTTTGTTTGTGTTTATACAGAGGATCAAAGCCTAATTTGGCTACCCAGAAAACGTATTAAGATACAATATGAAGAACTTCCAACATCAATATTCTCTGGAAGAGTCATTCCAGAAGACGATCATCAAAAAACTTCAACAAAGATCCTGGTGCTATTGCAGTTGTAGCTGCATTCATCCCACCAGTTCCTGGACTTGCCATTGGAATGAAGAAGGAGATATCTAAGCTGGCCTGTGCATACAGTAAAACAACAAATTTGACTGGATCTATACTGTCAGAACTCAACCAAGAATTAGGAGAAGTGCAAGTTGTAGCACTCCAAAATCTTGCAACTATAGACTATCTACTGTTAAAAGAACATACAGGATGTGAACAGTTCCCAGGAATGTGTTGTTTTAATTTGTCTGATTTTTCTCAAAATATTCAAATTCAGTTAGACAATATCCATCATATCATTGATAAGTTTTCACAAATGCCTAGGGTGCCTAACTGGTTTTCTCGGTTTAACTGGATATGGCTGGTAATTGTAGGTCTGCTTTGGTTATGTAACTGTATTCCTATTATGTTAATGTGTGCACACAATTTAATTAGTAATTTAAAACCTATACACACTTATGTTACAATACAAGAAGATATGTCAAAGAAATAATCAATCTTCCCATGTTTTCTTCTGTCTGCTACTTCTATAGCTTCTCTTCTTCCTTCATAATTACAATCCCTAAGTAGAATTCGTGCCTCACATTGAAATTACCAAGTATCATAATTCTTCCAAGTGGTAAAGATACCTCAAGACAAATGCTGGGCATAGAAGCCACAGGGCATAAATCTGCAAAAAAGTACAAAGCTAACCTTTTCAAACAACAATGCTTCTCTCTCACTTACCAACTTTACATTTCCCTGTTTGGCCCCAGAAGATGACTGGTTAGCCAGAGATGGGTAAGATTCCTCAGGGAGGAACAACCTAAGACAGGCACAGTCACAGGGGGGCCATCAGGTGAGAAATTGGGGATCAACAGAGGTGAGGCTTAGAACCTCACCCCACCCCCTGTTTTGAGAGAAATCTTCTGCATCAGTGGATGTTTTGTTGCCCTTGTCTAGCTTAGATTAATACTCAGTCTATAGGCACACACCTGATCATCTACATTTGCCCTCTTACAGCACTAAACTATGTTTTCTACCTTTATCTTGCATCTACCTACCGCTTCAGCATTTTATTTAAAAAAATAATAATAATAAGGGAGAAATGTGGGATTCACATATAAATCAAGTATAAAAATCAAACGAATAATCATAATTGATCTGATTGTTTATAGTTCATGATGTGTGATCAAAACTGAAAGTTTCTGTGATGACTGCCCTTGCACTGTTCACCATGTAAGAACTTATTCACTATGTAAGAACTTGTTCACCATGTAAAAACTTGTTCGTTATGCCTCAGAAGATTGGGGACTGTTGAGAATTAGGCTTGGGGTTGATTAATGATTGTGCATTGAGTCCCCTATACAGAATTTTATTGTTGTTAACAACCATTTGATCAATAAATATGAGAGATGCCCTCTCAAAAAAAAAAAACCAAGGTGATTTGCTTCCAAGGGCTGAATGAGTCTACCAAGAACACCTCCAGGTCCATCCATAGGCACCACTGCCAAACCCAAGTTAAGCACCAGAAACATTTGTTATATTTCTGAAATGATTACTTGGCACAACATAAAAAGATAGACTGCTGAAATTATGGTATAATGATAAAACAGAATACTATGGAATAGTTTTGTATTAAAAAAAAAGACATTCTTGGTATTTTGTTAAATGAAAAAAAGGTTACGAGTCAGTATAGTCTCATTCAGAAAAAAACTGAGGGTGTGTGTGTATGTATGTATGTGTATATATGTATGTATGTATGTGTATGTATATATATATATATATATATACATAGAAAATTAGAAGGAAATATGTCAACATTCACAGTGTCATTGCTGGGCACCTGGATAATGTGTGTTACAAGAAACATTACTTATATAATACAAAAAAGTAAAGAAGCAATGAGACACACATACACCCAGATCATACTCCTGTTGGTCTGTATGATCTGCAGCAAGTAACTTGGGCTGTCTTTTCTCAGCTGCCCTTTTTTTGCAGAGTGTAAACGACAGCTTCGTCCTGACCAGCCAGGAACAGCTGTTTTGGTTGCAGTATTGCCAGAGAACATACTCACTACTGTGACACCTTAAGGATATATTTGAAGACTTCCTCCAAATGTATTAGACTTTCATAGGTTCATTTTCCCACCCCTTTTAAAATCTGACGAGATTTGCTTCTCCACTTGATCATGGCTAGAAAGGGCCAGTTGGTATCAGGCTCCATGACCTAAAAAGATGTCAGGAGGAGCCAGTAGATCTTTTATGCCTATTGGTCCCCACCACTTGCTCACTGAGAGAAAAGAACCAGTGAAAACTGGCAAGACAGATTGATCAGAAGGCCTTTCTATGCATAGAGTACAATATTACATTTCCTCAAGTAAAGTATTGGTAAGATTTAAATAAATGTGGTACAAACAGAAGGAAAATAGTGGGACGAAAGAAAATATGAGTAGAAATTCTCAAGGCATTTTTAAATATGGGACATAAAGGAACTTTACCCCTTTATTTAATGTTGTTCAGAATTGACAACAGGAACGGCATGGCTGGAAACTGAAGGTGAATATGGTCCCAATAGAGAGGAAAACTGAGCCCAAACATGCAGCAATTCAGTTTTTTTAAACTTTTACTTTTTTACTCTTCTAAAGAGTTACACAAATACCTGGAATTTTTACAGGCCAATAAAAAGACCACTTGGACCACCAACTTCAATTCGGTCATAGACACATCCACTGAATATTTTCTTACTCCTGTTACAGCCACAACCTCTGGTCTGCACATTAACAGTTTACGAGGATACACACAGTGGCTTAAAACGAATACCCTTGCTTTTCCTCCCCAAACTGAGATTTCTGTGGAATTCAAAGGAAACATATTTTCGTGGGCACCTTGCCTGCTTTTAATAGGCCTTCTGGGGCATGTGGGCCATGATTTACTTTTCATAAGCGAATTGCTAATTTTAATTTATAAATAGTACCTAGTAGAGTACTTTACATGTAACAGGTACACATTAAATGCTGTGAATATGAACTTCCAATGAATAATAAAATGATTGCCTTGGAAGTTTTTCATATATAAATTAAAAAGTTTACAGAGTGTTGAGTCAACACCTATTTCAGGCAGCAAAACCTACTGTTGTGTTTGTGCTGCCATTGAAGGGGTTCTACACTTCTGTCTTGCTTTGGGTTGCAACACAATGCCAAGAGGACCAGATCCGCAGGCTCCTAGGTCTTCTGATGATAGAAGGAGGGAAATAAGGAGAATAATAATTATGGAGACCTCCATCTTTGCAATGCCTGTTAGCAGAAAAATTATCAAGTGCTGTGACATTTACCATTCTTTATATGACCCAATGATTCTCACTTCTCTTATGGCTTCCATTGTTCATTTTTCTTTTTTTATTGCAAATTCCTTACTTTAGTGCTTCTCTGCTTATTTATCTTCAGAACAGTAAGACTACCCCGAGGGCAGACAGCTGCTCAAGAAACTCAGCATTTCACATCAGTCACATCCTCCACTCCAGAAGGAGCCCACAGGTCTGGCCCCAGATGGGGTGGAGGGCATTTCCCCGACCTTCTCCAGAAGCAGCACCACTGGAGTGGGAGAGAACTGATGGCTTCCAGCGGCCCTTTTCCAGTGCTCACCTTTCCCCATCAGCCCCACCTCCCACTCCCCCACACACAGCAGAGGGAAGCATGAAAGAGGGAAAAATACTACCAAGCTAGGAAGACAGTCATTTCCTTCCAGGAGACGTGGCAGCCAGCCCCCTGAAGCCAGAAGGAGTGGCTTCTCCTCAGTCTACCACACCTCTGCTATCACCCCCCAATCCCCCACCCTCCGGAAAAGTCACTGGGCACAGTTCTGTTTCTTCAGCTGCTGCACATTCAGTTCCCCTGCATGCTTTCCCTTCGCCACCAGCTGCCACAGATGGCTTGGTGATGGCAGCCTGGTTCTCTCACAAGGCTTACCGAGCACTCAGTGCACGTCTGATTAGAAGAACTGAAGCCTGCAGGTCTTCAAATGGCCTGTCGGCCTCTACTCTGTTCCATCTCTGGGTTTCACTGCCAGATTCCTGACTCACCTCCCTACTGAGTTTCTGCAGTTTTTCTGCACTGACAGCTTGAGCTTCTTATAGGACTGCTCTGACCAAGCTATTGCCTTCTCAAGCCAAATGCAAGCAAGCAAATGAAATCCTTCCATAGCTCCCCAGAGGTTCCTAAATCATGTCTAAACTCCTTAACCCAGGACTGACCCAACCTTCCCATCACCTCTGTGGTCCTCCATGTGCTGATGCTCAGCCAAGCTGAACAACCTGTTCCATGTTTTCACTCTTCGCTAGCTTTCCCCAGTCTCCTGCCTCCTTTTCTTTCTGTGTAGAATGTTCTCTTCTTCATCACTCTCCTTCCTGCTCCACCATTGCTACACATCTGAAGCTAAGGTCCAGCTTATATGCTGAGGACTTCCCTGAAGCCGTCCTTCTTTCCCAGGGTTTGAAGTCACTGTCTCATTCATATGCTCATGACACTTTCTTGGTACTTTCTAGGTGTACTTTTCCAGGACCCACATTCTAGTAATGGTTCAGTTATGTGCCCCTGGACCTGTTCATTTTGCTAAGTATCCATTTTTTAAACTAGTAAGTGGAGTTAATAGAAGCTGTCCTTCCTAGTTCATTTTGTTTTCAGTGGTGGTCAGATAAGGAAATGCAAAGCTATAAACTGCTATGCAAATGTCAGTATTAGTATATTTATTTGTGTTTATTTTTTATCTTCTCTACTACAGCATAAACTCTTGGGACCAGGAGTCTATTTCTTACTATTTAAGGTTTTAAAAAAATATTTTGTGTATTTTAAAAATTTTATTTCTTACTAATTTTCCCATATACTATAGCAAAATACAACTGTTTATTGAATGAAAAAATAGATAAAATAGAAGATTCATGTATCTATTGTTTTTTTTTTTTTTTTACCCACAATCTTTAAAGGTGTTGGGGTGAGGGGCAGTTTCCATTTGCTTATTTATTCAATCTTTTCCTTCTAAACTTGACATCTTGGTGTCCTTGACAATTTGGGCCTGATTTGATGGCTACATTTTCATACCCAGGTACCAGCCTGACACAGGAACCACAGAGCTTAGCCTGATTAGACCATCTCAGTGACTGGCAGGTGAGGAAAAACCAAGCAATGAAGATTTGAAGTATTGTTATCTGGGGAAGGAGTTGTCAAAAGGTGCTTTTTAAAAAGTGGACTTGGTAGTCAAAACTATTGTGATGTATTAAATGTCAAAGCAATAAAGCAGGATGCCAACTTTAAAGAACTGGAAATGACAATATTTTGTCTGGTAGGCAAATGAGTTCAGAGTGACCTGGCCTGCGGGCAGCAGACTCATGAAGGTAGTCTGGGGCTTTCTGCTTTGCTTGGCAAATGGCTTTGCTCCTTGGCACTTTTAAATATCTGATGAAATCCATCACCATCAACTTTTCCTCTTCTTTTTAAATAATTGTATGTTAAGAAAAAGCCTCCTTGCCACTAATGTGCCCTGTGATGGAGAGTCTTGGTTGCCACTGCTTATTTATCTTTATGCCCTATACACTAGGTCTTTGTAACTCTAGCACTTTGGAAATACATATAAAAGGTAAATCATCAACTGTGCTTCCTGAAAATACTTTGGGTGACTCCCAGGCATGATAAATGCAGTCTCTGTGTTTCAGAGTTTTCTTATAGCAGTTTGAACAAATGTACAGTTTACAGAGTGTACACACACACACACACACACACACACACACACACGGCAAAGAAACCATCCAGTGAAAGGAAGCACAATTATATTCAACATCTGCAGAGGACTCTATATTTTGAGAAATTATGAGATTCATCACTGTACACAGCTATCTGGCAGGCAACAAAGCTGTGAGTATGCAGAGAATCCCAAGGTCATGTCATAAGAGAGAGTTGCAAAGCAATTTCTTAAGCGCCTCTGGAACCTTTCTCTAGCCTTAGTAAAGCCCCAGAATATTATTAGCCTTATAAGTCATTCAAGCTTAATATCTCAATTCACAAATACCTTCAATGAAATTGCAGCCTCTACCAGCACATTTCCAGTAACAAGGAACTCATTACTTTGCAGAGAACCCCATTTCACTTTTGGATTGCTCTCCAAGATTTTCCTAACACAGAGCCAATAACTGCTTCCTCTGATCTCCACCAAATGGGCCCTAATTTTACTCATCAGTGCTATGGAAAGATTAGGTCTTATCTTCAATCCAAATGATGTTCTTCAAATATTTTAAGGCATCTTTCACCTCTCTTGTGTCTTCTGTCTGGCTCCTTTATTTTTCTAGTTCCTTTAACTTTTTGACTTGTGATATAGTAAAATATGGGGTCCAGAGGGCTGCTGTTTTGGTGACTCTTCCCAAGGTAATCTCTGACTCAACAGTGTCCCTGTGAAGGACTAGACACAATATTCTAGATGTGGCCTGGATAAGTCAGAGGACAGTGCGACTATTAGCTTCCTTAATCTGGCCACATGCACGCATCATAAAGCCTAAACTTTAAGGTGCTTTTTAAAAACAGTTGCATCATTGTATCTGTTCATTCATTAATTCAGCAAACATTTTTGAGCAACTACTATGTGTCAGGCACTGTGCTCAACACTGATTCTTTTTTTACTGAAGTACAGTCGATCCATTTGATTATCTATCTATCTATCTATCTATCTATCTATTTATTTTCACTGATTGGTTCTTAATGTTGCTGACTGTAACTCTTAGGATACATCTTCCTTATCCTGTACTTCTGCAAGTTACTTTACTCCTAAATGATAGAGTTACGTTTATTCTTGTTAAATTTCAATTGATTGACTGTGGCATATTGTTCCAGCCTGTTAGGACATCGTAAATCTTGCTGATGGTATCCAACATGTTTCAACTGTCTTTCCAGCTTTGTTGATAAAAATACTGTCTATGTCTTCAACTAAGTTACTGATACATTGACTATTTAAATGCCCAAGATAGAGCCTTGTCAAAAACCAGTGAGTACTTGCTATCAGGCAACCTACCAACCCCTAACTATACTACCTATATAGTTCATTCTTTTTTATCATATTGAGAAAGGCATGAGTGCCCTGAGAAATTCTTTTCTGAAGTCAAGATACTCAGAGCATCTTTTTGATCTGTCAGCTTAGAAACTTAACTTTAAGAAAAAATTTGGCATGACTTATTTTTAGTAAACCCATTTGCTTTCAGATGATCCCAGCTTCTGTTTCCATGCAATCCTGAAATGTATGAATAGTAATTTAATCCTCTGTAGATCTGTCCTGAAGTTCACCAAAATTATTTCCATTTTCTGCATATGCCCACTTTAAAATTGAGCTCATTCAAGGACACCCCATAAGAACATTGTGAAAGTTAAAAGGGAAAGTGAGTGTTGAGTCTTTGTATCTGTTCATCCATTAATTCTGTGTGTCAGGCATTGTGCTCAATACTGATTTTTTTTTTATTGTACCAGTCCTGGTACACTGTAAGAGCTCCATAAACATTGTTAATGCTTGAGGTCTCTTATTCCCCCCCCCTTCATTATTGGATTCAGAATTCCGATTTTTATTTTTTTATTTTTATTTATTTTTTATTTTTTTTGAGAGGGCATCTCTCATATTTATTGATCAAATGGTTGTTAACAACAATAAAATTCTGTATAGGGGAGTCAATGCTCAATGCACAATCATTAATTCACCCCAAGCCTAATTCTCATCAGTCTCCAATCTTCTGAAACATAGCGAACAAGTTCTTACATGGTGAACAAATTCTTACATAGTGAATAAGTTACATGGTGAACAGTACAAGGGCATTCATCACAAAAGCTTTCGGTTTTGATCACGCATGATGAACTATAAACAATCAGGTCAAATATGAATATTCGTTTGATTTTTATACTTGATTTATATGTGAATCCCACATTTCTCCCTTTATTATTATTATTATTATTATTATTATTATTATTATTATTATTATTATTATTATCATTATTTTTAATAAAATGCTGAAGTCAGAATTCTGATTTTTAAACTCATCTCTCTCAAGCTGTATCTCTCTTTAGCGTGCAGGACTCAGAACCACTACTTTGAACTAACTGATTATCACCTATCCATAGTCTAAGGACCTTGACTGAGTCTGTCCAGTCATTACTTCAGATTCTTGGGGTTCCCTTCATCCTCCACAGCACCGACTTCCTCTGCGGAGATCAAATGAAGACTAAAGAAGCAGCTCTTCTCACGGCTCTCCTGAAAGGTGGAGCTTTCATCAAGGCAAGCTAAGAGTTCACCGAATCATCACCTTGGAAGACAGTGGCCAAAACAGATCTCTTTCTCTCTTTTTTCTCTCTCTTATCTACCTACCTACCTATCCAGTATAAGAAACTGAAATTTTTATTGAGCTTCACAGTCTAAAAAAAATTATTATACTTTATTGAACTAAAAGAAAAATCTTCCAGTTCTTGCAATCAATCTGTGAGTGGCTATTATTATCCCCACTTAAGAGAAAGTAAGTCAAGGCTAAGAGTGATTCAGAGATGTATTCGTGGTGAAACAGTTAAGATTTTTAACTGTGACTCAAACTCGGGATACTAACTGAAAAGTTGCCTCTAAGCCAGATACAAGAAAAGTAACAACCATATTTTCTATCCAGCACAGCCCTGTAGAATGCTTATTTCTATCAAGATTATACCACCTCTATTTTCATTAATAATCTGATAGCTCATTTCTATCAGAAATATGAACAATGTTTCTTTTATACCTTCTCTTCTTCCAAGTGGCTTCAACATTCACTCATTCAAAAATGAATCTGAGCCAGACCTACTATGTGCCTGGCAATGAAATTTGGCAACTTCCCAAATTTCCACAATAAGGCTGCTCTTCTCAGCCTCCAGTTATTTTACTCAATCTGCTCAGAGCCACTTCTATGTACAAGGTGCTGTACTAGGTGCTGGGATAGACACAAAGTTGAGCTAAGGGATTCTCCATCCCTGCCTTGAGGGAGCTTACAACTTACTGGAAAGAAGGCCTAGAAGTGATTTAAGTACAAGGCAAGCTAAAATCAGTATATTCTGTACAGGTACAAAGTCATATAAGGAAAGATGTCAAGAGTTTGAAATGGGTCTTGCATGTATAAGGTTTTCGTATCTAGAGATGGTGCAGGAGCAGAGGGCTAGAGCAAAAAGATGAAGAAGGAGAGACACATGGGTAGTTCCAGGGACTGATAGCTCGCCAACTCGCTGAAGCCCAGGCTGGCTGGAAGGAGGGAAAAATTGGAAAGGCGGGTTGGAGGTCATGCAGTGGAAAGCCCTGAGTGTCCTGCAGGAGCATTTGTACCTTATTCAGTTTGGAATGGGAGCTGTTAAAGCTCGCTGGGGTCAGGAATGACCTGACAAAGTTATGCTTTGTGAACATTAATGAGGCAGCCATGGGTAGGATGACTTGCAAAATGTTAAGAGTAGAAGCAGAGAGCTTGGTGCCAAACTTATTCTTCATAGTCTTCATGGGATACACTTTACTTTATTGGAGGGGCTCCTCTAGGACCCAGACAACCAATTCTCTTTGATACTATCTGTATAGTCATTCTCTCCCAAATCATGGCTTTTAATGGAGGGAAAGAGGTCTTCGATTTCTTACTTAGGTGTTTTCAGTCAGTAGAGATACACCTTGATTTCTCTTGTTCACTGCCTTGCGTGCAAATCAAAAGAGGAGATCAGCTGAGCCTTGCCAGTTGAATAACGACTGAGGCTCACCCACTGTCCACAAATTATGTCAGGCCTACATGGCCATCACTGAATATTTCAATGGGGAGTCACAACCACATCTTTTCCTTGGACCTGGTGGATCCAGTGACTTCTTGTTCCAGTCAGAATGGGCTGCTTCTCCTTCCTAGAACTTTCAGATTCACCAGTGATGGGAAATCTCTGCTTTTCCTATTGCTCTAGTGAAACTTCTCTATGTTAAGTTCAACTCTCCAAACTATAATACTAATATAAACTCCTCTTTGCTTTCTTGAGAATTTTCATTTCTGGATTCTTTAAAAAAATATTTCTAAGAGCTATTTGTCTTTTCTAATAGGCTGGAGGGTGGGGAGCAGTTCATTAGCCCCTTCATCGTCTCTAAGACGGCGACCAGCTGGTATTTATAATCACATGCCTGGTGAGTCTTCAAAAGACACATCCTAACAACCCTGCTACCTGTCCATCACCTGCCCATATATCTAGTGTTACCCCGTCTATAGAAAGTAAACACCATCAGGCCAGAGGAAGTTGTCTCCTTGTGTTTCCAGGCAACATAGATTTTCCACAAGGGGTTCACACATGCTGACCAATTTAGAAATAGGGGGTGAGATTCACTGAAAGTGAAAAGCAAGCAGCAGAGATTTTCACTCTACAGAGGGCTTTGTAGCCACCAAGCTGAGTGAACTAAAAGAAAAATCTTCTAATGCATCTAAAATAGACAGTTTAGTGAGAAGCTACTGATCTTTAGATGAAGAGGGTGGTTTCTACAGATCCTAAGCTGAGTAGCTAGGTTGTTAGAAGATGAGCAGTTCCTTCAATAGATGTGAGGCAAATGGAGCTGTTAGATTTAAGGCAGAGAGATGGGTGAGATCACCTCCTATCAGGGCTGAAGAAGGGGCAATGAGGCAGGAATGGTTGAACCATGTGCTGAACCATGAACTGTGTCCCCAGACTCTCTTCATTGTGGGCAACCTCACCATAGCCCCTAAGAGGCAGGAGGCACCACAGAGAGCAGACTTGTGAGTAGGAGGGGGAGGGAAGAAGGATTTTCGGAATGTGACATTAAAGAAGGGGTTAAAATCCCATTCCTTCTTGTGTTTAACTGTATAGTCCTGTGAAAGCTAACAGAAATTTTTTTTCAGCTCCTAAGGCTTACAGATTTAAGTGTTCAGCCACCATTAGAAATCTAAGAGAGTTTGATGCACTAGAAGTACCTTTTTTTGTAGAGCAAACTGAAATAAATATAAAATCTAGCCAGAAGGACTGATTCTTTCTTTTTATTAAAAACATGGGGAAGCATGACCATGTATCTGTCACATTCCTCAATAAACAGGAACAGGTGTTGTCCCCAGGGCAAAAGGGAAGGAGATGAAAAAATAGTGAGCCTTTTCTTTGGGAGTCATTCTTAAGTACTTGTAGTAACTCACTTTGACAGTGAAACATTTGACAGCAGAGGGACCAGACAGGTGACAGACCTGTGTAAGTTGGCAAAAACAGGTGGAAAGAGACCTGTTCACTTAGTTCTACTGGTTGAGGTATATTCTCTCCGTCAGGTCCAGGAAGGTCCTTATAGACTTAGAAGTTAGGTCTGCTAAGCCACGTACTTTCACAGAAACATAAAAATGGTATGGGTGGCTGTTACGGGCTGAAAGTTTGTTTCCCTCCAAAATTCATAATTAAATAAAAAATTGAAGTCCTAATTCCTAATGTGATAGTGTTTGGAAGTGGGACTTTGGGAGGTGATAAGGGTCAGATCAGTTCATGAGGGTAGGAGCCCCACGAGGGCACTAGTATCCTTATAAGAAAGGAAGACCAAGCTCACTCTCTCTACTGGCGTGCACTCAGGGAAGGCCATGTCAGGACAGCAAGAAGGTGGCTGCTACAAGCCAGGACCCAGGCTTTAACCAGGATCCAAATCTACTGGTACCTTGATCTTAGACTTAACAGCCTTCAACACCATGACTTGTAAATGTGTTTAAACCACCCAGTCTACAGAGTTTGATATACCACCCTGAGCTAAGATGTAATCTAATTGTCCTGGGTCCTGTCCTTTCCAGAAGTGGATCCAGAAGAAAATGAAGATGGGACAATGTCAAAGGGCATTTTGGCCACAATTAATTCTTCATTCTTTCTCCCAATATCAACTCACCCTCCCCTTCTTGGTAAATTGTCAATTAGAATAATGGAAATGGTATGGAAAACTGAAATGAATGGTGGGTGAGAATCAACTTGTACAAGGGAACCATCCTGAGGAAAATTGACCCCAAATCCTATAATAGGAAAGAAAAGGAATAGGAATAGGAAAGAGAGGGAGGATTTAAAAAAAAATGATTTCTGAAAATTTGCTTACCTTTGTTTAAGCGTCCCATCACAGTAAACTCAAAATACTTGCTGTTGTCAGTTGAAGAGTAAAGGCCGAAGATGGTGGCTGAACTTTTAGTGTGCAGCTTGAAGGTGGAGGCCACATAGACCTCATTCAGGGTGGGATCTGTCAGTATTGGCTGCAGGACACTTGGGTTCAGCCTCTGGCTTGAGGATGGGAGAAGGTCAAAGACTGAGGAGAATGGGGAGAAAGGGATAATCAGCGAAAGACTTAACTTTGGGGCAAATGTATTTTTATGGGGGAACAATTTGACAGTAGGCTCTAAGTAAACTAATGTCATTATTTTGTCACATTGTCAAACTCACCAGTCCTTACTTATTGCTCTTACAGTAGCTGGATGTTTGTACCAAAAAAAATAGAGCACAATATCCATCACTAGATTATGCCCCCAAGAAAAGACTAAATTTGCTAACCCCAATTGCATTTGGCTAAAAATGTGGCTCTGAAAATGCCCACTAGCAAAAGCACTGAAGGCTTAAAGTACAAGGGACACAAGTGAGAGCATCCAAGTCAGTGCTTTTCTTATGACCCCAAGGAGTGCACTCCTGCCTTGGGGTGCCTCTTGCGCCTCCTGGACAGAACCAGCTGTATCCTCCTGGTCAGTGATAAATGACTCGGTGAAGGCAGCAGGAAGCATGGGTGCCATGGGAGACAGAGCGCCCGCAGCATGATTCCCTACAGTTGTGGGACCTAAGTGTTTCCGTTGTGCATTTACAGTTCTCCAATATTTCTCTGTTAAAAATTCTGATGTGGAAACAAAACAAAACAATGTGGTTTCTGTTTATTGAATGTAACTTGACTGATAGAGTTGGTTTACAAAAACTGGAACCTGCGCTTGTGCAAGTTGCTTTTGTTTAGCCAGCAGAACTTTCTCTCAAACTCTGTAATATTTATGAAAGCTACAAGAGAGTACATTCAGAGTTATTTAAAAAGCAAAGGCCGAATTTGGGTAATACTCACTATAAGTTACTTAATATTTCTATTTGTTCATGCAAATACCGTCTGAACCATTCCACAGCCTGCAGGAACTTTGGCCTCTAGAGCTGCCCGTTGGATACAATAATCTGGTTATTACAAAGGTAACAGTATCCATAATTTATAAAGATCTCTGACAAATCAAGATAGTAAACATCCTAATAGCAAAATGGACAAAGAACATGAAAAAGTAATTTACACAAAAAAAGAGTTTTAATGGCAAACAAGTATATATATAAATGTTCATATGCTTAGCTAATAATGAAGAAATTGCTAACTTAAATAATAAGGTATTATTTTTACCATCAAATTAGAAAAACAGTCAATACAACACCCAACTGTTGGTGAAGGTTCAGAGAAAAGGGCACTCATATATATATATACTGGTGGGTAAGATTTAAATTAGTATAAACATTCTGAAGACAGTTTGAATCACGGTGTCAAAGCACCTTAGACATACACGCTCTTTGATATAGCAATTCTACTTACAGGAATTTATCCTAAGGAAATAATGGATAACATGGTAAATGATTTAGGTACAAAGGTATTCACCGTCAGTGATAATTCTAGAATTTCTGTTTAGGAAGGAATTATGCAAAAATTTGATTGACAGAGCAGGAACCCTGAAGCTCTGTGGGCATAGCACTTTGTTATGAAAACAGACTTCCTTAGCAGGAAAAGAAGGGCTTGGCAGAGATTGAGGGAATTTCAGCCATCCAAGCTATCCTGTGGCATATAATTGTTCAACAAATTATTAGTTACAATATGAAAACACTGGAAACAACCTAAACAACCCTGGACAAAAGTAGAATGCTATCTATTAAGAAGGGTAATGTAGCTGGATATTTACACATATGGAAAGGTATTCATGATATATAAGTGGGAAAAAATGATAAAACTATACATTTAACATGATCCCATGAAATATATATTTGTATAGAAAAATATTTGAAAGACAACACAACAAAATGCTAACATGAATAGCAGTAACCTCTGGGTTGTATAAGTTTTTATTTCCTTTTATTTCCTTTTGCTTATCTGATTTTTCTTTTTTAAAGTGAACAGGTTTTGCTTTTGTGAGAAGAACAAATGTTAAAAAGTCATAAAGATAGCAAAAAAACCTAGTTACTCAAGAATGTCTACTCTTTCTGAAAAACAATCTTTTTAGACTGGATCTGTATTGTTTCTTTTACATGTACCAAGGATCTTAAACAATAATGAATCTAATAATGGGAATGTTGGACAGCAGAATATCTATTATGCCCACATTCCCCAAACATGAAGATTGCTGTCTACTATACTTCCAAAGGGGAACAGAATTTTTAAATTTCCAGAGGACTTGAAACCTTATATTCTACCAATTAGGGCAAAGAGAAATAGGGCAATATATTTCAAAGTTCCATTTAGGGCAAGCCATCTTCAGAAAAGAGATATGTATTTAAGGTGTGGGAAATTCATTCAAAACTAAACTCTGGTATTCCTGATTCTTAGCTTTGACTATGACTGTGTCCATAACTTAGCTTAAGCTAAATGTACCCTATTTCAATCTATATGGTTTGTCTAATCAACTGACTTCTCTCTCCACAGGCAGAGTTGAGATTAGTTAGTAATGAGTTTGGAGAGTGTTTTGAAAGGAAATGAGACATTACAATTCCCTATTAATGTTGTTACACTTTAGTAATAGTGCTAGGATCTAAGCACAACCTTCTAGTGTTAGAGGTGAAATTACTTCTACCAATGAGCCCCACTACTATGGTATGAAATGGAATATATACTAATAGGACTAGTAAGGCAGCACAGAGGAGAAAGAAGATAAGCAGATTATCCAGTTGAGTTGATGATTACCAGACTAATTAACTCAGTAAACTCATCTATCAGAAACTTGACTTAATCAGATAACTTACAGCAACTAAATTAACCAGATAATTTAAGAAGTATGGTTTAGTTTCAAGTCTCCATGAAAAACACAGCTCTGTCAAAGGAGAAACAAAATTCATCAGCACATCATGAAGTAGTGTGTTCAAATGTCAAGAATTCATATAACACAAAATATTATCCCCATAAATTCAAAATTGCCAAATAATGTCTTCAATAAGAAAAATTCTGAATTGTGTTAAAAAAAACTTCCTTTCCAACACCAAAGACAACAAAAGCAAAAATGAAAAGGTGGGACTACCTCAATGTAAAAAGCTTCTGCACAGCAAAGAAAACAACCAACAAAATGAAAAGGCAACTGAATAGAGAAAATATGTGCAAATCATACATCTAATAAGGGATTAATATCTAAGATATATAAAGAACTCATACAACCCAACAGCAAAACAAAACAGCTAATTTACAAATGGGTAGAAGATCTGAGTAGACATTTTTCCAAAGAAGGCACACAGGTGGCTAATGGGTACATGAAGAGATGCTCAACATCACTAATCATCAAGGAAATGCAAGCCAAAACCACAATGAGATATCACCTCACACATGTTAGAATGGCTATTATCAAAAAGACAAGAAACAGCAAGTGTGGGTTAGGAAGTGGAGAAAAGGGAACCTTTGTACACTGTTGGTGGAAATGTAAATTGGTGTAATCACTATAGAAAATGTTATGGAGGTTCCTCAAAAAAATGAACAATAGAACCGTCATATGATCCAACAGTTCCACTCCTGGGTATTTATTGAAAGAAAATAAAAACACTAACTTGAAAAGGTATCTGCACCCACATGTCATTGCCAAATTGTATACAATAGCCAAGATATGGAAAATAGTGTTCATAGATGGATGAATGGATAAAGAAGTCGTGTCTGTGTGTATGTGTATAAAATGGAATGTTACTCAGCCATAAGAAAGAATGAAATCTTGCCATTTGCAAAAATATGGATGGGCCTTAAAGTATTCTACTAAGTGAAATAAGTTAGGGAAAGAAAAGTACTGTCTGATCTCATACGTGGAATCTTAAAAAAAACAAAACCTTAGCTCATAGAGATAGAGAACAGACTGTTGGTTGCTGGAGGGTCTTGGGTGGGGAATGATATGTGGGGGGACAGGCAAAGTGGGTGAAGGGGGTCAAAAGGTATAAAGTTCCAGTTATAAAACAAATAAGCCATGAGGGTGTAATGTACAGCATGGTGACTATAGCTAATAATACTAATAATACTGTGTTGCATATTTGAAAATTGCTAAGATAGTAGATTTCAAAAGCTTTCATCACAAGAAAAAAATTGTAGCTACATATGGTGATGGATGTTAACTAAACTTATTGTAATAATCATTTTGCATTGTATACTGAAAATGGAAGTTCCTATAGCCAGGATCCTCACCTCACCCTAAACTACTTGATGATGTAATTGGCCTACTGCTAGGCGAATGCTCCCACACCTGTTGGCAATGAGCGATTATTGACTGAGTCACTATATAAAGAGCTCTGCCCACTGCTTTTGGAGGAGGCAGAGATAGAGGTGGATTAGGGACCTGCAGACTGCTGGATTCTAGTGCTCCACCTACAGCCGTGAGAATAAAGCCAGGTACAAACCCTTTTACCCCAAGAACCTTCCATTGTCAATACTTGGTCTCAATGAATCCATAGTGAACCTGTCGGGCTGAAACCCTCAGGCGAGACAGATACAATTAGCGAATCATGTTGTACACCTGAAACTAATATAAGGTTATATGCCAATTACAGTCAATCTAAAAAAAGCTTCCCTTCTTACCTTCCTAGAAGAAAAGTCACAGTGAATAAATATTATAGACAACAGCATTTCAAGTATTTCAACCCAAACTAAAAGCAGTACAGTGTCCCCTGAAACCACAATTCTGGTTGCCTGGTCTGGAATCAAAATGAGTTATCTGGAAAAATGCAAAGTTTAAATGGTGACTACTGCAATGGAGGGGAAAGGACTTGAGAAATGTCCTCACAGGCATTCTTCATTCTAGTTTCGTGAAGAATAACATCTTTTACTTCAAGTTGTCATGTGTCTCTTCCAGTTTCACTTCCTTAGTCTGTAATAAACCCACCTGGGCACTAATTTCACTGATGAAAGTCATCACCGGACAGACATTTAGTGCCTTAAGACTTTTTCTAGCTTAAATAATTTCTTCCTTTGGTCTTTACAGAGAATTCTGTTGAAGTGCTTTCTGCGCAACGGTTTTCACACCATCTCACAAGGGGGTTTGAGGATTACCCAGCTGTCTTTTCAATTATTTACGGAATATTTACCTCTTCATAGAGTAAGACAGATTTCTCAGCCCTTCCTGTTCTATTTGTCTCAGGAATCAGGAGACCAAGCCAACTCCCAAAGGAGGCTTTGGGGTCCAAGCAAAGTTACAGCAGGAAGCGAGCGGCAGGACAACAGGGTGATGCTGCGTAGTTCTCCTGGATGTCGGCCTCAGAGCGTCCGGGCGCACATCACTCCCAGCCCCGTCAAGGATTCAGGGTGCAAGGGCTAAACGGAGGGCCGCCAGAGAGCCACAGGGGACAGAACCTGGGTTCCATGCCATTCCAGAGGGGACATATTAGAGGTTTCCAGGGCTGTGTGGTAAGCTTGGAAGTAAACCCCTTATCTTTGCATGGACTGAAAACAAGTTTTGCATCCCTCAAACTGTTGTTCAGGGAATTCATCTCATAGCTGGATCATCTCGAAAACTCTATACTCAAATCACAGCTTCCAATCACAACAGCTTTGACTGGGGCCGCAGGACAGAGAGGATCCAAGCGAGGCCCCCAGGAGCCAAGGGCAGAGCAGCGCGCGCCGAGCGGGTCCCTCCACTCGCCCAGGCGGAGCGCGGGACGGCGATAGCGGGGTACCCGGGACCCGCCGCCAGCGCCCCGGCCCTAGCCCACTTACCCTGGGGGGGTGCCTGGGCGCCGGCCCCCAGCCACAGCTGCAGGGCCAGGTGCAGCAGGACGAACACGGCTCCGCGCGGGGCCAGCATTGTGGCTTTTCCTGCTCTCCGAGGCGCCTGCGAGCGACGGCCGCGCTGGCCCTGCCTGGATGTCGCCGGTGTCCCCCGCGGGAGGCGCAGGTGAAGGGTGCGAGGCGTGGGGCGCGGCGTCCGGGCTGCCGTCGGGGCGGCGCTGGCGACCTGGCGCGGCGAAGAGCTGGGCGCTCGAGCGGCTGGGCCGGGCGGCCGCCGCGCGGCTCTTTAAGGTCCGGCCGCCCCGGGGGCGGGGAGGACCGAGGCCGGGGCGGCCCCCTTGGCTGGGATCTCCCTTCTCCGGAAAGAGCGGGGCGGCGCAGGGAGGGCGCGAGGGTGGGGACGGGAAGAGACCCGCCGACCCGGGGCTGGGGCGCGCGCGGCGAGGCGGTCAGGAGAGCGGGGGGAGCGAGGATGGAAAGCAGGGGCCGCTGAGAAAGCCAGGGTCGTGCGCGGCGCGGGACAGGGTAGAGGCGAGGGAGGGAAAGGGGGAGAAAGAAGGAAGAAAGTGACACCGACCCCGCTAGCTTTGGACACCATCAGTCTCCCCCACCTCCTGTCCTCCTTTTGTTTTCTGAAAGAACAACGTCGTTTGGACAGGCTTGTAACGGCCCCCTTGGTTCCCTTCTGACCCAACCCTGAAGGCTGTCCAGGAAACTCTCCTCAAGTAGTCCAGAGAGCGATTGGTTTCTTTTATTTCTTCAAGCTTTTCTTGAGCACTTCAAATGTTGAATAATTTTCCAATCAAGTACTGAGACATGAACAGTAAACGTTTGAAAGTTTTTGAGTTTTTGATGGAAGTAAAACACATCTCAAGGAATCCATCTGGACAGAACCATTTATAGGACCATGGTGCTTTATAGAGAATTTATTTTCAGTCCCGTTTCCAAACACTCCGCCTCCCACTTCTGTTTCTCTCTCCCGAAGGCTTCTGTGTGACACTTTAAAGGTATGGTAGTGGGACCTGAAAGGGAGGGAGGGAGCTTAAGGGTCAGACTTCCTCCTAGGCGAAGTCCCCTAAAAATAATTTGGATTAATTAGAGGAAAAAATACTTCAGAACAATGGCAAACGTCTTCCTCTTAAACAGTCTTGACTGAAGGACACGATCCAGCAAAATGTTTTTAAGCCCTATCTTTGCATCTTAAAGAATTTCATCTCAAAGTTTAAGAAGCTGTCTGCCACAAGCTGGAAGATTAACTCACCCTAGTCCCCAAATGCTGGAATAATTCCACACAATTCTGACTCCTTTTGCAGCTAATGACCTGGAGACTTAGGAGCTGCCTTCAGAGCTCTCTTCTATTTGAGGTCTAACATAGGTCCAATCCACGCTTCATTTCATGCACAATACCCTAAACTCACCCTTTGGGATGGGTCACCACGTGACTACACAGGAGAGAGCACTAAAAAAACGAAGGGTACAAGTTTCTAGCAACGTGACTGTAAACCAATAATGAGATAGGTTAGACTGGAGAATCTTCAAGTCTCCAAATTGTGTCTGCAGGAGTAGCCTGGGTTGGAGGGGGCTCCAGGCTCTCAACTTCTGCTTTAAGCGGAGCAGCGTTTCTTGTATGTTTTATACAGTGGAGTTCAGAGTAAGGAGGACTGAAAATTAAGTTATTTGAAGTTAGATATCATTTTTGGTCATCTTTGTTTCATTATCTTTGCTAGGCATCCCCAATTCCTAGCAAATTGTCAGTAAAATAGTTTGTACCAGTAGGTACAAAACAAATTTTGATTGAAAATGGATGACTCCTAAGTTATGAAGGAGCAAGAAAAGAATCAAATGACTTTCTTCTAGTCTAACAGACTTGGTAATCTAGTTTTGCTTCCAAAGAGCCTGTGTTTTTATGAAGCCATTCACTGGGAACTCTCAGTCAGCTTTTTCTTCATGCCCTCAGAATCAAGAAAAACTTTGATTACAGTAGTGGTATATATACACAATGGAATATTGTTCAGTCATAAGAAGAAAACAAATCCTACCATTCGCAACAACATGGATGGAGCTGGAGGGTATTATGCTCAGTGAAATAAACCAAGTGGAGAAAGACAAATACTAAATGATTTCACTCATCTGTGGAGTATAAGAACAAAGGAAAACTGAACGAACAAAAGAGCAGCAGACTCAGAGAACCCAAGAATGGACTAACAGTTGCCAAAGGGAAAGGGACTGGGTGAGTGGGAAGGGAGGGAGAAGGGGAATAAGGAGCATTATGATTGGCTCACATAATGTGGGGGTGGGCACAGGGAAGGCAGTATAGCACAGAGAAGACAAGTAGGGACTCTACAGAATCTTACTATGCTGATGGACAGTGACTGTAATGGGGTAAGTGATGGGGACTTGATAATGTCTAGTAACCACAATGTTGCCAAAGAAAAAGGAATTAAAATTTTTTGATTACAGTAAAATTCATTAAATTGGCTATGAAATCTATGGTACAGGAGGTAAAAGAGTTCATCAGTTTCTTTTGTGCCAGCTCATTAAAGTATATGTTGTTGCACTCTTCTCACTGAATTTGAATTTAATAATGTATTAGTTTATGTTTAATTTTTTTCAACGCCAGACTGTGAGCACCTTAGCACTTACTTCTTTTTGGTTGCCCCAATTCCAAGTACAGTGCCTAACACTTAATAGTGAGTAGCTCATTGAACTGACTTTCCTTCTTTTTGTACTTTAAAGGATAGGGGGTTGTAATAAATTAGTAATCCACTCACGTGGTAGACTGCAAAAATGGTCCCAATTCTTCATTCTTCTATATACACATCTTTTGCCTTTCCACTATGATTCTAGGCTTGGCATGTGACTTACTTGGCCAATAGGATTTTAGCAAGAGTGCCACGAGCAGGAGCTTGAAAAGTATGGTGTGATTGGGCTTGCTTACTCTTGCTTGTCTGCCTTTGCTGTGATAGCTGGCTGTGCTAGGCTGAAGGAGGATGGAGACATGAAGCAGAGCTGAGGCACCGCAGTTACCCTAGGCAAAGCCAACTGAGATCAGACTCAGACACGTAGTGAGTTCAGGCCAGATGAGCAGAGCTGTCTAGCTCACTCCAGGCATGTGAACAGTCAATGTTTATTTTTGCATTCCATTAAGATTTGGGGTTTCTTTTTGTTACGTAACATTACTGTAGGAATAGATAACCGATATGCTAGGTTTCCTCCTGTTTCTAACTATTGTAATAGAGAGTATGACTCCATTTTTTATGTTTGCTGACATCTTTTGAGCTTCATCACTCTCCTTCCTCTCAGTCCCACAAGTGAACAAGCTGATAAGAAACCTGGGTGCTCCTTCACTTGGTGCTGGCACAAAGTTCAAACCGTGTAAGCCCTACCATGCACAGGAATCCTCATCCCAGCCCTAGCCCCTAACCACCAGGAAAACCCCATTGCCATTCTCCTTTCCCTGCTCATTCAAGCCATCTCACATCGGCTTGGGAGCCTCTCCTGCACTCGCCCCTAAACCTCATTATGTGCATAATAAACCTTTTCAAACCCTCCTGTTGCATGTGTGGCATTATCGTCAGTCTAAACATCCAAACCCAGTTTTGTGTGTGGTATATCCATCCTGTTCCTTCTCCTTCTGTCTTTCAGATGTAGGAGAAGTTACTCATATCACACAACTGCTTCATGGCACAACGAAGTAGAAATTTTTTACATTTCTTTTGTTAATTGATATTTGAGCAAAGTTATCATTAGTTATGTCAAGTTTTCTACTTGAATTCTTGAATGGAATAGAAATAGATGATAATTAATAACATCTAAAGATGGTTTAAAGGGAATATGGTTTACACTCTAATGTGTGATGACATTTATGCCAGAGTGCTGGGAAATGTAGATGTTGGGTTACTATTTAGTTTGGTGTTAATAACAAAGGAAAGTGCTTGATTAAGTGACAGTATAATAGCTTCTCTAGAAACTAGTTAACACACATAAGGGCCCAGTAAATGAAGCAGGGGCTTTTGATTCGTGTGCAATTAAAAGTAAAAAACCTTTTTTTCCAGAGCTTAAAGGATATTTTGCTCTAGAAATTAGACACTAAAGATTAGTGAAGCAAGAAGTATATAAAATCACTCATTTTCAATCTCACTAAAGGTCTAAGTAGACTATTAAAAACCTCTCATTATGCTTCTTTAATAGGCTATACTAAATACTGTATAAAAATACCTTAGAAAAAGAAGCCAGAAATACACTTGTGAGGACATTTATTACAAATAACTATGTCTACCCAAGTTGAAGTCCAGAGAAAGTTTTGACAACTACCATTTCTTAAAGTATCTACTTTTCTTCATTAAATAATACACTAATCCACCCACATGGTGCTTCCTATAATGTCTAATGTAACAATGATTATCATGCCAGGAAAATTCCAAACGTAGTGCCAGATGTCTAAATGTATTTGCTAAGAAAACGTAATACAAAGTGCAATGAAACAATAGGGGCATAAAGCAAACTTGAAAATATGCTAAAATTCTCTTCATTTGGTTGTGAGGAGCTTATAATTTGGGATAATTTGATATGAATTGGATTGAAGTTCATCTATGGAAAGAAAAGTTTATAAGCAAATGGATAGTGTTACTTGAATTCCTGGGGGCATGTTTAACCTAACTAAAAGAACTAACACATGAAGGATTTTAGTAGTTAACTGTCAATGGAAAAGCTGGTACTGCTAATTAAAAATGAGCCCTAATGAGTTCATTAAAGGAGCTGGACTATAGTTTTTCACAACTCCAAATTCTGAAGTTATGTGGGTGTTGCTATCCAATCATTAACAAAAGTGTTGAATAAAAAAGAATGTTTGCTTTTCAAGCATGATATATTAATTGAAGTTTCTTCTCATTAATGTAATCCATTATTCAACAAATAATTACTATGGTATGTTCATTAATTCACTCAAGAAATGTTTTTGACAGTATAATATTCTAGACACAACATCCAGAATATACCCAGCATGGAGTTAGACAATGGGCCACAAAGGTGAATGAAATGCAGTTCTTATTCTTCAACTCAGAAAAACAGATGATAAAAGTAATATGATAAGGGCTATACTAGGCATGTGTTCAAAGAAATATGGAAATACTGAGGAAAAAGCAACCTGGAGTTAGAATTAGAAAAGTCTTCCTAGAAGAGCTGGGTTTTCATTTTTGTCCTAAAGGATAAGGAGGCATTCCCCATGCAACAAAATAAGGGAAGAACATTGCAAGCAGAGGGAATGTGTGTTATATGCAAGACCGTGGAGGGAGTTGTCAAGATGGCATCTGGGGTTCTGACCTGGGCAACTTGGCGAACTGCAATGCTATTCACTGAGATATGGGGGGTAGATGACAATAGGGCTTAGCCATATTAAGGTCAAGTCACTTTCAAGACATTCAAATGGAGCTGTCCGTTAGGTATTTATATGGGTCCGTGACTCAGGAGAGAGGTTTAAAGGCGTGGGTATCATTAATTTATAAGTAGCAACCAAAGGTGTAGGTGTAGATGAGACTATGTCAGAAGAAGGGTGTGTAGAAGGAGGAAAGAAAACTGAAGAACACTCGCATTCAGGACCAGTAGAGAAGGGGAAGTTGTCAATAAAGATAGAAATATGTAAAGAACATTGGGAACATGTGGTAGCAGGAGGCATGGTGAATAGTATCAATGGAGAGAGGTCAAGCAAGATAAGAACTAAAAACTGTGCTTGGGTTTATCAGCACAGAAGCTACTGGTGATTCTGTTGAAAGCCATTTGATGGAGTAGTGTGGGTGGAAGAAAGGCAGACTACTGCCCTCTGAGAAGGAGGATGACAGACTTTGCAAGCAGAGGGAATGTGTGTTGTGTGCAAAACCATGGAAGGAGATGTCAAGACAATGTCTGGGGTGAAGTGGAGATAGTAGGGATAATAATAAAAGTAAGATAACTTTCAAGAAGCTTGCCTGTGAAGTGGAAGGTGGAGACAGGGCAGTAGCTATTGGGAGAGATGTAAACATTTTTTTTTTGGAAGAAATCACTTTATTAAACAAAAGCTGGTTTAAGCAGCCCACACAAACATCTGCCCAAACTCAATACCATCTCAATGAACCTCTGTACAGCAAGAACACCTTTTTCCATTGCAATTCTGAAGCAAGGAAGCTACAAATGATAGAAGAGAGGTTTAACTGGTGGTTTTACACTTTATATCATCACTACAGTTATATTCTTATGCTAAATTAACTTGTTCATGAGAGATGATTTTCCATGTCTTCCATTTGAACTTGATTAGGCTAATCCATTTGCCAATCGGCACCGTTTCAGCACTTCACAGAAACTCTCACAAAGCTTAAGGACACCTTGGTTCTGGGCACACTCCAGAAATGGTGTTCTCTCACGGTGGCAAGGGCCAACCTGCTACTGCTGCAAGTGTGCGGGCTGGGCTCCCTAAGGCTCCTGGTAAGTGACATCAGGCCTCTGGTGCTTGGCATTACCTCTTCCACCAAAACCCCGAGTGGTGGCATGACCTAGAGTGTGCCTGGCAGAGCCCACAGCCATGCCTGCTGCAGCGGCTGCCATCTCAGCCATCAGACCTGGCTGCTGAGGTGCAGCAGCAGGTAGGCCAATACCAGATGGTGGATCCTCAGCTGGGGGCTGAGTGCTGGTGCTGGCCTGGACACGGCTCCCATCAGAGGCCCCTAGCAGGCTGGAGGGACCATGCGGGAGGTGCGGTTTCAGCTCCCATGCACATCACTACAGGGTGGCTTAGTGAAGAGAATGGTAATATTCAGGGCCTAGATGTGAACATATTTCTGTTTAACTAGGGGGAGTAGTTGATATGTGATTTTTCTTAAGCACTAGAAATATAACTAGTATCATGTGGTCTATGAAATTTAATATTTTATGTTTTCTTATAACAGTTTCTCATTTTGTGCATCACATCACCCCTCTAACAAGCTTCAAAGCATGAGGATTTTCTGTATAAGACAGTCACAGAATTCCCATTCCAGGGACTCATTATCTATTAAAAAATTTTTTTATTAAGGTATGATTGATATACACTCTTATGAAGGTTTCACATGAAAAAGCAATGTGTTTACTACATTTACCTATATTATCAAGTCCCCACCCATAGTGCAGTGCAGTCACTGTCCATCACTGCAGCAAGATGCCGCAAATTCACTATATGCCTTCTCTGCGCTACACTGTTCTCCCCATGATACCCCACACCATGTGTACAAAACATACTACCCCTCAATCCCCTTCTCCCTCCCTCCCCACCCACCTTCCCACACCCCTTCCCTTTAGCCCTTTAGTAAACACTAGTTCATTCTTGGAGTCTCTGAGTCTGCTGCCATTTTGTTCCTTCAGTTTTGCTTCATTATTACACTCCACAAATGAGGGAAATCATTTGGCATTTGTCTTTCTCCACCTGGCTTACTTCACTGAGCATAATATCCTCCAGCTCCATCCATGTTGTTGCAGATGGTAAGATTTGTTTCTTTCTTATAGCTGAATAGTATTCCATTGTGTATATGTACCACCTCTTCTTTATCCATTCATCTACTGATGGACACTTAGGTTGCTTCCATATCTTGGCTATTGTAAAAAATGCTGCAATAAACATAGGGGTACATATGTCTTTTTGAATCTGAGAAGTTGTATTTTTTGGGTAAATTCCAAGGAGTGGAATTCCAGGGTCAAATGGTATTTCTATTTTTAGTTTTTTGAGGAACCTCCATATTGCTTTCCACTGTGGTTGAACTAGCTTACTTTCCCACCAGCAGTATAGGAGGGTTCCCCTTTCTCCACATCCTCACCAGCATTTGTTGTTCTTAGTCTTTTCTAAGCTGGCCATCCTTATTGGTGTGAGGTGAATCCTCATTGTGGTTTTAATTTGCATTTCCTTGATGATAAGTGATGTGGAGCATCTTTTCATGTGTCTGTTGGCCATCTGAATTTCTTCTTTGGAGAACTGTTTCTTCATATCCTTTGCCCATTTGTTAATTGGGTTATTTGGTTTTTGGGTGTTGATGTGTGTAAGTTCTTTATATATTTTGGATGTTAATCCCTTGTCAGATATGTCATTTACAAATATATTCTCCCATATTGTAGGATGCCTTTTTGTTCTGTTGATGGTGTCCTTTGCCATACAGAAACTTTTTAGTTTCTGATATAGTCCCATAAGTTCATTTTTGCTTTTGTTTCCCTTGCTCGAGGAGATGCGTTCAGGAAGAAGTTGCTCATGCTTATATTCAGGAGATGTTTGCCTATGTTGTCTTCTAAGAGTTTTATGGTTTCATGACTTACATTCAGGTCTTTGATTCATTTTTTTTTACTTTTGTGTATGGGGTTAGACAATAATCTAGTTTCATTCTCTTGCATGTAGCTGTCCAGTTTTGCCAGCACCATCTGTTGAAGAGGATTGGTTTGGGTATTCAGGGTCTTTTGTGGTTCCATATGAATTTTAGAATGATTTTCTCTAGTTCATTGAAGAATGCTGTTGGTACTCTGATAGGAATTGCATTGAATCTATAGATTGCTTCAGGCAGGATGGCCATTTTGACAATATTAATCATTACTATCCATGACCATGGGATAAGTTTCCATTTATTGGTATCTTCTTTAATTTCTCTCATGAGTGTCTTGTAGTTTTCAGGGTATAGGTCTTTCACTTCCTTGGTTAGGTTTATTCCTAGGTATTTTTTTTTTTTTTTGGTGCAACTGTGAATGGAATTGTTTTCCTGATTTCTGTTTTGGCTAGTTCATTGTTAATGTATAGGAATGCCACAGATTTCTGCACATTAATTTTGTATCCTGCAACTTTGCTGAATTCAGATATTAGATCTAGTAGTTTTGGAGTGGAGTCTTTAGGGTTTTTATGTACAATATCATGTCATCTGCAAATAGGGACAGTTTAACTTCTTCCTTGCTGATCTGGACGCCTTTTATTTCTTTGTGTTGTCTGATTGCTGTGGCTAGGACCTCCAGTACTATGTTGAATAGAAGTGGGGAGAGTGGGCATCCTTGTGTTGTTCCCAATCTTAAAGGAAAAGCTTTCACCTTCTTGCTGTTAAGTATAATGTTGACTGTGGGTTTGTCATATATGGCCTTTATTATATTGAGGTACTTGCCCTCTATACCCATTTTGTTGAGAGTTTTTATCATGAATGGATGTTGAATTTTGTCCAATACTTTTTCAGCATCTATGGAGATGATCATGTGGTTTTTGTTCTTATTTCTGTTGATGTGGTGGATGATGTTGATGGATTTTTGAATGGTGTACAATCCTTGCATCCCTGGAATAAATCCTATTTGATCCTAATGGATGATCTTTTTGATGTATTTTTGAATTCGGTTTGCTAAAATTTTGTTGAGTATTTTTGCATCTATGTTCATCAGGGATATTGGTCTGTAATTTTCTTTTTTGGTGGGGTCTTTGCCTGGTTTTGGTATTAGAGTGATGCTGGCCTCATAGAATGAGTTTGGGAGTATTCCCTTCTTTCTATTTTTTGGAAAACTTTAAGGAGAATGGGTATTAGGTCTGCACTAAATGTTTGATAAAATTCAGTGGTGAAGCCATCTGGTCTAGTGGTTTTGTACTTTGGTAGTTTTTTGATTACCAGTTCAATTTCATTGCTGGTAATTGGTCTGTTCAGATTTTCTGTTTCTTCCTTGGTCAGCCTTGGAAGGTTGTATTTTTCTAGAAAGTTGTCCATTTCTCCTAGGTTATCCAGTTTGTTAGCATATAATTTTTCATAGTATTCTCTAATAGTTATTTGTATTTCTGTAGTGTTCATAGTGATTTTTCCTTTCTCATTTCTGATTCTGTTTATATGTGTAGACTCTCTTTTTTTCTTGATAAGTTTGGCTAGGGGTTTTTCTATTTTGTTTATTTTCTCAAAGAACCAGCTATTGCTTTCATTGATTCTTTCTATTATTTTATTCTTCTCAATTTTATTTATTTCTACTCTAATCTTTATTATGTCCCTCCTTCTACTGACTTTGGGAATCATTTGTTCTTCTTTTTCTATTTTCATTAGTTGTGAGTTTAGACTGCTTATATGGAATTGTTCTTCTTTCCTGAGGTAGGCCTGTATTGCAATACACTTTCCTCTTAGCATGGCCTTGGCTGCATCCCACAGCTTTTGTGGTGTTGAATTCTTGTTTTCATTTGTCTCCATATATTGCTTGATCTCTGTTTTTATTTGTCATTGATCCATTGGTTATTTAGGAGCATGTTGTAAAGCCTCCATGTGTTTGTGGGATTTTTCATTTTCTTTGTGTAATTTATTTCTAGTTTCATACCTTTGTAGTCTGAGAAACTGGTTAGTACAATTTCAATATTTTTGAATTTACTGAAGCTCTTTTTGTGGCCTTGTATATGATCTATTCTTGAAAATGTTCCATGTGCACTTGAGAAGAATGTGTATTCTGCTGCTTTTGGGTGTAGAGTTGTGTAGATGTCTGTTAGGTCCATCTGTTCTAATGAGTTGTTCAGTGCCTCTGTGTCCTTACTTATTTTCTGTCTCATTGATCTGTCTTTCAGAGTAAGTGGAGTATTGAAGTCCCCTAGAATGAATGCATTGCATTCTATTTCCCCTTTTAATTCAGTTGGTATTTGTTTCACATATGTAGGTGCTCCTGTGTTGGGAGCATAGATATTTATAATGGTTATGTCTTCTTGTTGGATTGACCCCTTTATCACTAAATAATGTCCTTCTTTGTCTCTTGTTACTTTCTTTGTTTTGAAGTCTATTTTGTCTGATACAAGTACTGCAACTCCTGCTTTTTTCTTTCTATTAGTTGCATGAAATATCTTTTTCCATCCCTTCACTTTTAGTCTGTGTATGTCTTTGGGTTTAAAGTGAGTCTCTTGTAGGCAGTATATAGATAGGTCTTGTTTTTTTTATCCATTCAGTGACTCTATGTCTTTTGATTGGTGCATTCAGTCCATTTACATTTAGGATGATCATCGATAGGTGTGTATTTATTGCCATTGCAGACTTTAGATTCGTGGTTACCAAAGGTTCAAGGTTAACTTCCTTACTATCTAAGAGTCTAGCTTAACTCACTTAATATGCTATTACAAACACATTCTAAAGGTTCTTTTCTTTTTCTCCTCCTTTTTCTTCCTCCTCCATTCTTTATATATTAGGTATCATATTCCGTTCTCTTTGTCTATACCTTGATTGACTTTGGCAATAGTTAATTTAATTTTGCATTTGCTTAGTAATTAGCTGTTCTACTTTCTTTACTGTGGTTTTATTACCTCTGGTGACAGCTATTAAACCATAGGAACTTCCGTCTATAGCAGTCCCTCCAAAATAGACTGTAGAGATGGTTTTTGGGAGGTAAATTCCTTCAATTTTTGCTTGTCTGGGAATTGTTTAATCCCTCCTTCATATTTAAATGATAATCATGCTGGATACAGTATCCTTGGTTCCAGGCCCTTCTGCTTCATTGCATTAAATACATCATGCCACTCCCTTCTGTCTTGTAAGGTTTCTGCTAGCCTGTTGGGCTTTCCTTTGTATGTGATCTTATTTCTGTCTCTGGCTTCTTTTAACAGTCTCTCCTTATCTTTGATCTTTTCCATTTTAACTACTATGTGTCTTGGTGTTGTCTTCCTTGGGTCCCTTGTGTTGGGAGATCTGTAGATCTCCATGGCCTGAGAGGCTATCTCCTTCCCCAGATTGGGGAAGTTTTCAGCAGTTACCTCCTCAAAGACTTTCTATCCCTTTCTTTCTCTCTTCTTCTTCTGATACACCTATAATGCAAATACTGTTCCGTTTAGATTGGTCACACAGTTCTCTCAATATTCTTTCATTCTTAGAGACGCTTTTTTCTCTCTGTGCCTCAGCTTCTTTATATTCTTCTTCTCTAGTTTCTATTTCATTTATCGTCTTCTCCACCATATCCAGTCTGCTTTTAATTCCCTCCATTGTGCTCTTCAACAATTGGATCTCTGACTGGAATTCATTCCTGAGTTCTTGAAAATCTTTCCATACCTCCATTAGTATGTTAATGATTTTTATTTTGAACTCCCTTTCAGGAAGAGTCCTGAGGTCCATGTCATCTTTCTCAGGAGTTATATTAATTTTACTCTGTACCAGGTTCCTTTGGCATTTCATATTTGCATATGGCGCCCTCTAGTGCCCAGAAGCTCTACTCTCTAGAGCTGCTCAGCCCCTGAAGCAATGTCGGGTGTCACAGGGGAGTGGTATTGGTGCCTGGGGGGAGGAAAGAGCTGTTTCCCGCTTCCCGGCTGCTTTGCCTGTCTCCATTGCCTGAACCAGTAGGCCTAGCACACAGGTATAAGCCTCTATGCTTTGCGTTTGTAGTTGCTGTAGACAGATCTTCCCTCTGACTGGCCTATCACCAGGGTAGGGTTTGCCGGTTTGTGAGCCAGGTGGGGCAGGCTGGGAGAAAGGTGCAGTAGGTTGCCTATCACGGAGGGGGTCCTTGAAGCTGTGTAGCTAGCCAGGGAGCTGGAGCACCTGGAAATCGTGAAAGCTCCCACCCTGCTGGGCAGAGTACACCTGGACAATTTTGTCTACCTGTCCTTTCTCCTGAGGAGTAAGCTCTGTGCCATCCTTGCCCCTTTAGCAGCCCTCTTGCTAAGGGCTTCCTTGTTAGGAAGTCTCTCAGACTGCCCAACTTTCTTTTGTCCCAGAGCAGCTGGATATGGATCCCTGCTTTCCACAAGCAGCTGGAATCTCAGTCTCTCCAGGAATTCTGCCTGTGTTAGCTTTCCAATCCCCTAATCACGAGAGTATCATGAAAGCACCATGGAATGTAGGTTTGTGCTCCCAGAGCGGATCTCTGGAGTTAGATATTTAGCAGCCCCAGGCCTCCACTCCCTCCCCGCTCCAGTTGTGTTCCTCCAGCTGGTGAGCTGGGGTGAGGGAAGGGCTTAGGTCCCACTTGGCCACAGCTTTGGTACATTACCCTGTTCCATGAGGTCTGCTCTTTTCTCCAGGTGTATGTGGTCTGGCGCAGTCATCTTTCCTGATGCTCTTTCAGGATTAGTGGTATTAATCATATTTTCATATTATATGCGGTTTTAGGAGGAAGCCTCTGTCTCACCTCTCACACCACCATGTTTAATCTCTCTCCTCATTATCTCTTATAACATGAAGTCCAGAGGAAGAGAGTTGCAGGGGTAGTTCAGTGAATTAACAATGTTATACCTCTGGATCAGCTCTTGGACTTCCCTCATGGTTGCAAGATGGCTGCTGCTTCTCCAAACATCATATCTTTTCATGACATCATACAAAATTAGGAAGAAGGAGAGGGTGAGGCTTCCGCTCTTGCACCTCTCCCTCCCTCCCTCCCTCCCTTCCTCTTTCTCACTCTTCCTTTCTTTTTTCAGTGAGGAAAACCTTTTCCAGAAGCACCCAGACTGGGCCACAGACATACTATCTATTTTCTGCCAAGAAGGGTGGGAAAGCAATGACTGGTGTTTTCAGACTTTATTGTGGGAGTGGACTTTACCAGGAAGGAAGAGGGAGGGGAGAATGGATAACAGACTGCATCAGCTTGGTCACCTACAGGCTCTGTGTCTTCCACTTCATTTGTGCCCTCCATAGTTCTGGGTGCTTACAGGCAGGTCTTTGGTAAATGGTTCTTATTCCTTTGTGGGGCTCATAGTGGGAAAAAACAAATAGGTAGAGCTAGAAGAGAAGTGGAGTAGTGGTAAATTAGAATGGGGAAGGGTGTGGGGACAAGTAGCAGACTTAGGGAAAAGAGGATGGGCAAAAAGAGACAAAATAACTTCAGTTTCAATGGACTTAATGTGAAGAATACTCTTAATATATAAAAAGTTCTAGACCAGGGATTGGCAAACTGGCCCACAGTCAAGATGGGACCCATGACCTGTTTTTGTAGGGTCAGCAAACTAAAAAGAGTGTTTGCATTTTTTAATGGTTGGGAGAAAAATTAAAGAACAGTATTATTTCTGACATGTGAAAACTATTGTAAAATTCAAATGTCAAGGTCTGTAAGTAAAGTTTTATTGGAACACAGCCATGATCTCTTGTCTGTGGCTTCTGTGGCACAACCACGAAGTCAAGTAGTGACAAGAGTCCATATGTCCTGTGTGGGCCTGAAGTATTTACTCTCTGGCCCTTTACAGAAAAAGTTACTGACCCCTGTTTTAGACCATACATTTTTCTGAAAGTCCTCTTATGTTTGAGTTAATTATTATTAAGCCAAAGAAAAGATGGGAAGGAAGTGGAAGCAAATACTAGTGGATTTCAGTTGCTGACATTCCATTCCTTAGTGTCCTCTCTTCTATTCAGACTTAGGAATTGAGGGGCACAGGGCATGAGAGTTACAACTTGCTTCCCAGCACTGCAAACTAATAAATATTATATCTACTGTTCCTCTTGTCTTTCTCCCTAGGTGCCGTATTTTTCCAGTGGTATTAAAATGGACCAGCTTCACATCAGTTTCAGGAGAAATGGGAGGGCGTTGGTGACTGGCTTGAAAAACCTAATGAAAATGTAACTCCTTTTATGGGATCTAGGAAAATGTGGACTGCAAACATTTTATTATCCCGTTTGAGCATTAAATGTCACTGGTATATGGTATGTGTTTCATTGTATGTGTCAGTTAAAAATGAAATTCCAACATATATTTCTCAAAGAGATTTCCTTGTGGAGTGCTGGCATGTCCCTTCACACAAGTAATTCTCAGCATGGATATAATCGCTAGTGATGATTTGGGCTGCTGCCCTTAAAAGTTGACCAGAGGGAGACAAAAAGAGATGACAAATCCAGTAAGCGAGCCAGAAATGAGCAAAGGTCACAGAGCTACAAAGGAGGACGAGAGGAGGAAAAGGGGATGAGGGAAGACTGGGTAGGAAAGGTGAGAAGGCAGCAAATGGTCCCTCAGGCCATGCTGCTGAGTGCTGGCTCCTCTTGGTGTGCCTGTCAAAGAGTCCCACGCTCCACAGAATACCTTCATCTTTGGCCATCCCCACCCAGCCAGTCTCCCTGGAATGGAGGAGCTCATGAGCTCATTTCCTAGCTCCCCCTTTGGAGAGGGAGGCTTCTCCGTCACAGCTCCCTGAAGTTGCCAGTGGGGCTGCAGGCTTTAGCGCTAGTCCCTTGAGGACTACTGTTCCTCTTATCCTGGTCACAGCTGCAATCTTTCAACATTGTCTGCCTGTCTGATAGTTAAGCAATGAATATTAGAGGCTGGCAGACTTGCCCTAGCACACTTTATCAGGGCTTTTCCTGTGACATTATGACTAGTTTCTCTCATCTTCATTTGTGCAACACAACTTACTTACATGTATATACTTGAATGCACAGTCATGCATGCACATGTATGCATGAATACAGGAATACACACACACACACACACACACACACACACACACACACACACACTATCTTTTTCTCCTGTGGGAGTCTTCGTAACCCACATAAAAATAGTAATCAACTTTATCTTGTTCAGATATAGAGTCCTGTATTAGATTTAATCTCAATTAATTTCCCCAGCAACGAGGATGGTTATAATTCCCACTGCACACCCTGGAAAACTAGGGTCAGGGAGGTTGAACAACTTTCCCAAGGAAATGCCAGATCTGGGACTCAAATTCAGGTCTCTGACCCCAGGCCCAGCATCTGTCTGCTCCGCTGCACTGCCTTAGGGAGAAGGGTGTCTGATCAACGCATAAAATCCTGCTTTCTGGGCAGACTAAGTGAAGTGAAGCATTAAGAATGGATTTCTTGTTATTAATGTACCTCATTTCCTTCTAATATGATATGCGAAACCAAAAGCCAAGTTTTCCAGTATTTGCTTTTTCTTCTTTACACTTTTTAAACAACATTGCCAGAATGGCTGAGGTCACTAGCGCAGCATGTCATGACCCAACTGTGCACTGGGAAGGAATGCTGCGTCTGATCTGGAGAGGTGGCAGGGTGGAGCCACACCTGGGTTTGAAACCCATTCAGTCACTTACTTGGTGTAGGGCCTTGGGGAAGTCCCGAAAGCCTTCGCTGGGGGAGGGGGACGGTGTCTCCTTTTCTCCCTGGGAAATGGGAATGACGCCTGCCTTCTGAGTGGTAATGAGGACTAGCTCCAGGATGGTGCCTGACAAATTATAGCTTTCAATCAGCAGAGAGGGTTGGGCTATGACTTCGGAGACCTGAAGCCGATTCCCAAGGTCGCGTCTTGGTTCGGAATGCAGGAGGCTCCTCCGCGGTACTGTTTGGCTTTGATCCTGCCTCCCGCACTGTGTGCTCTTGGGAAGCGACTTGCAGGCTCTCTTCCTTAGACTGGAGTGTCATTTGTAAGATGGGAGATGCTAATGGTATACCTTCTGTGAGGCGAGTGGAGATGTCAATAGCACTTTCCATGTGAGAGAGTAAATACGAACATTTAACCTAGTGCTTGGCACGTAGTTCTTTCATTGTCATTATTATCTTTTTAAATTTTTTAAATGAGGTTCAGGTATTTCCATTTGTAGTTGAGTTTGTTATCTATTATTATCCAGAGCCTAAATGAGAGGAAATGGGGAAGCAGCAGGTTGCCTTGACAATCTTTAAGCAAGTAGAGCACATTCTCTTAAGGAAAGGCCACCTAACCTTGTAAAAAGAAGGGAAGCACAGCAGGACTTAGAGGAAATTTTAATTACCCCAACCATAAGCAGAGTTAATGCTTTTGGCTACCTTGGTACCCTAGGGCAAAAAGTGAGCTCCAAATTAAGGGAGCCGCTGTGCTACGATATGTAAACAAGATAATCTCACTCCTGAGTGACTCTATGTGTGTGCAGGGACAGCTAGATGTGTCGGGCAACATACAGATCAGAAAAATAGAGAGCATGGGGTTGTTACAGGGCAAGGAAGGTCCAGGGATAAAAATAGCCTCCATCAGCGACCTGTAATTGACACTGGGGAATAGTTATTCTTCTATCCTCAGGGACGGTGGGATACCACAGAATGATATGATTCTGAGATTTGCTTGTTGCAGAATAGATAATCGTTGTTTACTTTTCTTTTCTTTCTCTATTTTTCTTCAATAAATATTCCTGTTCATCCCTTGAGGCTGGTGTTCATGCAACTGAGGAAATTGATGGTAACCTACTCAGCAATCTGGAGGGAAAGTTTACCCTGGTTCTTAAATGGAGGCTTGTGTTAAGGGAAGTGTGACATCCTCACAGAAAAGTTCAGTCTGGAGCCTCGCAAGTCCGCTCAATAAAAATGAAAATGTGAGAGACTGGCTTTACTAGTCTGTTCCTTATATAAATAACTACATAAAGCATGAAAAAAGCAATGTATTGCACCTGTCAGCAGGGCTATTCCCGCTGTTGTTCTGACTTACTGAGAAAGTGTTTTTCATGATCTGTCCCTCCGTCCCTCCCTCTTTCCCTTCTCCCTCCCTATCTCAAGGACTCACACCCTCTCTGTCAGAGTGGATCAGAAATAAGCCCTTTGTTCAGAAAGGGAGAACAAGGAGACTTTCCGGTCTTGATCTTGGCTATGGTGTAGGGGAGAAAATCTCCCCCAGAGAATTTATAACTACAGCTAACCCTCCTGTGGTTTTTGTTTGTTTTTGCCTTCTCCAACAAAATTAAAAAATTTTGAATGTTTTAAAACCTACAGAAAAGTCAAGAGTAAGATACAGTGAACAATTCTCTTAGAGAATTAAATTTCCCTTTTCTATACCTTATCTATATGTGTGCGTGCATGTGTGTGTGTATTAATTTGTTTTGTTTTTGTTTGAGTTTCTCTTTCTATACCTATACCTGAAGGCAAAATCTGGCACGCTAAGACCCCCACCCCTTAAGATCCAATCACCAACGCAGAACACACCCTACCCCTACTCCTTAAAAACGCACTTCCTCACCCACAAGCTGCTGCTCCCTCTCTCTGGGGGCAGCCATTTTTCTCTTTCAGATAATAAAATCTCTTGCGTGGGCCCGTGTCTCCTGAGTCATTCTGGGGTAAGGAGGGTCGCAGCGAGATACTCTTTCAATACCTATTTCTCTTTCTATACCTATACATATGTGTGTGTGTGTGTCTGTGGACAAATATCTGAGGGATTTTTGTTTGAGCCAACTGAAATTAATTTAGAAGCACAAGACACTTTATCCTTAAGTACTTCCAGAGACATCTCCTAGAATAAGGACATCCATATATATATAATTATATCATCTCACTTCAGAAAAGTAACAATAATTGCATAATATTATTTACTATATGATATTAATATTCTACTCTAATATTCTTAACTGTCTCCCAAATATGTTTCATGACTTAAGAAGAAAAACAGAAGCTGATCAAAGTGCATGCATTGCATTTGATTGTTCTGTTTCTTTAGTTTCTTTTAATTAAGTACAGTATCCTGCCTTTCAGTGTGTCTCTGACAATGACTTTTTTGAAGAATTCAGGCCAACGGTCATATAGAATGTCATACGTTCTGGATTTGACTGATTATTTCTCATGATTAGATTTGGGGTAAATAATTTTGTCAACAGGGCTTCTTAGTTGATATTGCTTCTGTGGTTTTGTAGTCTCAAATTCATAGGACTGTATGCTATGAGAAAATATCAGATAGAGAGTTTGTAGTGCATTCAGGCAATTGAAGTCAAAGAAAATTCTCTCTGGAGAACAACTTTAGCCAAGTTCTCAAAAAATTCCTACTGACAACATTCCAAAGAATATAAACCTACAATGAAAAAAGTTATAAAACATTCAGGGAAACCAGGCACCATAAATGAGAGACAACAGAAACAACAGATGACAGAATCATACTTTCACAGACTTTCAAACTATACAATAAATAGATTTAACATGCTTGAAAAAATTTAAAAGGTCTGAAAATAAGGACACGAACCAAAACAAAAATTTTCTGTGAAAACCAGTATGTTTGAAATAGAACTTCTAGAAATGGAAAACACAGTTGAAATTAAAAAGTATATGAATTCAACAGTAGATTGGACAACATTAAGAGATAATCAGTGAAGTGAAAAATAAATCTAAAGAAATATATATAAAAAATATAGAGAGAAATGAGATTAAAAAGAAATATGAGAAAAGTAAAGGAGGATGGAGAAGTCCATACATCTAATTGGAGTTCTAGAAGGAGATACTAGAGAGAATGGAATGGAGACAATATCTAAAGAGATAATGGCTCAGAATTTTTCAGAATTGTTGAGAAACATCAAACCACAGAATCCCAACAAATCCCAAACAAGGTAAATAAAAAGAAAATCACTCCTAGGCACATCATAGCACAAGTTCAGAGCACCAAGGTCAAAGGGAGGATCTTAAAAGCAGCCAAAGATAAAAAACAAATTAGCTCAAATGAATAAAAAAGGGAGTTACAGCACTGTTTTCAACAGCATTAATGGAAGTGAGAATATATGGAATATTATCTTTAATGTGCTGAGAAAAAAATAACTATCAACACCAAACTCTGCAATTAGTGGAAGACCTTTAAGAATAAAGGTAAAATAAAGACATTTGAGCCAATTAAACCTGAGTATAGATCCTCACAAAATTCTAAAGGATATGCTTCAGACTCAGAGAAAATGAACTCAAATTTGCAGTATGAAATGTGAGAAGAAATGGTGAGCAAAGACATTCATAAATAAATAAATTTAAACATTGGTCATATAAAACAATAATGATGTTTAATTTATAGAATTAAAAGGCAAGATAGAACCAAAGTACTGCACACTATAAAGTTGGGAAGGAAACAGTTTGAGATAGTCTTGTAATGTCCTTATATTTTTCAGGAGCAAGTAAATATTTATGCAAACCTCTGGAAGAATAGACTGAGGATGTATCGCGCAGAAATTAGTAGTAGGAAGAAACTGAATGAGGAAAAAAATCCCTCAAAAAATACAAAATTCTTTTGGTTTGTATGTTGCTGAACTATATTGTGCAATTGTGTAATCCACATCACTGAGTTTTCCTTGTATAAAGATATAAATAAGAAATTTCTTTCAGCTCCAAGTGTTAATAAAAAGCTTTGCTTTGGGAGGTTTCTTTATGACTAATAGGTAATTTTATATCTACTGTATTTCTATTTTTGCTTTTGCCACCAGGAAGCCCACCCCAAACACTGACGTCCACTTTAATAATTATGTAGGAACTACTATCCTACTTTGAGTTCTCCCTCCCACTTTGATTATCTAATGTTTATTTTTATTTTACCTCATCCTGATTTTCATCTTGTATTCTTGTCATCTGTCTTACATGCTCCTTGGAACAAATTAGGAAGGAATAAATACATAGTTGAGTACATCAATCAATAATAATAAAATGATTAAAGCAAATAGAAGACTGAAACCTGGAAGGTGGAGACTGTTTCATTTGCTCATTAGCCTTCTTCACTAGGGGTAGCACATGGAGTGTTGTCTGGATTAATCTACCCTGTTTGAATGAGTTCATCCAAGGTTGGAAATACAAGCATTTGTCTATGTGTGGGGTTTTTGTAGCTGCTACTGGTGCAAACCACTAAGAAGACAAACAGAATCTATTATGAAAAAGAGAAATAAAATTTATTACCTCATCTTGCCAATAATTTACTGACCAACTTTTAGAGGTGGTCATAATTCTAAATGCACAGTATACGTATATTCATTTCATCATTTATGAACACAGTTTGTCTTGCAAATAGCACCTGTAATGGAGAAGGAACCTGCCCTCCTTTGATATAATGAAGCTGATAATGGCAGTGGAATTTGTTATAAGATTTCATCTCACTTGATTCAATTTATGCTAAAAATAACATCCTTTCTCAGAGCAATCCCACTCAAAAAATCAGGGGAGACATTCAAAAGAACACAGAAAATAAAAGTGAAATGAAATAAAACAAAATGACATTTTAAGACTGCAGTGTAGGTGTTTATATGGGAGGAGGGCAATAATGGCATGACCCCAGGAATGAGGCTATGAAAGGAAAGAGCCGTTTGTCAGCTGTGCATACATAATGGGCAAACCCCAGTATGCAGCCATTTCTTAGGGAGCACAGAGACTTGACTTTAACCTGTCCTGATGAAAGATTTTAACACATGTAAGGAAAGAGTATGCCAATCAGAAAGGGAATTGGTCACACATTGAAGTTTGGAAATGGGTGGTCTGGGAAGTCAGTGAGGCAACAGCTGACCGTGGACATGTGGGTACTCTCTAGGGAAGGGTTGTCCTGGCTCCAAACACAACCCTTCTGGTCCAAGAGGCAAACAGGCCACATGGTGGAAATGGCTGCCTTAGGTAATTATAGGCTGACCCTATTAAACATTACCCCTGTTGCTTGCCAAGCAACTTTCTGTTAGTTGGCTTCCTTGCAGTTTGTCTAAGAATGTACTTGCCAGGCTGATGCTAATGCCAACCTTGTGAAAGACACCTTGCCTTTTAATGACAATACTGGCAGTCTGCTTATTATTCTTCAGCGTCCCTCACACACTGACAAGAGAAGTGTTTCTGTATCTCTCTAGGACTGAACACCCGCCCCAGTCTCTGGCATTTTCACCATGGAAAGAAATACGTCCCTTAGGAGCCAGCCTGCCAGTTTTCCCTGTGACACCTGGCCTCCCCAAGGACCTTCTCCCTGGATGTCCGCAACCAGCCTTCATTTTACTAGTGATGAGGATGATGTTCCAATAAAATACATGATTATTAGAGGTTCCTTATTAGAGGGGAAATGCACCCAAAGGCCAAGGGTGAACTCCGAAACATGGCTTTGCCTCTCCTAGTACATCTCACAGAGGGCCTGGCTGGCCCCCAGCCAATAACTGAGGCAGGCCTTAGCCCTTTATGACACAACACAGAGTACTAGCCACTATATGATCCCGGTGAGCTACTGGGGATCCAACCTTAGCCTTTAGAATGTGCCTGCTTTCCCATCTCCCCAGGGATGGATAGACCTTTACAGGAGGGCTCAGATGTGACCAGGCTCAGCAAGCCCCAGAAGGCTGCCACTTGCCTTGGTGTACCTAGTTGCCCAGGGCATTGCCTTGGGGAAGACCTTGCCAGAGACAGTCAACTCCAACTTAGCTTTCTGCTACCACCTCAGTTCTAAAGAAACTAAAACTTTCCCCACCAGCTAACTGGGCCTTTAATGCCAAAAGGAAAAAGTATGACAGGTTAACACCTTTTTCCTTGCTTCATATTCTCACCTAAATTTGGATCATGTTCTATGGATGACTACTGAATGTTAGTTATTTTAAAGGATGTAAAATTTCCATTAAAAGATTACTTTAGATTAAAATATTTACTCAGAATGGTATAGTTTCCAAGCTCTTGGGAGTTACTCATTTCAACTGAAAGGAGGTGTTAGTGAGACCTTGGCTTTATCTGAATCTGGAGTGACTAAATAAAACCATCACAGCAAGGGCCTCAGTTATCCAGTGTAACCTTCTTCCCTCCTTTCTACAAATCGATAAGCTGAGGTTCAAAGAGATGAAGTTACTTTCCCGAGGGAATCAGTGGCAGGCTAGGCTGAAAGCCGGGTGCTCCAGGCTTCTCCACTTCTTTGTTGAGATACAGTGCTGCAAACTGGAAATGAAGCTCTTCATTTGCCATTGTGGGGATCCCAGACAGTAACAGTGTACTCCATAGCTCTGCCTGTTTTCCTTACTCTGGCTCAATTCAGGAACTTTTATCCACTTCTTCATATCCCAAATTTCTGTACCTTGGGCTATAACCCACACATGTTCATAAATAAATACAAGCAGCTACTCCATGTTATCAGCCATTTTCTTTCTCTCTCCTCCCAACTCTTGGTTACCAGCCTTGGGCTCCAGCACCGCCCTTTGTCTCAATCAGCCTATGACTATTGCTGATTCCAGAAGTCCTGCTGTATCCACACAGCACCATTCTTCTGCTTCTGGACCTACTACCACATCTGTCAGGGACCATTGCCCTGCCTGCTGGGGACTGCAGCCATTGCTGGAGATCACTGTTACTTACAGCTGCTGGGAACCATAGTCACATCTACTAGGTTCTGTTGTCACATCAGCTGGGGACCACAGTCATGTCTGCTGGGCACCATTATCAATCTGGTAAAGACCACATTCACGTCTGCTGGAAACCACTGTCATATCTGCTGAGTACGACCTCTGGTGCTATGCACTCTGTGGGATTCAAAAGCTGTGCAGCATTTTGAAATCAAGTTTATTGTCTCTTTCCCAGTTGGGTGGAATATATACATGGTAGGAAGTTGTGGTGGTGCCAAAACAGCCCTGCCTTGTATCCCAAAGCCATAACAAGTTTTCAGGAAAACAGCTCTTTTCATAATTTGCTTATAATCACACCTCTGCATAGGATTTAATGATGAATTACTGGGAAGCTGGGCGAGGAGGCAGAGCTAAGAGCTGGGCGCCGAGCTGCAATCAGAATCTCTCCTCCCGAGGATTTATTGCTGGGTCAAATTGACTTTCTTCTTACCATAGGCAAAATCTCCTCCAAGGAGGTTTATTTTTGGGCAGCTATTACAGCTGTCATTAGACGCTTACTACACTCTAGGCTCTGTGCCAAGAGCTGATTTTACCCGACTGAATTCTTACAGCAGCTCTGAAAAGAGATACTATTACTATGTCCCTATTTTACAAAGGAGGAGATGGAGGCTTAGAGAGGATACATGACTTTTCCAAGGCCACACAGCTAATTCATGGCAGAGTTGAGATTTAAATCCAGGTCTGTGGGATTCTTGAGTCTGCTTTCTTACTTTTTATCCCATACTGCCTATACAAATGTGCTTTGGGCAGGACGTCACTACCACCTATCACAAGTCCCTGGCTACAGCTAAATCCCAGAGGTGGATGTAGATAGGGCTCAGAGTAGGGCCTTTCATGGAGATATCACTTTATTCTTAAAATACAGAATCCTGGCAAGACCCATCTGGAGATAACAAATTAGACCCTTCTTGAGGGGAAGAGGGCAGAAACTTCCCCCATTTTGAGGATCCCTATGGCCCTGCCTGTATGCAGCTAAGAAGTCCCCTGCATTCTGGCATGAGTGTGTGGGAGAGAATGGTGATGAGGGCAGAGGGGAGAGGAAAGAGGAATACCTCTAGGAGGCCATCAGACTTGCTAGAAGTCAGAGATTTTATGGTCCTTCACATCCTTGTTTGGTCACTATAATTCACTAGGATTTCCCTGTTCTCGCGCACTCTCTCTCTCCTTGCTCCGTATTGCATTTGTACAAGAGGAGCGGGTGGTGGGTTGGTCCCACACTATCTTATATAGAGCTACTGTTGGTAAGAGTTTTACTACCAGGCTTCTTTTGAGGTTGCTAGTCTCTTGTTCAGCCTATGGATGGTGGTTTTGATGTTACATTTCAAGCCCTGGTCCAGTCAGTGGTGGGAACTGGTCTGGCTGCTTTGTTCAGAAAGAGGGGTAGCAAGCATGCAAGCTGTTCTTAGTCTCCTTCCTGTCCACACACTATCATTGTGCTGAAAATCCAAGTACCACTAACAGAAAGTGATAAATTTGGATTAGTGCTACCTGGTTTGTGTCTGATTTGGGCCAATATAATTCTTGTTTTATTTGTAGAAACAGAATCCTATTTCAGTACATTTTATTCTCTACATTAAGTGACTTATTCTGATACGTAGCAGGTCTTAGAAAAGCATCTCATCCTAGAGGTGGTAATAGAGCTTGAAGTAGGGCCCTTCATGGAGAGACTGCTTTATTCAGTTCTCCTTGTGGCTTGGGGTCTGGGGGAGCAGACTGAAATTGTGCCCCTAGGAACCTCCTCCTGCAGATCATTCTAGATCCCCTGGCTCATTCCAGAATCTTAGTTTGATGTAGTCATGCCTACTCAAGGATGTTGCTGGGAATGCACAGCCTTGCAGTTGTTCCTGCCCCATTTTTAGCTCTTCTTTCCTCTGTGCTTTGTGAACATCTTCCTCAGTGAAATAGTTTTTGATCCAAAGTAGTTGATAAGCTGAACAAACACAAGCAATGATTTTCCTTCCCTCTTCTGATTGTTCCCTAATATCCACTCTCCCCCTTCTTCCTGTTAGTTACAGGAAGGCATACGTTCTATTAGCTATAGACTCTGTGCCCCAGCCTCTTCTGCAGCTATGGTGGCTGTTCCAGACATTCTAGATAATGAGATACAAGAGCAAAGTAGAAGGGGTTTGTGCAGCTTCCAGGTCACTTCCTGTCATGGATGCTGTGTGGCGCTGCCATCTAGCCATCTAGAGGTCATTGACTGACAGCCCTCTGGGAATTGCCTCCACTGAAAAGAGCCCTTTTGTCCGAGTCCATGCCCCCTTCCTGGAGCAGCTCACAGCCAATAACTGGTCAAAGGATATAAAGGCCCAACTTCCCCATCCCAAATGAGAAGGGCCACCTCAGCTGCAGGGCTTCCTGGACGGTCATTTGAAGCTATGCTGGGACTGTTCTGTGGCCTAACTTCTCCATCTTCCCAGTGCTGCTCCCTTCCTTTTCCCAACAGGTGTTGATCCCGGGAGTGCTTCTGAACAAACCTTGTGCACACTAATTGCCACCTCAGAATCCATTTCCTGGGACACCCCCCAAGCCTGCTGCCCCACAACATTATCTTTAAAAGAAAGTTACTTGCCCACCTCTGCCTTCCTATGGACTGGGACACAGAGAGGGTGGTGGGGAGTGAGCTTTGACCATACGGATGAGGAAAGTGCCTAGAGGGAGGAGAGGCAACAAGAGAGAAAGTACTTGTGTCACTGGATGATCTAATGTGTCAAGCTTCTCACAAACCCTGACCACTGATCACCTGCACACTTCCAGTCCATTATGTGAGAGAATGCTCAACTTTGATCTTATTTGAGCCACTCTAATTTTGGCTCTCTGTGTTTGTGCAGCCTCGCCTGTGCCCTAGGATTTGGAGAAAGTGTGACTGACTCCAGTTAGATAATTTAGGACTTGTAGACCTACAGCAAGACCTCTGGGCTTCATCTCAAGGGCAATGAGTCTTTGCTGCATCTTTAGGCATTGTGTATTCATGTTGGACAAAAGGAAGAACTGTGGACCAGAGCTGAGTTCTTTGCCCTTAGAGTAGAATTGCCTCGACCTAACTTAAAAAAAAAAAAAACATTAATAGGGATATTCATCCCCTAAATTTAGTTAGAATGACTCAATTAAAAGAAAAATTTTGCATTATTCTCAAAAAATACAAAATTACAGATTTTAAATTAATAGAGACAGAATAAGAAGTTCATGTGTTCTCTTTGGAATTTTCTTTGAACCACTGTTCTTTTCAATCTCTCTTCATTGGAAGTAGATTTGATTTTTCCCTCCAATCTGGCAATCGTGTAGAACTTGAGAGGAAAATAGGATTATGCTGAAAATTCCTTGGAGGAAGGAATGATTAATGACTCTCTCTATACGACCAAAGAACAGTAATTAGAGCCACAAAGACTTGAAAGGTTAATTCTTTAAAAACTTCCTCATAATGGAGGTGCCTGGGAACGGCGCCGGAGGACAAAGAATATCCCGCGTTTCTCCCTGCGAGACCTGGGGGCGGGTGCCTGAGAGCGGTGCCTGAGGACGGAGGAGGTCGCGCGTTTTTCCCCTTTTTTTTTTTTTCTCTTTTTGGCGAGCGCTTTTTGGAAGCCTTGAAGGGACGGGGACCCCAGTGCTAGGGAGGCACGGTGGCGGGACTGTTGAGCGGGTGCCTGGGACCGGCACCTGAGGACAAAGAATATCCCGCATTTTTCCCTGTGGGACCGGTGGGTGGGTGCCTGAGACCAGCACCTGAGGACGGAAGAAATCGCGCGTTTTTCCCCTTTTTTTTCTCTCTTTTTGCCGAGTGCTTTTTGGAAGCCTTGAAGGGACAGGGACCCCGGTGCTAGGGAGGCAGGGCGGCGGGACTGGTGAGCGGGTGCGTGGGACCAGTGCCTGAGGACAAAGAATATTGAGCGTTCCTTCCCTGCGGGACCGGTGGGTGGGTGCTTTTTGGAAGCCTTGAAAGGACAGGGACCCTGGTGCTAGGGAGACAGGGCAGCAGGACCAGTGAGCGGGTGCCTGGGACCGGCACCTGAGGACAAAAAAAAAAAAAAAAAAAATCGCTTGTTTTTCCCCTTTTTTTCCTTTTTTTTTTCTCTTTCTTTCTGTTCCCTCTCTCATTGTTGCTGCTGTTGTTTTGGTTTGGAGAGTGCTTTTTGGAAATCTTAAAGGGGCAGGACAGGTCACTTAGACCAGAAGCAGGGAATCTGGGGATCTCTGGGCACTCTAACCCCCTGGGCAGCAGGGAGCACAGAGGCCCCTTACGGAGATAAATAGTCTCCTGGCTGCTCCCCCTCCAACGGGGCTCCACCATTTTGGAGGAACAGCCCCAGCCAGGCCAAGCCCACAGCAACAGCGGAGATAAACCCCAAAGCAACTGGGCAGGAAGCAGAAGCCCTGTCTGCGCGCAGCTGCCCAGCACAAGCCACTAGAGGTCGCTATTCTCCCAGGAAAAGGCTACAAACCAACAAGAAGGGAAGCTCTTCCAGCGGTCACTTGTACCAGCTCTGCAAACTATCTCTATCACCATGAAAAGGCAAAACTACAGGCAGACAAAGATCACAGAGACAACACCTGAGAAGGAGACAGACCTAACTAGTCTTCCTGAAAAAGAATTCAAAATAAAAATCATGAACATGCTGACAGAGATGCAGAGAAAAATGCAAGAGCAATGGGATGAGATGCAGAGAAAAATGCAAGAGCAGTGGGATGAGATGCAGAGAAAAATGCAAGAGCAGTGGGATGAAGTCCGGAAGGAGATCACAGATGTAAGGAAAGAGATCACAGAAGTGAAACAATCCCTGGAAGGATTTATAAGCAGAATGGATAAGATGCAAGAGGCCATTGAAGGAATAGAAGCCAGAGAACAGGAACGTATAGAAGCTGACATAGAGAGAGATAAAAGGATCTCCAGGAATGAAACAACACTAAGAGAAATATGTGACCAATACAAAAGGAAAAACATTCGTATTATAGGGATACCAGAAGAGGAAGAAAGAGGAAAAGGGATAGAAAGTGTCTTTGAAGAAATAATTGCTGAAAACTTCCCCAAACTGGGGGAGGAAATAATCGAACAGACCATGGAATTATACAGAACCCCCAACAGAAAGGATCCAAGGAGGACAACACCAAGACACATAATAATTAAAATGGCAAGGATCAAGGACAAGGAAAGAGTTTTAAAGGCAGCTAGAGAGAAAAAGGTCACCTATAAAGGAAAACCAATCAGGCTAACATCAGACTTCTCAACAGAAACCCTACAGGCCAGAAGAGAATGGCATGATATACTTAATGCAATGAAACAGAAGGGCCTTGAACCAAGGATACTGTATCCAGCACGACTATCATTTAAATATGATGGTGGGATCAAACAATTCCCAGACAAGCAAAAGCTGAGGGAATTTGCTTCCCACAAACCACCTCTACAGGGCATCCTACAGGGACTGCTCTAGATGGGAGCACCCCTAAAAAGAGCACAGAACAAAACACACAACATATGAAGAATGGAGGAGGAGGAATAAGAAGGGAGAGAAGAAAAGACTCTCCAGACAGTGTATATAACAGCTCAATAAGCGAGCTAAGTTAGGCAGTAAGATACTAAAGAAGCTAACCTTGAACCTTTGGTAACCACGAATCTAAAGCCTGCAATGGCAATAAGTACATATCTTTCAATAGTCACCCTAAATGTAAATGGACTTAATGCACCAATCAAAAGACATAGAGTAATAGAATGGATAAAAAAGCAAGACCCATCTATATGCTGCTTACAAGAAACTCACCTTAAATCCAAAGATAAGCATAGACTAAAAGTCAAGGGATGGAAAAACATATTTCAGGCAAACAACAGTGAGAAGAAAGCAGGGGTTGCAGTACTAATATCAGACAAAATAGACTTCAAAACAAAGAAAGTAACAAGAGATAAAGAAGGCCACTACATAATGATAAAGGGCTTAGTCCAACAAGAGGATATAACCATTCTAAATATATATGCACCCAATACAGGAGCACCAGCATATGTGAAGCAAATACTAACAGAACTAAAGAGAGAAATAGACTGCAATGCATTCATTGTAGGAGACTTCAACACACCACTCACCCCAAAGGATAGATCCACCGGGCAGAAAATAAGTAAAGACACACAGGCACTGAACAACACACTAGAACAGATGGACCTAATAGACATCTATAGAACTTTACATCCATAAGCAACAGGATATACATTCTTCTCAAGTGCACATGGAACATTCTCCAGAATAGACCACATACTAGCTCACAAAAAGAGCCTCAGTAAATTCCACAATATTGAAATTCTACCAACCAATTTTTCAGACCACAAAGGTATGAAAGTAGAAATAAATTCTACAAAGAAAACAAAAAGGCTCACAAACACATGGAGGCTTAACAACATGCTACTAAATAATCAATGGATCAATGAACAAATCAAAATAGAGATCAAGGAATATATAGAAACAAATGACAACAACAACACTAAGCCCCAACTTCTGTGGGATGCAGCGAAAGCAGTCTTAAGAGGAAAGTATATAGCAATCCAGGCACACTTGAAGAAGGAAGAACAATCCCAAATGAATAGTCTAACATCACAATTATTAAAACTGGAAAAAGAAGAACAAATGAGGCCTAAAGTCAGCAGAAGGAGGGACATAATAAAGATCAGAGAAGAAATAAACAAAATTGAGAAGAATAAAACAATAGCAAAAATCAACGAAACCAAGAGCTGGTTCTTTGAGAAAATAAACAAAATAGATAAGCCTCTAGCCCAACTTATTAAGAGAAAAAGAGAGTCAACACAAATCAACATAATCAGAAATGAGAATGGAAAAATCACGACAGACTCCACAGAAATACAAAGACTTATTAAAGACTACTATGAAAACCTATATGCCAACAAGCTGGAAAACCTAGAAGAAATGGACAACTTCCTAGAAAAATACAACCTTCCAAGACTGACCAAGGAAGAAACACAAAAGTTAAACAAACCAATTACAAGCAAAGAAATTGAAACAGTAATCAAAAAACTACCCAAGAACAAAACCCCGGGGCCGGACGGATTTACCTCGGAATTTTATCAGACACACAGAGAAGACATAATACCCATTCTCCTTAAAGTGTTCCACAAAATAGAAGAAGAGGGAATACTCCCAAACTCATTCTATGAAGCCAACATCACCCTAATACCAAAACCAGGAAAAGACCCCACCAAAAAAGAAAATTACAGACCAATATCCCTGATGAATGTAGATGCAAAAATACTCAATAAAATATTAGCAAACAGAATTCAACAGTATATCAAAAGGATCATACACCATGACCAAGTGGGGTTCATCCCAGGGATGCAAGGATGGTACAACATTAGAAAATCCATCAACATCATCCACCACATCAACAAAAAGAAAGACAAAAACCACATGATCATCTCCATAGATGCTGAAAAAGCATTTGACAAAATTCAACATCCATTCATGATAAAAACTCTCAGCAAAATGGGAATAGAGGGCAAGTACCTCAACATAATAAAGGCCATATATGATAAACCCACAGCCAGCATTATACTGAACAGCGAGAAGCTGAAAGCATTTCCACTGAGATCGGGAACCAGACAGGGATGCCCACTCTCCCCACTGTTATTTAACATAGTACTGGAGGTCCTAGCCACGGCAATCAGACAAAACAAAGAAATACAAGGAATCCAGATTGGTAAAGAAGAAGTTAAACTGTCACTATTTGCAGATGATATGATACTGTACATAAAAAACCCTAAAGACTCCACTCCAAAACTACTAGAACTGATATCGGAATACAGCAAAGTTGCAGGATACAAAATCAACACACAGAAATCTGTAGCTTTCCTATACACTAACAACGAATCAATAGAAAGAGAAATCAGGAAAACAATTCCATTCACCATTGCATCAAAAAGAATAAAATACCTAGGAATAAACCTAACCAAGGAAGTGAAAGACTTATACTCTGAAAACTACAAGTCATTCTTAAGAGAAATTAAAGGGGACACTAATAAATGGAAACTCATCCCATGCTCATGGCTAGGAAGAATTAATATCGTCAAAATGGCCATCCTGCCGAAAGCAATATACAAATTTGATGCAATCCCTCTCAAATTACCAGCAACATTCTTCAATGAATTGGAACAAATAATTCAAAAATTCATATGGAAACACCAAAGACCCCGAATAGCCAAAGCAATCCTGAAAAAGAAGAATAAAGTAGGGGGGATCTCACTCCCCAACTTCAAGCTCTACTACAAAGCCATAGTAATCAAGACAATTTGGTACTGGCACAAGAACAGAGCCACAGACCAGTGGAACAGGTTAGAGACCCCAGAAATTAACCCAAACATATATGGTCAATTAATATTTGATAAAGGAGCCATGGACATACAATGGCAAAATGACAGTCTCTTCAACAGATGGTGCTGGCAAAACTGGACAGCTACATGTAGGAGAATGAAACTGGACCATTGTCTAACCCCATATACAAAGGTAAACTCAAAATGGATCAAAGACCTGAATGTAAGTCACGAAACCATTAAACTCTTGGAAAAAAACATAGGCAAAAACCTCTTAGACATAAACATGAGTGATCTCTTCTTGAACATATCTCCCCGGGCAAGGAAAACAACAGCAAAAATGAGCAAGTGGGACTACATTAAGCTGAAAAGCTTCTGTACAGCGAAAGACACCATCAATAGAACAAAAAGGAACCCTACAGTATGGGAGAATATATTTGAAAATGACAGATCTGATAAAGGCTTGACGTCCAGAATATATAAAGAGCTCACACGCCTCAACAAACAAAAAACAAATAACCCAATTAAAAAATGGGCAGAGGAACTGAACAGACAGTTCTCCAAAAAAGAAATACAGATGGCCAAGAGACACATGAAAAGATGCTCCACATCGCTAATTATCAGAGAAATGCAAATTAAAACTACAATGAGGTATCACCTCACACCAGTAAGGATAGCTGCCATCCAAAAGACAAACAACAACAAATGTTGGCGAGGCTGTGGAGAAAGGGGAACCCTCCTACACTGCTGGTGGGAATGTAAATTAGTTCAACCATTGTGGAAAGCAGTATGGAGGTGCATCAAAATGCTCAAAACAGACCTACCATTTGACCCAGGAATTCCACTCCTAGGAATTTACCCTAAGAACGCAGCAATCAAGTTTGAGAAAGACAGATGCACTCCTATGTTTATCGCAGCACTATTTACAATAGCCAAGAATTGGAAGCAACCTAAATGTCCATCTGTAGATGAATGGATAAAGAAGATGTGGTACATATACACAATGGAATACTACTCAGCCATAAGAAGTGGAAAAATCCAACCATTTGCAGCAACATGGATGGAGCTGGAGAGTATTATGCTCAGTGAAATAAGCCAAGCGGAGAAAGAGAAATACCAAATGATTTCACTCATCTGAGGAGTATAGGAACAAAGGAAAAACTGAAGGAACAAAACAGCAGCAGAATTACAGAACCCAAAAATGGACTAACAGGTACCAAAGGGAAAGGAACTGGGGAGGATGGGTGGGCAGGGAGGGATAAGGGGGGGGAAGAAGAAGGGGGGTATTAAGATTAGCATGCATGGGGGGGAGGGAGAAAGGGGAGGGTGGGCTGCACAACACAGAGAGGACAAGTAGTGACTCTACCACATTTTGCTAAGCTGATGGACAGTAACCGTAATGTGGTTGTTAGGGGGGACCTGATATAGGGGAGAGCATAGTAAACATAGTATTCTTCAGCTAAGTGTAGATTAAAAATTTAAAAAAAAAAAAAGAAAGAAAGAAAGAAAAGGGGGATTACTCCTTAACAGGATAAAACTATTGGTAAATCAAAGATCAACGCATGCTTTAAATATCCTTAATGTTGATCACTTAAAGGGTGTCAGATGATCAGCTATGGAGGTACTCTTTTCTGATAATATTCCTTTCTCTTAATTAAAAAAAAAAAAAAAAAGCAGTTACTGTGTGCTGACCTCCAATGAGTTCTGCACAGTGGTATAGAGGGCATGTCAAAGTGTGGGCAAAGGGTCTGTTTGTTTCTACGCAGAAGATCAAGGCCTAGCTTGGATACCCAGAAAATGAACTAAGATACGATATGAGGAGGAGCTTCCGGCATCAGCACTCTCTGGAGGACTCGTGCCGGGGGATGATCATCAAAAAGCCTCCACAGGGATCCAGACGATGCTGCGGTTGTGGCTGCATCCAGCCCACCGTCTCCTGGACTTGCCATAAGAAGGAGGAGGGAGATGTCTAGGCTGGCATGTGCATACAGTGAGACAACGAATTTGACTGGATCTGTACTGTTGGAACTCAACCAGGAGTTGGGAGGGGTGCAAGTTGTAGCACCCCAAAATCTCATGACTATAGACTATCTATGGTTAAAAGAACATATGGGATGTGAACAGATCCCAGAAATGGGCTGCTTTAATTTGTCTGATGGTTCAAGTACAGTTCGAAAATATCCATCATATCATAGATAAATTTTCACAAATGCCTAGGGTGCCTAAATGGTTTTCTCGGCTTCACTGGAGATGGCTGGTAATTATAGATTTACTTTGTTTATGTCACCGTATTCCTATTATGTTAATATGTGTGTGCAAATTAGTTAGTAGTTTAAAACCTATACATACTTAAGGTACTATACAAGAAGATATGTCAAAGAAATAATCAATCCTCCCAAGTTTCCTTCATATGCTACATCTATAGCTTTTCTTCTTCCTTCCTAATTACAAACCTTAAATAGAATTCGTGCCTCATATCGAATTTACCGAGTATCATAATTCCTCCAGGTGGTAAAGATACCTCGAGACAAGTGCTGGGCATAGAAGCCACAGGGCATAAATCTGCAAAGAAGTTAAAAGCTAACCTTTGCAAACAATATGGCTTCTCTCTCACTTACCAACTTTACATTTCCCTGTATGGCCCCGGAAGATGACTGGTTAGCCAGAGACGGGTAAGATTCCTCAAGGGAGGAACAACCTAAGACAGGCACAGTCGCAGGGGGGCCGTCAGGTGAGAATTTGGGGATCAACAGAGGTGAGGCTCAGAACCTCACCCCCCCTGCTTTGAGAGAAATCTTCTGCATCCGTGGATGTCTTGCTGCCCTTGTCTAGCCTGGATTAATACTTAGTCCATAGGCACACACCTGATCATCTGATCATCTACATTTGCCTTCTTACAGCACTAAACTATGTTTTCTACCTTTATCTTGCATCTACCTACCACTTCAGCATTTTATTAAAAATAAAAATAATAATAATAATAGGAGAAATGTGGGATCAACATATAAACCAAGTACAAAAATCAAATGAATATTCATATTTGACCTGATGGTTTATAGGTCATATTGCATGATCAAAACCGAAAGTTTCTGTGATGAATGCCCTTGTACTGTTCACCATGTAAGAATTTATTCACTCTGTAAGAATTCGTTCACCAGGTAAGAACTTGTTCGTTATGCTTCAGAAGATTGGAGACTGACGAGAATTAGGCTTGAGATGGATTAATGATTGTACATTGAGCGTTGACCCCCCTATACTGATTTTTATTGTTGTTAACAACCATTTGATCAATAAATATGAGAGATGCCCTCTCAAAAAAATAAAATAAAAAAATAAAAAAATAAAAAAAAAAAAAAATAAAAAAAAAAAAAAGCCATGTGCTTATCTACAACTTGGCCACTCTCAAAAGTCACAGTGTTTTGATTTTTTTCATATTTCCTTCCAAATATCATTTTTATTTATTAACATTTTATTATTTCACAGAACTGGCCAAACTAATTTCCTTACACATTATTTCCATTCATTTTTATATAATAATATGTCAGAGAATCTATTCTGATTTAAAGTTAAATTACCACACACTCTCCTGGGATATTTATTTTATCTGGTAAAAATCTTTCAGTGCTTAAAATGGGGGGAGGTTGCATTGGATAGCATCTTATCACCAAAGAAACACACTTCAACTATAAATGAAATATGTGTCCTTTCATTCAAATGCCTGAATCCTTTTTTTAAAATTGGGATGAAGTTGATATACAATATTATACTGGCTTCAGATGTACGACATGGTGACTTGATAATATTACTAAATGCTTGCCACGGTAAATGAAGCCATATGTCATTTTTAAATAAATGTTATTTTTTAAAATTGTGATCACATTAAAAAAAAAAAAAAAAAAAAAAAAAAACTTCCTCATAATATGTGTAGCCACTTTCTTGGTTTAGACAGCAAACTGAAGTCATATGTTTTCTTGGGGGAAATGGAAGCAAAAATGCCATAGCAAAATTCTCTGTCAAATTGTTTTCTGAAAATCAGATGGCAAACAGTTTTCCCCCTCAACACACCTCTTGGTGGTTTGTTTTTCTTGGACACACACACATGATTATTCAGCTAGGTGGTCTAGGTTGGAATCTGAGTTATTGCTATCCAAATAAAACACTCCTTATCCAGAAATCAGCAGACTCTGTACTAACTGTTCTCTCAGAGCTTGGATGAGGCCTATGTTGGGAACCTGAGCTTTCTCCCAAGCACTTTCTACTGCCTTTTTCTCTGAAAGAGGAAACAGAAGCTTTTCTAATAGAGCCTCAGATTGCAAAACAATCCTACCAGTCCACTAGTCTCAACTCCTCACCATTTTCTATCAGTTCTCTGTTGGTGTCTCCCCTAAGATGCTTTAAAATGAAAACTGCATAAAAAACACATGGCTTTCTCCTTCTTTCTCTAAGACCAGGATGGGCTAGTTTTCCACCAAAATACAGGTACCACACTTATAAATAAGGCCTCTGCCCTTCGAAGAGTGGCCCTCAACCAGAGATCATTTCGTTCGCTTCCCAGGGAACATTTCTGGTTGTCACAACCAAGAGATGCCCCTGGCAGTTAGGAATAGAGGCCAAGGAGACTGCTATACATCCTCGAATGCACACAGTGGCCCACGACAAAGAATTAGCCAGCTCCAAATGCCAGTAGTGTTGAGGTTGAGAAATGCTGTCTCAGGAAGATTTGAAACTGTCTCTGGGTATTTTCCAAATTCATTGGCTATCACATACTTTGGAATTTATATAGGAGCAGTGTTTGGAGACAAGATTTGCCCCTTAGATTATAGTTACCATATGTAGCAAATAAAAACACAGGAAGTCCAGTTAAATTTGAGGTTTTGCTTATATAAAAGTATTGGTTATTCATACAAATCTGGGCCTCCTGTATTTTGCCTGGCAACCCTACCTTAGAGGGAGACATTTGCCTTAGTTTTTTACTGGTAAAGCCACTTTTATGTCTTAATTTAAATCACTGATTTTAGTTAGAAAATGCTCACTGCTTTTTTAAAAAGTTATGTTAATGTAGTATATAAACTAATCTTTCAGAAAGATCATATGATTATAAACAGCTTGAGAATATCAAGTTTCTTCTCTGAAAATTATACCAATCTGATTTTTGTTCACATTGCTGTGATGTGCTAATAAACTTTTTAGTGCTCTTATGTTCTGCTAGGAATTGTGAACATTTATTCCAGACCGGGTCCACTTTGTCCTAAGATCTTACTGCAAATACACAAATCACGGTCTCTCATTTACTTTTCTTGCAGGAGCAAGAGTCTTAGAATAAAGGAGACATGTCAGTCATTCATTCAGTGAACATTTACTGGGCACCAACCTTGTGCCAGGCACTCATCTGGGTATTTGGGGGTACCCAAAATGAACAAAATGGGCAAACATTCCTTCCGTTGCAGAGCTTACATTCCAGAATATGAGACCAAGGACATCTAAGTCCCAAAGGATTGGATAGGAGGGAGAGTAGAGGAGGCCCAGTGAGCAACAGGATAAAGCCCACGAGGTGTTCATCCTCATCCTCAACTCTGTAGCCCATCAATATACATACACCCAGACGTGACCATAATGGGGCCACACACTAATGGAGTAATTAAGCTCACTTTTTCTTATGAATTTCAGACATATATAATAAAATGGTTTAAAAGGACAAAATTAATTAAGACTAGCAATTCTCTTGAACTTTCTGATACGCATTGTCTATTCCTACTTGTCCCAGCCATGCCCCTGGTGGGTCCATGTCTCTTGAGAGGAAAGCTGTATGCTTTCCTGAGTCCGATAAGCACAGCTGGATGCAGGGGTATCTGGTGCTTCCTGGAATTAGTCTGTAACATGAAGCCAGGTGGCTGGTCTTCGAGGTCAGCCTCCCTAAGAATCAGGCAACCCTATACTGTCCACTACTGAGTCCTGTCTATAGGACTCAGCTGCTGCCCAGGCTGCTGGTTCTCAGCTAAGTTCTGTCTCAGCTCTTGAGTCCATCTGCTTCAGGGGACCAAATTGTCTGTGAATAAAACTGAAGCCCAGAGAATGGGTGAGAGGTCCAGAGAGAACCACTGACAGAACCTCACCCCGAATGCAGGTCTTCTGACCCGAGCCCTGGGCTTATAAGATGGATTTTTTAGGAAGAGTTGTATTTGTTGTATTTTCAAAAATATATGTGGTTTTGGGAGGAGATTTCCGCTAATCTACTCATGCCTCCATCTTGGCCTTAACATTTTCACATGATGGATTTTTATGAAAAATAAATATTACTCTTTAGGGTCTTACTGTGACTTTTCTTCCCCTGGTGATGTGAATGGTATATAGGATTTTTGTCTTCTGTTTTAAGCCAGCTCTTGTGATGGTAGAGAGACCCCTTCCTTGGCCATTTTACTTGAGACATATTCACTTTTGTGGTCTCTGCCTGCAGGGCTATGCTGAAGTCCAGTGAGGGGAACAGTGTCCGATCTGGTTGTGAGTGGCCAGAGAATCTGAGGGAAGAGGTCTCGCCCCAAGAAGAACTAGAGCATAGGAGAGTTGACCAACCTGGGGAAATGAAACCCCTTGATATTTTACAGCTATGTGGAGAAAAGAGTTTCCCAAATCCTTTTCTGGAAATAATTATTTTTCAGGAAAACTAAAATGCCTATAAAACCCTTCACAGGCCTAAAGGATTTTGGCATAAAAAAATGCCACAAATAATACATACAATTGTGCACAGTGTCCTAGCTTATGAACATCTCTAATATGCATAATTTCTCTGGATTCTTACAATGCTCTGCCAGCCAGGCAGACAAAGGATCAGAGCCTCCCTTTACACAAAACAGGACCCTGAAGCTTAGTGACGTGAAATGACCTTCTCAGGCCAACTCATGGCAGAAGCTGACCTTGACTAGAATGCGCTGAAGTTTACATCTAGTGCTCATCCCTCTGAGCCAGGCTTTCTCTTTACAAAGTTTGAGCTGCTTTGTGGTGTAGGTATATTAGGGATGACTTAATTTAATCACAAAATTGTCACGTTTGGAAAACTAAATTTTAAGGAATTTAAAATTAAATTTTAAAATAGTTAATTCAGATAACTGCATATTTACTAATTAAGTTAACCTTTAACAATACTTATTTTTATTACACATAGAGCTACAAGGTGCTAAACTTTAAGAAATCCATAATCCAAGATCCATAAAACCTTTTTGCCAATATAGGAAAGGCTGGAGAATATTATCATAAAAATGAAGACATTACAATATTTTCAGGATTTTCTGCTTAGGAGCATGAAGGCACTAAAATAAATACTCAGAGCAGGAGCTAAGAAAAAGAACAAGGAAAATTCACCATGTTCCAAAATACACTGAGTTCAACTTTTCCATATGAACTTTCTCTAATTATTATCATTTCTGAGCTCTCATTATTATTCTAATTTTTAAAATTGGCTTTTTTTTTTCATTTGCTACAGCTAGCGAATGCTAAAAGCTGTAGCTTTTTAAACACTTCTGTCATCATTCATCAATTTGTTCATTTCTAGATTTTCCTGAATTTCTAAATCAAACCCACAGGCCACAGAAAAGGGAAGACTTTAGCAGATGACAAGCAAAAAGTCTTTGATGTTATTCAGATGACTGCAACTTTACTGATTAAACTGCTGTCCTGCAAAGGTCTCACCTGTGTGATGTGTCTGGCAGGACCTCAGATCTGAGCCTCGAGAATGAACACCTAGAGATATTCTCTGTCACCAACATTTGAAAGCGCCTGCCCAGAGGCAGAGTCCTGACTTCCCTAGGTCAGTCGAAGGCCCTGCTGATTCCACCTACAGAATCTGATAGTCATTTGCACATCTTAGTCATCACTTTAAAATGGATAATCTAAAACTTTCCATTTTCTCCACTTAGGGGGAAAAATAAAATCTTAAGGTAACCTGGCTACTTGTTTCAGCTGAGGCCCTGTGGCTCATTTTCCCTGTGAGAGCAACCTGCCATATGTAGACAATTAGGAAACTGATCTGGAAGATTTTCAAAGTCCTTTTAGCTGCAAAATTTAGCTCCCTTTATTTCACCTCTCTAGCCCTGATTCATTTATGCCATATTAGGGGAGTCCCAAGAATGAATGACTTGTCTCCCTATTTCCTATCACATATTTCCCGGGGCTCAGCTGCACTTTTACCTTGTAAAGAAAGACACAGACTTGTAGAGGAATGTTTAAAACCTAAAGAATATGAAAAGCTTCTTTAGAATATCTTACCAATCTGTTTCTGATGATAAATACCAGATGCTACAGAGGAAGATTAACTATGCAGACAACGTGCACGTAAATTGCACAGTATTGGCAAGAAAGGGGTTTGGAAGGATTTGGGATTTTATTTGGAACTTGGCTTAAAGCATCTGCTTCTGCCCTCAAAGTGGAGTAGTTTAGAGTTGCTTTAGGTTCATTCATACATATACGGTCATTGTTTTCTCTTTTCTTCTTGAGGGAATAGCATTCGCTGTCCATTTCTCTTTTCCTTTGGAAGAACTGCTTTTGTGTCTGGACTGTAGAGATCAGAATGCCATATGTAGCTGCTTGAGCCTCATGTGTGGTGAGAAATGGCTAGAGAGCTTATTTAATAATGGCAATAGTGAGGGGCAAATCACTAGCAAATAACATGGTGTGATCTCTAACCTGACATTTCAAAAAGCTCTCTAGGTTCAAAACCATCCCTTCTCCTTTTTTTTCTATTTCTCCCTACTCACTTCTTCTCTTTGTCTTATCCCCTGCTCCTCTGATCCCTTTCTGCTCCCTCTGTCCTTTCCCTGAGTAATGCCTGAATCTCTAATTCACTTTAAAAAAGTATCTGAAATGCTTCAGGTGTATCTAAAGGTATAAGGAGTAATATCACTAACATTCATTTTCACTACTCAGTGCTCATATCATTATTGCAAATTATTGAAGCCCCCTATTCCTCTTCTGAAAATATCCACTCTTCATTCTCCATCCCAGGAGTTAAACACAGTACCTGCTACTCATACACCTGTAACTGACTATAATATGGAGTTAAAAAAAAACTTGTTTACTGAAAAAAATTTATATTCTTTGTTCTTATGGTAAGAATCAGGGTATTTGATTAAATTTTTAAAGAGAAAGATGAAATGCAGTTATTCAAGTGAACTTTCATTGAAATAATGATTCCTACACCCACCTCCTGCTGTGGGGGTAGGTACTAGTTAGGCTTCCCAGCACCATCAATGCAGTTTTGTTCAGAAGTCTTTTTCTGCATTTGTATAATTTTATTGCTCTTTCATTTAATTCTCAGGCTTTCCTTATTTTCTCCCTTTGGCGTTTCTTCAACTCTCCAGTGTTTCTCTCCTGTCTCATTACTGGACCCACCCCAGTGACATTTACTGCTCTGACTATTCTTAAATATGAAGTGCTCTCTCTCTGCTCTCTGCCCTGCACCACGTGATTACAGTTGATTTTTTTCTGCATGCTTTCCATTTAGATGACTTGGTGAAGAAGCATGAAGACCATCCCTGTTAGGATGGGGCGTGAGGTTATGGAAAGGGGTTTCTCCTAGCCCTTCAGAGGTAGTGTGACTATTAAACAGGGCAGAGGGCATGGTCCTTGGGCCTCTGTTCCTCTTTGGAAAATGCTAATGGTTTAGGGGCAGCAGAGTCATCCTTAGCAACTGGACTTCCCCTGACATCCATGGAGGTGATGTCAGTCCCTGATGCTAGAACTGCGAGAGATCCCTGCCCCCGTCAGGCTCAGCAGATGTGCCTGCGTAGAGTGCCCTTGGTGTGAAGGTCCAGTCGCAGACCCACATCTGTCAGGCAGCTACTGAAGGCAGTGGCTGGATGCGCAAAGAGCAGAGGGCCTGTTTTGGAATGCCCACCACATGTAAGCCTAGTACTAGATGCTTCAATTGGCTATTTTAATATTAATGACAGTTAACAAAAACCAATACAGTGCATGGTATGGTATAAAATATGAGAGTATAAGATGTCAAGTGAACAGACTTGAAGTTCAACAGAATGAACAAAGTAGCAGTGGATTCATAGACACTGAGAAGGGACTGGTGGTTGCCATGGGGGAGGGCCTGGAGTGGGTGGGTGGAGAGGATGATGGGGATAAAGGGGCACAAAAACTCTTGGTCATAATCTAGATTGGTCATGGGGATGGTAGTACAGCATGGAGAATATAGTCAATGATTCTGTAACATCTTCCTTTGTTGACAGATAGTAGCTGTACTAGTGGTGGGGGGGAGGACTTAATAAAATGGGTAACTGTTGAACTACTGTGTTGCACACTTGAAACTCATATAAGATGGTATATTAAGTTTTAAAAAGTTCAAACAACATTGAGAGTAGGCTTATAATACTTTTTTTTCTAAATAATGTTATTTAAGTATTTTCCAAATTGGTATTTTTTTCCTTCATACAATATGATTATTTACATCTTTGGTAAATAGTTAATGTTAAAAATGTCTATGAAGTAAGTATTGTTTAGTGTAAGAAGCACAGGCTTTGGAAACAAACAGAATTGGGTAAAAATCCTTACGTATTTACTTTTTGGCACAAGATATTTACCCTTGATACCTCCAAGTCCAAATTCCTTAGTGTGCCTACATAGGCCTCTCTGACTATGTCTGTAGTCTTATTTCTCATCGTTATCTATTGTTCACCTTGCCCTCCTGAAATGCTGAGTTACACATAGTTCTCAGAAGACAACATACTATTTCTCTACTCCATGTCTTTACTAGAGTTATTATCCCTGCTGGGAACTCCTCCCTGGTCAACTGTCTCCAGGGAGGTTGCCTGACACAGCTTCATCTCCAGTCCCTCTGCAGATAGGCAAATTATCCTTCTCCTATAATATCATAATGCCCTGAATTTATCCCCATCAGCACAAACCACACAGAATGGATATTACATGTTTATCTCCTCCAATGTAAGCCCCTCAGTAACAAGAACTACATCTGATCTATCTTGATATCACTGGTGACAGCATTTAGTAAACTCAAAGTATGTTTGTTGGATTGAAAGTGCTCTATCTATAAGATGAGTATAATATTATCATTAGGGTTATTGTGAAGAGGAATTAAAAAATACTCCTGCTAATTCTCTTACCCAACCTTTGCCTAAGTTGTTTCTAAAGCACATAAGCAAATACATAGTACAAAGAAAATACACATTGACAGTCACCTGCAGATGTTGTTTTTGTATTCATAACATTTTCTATAGAAAAATATGTTCAACAGAATTACAATTATATATTCCAATTTTAAAACATTGTTTTGGCTCAGGAAATCCAAATAGAGGGAAGATATCTATGGATCAGATGAGCAGTTTAATTGTGAATCAACCGGTCTCTCTTAATTTTTTGTAAACTGTTGACCATATCTAAGCACAAATTATCTTGAAGAAGAAGAAATGAAAAAAAAAACACTCTGTTTTTGAAACAGGCCCACATACATAATGAATACATCTACATATAAAAAGATTCAATTTTTTCTTCAAAATGTGAACTTCTGTGAGTATTTCTTTTGCCTGAGTGGACTTCTACAACAATTCCTGCCTTGTAATACTTTTTCCAGCCACATTGCACATACATACATATTTTTGGAAACATCCCCCCTGGGTATTCATACTGACTCACTGTTCTACACTAGAAAATATGCCCCAAAGAATCCCCCCTTTGGACTTGCCTTACTCGCTCTCCTTTATCCTGTTGGTTTTCACGTTTAATCTTGGATGAGAGTTCAAGGGTACTTAATTATCTGCTCCAACAAAGAGGGGAAAAGGCACATAAATTGTTTATTCACATAATAGCTTTATTGTCTTGTCCTTATGACAGGAATCAGAGTTGTGGAGTGGAAGGCTGTGGTGGCAGTAACAGAAGGTTTGAAATACTGGGAAGCCAAAGGATGAATATGCCATGGAGAGGCAGGGGTCAGTGAAGGGAGAAAGATTCCATAAGATGCAATTGGAGGGACAGATACAAACATCAGAGGAAACCGCTGTAAGGAGTGGGGGACATTGTGATGAGAAGTAACAGGTGAGTCTGTGACACTGGAAACTGAAGAGGCAATTTCTGCTCTTTTAAAAGTTCTCCTCTTTTAATAGTTGAATGTATTTTGTGTCCTTCTCCCTTTAAGGGAATTCCATCAGCTGTGAGCATCTATTATGTGGTTGCTGGATATGGGAAGAATATAAGACTCAGCCCCTGCATTTGAAATTCAAAACCTGGTGCAACTTAATGTGTAGGCAACAATATGACAAATATGTTAGTAAATTAGTAAAACACAATTGACAATAATTCACAAGTATGTACATACTTGTAAGTATATAAGTAGTCATTTCATCAAAAGTCAACATATATACCATTTTTCCATATACCTACTCAATATACCTTTTGGTTTGGTTCTAATATTGTTAACTCAGCACTTTGATGAATATGGAAATAAAGAAGGTTTTAAGAGCTGTGGAAATTATGCAGGAGGTATAAAGCTGTCCTATAACACTATTTCAAACTCATTGGATTCTGTCCTTTCCTCTTCCTAAATCACTTCCATTGATCAAAATATACACTGACACCTGTTAGTCTGCTAACATTTAACAATTATGTGAGTAATGGTTGACATTTCAAGAGGAGATTCCATAAAATGGGGTCAAGACTTCAACAAACTTTTTGGGGGAGGGGGAAAAACTCAACCTACAATATGAGATAGACAATGTTTAGTTTGGAGAAAAACTGCCAAATTGTCTTGCAAAATTTTGAATTCCCACCAGCAATGAATGAGAGTTCTTATTGCTCCACAGCCTTGCAAAGCAGTTGGAATTGTCAGATTTTTGAATTTCAGGCATTCTAACAGGTGTGTAGTGGTATCTCATTATTGTTTTAATTTGCATTTCCCTAAGACAAATGATGTTGAGCATGTTTTTTATGATTATTTCCATCTATATATCCTCTTCGATGAGGTGTCTATTCACATTGTTTTTCCATTTTTAAACTGGGTTGTTGCCCTGTTGAGTTTTAAGAGTTCTTTATACATTTTGGATACAGCCCTCTAACAGATGTGTATTTTACAAATATTTTTCTCAATCTGTGGCTTATCTTTTCATTATCTTAACAGGTTAGGTGGTATTTTAATTATTCAATTATATGTATATTTTTCCTTTGAGTCTTCCTCTTTGATCCACTGATTATTTAGCGCAGCATTGTTTAATTTTTTTCAAGTATTTGGAGACTTTACTGTTGTATTTCTGTTATTGATCTCTTGCTTGATTTTAGTATAGTCAAAGAATATATTCTGTATGATTTCATAACAACTTTTTGTTGAGGTTTGCTTTATGACTTATAATTTGGCCTACCTTGGTGAATATTCTGTGAGCTTTTGGAAAGAATGTGTCTTTGCTGTTGTTGAATGGAGCATTCTATAAATGCCAATTAGATCTTGTCATTTAATTCATCTAGATCTTTGCTTATTTTCTATCTAGTAGTGCTATCAATTACTGAGAATGGGGTATAACTGTAACTATAATTATGGATTTGTCTATTCTTTCACCTAGATCAATTTTGTTTCATGTATTTTGATGCACTGTTGTTGGTGTATGCATTTAGAATTGTTGTGTCTTCTTGGTGGATTGGCCTATTTATCATTATGTAATATGCCTCTAGTCCCTAGCAGTTTTCTTTGGTCTGAAGTGTATCTGATATTAGTATAATCAACGCTTACTTTGTTGTGTGATCACTATTGGATGGTATAGCTTTTCTCAACCTTTTATCTTCAACCTACTTGGATCATTATGTTTGAATTTTTCTGTAGACAGCATTTATTTGTGTTGAGTTTTTCATTCCCTCTGATAATCTGTCTTTTAATTGGTATATTTAGACCATTTACATTTAGAGAAATTATTGATTTTTCAGTTTAAGTCTGTCACTTTATTAGTTTTCTGTTTGTTCCTTGCCATTTATTCCCCTTCTGTCTTTCCTTCTTGTGGGTTACTCAAACATTTCTTGGAATTCTATTTTGATTTATTTAGTGTTTTTGAGTACACAACTTTGTATACTTTTCTCAGTGGTTGCTTTAATATTACTGTGTGTGTGTGTGTATATATATATATATATATATATATATATATATATATATATATAAAACTTACTAAAGTCTACTGGTATATGATGCTTCATCACTTTAAGTTAAGTATAGAAACCTTATTTACTTTTAGGACTCTTTATCATCTTCACTTTTAAAATATAATGTTTCTGTTTCTACATAAATTAGTATGTTAGATGTTATTACTATTTTTGTTTCATTTAATTCTCTTTAGTATGAAACATAGACAACAGGTTCACTGTACTGGGGTTGCAAAATGAATCCCTTTCAATATATATCACTGCCTGATAGCCTTGATACCAAGTGAATAAATGAATCTGGCTCCCCATTTAAACTTCTGGGCAACAAAGTACCCAGAGGTACTTGGAGGAAGCCATACAACTATGTTAACTTAGGTAGACTTAAAGCTGGCTGAGCCCCACCACTAAAGCCATAGATTCTATCTTCTTTCAGTTCCTAGGATCCCCTCCCTGTTCTCTCTATCATCCTTAGGACCAAACTTTAAGGGATACTAAAACCCAGGTCTTCACATAAGACTTTCTTTTTTTTTTTTTTGAGAGGGCATCTCTCATATTTATTGATCAAATGGTCGTTAACAACAATAAAATTCTGTATAGGGGACTCAACGCACAATCATTAATTAACCCCAAGCCTAATTCTCAACAGTCTCCAATCTTCTGAAGCATAATGAACAAGTTCTTACATGGTGAACAAGTTCTTACATAGTGATTAAGTTCTTACATGGTGAACAGTGCAAGGGCAGTCATATCACAGAAACTTTTGGTTTTGATCATGCATCATGAACTATAAACAATCAAGTCAGATATGATTATTCACTTGATTTTTATACTTGATTTATATGTGAATCCCACATTTCTCCCTTATTATTATTATTATTATTATTATTATTATTATTATTATTATTATTTTAAATAAAATGCTGAAGTGGTAGGTAGATGCAAGATAAAGGTAGAAAACATAATTTAGTGCTGTAAGAGGGCAAATGTAGATGATCAGGTCTGTGCCTATAGAGTAAGTATTAATCCAAGCTAGACGAGGGCAACAAAACATCCATGGATGCAGAAGATTTCTCAAAACAGCGGGGGTGATGTTCCAAGCCTCACCTCGGTTGATCCCTAATTTCTCACCTGATGGCCCCCCTGCTTCACATAAGACCTTTAACAGACAGAATTGGTAAATTGTGAACTGATTGTTATATTCTCTAGCTAACTTCATTTCCATTAAGAAAAAACATTGAATACATATTTAAAGAATATCTCTTTGAAAGGGCATCTCATTATCAGCTTGCCCATGGCTCTCACTTGGTTTATCTCCTTCATATTAATTTAAATCTGACCTTTGCCACTGTCAGCATAGTTTCCATTCACGTTTTACTAACTCCCTGGCATATTCTCTAACTTTTCTCTTTTTTTTAAAGCCCCAATCTCTTTCTTTCAGGTGCTTTTGGTTGTTTACTAATGTAACAGAGAGAGAAATTTGACAGTAACTGATTTGAGCTAACTCAGCATCATCTTATGCATCCCTTAACACTTCTTCCAGTGAACCATAAAACTCTTAGAAAAAAACATAGGCAAAAATCTCTTGGACATAAACATGAGTGACTTCTTCATGAACATATGTCCCTGGGCAAGGGAAACAAAAGCAAAAATGAACAAGTGGGACTATATCAAGCTGAAAAGTTTCTGTACAGCAAAGGACACCATCAATAGAACAAAAAGGTACCCTACAGTATGGGAGAATATATTCATAAATGACAGATCCAATAAAGGGTTGACATCCAAAATATATAAAGAGCTCATGCACCTCAACAAACAAAAAGCAAATAATCCAATTAAAAAATGGGCAGAGGAGCTGAACAGACAGTTGTCCAAAGAAGATATTCAGATGGCCAACAGACGCATGAAAAGATGCTCCACATTGCTAGTCATCAGAGAACTACAAATTAAAACCACAATGAGATCACCTCACACCAGTAAGGATTGCCACCATCCAAAAGACAAACAACAACACATGCTGGTGAAGTTGTGGAGAAAGGGGAACTCTCCTACACTGCTGGTGGGAATGTAAATTAGTTCAACCATTGTGGAGAGCAGTATGGAGGTTCCTCAAAAAGCTCAAAATAGACATACCATTTGACCCAGGAATTTCACTTCTAGGTATTTACCCTAAGAATGCAGCAGCCCAGTTTGAAAAAGACAGATGCACCCCTATGTTTATCGCAGTACTATTTATAATAGCCAAGAAATGGAAGCAACTTAAATGTTCATCAGTAGATGAATGGATAAAGAAGATGTGGTACATATACACAATGGAATATTACTCAGCCATAAAAAGAAAACAAATCCTACCATTTGTGACAACATGGATGGAGCTAGAGGGTATTGTGCTCAGTGAAATAAGCCAGGTGGAGAAAGACGAGTACCAAATGATTTCACTCATATGTGGAGTATAAGAACAAAGAAAAACTGAAGGAACAAAACAGCAGTAGAATCACAGAACCCAAGAATGAACTAACGGTTACCAAAGGGAAAGGGACTGGGGAGGATGGGTGGGAAGGGATTGATAAGGGTGAGGAATAAGAAAGAGGGCAATACGATTAGCATGTATAATGTGGGGGCGGGGGCATGGGGAGGGCTGTGCAACACAGAGAAGACAAGTAGTGATTCTACAGAATCTTAGTATGCTGATGGACAGTGACTGTAATGGGGTGTGTGTGGGGGACTTGGGGGAGGGGGGAGCCTAGTAAACATACTGTTCTTCATGTAATTGTAGATTATTGATAACAAAATAAATAAATAAATAAATAAATAATAATAATAATAATTCAAAAGAAAAAAAAGCTTCTTTCAGTGAAAGAAAGAAAGCATGGCTCTTATTTTCAGTGCTAGCTCCACTGCTCAAGCTCCCAGTCTCAGCCCTCAACTATTGGGTAATTCATAGGACCCCATCCCTTTTCTGTCTGGCATCTCCAGACTTTTGCTCACTAGTAGCCAATTTTGTTTTCATATTTATGTAGATTCACCCTGTCATCTCCTTCAAAAATTTATCTTGAGTCTTTTGTTCCTGTTCCATTCCTTTCCTTCCTTTATCTGTCATATTCCTCATGATCTCATACCTGCTCCTATTCCTAATACCATTTACTTCAGTAATCCCTTGCAATTTGATTTTTAATAACCTATTCAATGAAAATGTGCAGACTGCCAGGTGACTTTCTTCTAATAATATTCAGCAGCATTTCCTCACTTCATTTTCATAACATTTTCCTTCATTTAATAAAATTTATGGGTTCATAAATCCCTTCTTCCTGTGGTGTCCATGAAACAATGGTATTCAACCTCCCATCCACGACTGTGTGAATCCATTAATACTGTATTTTGACTTTCACTCTCTTTTTACTTCCTCTAAACTACATATCCCTATACCTTCCAAAATCACCAATTTGGGTTCTCAAGTTAGTGAATTAACAATTTCTGATCAGTTTCCAACTTACCAAATCCAGCATCTATTTATTTGTCTTAAGATTCTTTGCCATTGCAATTCTCATCTCTACGCTTGGACTTATATAGCATAGCTCATGTGGAGTGCCAATATAAATCCAATGTGCCCACCCTTCAAGGTCAGTTAAAGTCCTACTTCTTTCATTAGACCTTTGCCAAGCATTGCAGTACATTAAAGCCTTTCTCTAAAACCTCATTAGACTTGTGGCCTGCTTGACAAAACAGTGCCTTCTAATCATCTCAAGTTACCTCAGATATGTAGGCCTATTTTATAAACTATCCCTCTGAAAGCATGAACATGTTTTTCTTTCCTGATGGCCCAGCAGTACACTGAGCATAGAGAAGTTGTTTAATGAACTTGATTAATGGCTTAATTCTAAACAAATATTGTAACAAGTAATGACAGTAATTTCATGGCATTGAAAACTCTTTTTTGAGTGAAACTTGGATTTTTAATGGACTACTAAGGACACCAGCAGTATGGTACAGTGACTAAGAGTATGAGCTCTGGGGTCAAATTCTGGGTCTATCACCTATTGGCTATGTGACCTTGGGAAGGTTAATTAATATTTTTGCACTGTAATTTCCCTCCTTGAAAACAGGAACATAACAGTATCTCACTGATGGAGTAATTATGAAGACCAAATGAGTCATACTTAAAACAATTTCTGGCATGTAGAAATCACTCCATGAATGTCAACCATTATTAAATGCTCATTATGCATAGAGTAATATCTCAGAGCTAAAAGAACCTTTGCTTTGTAAGTGAATGAGTTGATGAATAAAGGTAAAATGATGTTGGCTCAAGGCCATATGTTTAATAAGAGGCAAAGTCAGGAAACTAATTCTTCTGACTTCCATTCAGTGTTTGTTTTATTCCTTCCCAAGGATTCTATACCTAAACATGGAACTGAATTTTAGAAGTTTAGGTTTGAAAGGGACATTCAAGGCTCTTAGTTTCATCTTTTCCACAAGGGATGATACTGCATGATCACTTGTCACATGTCTTTTATCTTTGCTTTCAGCACCGTTTCACATATTCTTAATTGCCCAGAGAAAAAAGATCCTAACAGATCCTGCACCATTATTCCCAAGAAACACATGAGGAATAGGAATGCATGCTAAGGTCAGGTCTCCTGAGTTCAATGACCATTGCTAGATGAAGCCACTTTTCATGTCCATCTTCTGAAAAAAATATTTCTTTTGCAGGGAAAACATTGTCTGGAATACTCATTATGAAGCTGTGATTCAGGTCATCCCACACATACATGAGTGTTTTGCAGACAGTATGCTTCCTGGTAGGAATATGAAATTATGATTTTGATGAACTCTGAACAAAACTCTCCAGCAGCCAGAAAAAGGCACAAGGGCCAATATTCATACCAGGCATAATTACTAAAGGTTTCAGCCTTCTGTGTGGTTCTTTGGAACAGTACTCAGCTTAGTTGTGCAATCGGCTCTGCTACAGTATTAAAATTCAGTCTAGCAAATACAGACTCTCAAGAGGAACTGCAGCAATAAAATACTGCTATTAAACAAACACAAACCTGTGTCTAAGGAATCTCTCATCAGATGCAATAGCATGCTATTCTCTGTCTCAATTCAGTGCTGAGAGAAGAGGATGAATTTCTCCTTAATGCAAATGAATAGTCATTTGTAACAGCAGCAGCAAGGGAGAAGGCTGACTAAGTAATTGCATTATGTGTCCACAAAGAATGCACATCTTTACCCACCACTCTCTACCCTACAAACAAAACTCAGGGAATTTTTGTTCTCTGTGTGTGGTTATTTAAAATGCCTCATTGTAGCATATGGACTCTGAGCTTTATGGCTTGGGATTTTAACCTTCAAAACAAGGAGGTCCCATTACTTAGATCTGAAAGTTGAGTTACCTTCCTTATACTGAAGACTGAACAACCTCCACTGATTCCACAGAGGATGCACCTTGAACATATTTTTCTTCTCACTTCTGAGAACTCTTGGCTCTGAAGCATGAAAAAGAAATGCTTGACAGATTGATACTATATTTTAGATAGCTATGTAAACAATAAGGGAGTACCTAGAAATCATTTGTTGAATTGTAATGTTATAAAAATTTGTAGAGGACTCTTTTGAGCTCTCTTGTTTAAGGAGACCCAACCATCTCACTGGGGCAGAGGAATGGAAAAAACTCAGAGGAATGACTGGGAGAGTATCCAAGAAAGACTGCTATGCCTTCTAGGAGAAAGAGCCAGCACCCAAGTTCTATCTCCAGGATCTAGTAAGCATGTTTGGATCATAGCATTCCAAAGGCCTATCTTTCCTCTTTAACAATTTTTCTGAGAAGTTGTCAGTTTGATGTTCAAGAAACATTTAGTTCACACCCATTAGGCCCACATTAGGCTATGTGATTTGCAGGGTCTAGTCAAAAATAAAAATGCAGGGCCCCTTCCCTTGTTCAAAAATTACTGAGAATTTCAAGACTATGACAGTAGAACATTAAGGCAAGTATGGGCTCTTCTAAGCACAGGGCCCCATGTGACCACCTGGGTCTCACATCTATGAAGCCAGCCCTGTTCTGTCTTCAAAGGTAGTCCAGCAAAAGAACTGTACTGAGTAGAAGTTACAATTCAGGTATGTACAAGGGCTGCGGGAACCCAGAAGTTCTTAACTTTCTAATATTGTCCCAGGGAAAGTGACAGTTATGTTCATTTTTGAAGGAGCAGTGGCAGAGAAGAAAGAAATTCCAGACTGAAGGGAGAAATCACTTGACAAATTTCAGGGAAAAGGTTACTTTTAAGGAGGCTGGAGCAAGCAAGCATGGGGGTAACATAATGGAAATGTGGAAAGAAGCAGAAGCCAAATATATTGGGGAAGAGGTTGAACAATTATTGAGTGCCCACTGTATGCCAAATTCTTTTCCCCATGCCATAATTTAAAACAATCTTAACAAATAAATTGTCAGGCCTATTACAAACATCTTAGTTAAGGCCCAGCACCGTAATGTTCAAAGTATTTGAGCACATGAGGCAGCCAATGAATATCTGAGAATGACCAGTGGGTCTGATTTAAGACCCCAGACTCTTAAACCGCAGGGCAAGCTGATTGGAAGCATGCTTTTAACCCCTCCTGTTGCTCTAAAGCCCGGAGGTACCCTTCCTTCGTCCCGCCCCTGGGCTTTCACGTGCCGGAAATTGGGCACGAAAAGTACTTCCGGGATAGCAGAGGTCAGCCCCAGCAAGATGGCGGCCCCCTTGGAGCTCACTTGCTGGGGAGGCGGCTGGGGGCTCCCATCAGTACACAGCGAGTCCCTGGTGGTGATGGTGAGGACGCCCGCGGGCCAGGGCGTGGGACAGAGGGGCGGGGCCAGAGGCGCGAGGCTGGTAGAGCCAGGGCTCCGAGGCTTGCAGCGGTTTCCCGCGGCGGTTCCCCGCGGTGCTTCAGGGCCGAGACTGGCGGGGACGCTGCGCGCTGCATCGCCCTAGGCTCCCTCCCATCGAGGATTCACCGCTTGGCCTGTGACCCCGCCGAGGACGTCGGGGAGTGGTGGCTTATTAGCTTGGCTCCGGGTTTTCTCAGCCTTGCAAACTGTCTGGGAGGTGGAATGAAGGTCCGAAGCAGGGGGCGCGCGCGTCCCACTGCATTCCCCTGACCTTTTATGGAACAAAGTCCCTGAAAGTCGCGTAGCTGGCGCAGGCACGCGCCCACCGGGCTAGGGATGAGGGGAGGGACGCCGGGACCACTGTCAGGCATTTCTGCTTTCGGGCACCCGACTGTGAAGTTAAATTGCTCTACAGATTTGCATTACATACTCAGGATAAACTATTTTACTATAAATTCTGTTTCAGGCTTACGCCAAATTTTCTGGTGCACCCTTGAAAGTCAGTGTCATAGATAACACCTGGAGAGGTTCAAGAGGTATAGTGTAAACTTTTAAACACCCCTTTCTGCCCACTTTAAGTGCCCCCCACCCCCCACCCCATGCAATGAGGCTTATAGCCAGGGAGTACCTTGGGGTTTTAGTTTCTTCTTACCATGACCTTGGCTGTGTATTGCTTATGGTTTGATCATTCTGAGTAATACTTCAAAATACAAGCCAAATCAGTGGAAATTATGAGGAATAAAATGTTCTGTAGAAGTGTTCTTTGTGAAATTGCAAAAAACGAAGAGGAGCTTACTCATTTTTTCCCCTCCAGATGTGCAATTGGTATAGTTTTAGGGTATTGGAATCTCTTCAGAGGAAATCAAATTGTTTCTTTGTATGTAGACTTTTTTTTGATTATAGGAGATGTACCAATTTTGACAACCGAAGACAACATTGTTTCTCAGCCAGCAAAAATACTAAACTTTTTAAGAAAACAGGTGGGTGGTTCTTTTTGAAGAAGTAGATTGTTGATCCTTGCATGTTACTTATAAAAAATAAATTGTAAGATTTTGGGTCTATTTTTAGAATTTTTTTGCCAACTGAGTAGACAATTGGGAGATATCTGGAGTTTGATATAAACATAGACTTGAGAATTACTGCCCTAAATCATGAATTGCACTATAATTTGAAAGTCAGCATAAGTTGTACTGTAATTTGAGGTATAGTCAATTTATATTTTCCTGCACTTTGCTTGGATTTTATTGAAGTTTAGATTAAGCAGATTCAATTTAGCCATCATGATTATTACACTTACTGATAAAATTGTCAGTTTAGTCACTACACATTTTGTGCTGTGTAAGACATAGATGAGTTTCCACCAAATAGTAACTTTTTATTTTTTAAAAGCGCTTAACTGGTCATTACAGTTAAATATGTCATGAAGTGATGTATTGAAAATATTTAAACATGTAAAGATTTATATAAATGCAGAAGTTATAATTGCTTTTGCCAATATTTTAAAACATCCTTTGTTAACAAAATTTAGAACTTCATGAAATTGAAGTTTTTTGTTTTCACAGGGAAAAACTGTAACCAATTAGAACTTTTTTATTATTTTTAACAAAAATAATAGCTTCTGCTTATTAATTTTATGCTGCATGCCATGCTCTAAACCAAAGTAGGTCATTGTCAAACATTGAAATATCAGTTAATAAAAAATCATAACCAAGATTTTTTTACCTTACTGTATGTGCAGTGCTCTAAGAACTTTTTCACATTAGCAGCATTTGTCACTAAATTTGTATGTCTCTTTTCCCCTTTTAATAGCATGTCTGCCATTTTTGAGGAAGAATAGGAATCCTAATTTATTTAGCTTCAGTATTTTGGGGATGCTCTTGACTTATGAGGTTTTCTGGTTTAATATTTTTTTAATAGAAATATAATGCTGATTATGAACTTTCAGCAAAACAAGGGGCCGATACACTGGCTTACATTGCTCTCCTTGAAGAGAAGCTTCTTCCTGCAGTGGTGAGCATTGGTGAATATTACAATATTTTAGTGGCCTACTGAAAATATACTTAGTCTAGTTAGAAGAAAAAATAATGAAAAAGGTTTAAGAGATGAAATTTCATTTGTATATTAATCTTGATTTTTTCATGTTACTATAAAACTGGATTCTGTTGGACATTTAGCTACTATGTGCAACAAGAAAGTGAAAGATAATGTCATTTTGGAAATAAAAATTCTCTGAGGAAGATGGAGTTTGTTGCTGTGTATTTAGGATTGGGCGAACTGTAATTCATTCATTCAACAAATTATTGAGTACCAACTTTGTGCCAGGCCTTGTTCTGGGTGCCTGGGATGTAACATCAAAAAACCTCACATATTTAAATCTTGTTTTATTCTTAAGTCATTCTAACTGGGAAATTTATATGAAGACACTTTATACAAAGATATTTTTTAAAAACTTTCATATTGATTGAGCTAGCTTTCTTTTAATAAAAGAACAACCTTGTAGTGTTTTTTTTCCTCCTTTTCAGCTTCACACATTCTGGGTGGAGAGTGACAATTACTTTAATGTGACAAAGCCATGGTTTGCTTCACGAATTCCTTTTCCCTTGAGTTTGATCCTGCCTGGAAGAATGTCTAAGGGAGCACTGACTAGGATCCTCCTGACCAGAGGAGAGCCTCCCCTCTACCACCTCCGAGAAGTGGAAGCACAGGTAAGGTCAGGATTACTTGGAGAGCAAGGCTGCTCCAGAGAAGGGACAGGAGTCATAACAGACAGGAACTTATTTATAGATGCCTGCCTACAGAGGAGTTCTAGAGCATCTTCCATACCTTAGAGATGTACTTTCATCTTTTTTAGATATACAGAGATGCCAAGGAGTGCCTAAATCTTCTGTCAAACAGATTGGGAACGTCTCAGTTTTTCTTTGGAGATACGTGAGTGCATTCCCTTAAAGATCATTTTGATATTTTGTGTGCATATATTCAGAGAGCAGTTACTGAAATCAAGTCTCCTTCTCCCCACCATCGCCAACACCCCATCCTCCTAAATGAGTTTTTCACTTAAAAATTGTTTTTAATGATTTTTACTATATGAAACTTTTTCTGTTGGTGGTAATCTAGCATTGACATAATAGGCTGCATATTGAACTTAAAACTTCTTAGGACTTTTCCCACCCTGTTTCCAGTCTCTATATAACACTTGGGAGTAAAATTGAATCCTTATTGAAAACCTAATTTTGTCTTAAATAAAATATAAGTTGGCCTTTGAATAACTTGAGGGTAAGGAGCCCTTGCTGTTGAAAACCCTAATATAACTTCTGACTCCCCCAAAACATAACTACTAATAGCCTACTGTTGACCAGAAGCTACACTGATAAACAGTTGATTAATACATATTTTGTATGTTATGTGTCTAATATATTATATTCTTACAATAAAGTAAGCCAGAGAGAAAGAAAATGTTTTTTCAAATTGTCACAAATTTCCAAAAAATTTTCTAATATATTTATTGAAAATAATCCACGCATAAGTGGACATACACAGTTCAAGCCTGTGTTGTTCAAGGGTCAGCTGACAATGGATACAGTACTGTATTAAGAAAAGTGCTAATGAGTAAAACATTTTTATAAGTAACATTTTTATAAGCAAAAGCGGGTAGTAAGCCTTTTAAAAAGTATTTGTCAGAATTGACAAATGTATTTGAGAAACAATTTTTTGAACACAGTCCCATTAGTACTTCCTTATGTGCTTTTAAAAAATCCTTAATTTATTTTTAGGCCTTCTACCTTGGATGCCTATGTGTTTGGTTTTCTTGCACCTCTTTATAAAGTTCGCTTTCCTAAAGTTCAGTTGCAAGAACATTTGAAACAGCTCTCCAATCTCTGCCGCTTCTGTGATGACATCCTAAACAGTTATTTTAGGCTTAGTCTTGGAGGTAAGCCACTTTTCAGCTATTGTTTGCATAAAGTATTTGCATATTTTCCAAATGATACATATAAGCAAAATTCATTAAAGAAGTTTGTGTATTGTCTTGAAATGCTGGTTTATAGTGCTTCAAAAAGTTGCATTTTTTCCAACTTTATTTTTAGTCTCATGTATATTAATCCTTATTTAAATAAATATTTGCCTTTTGTTTAGTCTTTTAGATTTTATACATTTCTAGTTTCTTGTTCTTTTTTAAATATTGCCCTTTGGAAGTGGGTCATTTTCTTCTAAAAGTTAACCACAGGTATTTATTGAATCCCTGCTGAAAGATAGCACCTATCCTAATACAAATGGGCAATTATTTTAAATGTTGCTTCTAGCACTTTCCTGCGTGAACAGAAAGCAGCAGCAGATTGATTTTGGTGAGGTACACTCCCATGATTCCACTTCTTGAAAACTGATTGCATCAGACTGGAGGTATAGTAAATAGAGGGCACCTGTCACTTAGGATGGTGCTTTGGGAGCGTGGGCCTTGTGCTTCCATGATCGGGATGCTGACTTTTTATTGTGAGAGTTGGAAGAAATTGTTCTTTTAAGGAACAGAAGTTATAAGGAAACTTGCTTAGAGACAGTGTATTTTTTTTATGGTGAGTTATGTGTTTTGTATATAGGGAGGGGCTAGTAATTTGAGAGTTATAGAATTAAGTAACTTTCAGCCTTGTCATTTTGGAGCAGTACTCAGCAAACCTGACTGTAGGACAGATACAAAATCTTGGGTCTTTACCAGATTTACTGAATTAGACTCTCTTAGGAATAGATTTTAGGAGCCCATATATTTTTTAAGTCCCTCCAAATACCTTGAATGCCTGGTGGATAGCTGTCTGGGAGTCACTGTGTTAGAAAGCTGTCCAAGTAACTGTAACTAAATACTATTTGGAATGGGTGGGGAAAAGTTAAGACTCAAATTTGAGAAGGAACTGAGGACTGCTGTGCACTTTTACTAATTATTTTGGCTAGCTGCTTAACACTTGGCTAACAATGTCTGCTTAGTGGACAAATTTAGTCCTTTTGTTTAGGGTTTGGTTTTGGAGCATTACTATTCCTCTTAACTTTGCCTTTCAACACTGAATGATAATTTTCTCTTTGCCCTTTTGGATTTTTTTTTGTTTTGTGTTGGAGGGTGGGGGCACTTGGGAAAGTGGATAGACTGAAAATTCTTCCAATATAAACTGCTTTAAAGGCTTTCAAAATTTTCTGTCTTTCTGATTTCTATCCTGGCTTAGGCATCTCTCCTGCTGGACAAGAAACAGTAGATGCAAATCTGCAGAAACTCACACAGCTTGTAAATAAGGAATCCAACTTGATTGAAAAGGTCAAGTTTACTTCAATCATTATTTTATAGTAGTTTACTATATTCCCTTCTGCAATTAATGTCATAATTTGGGTTATTCATTAACTTTACCATCTTTAAGTTTTTTTTAAAGAGTTTGGTTCTTCAGAAAGCTGTTTCATATGCGTTTACTAAAGTTGCATACAGCATAGCGTTTGAAACCAGTAGTGGCCTAATTGCTTTGAGGAAAGATCTGAATACTGGGTTTACTCTACCACACAATTAGTATTTTTCAAGTTAGGAGACCCAGAAGCCCAGATTAAAAAAAAAAAAAAGGATAAAACAGGAACACTTTTTGCCTGTTTCTCTGTTTCTGAAGGCTAACATCTCTTGGGATTGTAAGCACTGTGCTCATCCTTTCTGTTACTAATACTGTGATGTCTTTTTCTGTGAACAGTTTTATTTTTTCTCCTTCCTATTCTTCTGTATTCTAGATATTGTCTACAATTTTGTACCATTGTGGATATTTTGCCACTTTGGGGGTGTTCATTTGGTGTGAGAGGTATTGAGGAACTGGGTAGGAGAGAGAGCCAACAAGGGAAGTTTCTAGGGTGATATTAATTGGAAAAAGATAAGAGAGTTATGCATTTTCCCTCCAAGTATCTGATATAATTGCCTTTTTAAAAATACAAATGAATAATACTTCATTCTTTCACAAACTAATGGGGCAATGTGGTCTGATAATACTGGCTAGCAGTTTTTCAGGTCTGAGTAACAGACCCTGTGTTATATGAGCTTTATGTGAGTTATCTCCCTTAATCTTCACAACAGCTATGTGTGAACAGGTACTTTGTCATCCCCATTTTACAGATGAGAATACTTAGGCTTTGAGAGTAGCTTATGTCACTTGCTCACGGTCATTCAGCTGGCAAGAGGTAGGGAATTTGAACCCTATAAATTGAATTCCAGCATGGGCTTTGCAGTTAGTCAGTCATCTAACTCTGAGTGAGATTATGTATCCTTTACTAGTACCCTGACCCTAATAGTTAGGTTTATAACTGCCATTCACTGGAATAATCATTCTTTTTATAGTATTTCATGTGTTGTTAAAACTTAAGAAATGAGTAAAATTAAGCAGCATAATTGTAAGACTCCATTATTAAACTTTGGGTAAGCTGAATGAAAGTAAGTTTGTCTCCATTCTTAGCCCAACCCAGTAGATCTTATGAGAGGAAATATATTCAGTAGTAATGTGGAAAATGGAAAGATTACTCAAGACTGTTTTAGACACTTACCTGTTAGATGAAGGCCATCTAATATAGTCTTCATTTTCTATATGGCAAATTCATGACAGATAAGTAAAGAGAACCGTATGCAGGAAGTGAAACCAAGAGGCCCTGTCACCACTTTCTACATTTCCATCTTCGGTCATCATTAATATATGAGATAGTTTCTGACCCTGTATCAGGCACTCCCCACCTCCCATTCATATCTGCTCTTCAGGATGTTTCACTGTTTGCTACAAGACATTAAAGCAACAATTCCTATTGGCTATCACTGTTCACCATTTGGACAAAATCTAGAGCTTAAGAAAAGACTTATGCTTGAGGAACTTAGTTTTTGCAAGGAAAAAAAAAGACATCTTAACACGATTGGTACAATTCCCTGGGAATACTTTTGTCCATTTGGAAAATTAAAAGTTAATCTTTTCTTCTCTTTCCTATAAATCCCACACATCTCTGCTGAAACATTTCCTCTATGCTTAATAAAAATATCTTGAGAAGATAAGGGAGAGTTTTGCTCTGAAAATATTCAAAACTAAGAAAGCCTGCCTATGAAGTGGGTCATAAATGCTACATTCTGTTGGTATTGAGCTTGATACCAGGACTTGAATCTTTCTGTTTGTGGGATACCCTGGTTAAAAGTAGTTTTTTAAGGACTGACTTAGTTGGAAATAATCCCTCTCCTAGTATTTTTTGGGGATGCTAATGTACTCCTTAGGATAAATCTGAAACTCTTGGACATTTTCTCAGTATGCCCCATACTTTTCATTTGTTTCTCTAGAGCTGACTTAGAACTGACCCAGTGTTTGGAATGCCTCTGGATTAGGTCTAAAGAATATCCTTTCTGTCTCTTTTTCTAGCTTTCTTTGGTCTAAATACAGCCTAAAAGAACTGGACTTTTTGAGTGGAGTATAGGCCATTTCCATTGAGGCAATGAAGTATAGTTGAAAGAACAGTAGTGTCAGAACTGGAAGACCGGGGTTCAGACTTCAGCTCTGATACTAGCTTTGTTACCCACTGCAAATTCCTTAACCTTTCTCAGCTTTGTTTTGTTACCCTGTAAATTAGGGAATGACTGTGTCTGCTTCTTTTCTTCACAGTTGTGTTGGGAAGATCAAATGAAGTATTTTACCTGCACATACTTTGCAAACTGTGGACTTAGTGTAACAGAATTACTGCTTTTATACTTAATATTAGAAAACCTCTTAAGCCAAATAGAGCTCTGGTTGAATTCAGTAGGATATTCATTTTGTGGAATTACTATAATTTTGCAAAGGCATTACGAATAAGCCGTATTGCTTGTATACATATACTGAGTCAGCTGGTGTTTGATGTATGACATTTAGAATTCTTGAGAGATTATTTCTGAGAAAAAGGTTTCTTTAGCAGTCATAGAAACATATGGTTCTGTACTCCTCTAGGCTTTTAGTTTGGATGGGAAGGCCACAGTCTACATAAATGGTACCACAGTCATTAATCAGATGTACCTTTTGTACTTTGCACAGATGGATGACAATCTTCGCCAAAGCCCTCAGCTTCCTCCTCGGAGACTGCCAACACTTAAATTGACTCCAGCAGAAGAAAGTAATTCCTCACATCGGCCATCACCCTGACAGTCATCACAGTTTCGTCCACAGTCATATGACTGCTGCAGTAATCTCTTACACTAAGTAGGTGAAGGAAAAAGGGAAATGCCATTAATAGGTATAAGGGAAACTCTAAAATGAAAGCAACTTTCTATGACATCTATTTTTTTTTAATTAGGAAGCTTATATTTTAGCTTGGCAATGCACTTTAAAGTGAATGATACATGAACTTGGGTGGAAAAGAAAACACATTGTACTGTTAGTAACAAAAACCTGCCTTAATCTTGGCAGATACTTGCTCTTGGTTCACATGTTGCTGAACAAAAGCTACAATTCTGTTCTGAATGTGCACTCAATTTATTCAAATTAGTTTATCAGCTTTCATAGAACAGTCTGAATATCTAATATGAAGCTGTTTGGCTAAGGCCTTCTTTTGTTTAGAAATCTGATGCCTATTTTAGACACTGGGAAAAAATATTATTCTAATAATCTAATATTACTTCAGTAGAAAAGCCTGTATTTAAAAAGCAATGAGGAATGTGTTTTTTAATTATGCTCTCATAAGTCTAATTTTTTGGGGGGTTAGTACTTATATATATATATATATATATATAAATATTAAAGGTGGTTACATACAATATTCATCTAGCTATATGTACTTCATTATAACAATAGTATTTGCTGATGTGCTCAATATAAGTTAGCAAGGGCTCTTTTAGTTTATTGGGAGAATATGGCAGCTTTAGATGTGTTTGAGGAACATCTTTAACTCTAGTCATCTCTTTCTTGGATTGATTTCAGAAGAACTGAATGTGTTGGTCATTGTTATTATGCCAGGCTGTAAAGTCTTACTGAAACTTGCCCAGTTGTTAGACACTACTCAGGAGGAGCCACCACCAGAGTAATAGAGGTCCCTACTGTGGGCCTGGCCCAAGTTCACCATGGTTGGCTCAGATCAGTGTTCTGTCATAAAAATCATATCATGTCAAAAGCTTTATGACCACTAATCATTTTCCATGTAGTTTAACTACAGTGGGAAGATTCAGTTGGAATAACCAGAAGTAGCAGTAGATTTTTAAGAATGTTTTCTATTTATTGGTTGTTGAACTTTTAAAGGATTTGCTGTGCAGGTAATTTTACTTAATAATATAATCTTGCTTATTTTAGGGGCTGAGGTGCTTCAGTTGTCCTAAAACCACTTCTGGGGTTCTTAAAATATAGGACCATATTTTTGATTAGCGTCTTAAAAGATAACTGTGGTGCTCAGCAAGTCTTATCACTTCCTGCAGAAACCCCCATGTTACGAAAACAGCTTTGTAGTTGAGACGTGTCTAATTTGAGCTGAGTGGAGCTCAGCTGTCTTTGACCTGTATCCTCCCAATTTGTTCTGTATTTAGGTAGCTATTTATACAGGAGTTCTTAAGTCATTGTAGGCAATTTTTCTTCAAAGTTTTAACTAAGTGAGAAATGAGGTGGTCTTCAAAATCTTGTTCATCTGTTTGGATGCATTTAGGGAAAGGAACAAATGAGTTTCAAGTTACTTCTGCAACTGGTTGGGGAGAGAGAGCAAGAGTGTGTGTGTTCTGTGTTTGTGAACTTGATTCCAGCAATCTGAAATCTGTGTGAATATTCTATACTGAAAATCATGACCATAGGACTGTTGTCCTCTAGGATTGATGTATATTAAAGAAGGTGGTTAATCAGACATCTGTTTATGCTTTAATCAGAGTTAGTCATTTTCAATTATGATTTATATTAAAACTTCCAAAAACCATTTGAAGTGGCTTACAGTTGTCCAACACATGTAAAGCAGGACAATTTAAATTAGTTTTAAAAAACTAAAAATTCTGTAGAAGAAAGAGCTATACTAACAATAACAGGTTCTAAAACTGAATGGTAAAGTTCAAGTTTCTCCATGGGCAAAGTCAAAAAATAATACTGGGTTATGTAAATTTTTCTGTCAATAAACCTACTAATGTCCCTGAGTAAGAAAAATATATTTAACTTTTTACAAGATTATGGGAGATCATGTTCTTATGACATAGACCAGCTGATAAGCATACTGTGATGTTTCATATGTTGACAGTTTAACAGAAGGTGCCATCTTAGAATAACAAGTATATCTATGTCCTTTTTTAGTAGAGAAGATGACTTGAATCAGTGTATTTTCTTTTGGTCATTCCTGCTTTGAACTGCTTTTAGTCTTACACTGAGAGGCCACTGTGCTTCCAGACTGCCTTTCCTAAGATGCAAAATGTGATTTAGATAAGTGAGATTTTTATGTGTTGGGTTACTTGGGTGAGCTTTTTTTGGTATAAGCCAACAAGATGAGCACAAACCACTCCAGGGATCAGCCCCACATACAGGAAGCTTTTGGAAAGGAACAACTTTCCAGACTGGGCAGAAAGCTTGTGATCAGCCTGTCAGGATATATTTTGGATAAAGTTTGAGTGTGCTGAGGTAAATGATCTATAGTCTCAGAATACTCTGGACCACTTGCTTTTGGAGGGGATGGTGGAGAATATTATGATAAAAAGGACTATGTTTGTTTTTATATTTGTTAGTAGTATAGGACTAGAAAATTGGTCAGATAATTCCCATGAGAAAAATATCCTCCATCAACAGACTCTCAGCAGTCATCCAAAGACCAACCATTCTTACAACACTAAAGAAACTGTAAAAAATGTTGAGGCTAGTCATTCCTTCATAGTGGTTTTTTTCCCCTACAAAGTTTGGCACTGACAGATCAGATTTCAACTTAGGTATGTTTGTATTATTTTTTGGGTATTAGAGGACTGAAGATTTTACATTAAATCCAAAGCATTTTGATTTCCATTTGTAATTTTTCTTCATTTAATATTGCTAGTGATGGTAACATGAAAAATAAGAGGAAGCTTACTTCAATGAGAGCTAAGTTAAAATTTTCAGAAGTTTATAAAAATGGAAAAAACTGGACATCAATAGAAGCAGAAATTTGTAACCATGATAGTATCTCAGAAAATCATTTTTTTTAAAGATAGCTACATGTGATAAAGTGGTATTTAAAGTTGGTAGTTTATTTTCTTAGAGCCTCTGCCAAGAATATAAATTTGCCAGGCTTTTTAGATTTTTTGAGTTGCTCATAAACTGTCAAAAATTTTAACCCTTTAACACCAAAATATAAATGCTTAAATGTAAAAACAAGAAGCTGAGTGATGTATATACAGGATTTCTCTGTACTATTTTTATACTTCTTGTGAGTTTTTAATTACTTTAGAATAAAAAGGTTTTAAAAAGTAAATCTAGTATATTATCATTATCTACATAAACTACAATTTAAAAAAATGCTCCAAAGACAGTATTGAGTATTCAGTTCCAGATGAATAAATATATAATATAAATTAAATATAATTTATTTCATTCTTGAGTTTAAAGAAAAAAACCCACATTTGTAACAAATGATTATCTAAAGATCTATTTTGCCTTACCAGAAAAGAAAAAAACCATCTAAAACCAAGAACTCCTTTTCCTTAGTATATAAAATGCTCTATGATTTTATGCTAGTAATTATAACTTTTTCTTCCTATGGTCCCTGGGTTTACTTTTGAGGGTAAAATGTTTTAAAACAAGTTCTGTGTCTCCATGTGGTAGTCCTTTGCTTTGCATGTGTTCTCGCTGCACAGTGGCGAGATGAATCCTAGGACCAGCTGTAGTGAAGAAGATGCAGTACGTCTGCACACTTTTCGTTTGTAGCTCACTGGGATTTAGTAATTGGCTTTGTCTTGGTTCGGTTGTTTATGTAATTGAAATCCTGAGCAGAGCTGCAGAGTATAATTTGAGTTTGATTATGGTCTTTTGTATATGTTGTTGGCATTAAGAATTATCTTCTACCTTTTTTCTTGTTTGGTCCTGTGGAATTTACATTTATGCTTCAGTGTTTTCATATTTCTTAAACAGATTATTAATAAATTTGTTGCTAGTTTTATATAACCAAAAGTCAGTAGTCTTATTGTCTGAAATTGAAGTTTCATTAGATCTTCAAAATGCTGATTTGCATAGATACAGAGATGGTTTTCTGTTTCTTAAGAGTTTGTAAAATACTTGAGCCCAAAATTCTTGTTGATGTGTAGTGTTTGCTAGGAGCCCAGTTTAATTGTCCTATACTTAAAACCATTGCTATTGAGGTGGAGAGGTATTCTTGGAATACAAAAATCATGCAAAAATTGTATGTTCCAGACAAGGAGGCCAATGATTACTGACAAGAATTAACATTCTTGAACAATGATACAAAGAAGGGTAACTTTGAGTTGGATATTTGTAAATGAGGGACTGTTTCTATAGAAGAGAATTCAGAGTAAAAGTTATTTCTTTAAAAACAATACAGGAAAGTAAATCTTTGTACCATTATTATTTATTTGAAATTATACTGTATGATATTTTTTATTAAGGTACATTGATATAAATCTTATGAAGGTTTCAGATGAGCAACATTGTGGTTACTACATTTGTCCCTGTTATTAAGCCCCCGCCCCTAATACCCATTACAGTCACTGTCCATCAGTGTTATACTGTATGATTTTTAACAGCCATCTTTTAGTTCCTCAAAGAATTAGTTCCTAAAGGTGCATTTTGGCAGAATATTTTGTAATTGAGTGAGTAGGGGGTTCTATAGTCAAAGAAGTTTGGGAAATGGTGGGTTAGACAAAGTTAAATTACTGTAGGCTTTTCAGAACCTTTGATATGCCATTGTGTGCTTTCTATCTCCAAGAAGGGCCTGTATTTTATATACCATTTCCCTAATTTATTTTTATGTGTTTTTTTTTTTTTTTAAGTTGGTGTCTTGAGGGATTTGTGTTCTGAGAAATACACTTAGGGAAGTGCTGTGCTAGAGTGCTTTTGCTTGACTGTGCTCCCTGCAAAGGTTTCTGTTGAAATACCCCCTAGTGAGTGGGGATAGAATGGAAGAGACAGCTCAGGACTCCCCTGGATTGTGTCATTGACAGCGGGGCTGGGTGGCTGTAGGTTTAGAAGGTTAGTTACTTGGGCGCATGTGATGCCCCTGGTCAGTCTAGCCCATTTCCCTTGAATCCCACTTGGCTTGGTACAGCTGGACAGGAGTGTGAACTAGTGGTTTCAGAGAACTAAGTGGTTCCTAGGTGTCTATGGATCAGAAGGAACCAACTTAGAATTCCAGAACAGTTCCTCAAATCATTTTTGGCTGTGCTTTAAAGGTGTCAGAAAGGTGATGGTATTTAAAGCACTAAAATCACATACAAGCTGGTTTATATATATATTTATATATGTTATACACAGTGTTGTAGAAAGTTTACAGTTGTTTCAGTGATAAAGTAAAAGAAGTTTAATATTTTCAAGTTCTATTCTATTACTGAATACATGCTTTAAACAAGGATTGCATGTTTGTGCATTTTCCAGGATGAGGGTTTACAGTTTTCATTAAAAATTCTCAAGTGTCTATATCCCAAAAAATGTAAATGTCACCAGACCTCCAAATTTCAGAGGACTTAAGTATATTTCATTGCATTTCAAAGTATAAAACCAGACCATGAATCAGGCATAAGGATGCTTTTTGTTTGTTTTTGCAGTGTATACAGTTTCCTATTGGGAACTCCACAGTTTAGATGTGTTATATGGTAGAGAGCTTGCTTTTGGGTTTTGAGTTGTGCTGTAATAGTAAACACCTAACCATATGAAAAGGAGTTGGATCTTTGTTCTGATTCTTCAGTTTCCTCATTTAAATTCAGAGAAATGCCTTTTAATCACTTAGTTTATATATCCCAGATACTTGGAAATCAAGAAAAGTGACTTGTCAGAGTTTGCGTTAGTCCTCAGCAAGTCATGCACCGTAGAGAGAGTTGTGCTGGCCATTCATTCTTTGGACTGTTGGCTACTTCTCTTGCAATGCAAGTGTCATTATTTTTTGAAGGAAGGGTGAACTCAAGCTTTTATGTTAATTGCATAAAGATGAGCTTTTTTCCTCTTCTGACTTGGTATTTTATTTTGCAAAATAGGAGATAATGTTTTTCCATTTTTCTACTCATCTTGAAGTGTAAGTTTGAGGTGTTAGTAATGTAACTTTAGCTTTCTAGAAGATTGACAGCAAAGAAAATAAATAAGATACATATGTGTACACATACTGGTTTTGTTCCAAGCAAGCCTGTTTTTGACTGATAAACATTTTAAACATCTATTCTAGTGTACAAATAGTATAGTTTTGTTACAAAGTCAACAATCCTAAAATAAGCAATGTTGGTCATAATTTAAATATTCTGGCCTTTTCTAGTGTGAATGTATTTTACTCAGAGACTCTGTATAAATACTCACAAGTGATGATCATGATCAGTGTTGTAAAGAATTTATTCTGATAAATGAGAAACTGGATATAATGTCAGAATAGCTATTTTCACAATAAAATCTCAAATTGCCTGAATGTTTATTATTTCCTGATTGAATGTTATTTATTCCTTGAGGTAAGTATTTTCACTGGGAGGAATTTTTGGGTGGCTGAAATAGTTACTCAGTGCCAGGACTGAGCTAGGTTGAGGGTTGTTCTTTTTAAACTTTACGTTCTGTGACACACTGAAATCAGTCGTGTTCTTTCTACCCCCTGCTAAGGGAGGTTGAGAGGCTGCTCCCAAGGCAGCTGGTACATATATGCCCTCAGACAGCTCACCCAACTTTCCAGGGCCACAGTTATCTCATCCTTTTGCCTCTCTAAGTTTCCTTACAATTTTCCCTTTTGTCCACCTGGATAGCCCAGCAACTTTCCATGTAAGTGAATGGAGGACACTGAGAAAGGTTTTAGCTGTGGGTAGGGGCAATATTCATGTTTTTTGCTGCCTTCTTTTAATGGGTAGGATATATGGGCACAGAGAAGCCTTTTATAGAGCTATTAGTTAAGTGAGGGCAGGTTCCCTTAGGGATTGTCTTTGTTAGTAAATTACTATATTTTAATTGAAGTATAATTTACATACAATAAAATGCATTGATTTTCCAAGTAGAGTTGTTCAAGTGTGTAAGTATTTCTCTCACATGAGAAGCCGGCTACATCTTTGTTGGTATTTCTATCCCCTGAGAACACAAATGTTAATTGCATATGAACTTTGGGTTCCAGATGAAAGGTCTTTGTCTGGATTGAGGTGGTTAGTAATGATTTGCTTTCTGCAAGAGAGCAGGAAAGAAGAATTTGTATTGTGGAATAAAGGAATTCTTTTGAGGAAAGACAACTATTTGGAGTCACAATGCTGAAAACCTTACAACAAATATCTTCAGAAAATTTAGTTCTTAATTGTTCTGCTCAGAGGGCTTGACTTCTGTCTGGGACTCTTGGATGTTCAGAAACTCGAATGATGTCCTTCAGAAGATAAGCAGTGTTCTGTTTTTCCTGTAACACTAATAGCAGCTTTTGGTAGGAAAACTTTCAAGATTTGCCATATTGGGATCTTGTCCTAAGTGAATCTCCACTGGAGAAAAGTTAACGTAAAGGGGAACGACTAGGGCCACTGAGTGTTCCCCATATGTTTGAGGCAAGTGTATATGGGATGAAGGAGGAAATGGTGGTGGAGAAATGAAAGGATTTGCCTTACTCAAGATCATCCTGTAATTTAGTTCCTAGTTGTAGAGCAAAGGGGAAACTAGCCCCTTCTGGATTGACATGAGCTTAAGGGGAAAGAATGAGAAACCATGGTCCATTTCTCCAGGTACATTAGTCACACTTTAGGAATGCCTTAGACACTGTGATTAAGAAATGAAGACAGGTGTGCATCAACAAAGACATTTCTAATTTTTGACACAGTCAACTTGAGGCTCCAAAAGTTGCACTTTTCCAAATGAGAGAGAGGCTATTATATTTATCCTACTTTTGAGTGAGTCAGTGAAAAGAATAGGGAAATTTTTACATTTATAACTATAATTAAGGGTTTGTTCCTCAGATCCTAGTTTGGGGAAGGTGGTCCTTTCAAGAACTCTAATTTTGAAAAAGCTAAAAAATCAGGTATAGAAGAAAGGATGACACTTTCCAAATATCCAGTTAAGAGTAAACAGATTTCAGTTTTATTTTAAATGCAAGAAGCAAACTGACTTATTTGAAGACTGTCAGATTGTACCTGTTCTGATATGTGTTGCCCCAGAGTTCTCCACGAGGGGAAAATTGCCTTTTTCATCTAATGAACATGATTTACATTTGGTAATACATATAACACCCAATTCACAGAGAGACTGCTGCTAAAATGGCTTAGGAAATGGTGGGAAAGGATAGGCTAGATAAAGAAGTTAAGGGGAAAAAGAACCAAAGAGAAAGGAACTCTAGATATGGTGTAATTTGGGCTATGGGGATGAAGATAGATTGGATGTAAAAAGCCAATGGATTAGGAAGAACCTGGCCCAACACAATATTCCAAATTGGTGATTTTGAGCAAATTATTTGATTCTTAGTCTGCATTACTGTTTATTGCAATGCAGCAGAACAACTGGATCTGAATGTATGAATAGTTTTATGTGTTTGGTAAAATTTAGAAGCTGCCAATAGAAGGAGCCCCATAACAGCTCTTATGAATAACCTCTGTTAACATAGTGGTGTCTGTTCTTTCCATTCTTATTTCCTATATACTCACACACAAACACAATCCTGTATATATTGTAATCCTATAGTATATGCCATTCTGTAACATGCTTTTTCACATAATATTCAAGAAATCTTATAGGTCATTACATATTATATGGCAATTTTAAAGACTGTACAGTTTCACTGTATGGACGTAGCATTGTTTGTAATGGTCCTTGTTACGTGTTAGTAAATAGTTTCTCAGGGAGACTGCACCATTTTGTATTCTCTGCAGCTCTATGTAGGAGAGCCTGTTACTGCAACTCCACCAGCACTGAGTATTCTTTCTCTTGTCGTCAACTTGCTAGGCAGAAAATAGCAGTTTTATTTATTCTATATGTATTTCTTTGATAACTGGTAAGGTTGAATATTTTCTCCATATGTCTGTAGTCCATTTGTAGTTCTTTTGTAAGTTTTCTATTCATATTCAACATAATAGACAAATTACTTCCCTGAAACCCAGTTTTCCAAACTGTAAGATGGGGTGTCTGCGTGGTATAAATGGGATAACACATTGCAGATCCATAATATGGCAGGTGCTCAGCAGTGTTAGTTCCCTCATGTTTTTCCTGGATTAAGAGCTACTAGAGGATAGAGACTCTTTTCTTTATTGTATCCTGGCACCTACATCAAAGCAATGAAAAAGGTTATGAGGAATGAAGAATAGATAGGATTTGAAAATATTTTGAGTATACCAGGAAAAGGAATGAGAAAAGTTGAAGCCAACTTCCAATGACTCAGCAGTGAGAAAACTGATGGGGTCCTCAGAAGTTTACTATTAAAATGGAAGCATTTGTTTTTTTCTTAGAACTTACTAAGAAACAATTTCTTATAGACTGAAGGGCTAAATGACATTAATAATTAAGAGTCTTGATTAGTTCAGTGATTTTTTTTTTGTAAGCTATAGAGTATTTAAAGTATACTAGGGAAAAGGACTAAAGGAATTAAAATTTTTGTATAGTGAATAGTAATTTTAACTTATTTCCACATATTAGATTTGCCTAGACTAGGAGTGAATGTGAAATAATAATCATATTTAAAAATGATAATATGTTAAAGTAACTTAGAGCTGTGATGCCTCAAATGGAAGAAAGAAAATTGGTGTCTGGTCCTGTTTTATTCCACATGTCTTGTGATCATGGGGGAGAAGGAGTCAGTGGTTTGTTAATGAGATTTGCAGATGGCTTTAAATTGAGAGGTATTGTAAACAGCAGGAATGACTGAGAAATGATACAAAAGGAGCTGGAAAGGTTAGGAACATGGACAGGAAATCAAATGATTCAGCCTGAAGTAATGCAAGCCAATCTGACATCTGGGGCCAAATAAGAAATTCAGATATGTCATGAAAGAGACAAACATTGAAAATAGTCATCTCAATGGAGATTGGGGGTGGGTACTAGAGGAGAACAAGAGAAGTAGGACACAGGAACTAATGGCTGTTGAATGCCTACCCAATAACAGTGATTAGGTACTTTCCACGTTGATTTCTTTTTGACCAAGGTTAAGCAATTTTTGAGGATTAATTATGCACAAGAGCTCAGAAGTTAATGAAATGAGCTCAGCCTCTCTCTAGTTGATCCTAAAGGTTGTTAGAGTGTTATCAGTACGGAGTACTTTGTGGAAATGCCCTGGAATTTCCAGAAAAGCTCTAGTAAGGAAAGATCATTTGCCACATTCCTGCCTGGGCATTTGCCATTCAGTGGGTGTTTCCAAGAATTCTTGGAGCAGCTTCCTCCAGGCTATTCTGGTTGCCAGCAGCATGCCAGGGGCCCCACAAAACCTTTGGTCAGTTAGCACAGGAAAGATAAGATGTGCCTCACAATGGCTACCCCAAAGTGGTCTGTTCCTTCCAGCCATGCCCCTCTTCCTCTCTCTTCCAGTGCCTTCACATTAACCTCTAGCAACACAGAGTTCCCATCCCCGCTCTTTGCTTGTGTTTTCTACTATCCCTATCCTCTCTTGCTATGAAGTCCAGCAGTCAGTTGTATTTCCTTTAGTTCTTAATAAACTAAATTGGATTTACTGGTGATATTGGCCTAATTTAGGAATCTCCAACATTTAAAAAAATGGAGCCACTACTCATTTTTTTCAGTGACAGTGGCTTGAGGAATTGGGTCATAGTGCAAAGCCTGTGGAGATGAGGAAGAGGACCAAATTGTTCTAGGGAGGACAAAACTTAAGTAGGCGATGGTCACTGTATCTATTCCCCTTTCTGAGAAGACCAGAACGCTGTTGCAAAGAATACATTGAAAGAGTGAACAGGAAAGGAGAGGTGTCAAAGACATTGCTAGTAGATCCAGTTCAACTTGGGAGATCTGTTAATGGCTCATACTGGAAGCTTGAAGCTGAATGTCACTGATCCCCAACAATATTTGCCACATAACAGGCACCCCTTATGGCTAAAAAATTCATTCATTTATTCAACAAGTATTTACTGAGTGCCCCTTATGTTCCAGGCACTGTTGTTGGTATTGAGGCTACATCAGTGAACAAAACGGATCTCTGCCTTTGTGGTACTTAAATTCTAGCAGAGGGAACTTATTATATACTAAACAATATAGTAAAAGGTTAGAAGTGCTATGGAAAAAAAGCAAAGCAGAAAAGGGGGCTTGAAGTGCTGAGGTTGGGGACCAGTGACAGTATTAAATATGGCAGGATGAGCTTCATTGTGAAGATGACATTTGAACAAAGCCTTGGCAGAAGTGTTGGTTCAGCCTTCTGGATATCTGACAAAGAACATTTTAGGCAGAGGGTGCAGGGAGCCAGTGGTTGTAAGATAGGCTTGTCTGACATGTGTGAGAAACAGCAAGTAGGCCAGGGTCTCTGGAGCAGAGTGAACAAGGGGGAAAGTAAGAGATGAGGTCAGTGAGCAAAGGGCAGGAGCTGACCAGGTAAGAGCCTGTAGGCATTTAAATGCCTTTGGCTTTTACTCTGAGCCATTTCAGGTTTTGAGTCAAAAAGTGATGTCACAGATTATTTTTTTAAAGGATTATTTGAGCTGTGGCACTGAAGGTAGACAATATTGTAAGCAGGAAGACAAATTGGGAGTATATTATAGTAACCTGTCCGAGAGATGGTGTTGGCTCAGATGGATTAGGATGGTAGCAGTAGAAGTGGTAAGAAGAAGTTGGGTTCTGGATGTATTTTGTGGGTACCATCAACAAGATTTCTCAACTGATTTAATGTGGGTTGTGAGAGAAAGAGAAGTCAAAGGTGACTTCAAAATTTTGGAAGGATTGAGTTGCCCTCAACTGTGATGGGAAGGCTATGAGTAGAACAGCTTCTGAGGGGTGATTAGGAGTTCCATTTCTACCAAGTTGAGTTTGTGATGAGTACTAAACATCCAAGTGGAGATGTTGAAGAAGCACTTGGGTGATTTAAGTCTGGAGTCCAGGAGTTACAAATTTGGAGATACAAATTGAAGGGTCTAGTAAGAATGAAGATGTTACTTAAAACCATGAGACTGGATGAGATCATCAAGGGTTTAAGTTATTGTACTCAGAAGAGGACTAAGAATGGAGCCCAGGGACATTCTGAACACTAAGAGGTCATGGAGAGAAGAAGCAAGGGAGCCTGAGACCAATGAGGTAGAAGGAAAACCAAAAGACTGTGGTGTCCTTGAAGCCAAATGAAGAATGTGTCAAGGGAGAGGGAGTGATTACAGTGAATGAAACTAATGGGTCATGTAAGACAGAGACTGAGACTTGACCATTGGATTTATGAAAATGGAGGTCTTCATTGATTTTGATGAGCAGGTTCAATGGAATGGTGGAAAGGAACAGGTTCAAGAGAGCCTGATAGGAATAGGTTCAAGACAGACTAGGAAGAGAGGAGTTGGGAACCCAAGTGAGAAGAAACAAATGATGAATATAATTGTAAACAGTAAGATGGCTAGGAAAGATATCTAGAGGTAAGAATGCCTTCCCCTGGGTCTCTGAGCTCCCACCAAGGAGGCAGCCATTTTTCTATTTATGTGTATTTATGTATAGCTGCAAATCAAGTCAGCATGCAGCCAGCAGTGGTGAGCTAGGTCATTAGGAAATCTTCTCCATTAACAGAAGTCCAAATAGGGTTTAACAGAGTTTGCCAAGGGACTTATTACAAAAATATTGCTATTTGAAACATGGGCTCTTCCTTATAATGATGAGCTGAATTATTTCTTTTTAAAGTAAGGTCTAGCATACTAATACTAGCATTTTATACTAGTTAAGTCAGATGATAAGTAGATCAAGTCAATCTCTGGAGTATTTTCTTCTTTGGAAGATTTCAGCTTCTATGCTTTAGGTAATAGAATTTGTTTTTTCTACCCAGGCTTGGGGCCCAGAGAACTGAGCCCAAATGAAGTAAATCTGCATCCTTGTCTTCTATTTCAGCTACTTAATGACTGTGTACATTCACCAAAGGACAGGATGAGAACATACTTGAAAATTAAAGGGTTATCATTGTAGAAAGCATGGAGAATGCTGCGTGAAGCTTCAGTATGTACTCAGAGAGATGTAGTGATTTAAAGGTACATACTAGTCTGAACACAAACCAGAAGCCTTTGTGTGATCTCCATTGCGTGTGCTTTTTAGTCAACCACCTAGTCCCATCTGTTCCTCATGGTGGTCACCACTCGGATCTGAATGATTCTCTTTCTTCTCACTGCCTTTTCTGCCCTGGGTCACTGCTGCAGATACACTGCTGGTCTCCCAGCTTCTGGTTTCACTAGTTTCCAGATCATTCTCCACCTTGTTCAAGAGTGATCTTTCTAAAATGCAAAATGATCATGCTTCACCCTTGCTTAATACCTTTTAATTGCTCCTTGTTATCAAGTCTAAGGTCCTTAACATAGCTTTTAAGACATTTACTCTTCTGATTAAAATTTATGCCCCACCATCTGTCCCCACAATAGAAGAACCAGCCACCAATACCACTCAAATCTCGAAGTATCTCATACTTTCAAGCCTTTGGATGAAGAGGCTTCAGTGAGTAATAGAAGAAGGCACAAAATCAATTTAACAAGACTAAACAGAGAATTAGATCTTTTGGCTCCATTAAAATTTAAGTGGAAAGGAGGTCCTTTGTTTCAGTACTATATTCACACTGGCTAGATGCTTCTACATCTGCTCGTCTAATGCACATGTGTAACAGCCCTGCATGTACATCATTTGTTGGCTTCTAATCTGTGTGGCTTTGAGAACTCTCATGGCTCAGGCAATGGCCTGTTTTTACACCTTACTCACCCACTTTAAACACTTTCCCTTGTTTGTCTTTTACATTCCCTGGTCTTTAAATACTGCCTATATTTTGAAGTCTTGCGAATTAATATCTCCAGCCTAGGTGTCTCTTCTGAGATCAGGTTCCTGTCTAAAGGAGATCTCTGAAAGGACTGCATCTATCTCACACTTGTATCGAAAGCGGAACTCTGACCTTCACTCCCTCAAAACCCTTCCTCTGCTAGTCTTTTCCATCTCAATAAATGTCACCTGCATTACTCCATTGCTAAAGTCAGAGACCTGGAAATTTATCTCCTTGTTTGTAAGAAAGCCTACTAATATGCCAATCAATGTCTGAAATGTTTTATATACAAAAACATTTCTAAAGGTAGCTACTATTCTTACCACCCATTTTATAGATGAGAAAGCCAAGGCACAGAGAGGTTAAGTAATTTGTGCAAGGTTGCATAGCTTATCAATGGTAAAACTTATTTAAATTCAGGCAGTCTGGCTTCAGAGTCCATGTGCTTCATCTCTATACTGTTATTATTGGCACCTGCCCATGATTGACCCCTACATCCAACTTAATACAAGTACAATCAGTTCTCCCTCCAAAAATGTCCCGAATCCATCTACCTCTTTCTATCACAGTTGCCACCACCTAGCATTTTGCTGACACTGTCATAACAATTCCTTGGAGATCTCTAATTCTACTCTTATCCTCCCTACCTCCCTCAACTCACCACTCCCAGTCATTCTTCCCAAAGAAACCAGGTCTTAGATTAAATGTGATTTTTTTTTTCTTCAGAGGCCATCCCTGACCCTCACATCTGGATCACATCCCCTCAGCTGTTCTTTTTCATATTAACCTATTAGTTTTCACAGTAAAGTTCATAATTGATAATTACTCATTTGTGTCTGTCTTTATGTTTTAAAGTAAGCACCATGAGAACAAGGATTTATTTTCCACCATCTGCATGGTCAGTGCCTGGCATAGAGCTTAGCCCATAATAGGCACTATGAGGAATAGATAGATGAATGAATGGGTGACTAACATTGAGTAAGTAGTGACTATATAATTTTCATTATATGCGTCATAATGAAAGTATAGTTCTACTCTATAGTGGTAGTGGACTAATGGGAGGAAGCTTAAAAGTGAAAAAAACACAATGTATGATCTTTAAAATAAAATGCACTTTTGTTGTTTCAGTGAAAGACATTGTATAATTTTAATAAGCATACCATCAAGAAAATTTTTTCTACCCCCATACTACTCTCTAAGAGATTCCATCCCAACCCTCATAACCCTAATGCAGCTCTTGGGACCAGGGATAGAAACTGACCCAAGCCAGGATAATTTCATTCTCCCTGTTCAGAATATAGAATCAGGAAGCTGAGCAACAGATCTTTAAAGTAACAGCTTTCATTTATCCTTCACGTATTTATTGAGCATTTGGAATGAACTGATCGCTGAGGATGTAATAAACAAGACACATCTCTCCTTGAAGACATTGATAGTTCACTGGAGAAAGATGGTGAGTAAACCCGCTTCTGCAATTCAGTGTGTTAAGTGCTGTGACATGGGGATTACCCAGGAGCACATAGGAGAGCCGCCTTATGCAATTTTGGGAAGGCAAAGAAAGCTTAAAGCTTCCTAGCAGAGGTGATGATTTAGCAAAACAAAGCTCAGTAGATGCAGGAGAGAGGAAGGGTGAGGAGAAAGAGTATTCTAAGCAGTGCCTTCAGTCAGTGTGCAGGGACAGGGAGAGTGTGCCGAGAGGTGAATGTGGTCTCCAGAATGAAAATCTTTGTCAGCTCTTTCAAAGCTTGGGCTTTATCCCAATGGCAGTGAGAATCCTAAACAAGGGGTTTTAGCAGAGGGATGACATACTTAGATTTATCATCTAGAAAGATCTCTTTGCTCTCAGTGGGGAAATGTATTTGGAGGCAGATGTACCAGTTAAGATATTGTTCTAGAAATTCAGGCAGGAAATGATGATGGAAGGAATAAGTTGGTGACAATGAGAAGAGACAGAGGGGATGGTTAAAGTTATATTTAGAATGGCAATGGGCAAGGGAGAGAGGAAGTAAGGATGATATCCAGGCTTACGGCTTAGGCTCACAGTACATTATGAAGTCACCCACTGAGACAGGAGACTCAAGAATGAAGCCAGGGCCAGAGACATAAATAAGAGTGTTATTTCCATAGAATTAAGTAAGGCCTTTGAGGTTGATATTTTCCAGTGAGTTTGCAAAGAAGAGGTCCATGGATGGAATCCTGAGGAATACCATCATTTTAGTAGGTGGGTGGGAAGAAGATCTTATAAAAGAATTGGAGATGTTACCTGAGAGCCAGTTGGAAACCTGAGGAAGAGTGAAGTCAGGGAAACCAGTGGATGAGACTCTTTCTGGAAGGTACTAATGAATGTCAGTGTCCAACAAAAATACCAGAACATGGACAGTTTCATGGTAACAAATTGCATAGGGATATCTAACATACCTGACGAATTCTTAGTTAAGTAAACTTTATTTAGAGTACTCTTCTCTTTGTACCTAAGAAGGTGAAGATAAGCTTCCTTGTAGTCCCCTGGACTAACACCTTGCAGGTTCTTTAAGAGTGGAGTCTAGATTCATGAGGATTTTTTGAATTTGGTTTTCAAATGTTATTACTTATCAGTTTGTAAAGTGCACTTGAATGTCAGAGTTGAGAATGTGGAAAAAAGCAGACATAAGGAAAATTTATTTTAAAAATGTTTTTCAACTTTAAGAAAAGCATCTAACAACCCACTAAGTTTAGCATTTCATGTGTGTTTATGACCTGTCAAAAACTGCCAGAAATTTACTTGTGAGCAAGAAGAAAAAGATGTTGCCTGTTTGTCATCGCTTAGGGTGTCTGACTTCTGAAGGCCACTTTGCAATCAGAAAAGAACTTTCCATCATCAGTGGGCATATGTCGAGCAAGAGAAACAGTAATAGGATCCAGGCCATGTAATGTTCATTAAACAATTAGGTGCTGATGCCAGTGGGTAATCACTTTTTTCCATTTTATTTTCGGCATTTGGAGTGTTCCTAAGAGGCTTGCATGGGGTTGGATCTGGTATTTTAATCAGAATTTTAGTGTATTTTCAGTACTGGTAACATCTCCCTCCCTCCTACTTACACTGTGCAGTAGATTCTCCTGGGTCTGATTTGTACTCCTTCTTGTGAATGTTTAGTCAATTTAATATACACAGTGGACATACTCTGGAAAAAATGCTAGACTTCTCAGCAGAGTCATTTTTAAGATTAGGTGTTGTTTAAAAACAAAATCATACCATTCGTCACAATTACAAGGCAGGAAATACAGCTCCCTGCAATGTTTAATTAGAACTTCTCTTTAAGGACTCTTGTGTTTTTGGCTTACAAACACTCAGCTTCTCTAAAGATGATTTTGTGACACCCCTCTGAAGTTTCAGGTCCTGGAAAAACTCAAGACTGTTCACTGAATGCTTTCCATTTAAAACTGTCTCACTGAATGATTACTGAAATGGAAAAGAAAGCGCAATATAAAGGTGGTTGTGGGCAAAGCTATCTACCTATTCTTGGGTCCAGAACAAAAGGCCCGAGCCCTGCCAAATGCCAGGCCAGAGCGTGAGCACAGCCTTTTCTCTGCTGGGTTTGCACAAGAGGTGCAGAGATGCGTGAGAGGGCCTGAATCCCAGTCCACAAATGCAAGGTTTGAGGAGAACTCATCATTTCATTTTCTGTTAACAACTTCATTTCTAATGCCAAGTTCTTATTTCTCCCAGCTAGCATAACAAACAAGAAAGAAACAAACGCATAGCCTCAGTCCTTCTTGGGACCCCCTCCCTATGGCTGTTCATGCCGGTGTTTCTGGAGCTTATGCTGTGCCAGCGCCTGGGGTGGACCACCTGGTCCCCGCTTCTCTGTCTTCAGTGCCTCCCTGTGACCCAGCCTTGCCCTTGCGGGCCTGCACGTGACCCCAGGCTGCTGGCCTGTGAGCTCCCTCCGCCCCAGCCCTCCACCCTGCCAAGTCCCTTTGCCTCTGTACCATGCTGGCATCACTCATCCAGGAAGCAGGATTTACAAATGCTTCTTTCTGTCACCTCCACTTTCACCTTCTCCTAATCAAACAAGACTATCTTTCTAGTTTGGAGAAATCCCTTCATTCCTTCTCTGTTTCTTCAGGACAATCTGTATTTTTAAAAAATTGAATCTCTTTTGCTAAGGGCTTAGGCTCTTCTCTCCAAAGCTTGGAGGGAAAGTTTTTGCCTTGTCTCTACTGTCAATCTCCCATGACGTGAGAGCACAGAGGCAGCTATTATGTGCTTGAATGGGAAGGGAGGGAAAGAGGAAAAACAGGGATAAAAATCACTATAGATAGCAAGCTCAAAATACTATCCAGTTCAAACACACACCACCCCTGACTTCCTCTCCTGAGACTTGGACACCCAATATTTGTTAGGAAATATCATCTCACTCCCTGCAGTCACATTTCCTGACTCCCATGGGCCCAGGAATCTATAGGTCTATATACAGACATGTATACTGAATTAGAGGGAAGGACTGGGGGTCTGGGAGAAAAACATTCCTCTAACTGAGGTAGGAGCCCTGACCCAGTGGACTAAACAGAACACTCACTCCATTAACCTTACATGCCTGGATGGAAGGGCTGTATGGAGAGACAAAGCTCTAGCCCTGGAGTAGGCCCAGGAAAGATTGCTACTGGTCTGCATCTCCCCACCCCTACCATACACATGCAAAATGAAACACACAAAAGAACAGGGCACAGAGGGTAGAGTCCTTTCCCCTCCAGCATGAGAGAACTTGGGGTGAGCAGAGACGCTAAGGGACCCAGGAACAGCTGGAGAAAGGAGGGTAGATGGCCCAAGGTCTGTCAGAGGTCACAAGTGGTTTAGCGCCACCAGGAGCTTCAGCAGGTCATTGGAAGTTAGAAACCATATCACATGGCTAATCTAGAGGCCACAGAGGGGAGCAAGAGAAGCGCATGCAGTGGCATATGCTATGCGGGCTGCAACTCCCAGGACCACCACTGGCTACTCTAGAGACACAGAGGAAGTGCTCTCATGCTGGTGGGAACAGGCTGGGGAGGTGGCTGCTATTTTAGCAGAATTAAGGACAAGCTGTTAAAGAACCGTAACAAGGATGTGTAAGCTAGAAGGAGCCAGGGCAGCTATAGATCTCCACATCCATGTCCTGCATCAGTGTTTTCATCCGTGCACGCTAGTGGAATGAGATGAACCTTTTTGCCCGGTGGACCTGGGTTTAAATTCCAGGTCTGTTATTTCTCAGCTATCAAGTTCTTTGGCAAATTACATGATATCTTTTCCCTCATCTGTAAATGGGTATAGTAATTCTGTGAAGTACCTAGTCCATTACCTGCCATAGAATAAGGACCAAACAAATGGAAGTTGCTACTGTGGCTATTGTTCTTGTTATTAGTATCACTGTTATCATCAGATGCCTTGATTTCACTAAGTGAAAAACCAGGGTAGGAACCCAGAACGTTTCAGACTCTCTTTGGGTTTTTGTGTTTACAAGCCTGCATTAGGCCAGATAAAAGAAGAGAGAATATAATCAAATGTACATTGGGTGACTTCTCTAAGGCCCTGGACAACTGGTCACTCTTTGTTCACTCATCAAAGCCACACACTTGGGTCATCATAATTTCTCTGGGGGTATTGCGACTGAGTCTGCAAAAATGATGGCTTTGTTGAACCTCAGCCATGAGCAGCTGTGCTAGGCTAGAAATAGCTTTTCAAACAATGACTTTCTTTGCCAAGTCAAAGGCACAGCTCGCAGAGAGCTTGGAACCACAGAACCATCTACTAGGAGAGGTTTCTTTTTCAGGCATCACCCAGCAATCTTTCACCTTCAAAACAGGAAAATGGCCAATTTTTAAAGCACAGTCTTTGCCTTGTTTAAAGCACAAAGTCACAAGAAAAGATTCAAGGGAAAGAGAAGCCTCAGTAAGTTACTAAGGTGAAACAGGTTCATCAAATCAAAATCCCAGCGGGAATGGTTAAGTTACAGAAGCTGCAAAGCTTCTGGTTCCCACATCCTCTGTTGCCTGTTGTCAAGAGGACATAATAGCCAAGTCTATGTCCCCAAAACTCACTCCAACTAAAAAAAAGCAATACATTTGGTGGAAAAGCCATAAAAATTAAAGACATCCTAATAAAGTAGTTGGACTATTCTCACTGTGTTTTGACCAGCAAAGGGAGCTTTGGAAAGATTCTGTCACCATCTGTGATCTCCTTGCCATAAAGTCATAATCACAGAATGTTGGCAAGGGAAGGACCTCAAAGGTACAGCACGATCACTGTCCCTTGCCCAAAGGCTTAAAGCTAATGTAAGGCAGCTTCAGAACTAGAACCCAGGGCTCCTAACTTCCAGATGGAGCCCTTTCCACCATCCAGGCAGATGCCCCAAAGGTGGCAAGAGCACACAGTTTCAGAAAGTACGCTAAGTTGATTAATGAAGAAGAGCCGTTTAAGCACTACTCAATACTTGCATCTGGGGACTAGGGACAAAAATAACACTGCACGTTGAAACTAAAGGGACAAGTAGGCTGCCCAAAATACAGGCTGCCTCCAATTTCTGATCAGATTGTTCTCCAAGTTCATTCATTTCCAAGTCATTTGTTTGGAAACCATATATACCTCCAGATAGAAACAATGGTATAAATGGTTGAATTCCCAAGTCAATCTAGAGAAGCCTATTATATGACTTTACATGAAGTGCCTGACTGTTCCTGATATTCCAACTAATGAACCACCATTTACGACTCTGTTTCAATCACAGAAAAATAAATTCTAGGCTTCAGCTCAGAAAACAGCCACATACCTCCTTTTTCTTCCTGTGATGGTGGCTTCCTTGAGGCTGCCTGGGACTCCAGGGTCTTGGAGTCAGGGGAAGAGACAAGAACTCTGCCCAGGCACTGGAACCTGCTAACCCACCACGCTGCTGGCTCTCAGACCTGGCCCTTGGAGGGTGCTGGTCACTGGCAAAAGTCTCACTCGTCTAAGGTGAAATACAACATTTCAGTTCAGTACAGAAAGTCACAAAACAAAGTGTATTCAATTTAAAGAACCACTCAATTCTTGAGATGACTTTTCTTGCTTTTTGATGAATTGCCTTTTTGGAGGTGATTATAGTCAATGGCATTTGTTTTCTAAATATTCTTTCCTGGAAAAGCAACATATTGTCAATTCTATATTGTCAGGCCCCAGAACTGCAACCCAGAATTTGGGAACTCTAATTCTGAGAACCACTGCTCAACAGCCCCCATTTCTCTTGTGAGCAGGGGATGGCCTTTTGCTGTAAGGCTTTGGGAGGGTGAACTAAAGATGAGGGAACAGATGGGAGCTGAGGGTTCCTGGTCTTTCATCACTGGTGCCTGGGAGCATAGCTCACTCATGAATTAAATGTCTTAAAGGATTGGGATTGTTAACTTTCTCTAATGGTTTAGAAGACAAATTCTGGGTATAAGCCAAGGGGAGTTCTCTTCAATTGTATTGATTGAGACCAATTAGAAATGTGTGAAATTTCAGGTAGAAACTAATCACTCATTTAGGAGCTCCACCTCATGAGATGTGGTGGGGGAAGAGAGTTGAATAAGCAAATTAAATGACAACATGGAAATACTGAATTTACTTGGGAATATGATCTTTAAAATAATATTAAAATATCAACTTGCAATAAAACATTTTTGAGACAGGTTTGGGTAGACCTTGTTTAGCACCCTGGGATGTTACTCTGTTCTTGAAAGAAAAGCAAAACAAAACCCAAAACATCTTCATATCCTGTTGGTCACTTTCTGTGCCCTTGGAAATCTCTCGTAAACTGCTTTTTCTCTCATGGTTACTGCCTTCATTCAGGCCCTCATCACCTCCTGCCCTAAGCAACTTTTTTGAAAAAAAAAGTCACAGAATGCCAAATCTATAGACAAATCCAATTTATAAGCAAAAGAGAGCTGTTTTACTTAAAACAGGTTGGGGCTGGATCTCAGCTACCTCATCCCTGCCTCCATCATTCATTTATTCTGTAAATACTGATCGAAAACCACTGGCATAGTCTATCAACTTAATTTCCTAATTGGGCCTGCTGGTTCCGGGTTCTTGTCTCCACCTGGTAGCAAAACTGATTTTCTAAAGCTCAGGTCTGTTCTCATCACTCCCTTTTCCAGAAAGTGATCTTACCACTCCCCTTTTGATGGTCTCTTCATTGTCCTCTGATTGACATTCAGTTTCCTTAGGCTCTTCAAAGTTTGGCTTCACCCTACATTTCCAGTCCATCCCCAACACAAGACATTCTGCAGCATGCCGTGGACATTCATGTCCACTTGCCTTTGATCATGCTACTGTGCCTGAACTGTCCTACCTCCTCCTTCCCATTGTGATATTTTACTATTTTCAAGTAAATATCACTGTTTCAGTTCTTCCTGCCCTGACTACCACAGCCCTCTTCCTTTGAAATCTGTATTGATGGTGAGATGCCATGTGTCTGACTACCCAGTTCTCACTCAAAGGCAAGCATCTAATTTTTATTCATCTTGATATCACCAAGATCTAATGTCACAATGTGCAGTTGATTAGGAATAGCAAATTGGTTTTATTTCACAGGCCTATTCTATTGGTTGGTAACGATTGCCTGGTATGAACTTTTGAGAAAGATACTGTCTCATCTGGCTTCAGTGGGAAAAACACTGACTAGCAATGTCTGCTACAGGCCAGGGTGCAGGGAGTGAATGCATGCTGATTATGTATCTGCCATCAATGCACAGTAAATGTTTTTTGGTTAATACATGAGTAAATGTATTTTTTTAAAATTATGAAATATAGGCTTTTAGTAGTTCAGAACACCTTTCTCTTCTGTCCAATGAGCTTTTGCTGTGCTTCATTTCCTTATGTGAAGCTGTTATAGGGAAAATGGAAGTTACCATGGCCAGGATCCTCACATCTGCTTGCCAACTGCACATGTGCAGTGTTGGCAATGAGCTATTACTGACTGTTTTGCTATATAAAAACCCCCACCTAGTGCTTTACACAGAGGCAAAGGTGCAGAAGACAGAGATGGATTGCAAACTTCTGGGATATGGATATGATTCCTGCACCCGATCTGCCATCATGAGAATAAAGCTTGGTATAGACCTTTTACCCCCAACATTCCATTGTTGATATTCAGTCTCACCGAATCCAGAGTGAACTTGCCCAGAGCTGGAAACCTCCGGCAAGACAGTGTCTTCAACCTTGAACTCAGGTTGATATACTAGCTTATCTGGGTTTGTCTCTTGAGCTAGGAGGCAGCCCTGTGCCATGTCACTTTTTATGAGGTGGTTTTCAGGAGGGCTTATGACACTGGCCCTGGGGGTTGATTGGAGAGGTGAAGGGAACGAGAGGAGGCAGAGGATGGAGGGGAAGGTGTGACATCTTGACCCTCTGATAGTAGCTGTCCATGAGCCCAGTGGTCCTGACAGATTGCAAATGAGTGTGTGCACCCCCAGCAGAATGGGGGGATTCCTGAAAAACGCAGCAGTTGAACCAGTAGTGGGAGAGGACTTGTTTCGGAGCATGAGTGGGTCACCTCTGGAGAATGCCAAAACCGTTTGTGGGACACTCACTTTGAGCAAGTCAGGAATGGATAAGAGCCAATGTAATCTGAGTTAGTTCTGTTACTTTGACACTCTTTATTCCTACATTCTGATGAGATCTGAGATCTGATCTTGGGTCCTATAGGCTTTAAAGAAACAGTTCCTGAGGACAGTTATTGTGAAACAGCTGTTAGGGCTAAAATGTATCCACCCATCATCCTTTTTCAGAGAACTGAATTGATACCTTACAGAGAATGTTCTGTATTGGGGACATTTTAACTGGAGTGGCTAATTGTGGAATCTGAACTAAGAGAATGAGTCCTAGGCTGCTCATAAGTCTTCCCAGGGTCTCTGCCATGGTGTCAGCAGATTTGCGCTTTTCAGGCAGTGTATTCCCTCACTTGGTTTGCAGGAAGGGCATGGATGAGGATGAGAGGATCATCCTACAGAGATTGTTTGTAGAATGGAATAGGGTTTGGGGTTCCCTGGGGAAAGAGGGGTGGCCTATGTTCAGATATTACGTGCTGGAGTTGGGCATGGCCCACAGCATCTGCCATGTCACCTAGCTAAGAGCTGTTTGATATTTGAGATAATGGAGGCTTCAAAGCATCTCGGTGGGTTAAAGCAGGACTAGCATTGTCTTAACTGAGACAGGCCTGCATTTTAAAACTGTCTTCCTTGGGGTTCTTCCCCGACTTCAGCACCAGTATGATCAGGGCGCTCCCGGCTGCCTGGGCGAAGTGCACGAGGTATCCTCTATTATTTTGTTGCAGGTAGAAATTCAGTTCCTCTCAGGTCTGCTTGTTAAACCCTGATTGTGAGCCATCTGTTCCCAGGGTTTTTCCTGGTTGCAAGCCTAATCCAGGGAAGATGGAGTGTTTTGTAAACCTTGCAGATATCAGTTTCCCCAGTGTTCACACTACAGGGAGTGGGGCTTTGTCTAACGGTAAACTCTCTCTTTAAGCTTGAGTCATTTAAAATGTATGATATCAGCAATGTTCAGAGGAAACATAGCTGACCGAGCAGAGAGGCCTCTGGAGTCTTTTCTCTCTGCTCTGTTATCCTATTGTCCAATTCTCTTTTCACAAAGCAAGATTTTAACCTTCAGGAAGGATGCTCTGGAAACTTTCTGTTTCTTATCAGTGTTTTCACCAGATGCGGTTCTTGTCTTTTCCACTTGCCGAACAGCAGAAGGTGCATTTTTTTCTGTGCATCTGAGGATGCTAAGGAGGGTCCTGGATACTTTCAGTGTAAACAAAGAATGGACAGCCTGCCCCCCACCAACTCCCACTTCTGGTTTGGGAGAGCTGCTCCATGATGCTCGGATCATGGGCCTCATTTGGATGGCTGCCTCCTGCCATCCCAGGAGAAGTACCTGAAGGCTTCCTGGAGCAGTGGCAGGGAGAAAATTTATCACAAGCTCTCTGCTGACTCAACAGATTGAACTGTTTGTATATTTATTGGCCATTTGAACATTATGTTCTGTATATTGCCTCTTCAGATCTTACCTATTTTTCTACTGGTGTTTTTCAGAGAGTGTCTCTTGAACAAGGGTTAGAAAACTACAGCCTGCTGGCTGGCTGCCTGTTTTTAAAAATAATGTTTAATTGGAATGCACCCATTAGCTTATAATGTCTGCGGTTGCTTTCTGTGCTAGTAGGACAGGGTTAAGTACTGTGACAGGATGAATGGTGTAAAATATTTACTATCTGGCCTGTTCAAAAAAAATTTGCTGACCCCTGCCTCAGTAGTTAGACTCTTTCTAGTAATAAAACAGTACAAATTGTAACCACAAGGAAATATCATTTCACATTCCCATCAGATGGTCATAAAGCGAGGAAAGTGAGAAAAACACACGCTAACAAGGCGATATGTACAAGCATGTGTACTGCAATACTCTGTCAGAATTTTCACCAGCAAAAAGAGATACAAATTTTGCTATGTGAATATAGTGGAATACTTTTTTGAGATTTACCATGGTTATAAACCTTTGAAACACAAAGATGAGCCAAAAAAAAGAGGCAATTTGCAGAGTGATACATGCAGCAATGTTTGAAAATTTGAAAATATGCAAATTTAATCTGCTATTGTGGATGAAGGTTACATAAGAGCTAGACCAGTCTACAAAGGCTGGTCTTGGCTGGCAGGTGGGGAGCTAGGCTGAGATGATCCCCATGTTGGTCTACTACCCTGGCTGTGTGAAGGTAAGAGGTAAGTCTCCTTAAGCCCTCAAGGATGCGTGCCCAAAGCTCTGTGGTCTACACAGTCCTCATGGGGTGAAGAAACCCTGGAGTAATAAGAGGCCTCTTAACTGTAGGCCCACTGCTTTAATATCCTTTTAGTTTGGAGGTCAGTATACTATCAGACAGGAATGTCTTGTTATACCACAGTTATAAATGCCCACATATGATTTATTTGCTGAAGTATCAGGTCTCTTCAAGGTTCCAGTTCAATGGCCAGACTGTAGAGAGGATAAATGCATGTAAAATCTATCAATACAAAATTCAGGAAAGAGCCACCTTTGGGAGGTGGACAGAGAGAAGAGGATCACGGAGATATCCTATGCTAACTTATTGTGGTAATAAGTTATAAAAATGTATTGTGGTAATCATTTCACAATATATGTAAGTCAAACCATCATGTGGTAAACCTTAAACTTATGTAGTGATGTACAATTACATCTCTAAACGGGGGGGGGGAGGGAAAAAAAGGAAGACATCCTAGTGGATGTAATGTGTCTTTAGTATTTTCTTTATAGCACAAGAAACAGGTGTGATGAAGTGTTAGGATTTGATTTGGCTGGGAGAGGGCAGTGTGAAACTTGTAGGGTGGGAAGAAGTTGGGGGACAAAGGAGAAGCAGAACTTCTTGGTAGAAAATAAGAAAAATCGATTTTAGGGATAAGAGACTGGTCAGAAATGACACCAGTATAGGTTGATATGACTACTGTTCTATTTTCAATAAATATGTTTTGAATGGACAAATTCAACACATTCTAACTGAGCATTATATGCGAGGCACTGTGGGTGGGATACATAGTTCCTCCCCTAGAGGCACATACAATCCAGTGAGAGTTTATGTCAAGGCTGATACTCCTGCAAAGCAGAATGAAACCATAGCACAGTACAAGCATCAGCCAACTGCTGTGGGGAACAATAGGGGAGAGACTATCCATCTGGAGAGAGGAGGATGGGAGCAGAGAGTTCTTTGAGCAAGAAGTGTGAACTCAGCTCTTGAGACACAAAAGAATTTCCAAAGGAGGAGAAACAAGGAAGGGATTGATTAAAAGAGTGGAATCCTTAGAAGGTTGAGCTAAGCACAGCCTGGGTGAGAAGTCCACACTGAGCTGCGGGAAGGCTGGAAAGCACAGCTGGAGTGTGTGTGGTGGGGTGGGTGGTCATCCAGTGGAAGTTAAGTCCAGATGTAAGGGGTTTGGAAGGCTTGCTTCCATAGGTGTGGGAAGCTACACAAGGTTGGAAAGGTGGCAGAGGGCAGTGCTACATGATCTGCTCTCACAATTATCTCCCAAAATGGAAGGAATGAGAAGGGGAGAAATAAGTGAGAGTGGGAGGCAGGGAGCCCTGGTAGAAGGCTGTTGAAAACATGCCCACATGATGCAAGCTGCACTCAGACTGGTTTTGGGAATGGCCAGGATACGTGTGAGGCCTCTGTGGAGCTTAGGGGGCAGGGGTGTCCCGATCACCCTGAAGGTATCACTCCCTGGACGTACCAGTCTTCCTGGCAACTGGACTCCCACCACAGCATACAGAGAGGTTGGGGGCCAAGAATTGGTCCTACATCTCTGGGTGCTGAGACAGCATTTTTCCCGCCTAACCATCCATTCCCCTCTCAGAGTCTGGAGCAGAGCTTTTTTTAGTGTGTCAGGCTCAAAGAGCAGCAGGAAGATGATGGACTCCATCAGAGACACTGAAGATTCTTAGCTTTCAGCACATGAGATGGAGAGAAGACAAGTTTCCAGAGCTGTGGGGCCCCATCCCCTGGCCTCTGTGGGGAAGAGCACCTGTGTCTGCACCCTGCCTCACTTGCCAAAGATATACTGGGAGTCTGGGGAAATGAGAAGGTGGCCTGAGCTCTCTGTCTTGCTCTATTCCCTTTTGCTGTGTGACTTCAGGCAAGACCTTTTCTGATCTTCAGGTTCCTTATGAAGGGAAGGGTGGAATCAGATAAATCCTTTGTCAAGATGCTTTGGTTGAAAGCAACAAATAGTGACTTTAGCAAACTTAAGCAAAAACACAAACAAAAAAACACAATAATCTACTACAAGGATATCTACTAGCTCACAGAATGGAAGGGAAGCCTGGAGAACGAGGTTTAGAAAAGGACAGGAACCAGACAGCTTCAGGGTCCAGCTGGCAGAAGGAATCAGTGTCAGGCAGTGGTGGGGGTGGGTGCCTTTCGAGTGCATGAGCTCCCCCATCCTTGTTTCACTCTTTAATATTCACATCTAACTGGTCTTGCCTGTGTCCCATGCCCGCTCCTTGGAGAAGGTAGAGGAGGGCATATGACTGACATTTTTTCCAAGCCACATGCTGTGGGGGAAAGATAATTTCCTGAAGAAAATTGGACTGTTGTAACTCCAAGAACGTAAAATGGATGCGAGCTAGCCAAAGTGCTTTTCAAGTTCAAGATTTCCGTGGAGCTCTAAACTTCAATAACCTGTAGCATGTGGTGGGGCACGAGTCATGGGCGGAACCTGAGAAATAGGGGCCATAAACCCCTTCCCTCTCTCCAGTGTGGTGGAGGGGTGGTGGGAGGTGAGGGGTGGGTAGTAGTAGGTAGAGGAGCTACAGAAGGAATGGCCACAGCTTTGGGGTTTCTGGGACTCTTCCCTGCCTTGTCTCAGGGCACCTTGCCTTAATCAGGGGCCACAGCGGCACTGTGGAATTGATTGCTGGATCCCTCTTCTTTTGAGATGAGAAGATTAGAGGCAATTACAGTTTCCATGCATCCACCAGCCTAAGCTAGGCTTGATGGAGAAAGGGGGCCTAGGATCTAATGATTCAGAGGACTCATACCCCCAAAAATGTTTACAAATTTTGGGGGAGAAAAACTTTAAAAATAACTGAAATTGCAGTCTATGACACATCAAGAAATGGAAGTTGAGTTCTTGTGAGGACAACCATGAACTCAAGAATTATTCATAGTTATGGGAAGAGTCTTTGTAGGTTTCCAAAGTTACTTCAAGCTCAGGACTGAAATGCAGGTTCTGTGCCAGGCATGGCTTGGGGACATGGACAGGGTCATTTTAATCACCACATGTCACTTGATCCAGTGCTACAGTTCCAAGGTCATGAGGCAAGGCAGCGTCATAATGTGAGTCCCATCAAACTCTACAGGGGGCATCTCAAGGATATAGGCAGTCCAGGGTTACGCAAAGTTAAAAACAGACTCAAGCAAAGGCATGAACTGGGAAACATGAGGAGGTCACTTAGGGGTGACTCCAAATGCAGCTAGGAAGGAGGGGGCAAGGACTGGACTGAAGAGTTCTCATGCGTCCTCCCTTGACTGCCCTTACTAAGAGCAAGATGTGAAGCTGTCATGTGACATTACCATGGCAAAAAGGCTCCATTTCATCAGGTAAGAGGCAGATGTTCTCTCAAGTGATCTATCCTCAATTGATAATCCTTTTCCACTCCTCCATCCAACACATAATCCGACTTATTCTACAGATACTTCAGTTTGACCTAACAGCCAAGGATGATCCTTGGGTGCCTAGGATCAGTCGGGATGATGGAGAATAAAATAGGTGGGGCTGGAAACACATTCAAGAGGAGAGAAGTAGGAGAGGGCCAGAAGTCTAGTTTAATGTTGTGGGAACAGTGAACATACTCTGCTTGGCTGAGAGCAGGAATCCCATCCTGCTAATGCTACCCCTACATAAATTCTGCTAAATAAGTCTATCCACATGAAAGCATTTTGCAAAGTGGTAGTCTCACTGAAAGCCTATTTTACATCTTTCCTTTTTTCTCCAATATTTATTTATAATTAACTTACGTTATTCTGTATGTATTAGTGTCAGTCTGTTTTTTATCTGTCTGGGCCACTAGAGTGTAAGCTCCTTGAGGTTAAGGATGGTGTCCCATTCATTTTAGCATCCCAGAGTCTGGCAAAATCCTTGACATACCATCAGACCTCTGTTACTGTGGTCGTGTTTAATTGCATGCAGTGTGGACATAGGGCTCCTTACAAAAGCCACTGTTGCTGATTTAGGACCTAAGAAAGCAGTAAGGACCACTTGATTGGTGATTAACTCCACCAATTCCTTACCCAATTCCCCAGTCATACAGGTCCTCAGAAATGCAGCTCTATCGGACACACCGATTGGTTGCAGGACCATCTGGGTGATCACCTCCCTCCTGAGGAGGAGGGAGAAGCTCCTGCCCTAAGCATAGGCTAGTCAGCACCTGCCCAGTCCTGACCTCCCAGCAACTGTCTGTCCTTTCCCTAAGCTACCACTCATGTTTATCTCTTGTTGACAAGCTTCTGGTCAAAAAACGCTTAGGAGTTATCAACTGGATTGAAGGAAATCACTTTCCTGTCCAAACATTTCAAACTTGGCTCCTTGTTTTATTGGCCAAGGGCCTTGGGGATAACTTTGGGAATAAACCTAGGAGGTACAGCTGCACCCTGGTCTTTTCCACTTCTGGGTAACAATGCCAACAGGGGATTTTTTAGTGGCATTTTGCTGGAAGGCAATACCTCCAATGAACAGGGGTAAAATGTAGTTTTGAGGAACAGGAATTCCTTCTTTTTTAAAAAAAGAAATAACATTTATCCTTGACTAGAAGGTATTTGCATCCAATTCATTGTCATCTCCAGCACAGAATGTTTCGGTAGTTCCTTCCTCAATGGGGCCTAACTAGGGAATTGGATGATGACACACCCTGCACTGTGACCTGTGGGGCTCTGAGGGGAGTCCCTGGGCTCGGCACAGGGGGAGGAACCCCTGATAGGCGGTGTCTGTGTTTGGGTACTGAGGGGCAGTCAGGGGAGGTGGGTACGCCCATATATTTATTGTGGCTATCCAGGATGGGGGTGGTGGTGGATATTTCTTTATATTGTTCTGTATTGATTGGATTTAGGGGCAATAAGCATGGATTATTTTATCATCAGAAAAAAATTACACAGCCATTTTAAGAGACATCCAGTGAGGAAGGGCTCTTTCGTGCTCTCCAAATGCATCCTGCTTAAGGCAGCCCACTCCCTTGCCCTGTCTTGCTCATGTGTGTGCTTACTCTCAGTGACCCCCCCAATAATGTCTTAAGTCTCACCCCTCTGCAGAGGCCTCCTGACCAAACCCCAGTGATAGTCCTTCCTCTCATGAAGCCCAACAATGCCCTTGGGCTGAAACTTTTTGATATTCTTGTATTGCTTGCTTTACCATTTTTATAATTGATTTTAATATTTTTGTATATTGATTTTGAAGTACTCACATAATGTGAAGTTGCTCAAGTACTTGTAAAAATAAAATTACCCCTGTTCTTTTCCCTCCCTCCCCAGGGTTAAATTACTATTATCAATTGGTGTGTTTCCATCTAGATTTTTTTGTTGTGTGCTTACTTAAATGTACCCATAGATACAATACAGCCATGTGTTTTCATTTGCTTTCTATTTTCATAAATAGTATCATATTTTCAGGCTCTGTAATTTTCTCTTTTTGCTCAAAAATGTATCTTAAAGATCTAGCCATTCAATATCTCTTTTTAAATGCACAGATTCTAAAGTATGTTTAGTAATTTTCCATTTCTGGATATTTACATTGTTTCCAAGTTTTCATTATTAGAAGCAATGAACATCTTGGGCATACTTTCTTACACATAAGAATAAGTGTTTCTTGAGGGTAGTTACTAAGAAGTGAAATTGCTGTGTCAGACAGTATGTGAATTTTTCTTTTCTCTTTTAGTAGCTACTACCAGAATGTTCTCCAAAGTGGTTGTACTAATTTACATTTCTTCTCACACCCTTGCCAAATCTGAATAGTATCAAACTTTTCAAGTATTGCCAGTTTTTGATGTTTATGGTATATTACTGTTCAGTTTTTTCCCCTGATTATCAGTGAGATTGAGCATATTTTAGACTTATTTATATTTTCATTAATGTAAATCGCCTATTCATATTCTTTCATTTTTCTTTTTTGGGGGAGGGAGAGTTTGTATAGGCTCTTTATATGTTCTAGATAATTCCTTGTCATTTATATGCATTGCAAAGACCTTCTGGCAGACTTTGCCTCTTTTTTTCATTTTCTGAATGGTGGTGTTTGTATAGAAGCTTTTTTTCAAAAATAGAGCTGAATTTATCCATCATTTCCTCTATGTATTAGCTTCTGTTGGCTCAGAAATATTTGTGGATTTGCATTATATATTTTGTCTACTTTCCCAACTTCCTTGTGCCTGCTCTACCTTGCTAATCTCAGAGTGCACATGCAGTGAAGACCTGCGGAGACTGTCCAGCCATCATTGTCCCAGCACATGGCCCATAAATTGTACTGACACCAACTCCAATGACCAGCACCAATTCTTCTCTTGCTAGGGAATTTTGAAAAACCAACTTTTGTTTTAAAGAGTAAGCCTTTGGCTGGGGTTGAGTATTATTTATGGCCATAGATATTTGTCTTTGTAAGGTCTTAGTTAATTTTAACTATCCATTCCAGAAAAATAAATCTTACTATTAGAGAGTCAAGTACACGTGGAATCCTAGAGATAGAGGAAAAAATAGAAGGGAAAAAAAACTCTTTAGTTTCCACTCAGTCATTCATTTATTCAGTCAGTCAGTTTTGTTTTAAAGGCTTACTCTTTAAAACAAAAGTTGATTTTTCAAAATTCCCTAGCAAGAGAAGAATTGGTGCTGGTCATTGGAGTTGGTGTCAGTACAATTTATGGGCCATGTGCTGGGACAATGATGGCTGGACAGTCTCCGCAGGTCTTCACTGCATGTGCACTCTGAGATTAGCAAGGCAGAGCAGGCACAAGGAAGTTGGGAAAGTAGACACATATTTATTACATGCTGCACTGTGCCAGGTACTTGGCTATGACTTTGGGGCCCAAAAAAACAAATACCCCAGACTTGTGGAGCTGATATTCTAGCTTCATGTTTCTCTCATCTGTCTCAGTGAATTTGTCTCAAATCCCCCTTCGAGAGACACCTGGAACTACACTTATGGTGAGCATTTTGTAATATATATAAATGTGGAATCACTACGTTATATGCCTGAAACTATTATAAATTATGTCAACTATACTTCAACAAAAAGAAAAACAAAAAAATGCATTAAAAAAAACCCGTCCCTGGTATGACCCAGTCTCCTCTCTGACTCCGCCAGCTGCCCCTCGCCCTTGTGCACACTGTCCCACAGTGGTCAATCTGAACATTCCAGTCATGGTCCCGCCTCCAAGCCTTTACTTTGCTTTTCTCTCTGCCTGGAATTCTTTCCTCCCAGATGTCTACCTGGCATGCCTCTTCACTTCTTTTGACTTTGCTCAAGTGTCATTTTCTCAGTGAGACAGTCTTCATTACTGTTGTGGGTTGATTATGTCCCCCAGAAAGATATATTGAAGACCTAATTTCCTCTACTTGTGAATGTGAACCTTATTTGCAAATAGGGTCTTTGCAGACATAATCAAGTTATACTGGATTAGGGTGGGCCCTAAATCCAGTGACTGTTGTCCTTATTTTAAAAAAAGGAAATGGAGACATAACACACACACAGGGAAGAAGGCCATGTGACAATGGGGGCAGAGACTGGACAAGCCAAGGAAGACCGACAGTTGCTGGCAGCCACTTGAAGCTAGAAGAGGCAAGGAAGGGTTCTCTCCTAGAGTTGTCAGAGGGAACATGCCCCCTCTGACACCTAATTTTGTATTTCTCATTTCCAGAAGTATGAGGACATAGATTTTTGCTGTTTTAAGTCACCCTGTCTGTCATACTTTGTTACTGCAACCCCAGGAAATGAATATAGTATTGAAAATGGGAAAACCCCTAATCTTCGTATTTTATACCCCCTTTCCTAACTTACTTATAATGTTCACAATTTTTAATATACTCTATTATTCATTTATTTAGCTTTTGTTTATATCCCTCCTCTAGAATGTGACCCCCATGAGCTGAATGCTGGGTCCTGAGGGCCTAGAGTGGTGCTTGGCATGTTGCAAACAGACAGTAAATGTTGGTGGAACAGACAGATGAGGTTGCTTCCTCTCTCTTTGCCTAATTCTGGTGGGTAGAATGTTAACAAAGCCACTGTTGCTTTTCTCTGCCTTACCAAAGACCTCTTCTGGTATCTTGGTTTGATAAGGACAAGGCCCCGGAAGGAGCATGAGTAAGTGCTCTGTTTCCAGGATGGACGGCAGGTGGAGAGAAACATCATCCTGCCTTAAGTGTAAGATTGTGTTTCTTTAAAGCCTGTACAATTCAGAGTATGAATTTGGGAGGGACTTGAGGATATCAGAATAAAGATAGCGCATGTGTGGAAACCTCCAGGCTAGTCATTTGAACTGTGTCTTTAAACATGTCTCCATACTGTTCTGAGCTCTGATATCCGAAGATAAAGTTGAACTCATTTATATTTCAACATGAATTCATTGAGCCCTGGGTCTTACTGATGTCACTAACACTGCAGTGAGCCAGGCATCTTGTCATGGCCCTGCTACCTACCCAGTGACAGACTGCATTTATTTTTGCCTTTGCTTCTACTTGAGTTTCCTACTATTTCTCTCTTTTCCAAAGGCTTTTGGCATGTTCTGAAAAAATAAATTAAAAAGTTTAAAAAAGAAAAAGAACAAATTTTGTTTTTGACACCAATGTTCTCATACCAATGTCTAGATAAACACTGCTCGTGTCTAACAATAGCTACTCTGGTGCGCAGCCATGCAAAGTAATACTAAGCCGTGGATACGAGATCGGTATATACTGACCCTGGAGGAGTTAATGAAAAGCACATTCAGAACAATATGTGTTGCATGATTCCATTTCGTTGGAAAAAGCAACAGTCCCGATTCAGTGAGTGTGTGTGTGTGTGTGTGTGCGTGCACGCATGTGTGTGGGTGTGGGTGCATGTGCATGAGGACAGATGCATAAAAACCACCTACAAGGACAGTGCCAAATGTTAGCAGGGTTGTTGGGGTCTTCAGGGTGGAAGGAGGAGTGAATCACAGGGGATATTGTAGTTATTATTGAATATGTTTCTATATTATTTTGATCTTTATAATAAGAATATGCTATTCTAGAATTAGGAAAAACAAAGATAATTTAAGAATATTTTCTGTAGCTTTGGGCACTCTTTTTGGCTATGCCTAGGATCTAAAAACAGCAACTGGCCCCTTGACCTACTCCTGCCTGATCTCCAACATGTCCATTCTCACACCTTCTGTAGTTTGACAGGATATGAATAAAAGGACATATTACAAGAGACATTAAATTAATATTTTGCAGTGTTTTATAGTCCATGAAAAGTTTCTTTTTTAGGAATGTATTGAAATTAGTCAAGTTTCACAACTGTCCAGAGAGGCGGGGTCTAACACCTCCTGCATTTCACAAATGAGGACACATGCTGAGAGGCTGCAGAACCTGCCTGTATTACAGTATACTTGGGAGTCTGCCCTGCTAGCAGTGAATCAGCCTTGCTTGGAAACTTCCTTGGGACCACAGCAGCCCTGTTTGTCCCACGTCACTGCCTCCTGGAACAGGCCTGGAAATCAGGCTTAGCCAATCAGATGTCCTTCCCCAGGAAATTGAGTCTGGGACTGATAGTCACAATCCACAGGTGGCTGGATCTTTGACATGGGAACGCAGGAGTTGGGAGGCAGCTGCTTCTTGCTGCCTTGTGGGATGGAGCAGGTAAAGCAGGTGGTGGGAAAAAGCAAAGAGTGAACTGCTCTTTCTTGTCAGTCCCTGACACATTTCCTTCCCAAGGCTCAGCTGCCGTCCCACTCCCTGCGAGACACCCCCTTGTCTTAACTCTTGCCTGAGCTTGGCTGGGCCTGATCTTAGACCCTGCACTAGGGAGCAGCCGAACCAGAGATCAAACCCAAGTCACCCGCTCTCCATTAAGCCCTGTACCCGCTGTGCTGTCCCTCCACCTCTGGAGTGGTATCTCCATTCACAGATGCTGTCAGCGAGGCTGAAGGCACTTTATACCAAGGGTGGCATGGACGTAGGAGAGGAGGGCTGGTCCACAACCGCACAGCTGCAGGGATGGCTGGCAAGTGTACGTGCATGAGTCGGAAATGCACAGCTGCGAACACTTGACAGTTTGGGTTCGTGGGGATGAGCGGCACACCTTCATTCACATAAACAGCAACACGAGACTGCCTTACCTCCCCATATTTCAGGGATTCCTGAGAGGTGTTTGTTGTTATTTATTAAAAATTATCCACAAACATACCCTTCATTTCTGTAAACTTCATGGGTCGGCCTGTTGGGGGAGCACAGGTGTGTGGTAGGGAAGTGAGAGAAAGAAAAGGTGGTGTTTTAACACTTTCCTGTCTCTTCTTGCTCCAAATTGAGATTCACTCTAAATAGAAACCTTACAAGTGTAGTGTGGTAGACGGGCTGCTTTCCTTGTGCTGACGCTGCAGCTGGCCTGCATCCACACCCATCACCAGGTAGGCCCTGGCCACAGCCCTCCCTGTGGCTCTGCGCCTGGGCCTTGCTTTAGCTAGTGGAATGTTGGCACGTGTGAGGTCAGCTGAGGCTTGGAAAAGTGTGCCTTTCCACTCACCTTGCTCCTCTGCAGTTGCTATGAGAACATACCCCAGATTATGCTAGGATGACCTGGGGTAGCAGAGTTGAGTGACCTCGGTCCCAGCCATCGGGATCAGCCAACAGTCAGCTGAGTCCCAGACATGAGAGTAAGCTCAGCTAAGACCAGAACTGTCAACCGGACTACAGCCTAAATCATGTACCTGCAAACTCTGAGCTAAGTAATTGCTTGTTGTATGTCTACTGAGGTTCTGTGGTTGACTGTCAGGCAGTATTATTGTGGCAATAGACAGCTGATTCATATAACAAAAGCTAGGTCTGCACAGACCACTGTGATACATTCCTTGGGCTATTTGTGGTTAACTTTTAAAACAGTTTAGGTGGCCCACCAAGGGGATCAGATATAAAAGCAATCCCCTCAATATTCTTCTCCTCTCCATCATTGCTCAAGAAAGTTGCAAAGTTCCCATTTTTCTCTGAATTTGTGTGTAGCAGAAATATATCACTGTGGCTCTGTACTTGAGGTCTGTCTACTTCCCTTGAGCTCAATCTGTCTTTTCATAAACTGCAATTACAAAGAATGCCAAATGGCTGCCTCGCACTAAAGAAAGATAAAGATCACATGGCCTTCTGATGAATTTACAATTATGTGGTGCAGGACACCGGACCATTCCAGCCAGGGCTGACTGTATATAGTGGTCAGTGTAGCTTCCTGAGGAGATCAAGGGGGAGGTGAGGGTGTGCCCAGGTGGGGTGGGGGAGGAACAGCTCTTCCAATAAGCAAACTTTACCATGTCCCCCGGGCAGGGATTCCTAACCAGACTAGAATGCTGAGGAGAGAGGCCTGGGCCATGGACCTTTCCCTTGTCAAGAGGGGATCCTCCTGGCTTCCTTCCAGCTTGACGGGGTGCCCTGGGAGAGCCAGAGAGGACCCAAAAGAAGAGGTTCACACAGAGTGAGGAGAGCAAAGGGGGCCTGTGTGCCCTCACCTAGTTCTGGCCTTGAGCTCTGCGGGCCAGCACCAGGCAGCGGCAGCCCGCCCTCCACGCAAGCCAAGAGCGCCCACTGCAGGGCTCTTGCAGGAGCCCACGGAGACCTGGAGCTTTGGTCAGGGGTTTCTCAGAACTGTAATTTCGCAAATTAGTAAAATTTTAAGAAGGAATGGTAGGTGGGGGAAACTATATAGTCAACAATTAATTTTGCCAAATGACAGATTAACTAAAACCAAAACCAAAACCCTGTCATCTTCCATTATAGCTCTTTCATAACATGGCTTTTTGACTCCAAAGTAGTGATAAAAGCATACCTTCAGTATAATGAACAGTCTCTCCCCCAAAATGAATTAGTAATCTTATACCATTATATCTACCAACTATATATCTATATCTATATAAAATTATCCTTGTTTTTCTCAGTTCCCTTTAGACTTGTGAAAGTTTCATCATGAATGACTCACTACTCCCGCCTTCCCTCTTCACTAGGTGTGTATTCCTTTAGGACTAGTGTTGAAAGGTATATTATTTCATGGGCTCTTGGAAGAACCAGAAGGCAAAGTATCCTCCCCACACCAAAGGAAGTCTGAAATCTCCGAGTGGTGGTGGGTGAGGTGGTGAGGGGTGTGGGCAGAGGAAAATGCAAGAAACCCCACTCACTGTGATGAAAAATAGGGTGGTTTGAGACGCACCCCTTGCCTGAAACAGTCTAGAATAGCCCACACCTTCTTCTTTTTCTCCCACCTACACCCCCGTTTTCTCTCATCCATCTCCCGGCTTCTTCCTGCTCCTACCAGCACGATGATTCATAGAGCAGAACGTATCCTAAATACATTAAGTCAAAAAGTCCTCCACCATCTTGGTCCTTGCTTATAAAATTCAGATCTTAAAGAATGCATAACTTTTTTGGAGAGAAGGATAAGCCCAAATTATTTTTTGTGGTTGCAAAGCATGCAGCTTCTATTTATCATTTCTATATTTCTGTGATGTCAGTGGACATAATCCTGGGATAGTTTCTGAAGAGATTATCTCAGCCCCCAGCTCCCTTCTTATTAGCAGATAGGGAAAGCTACAGATGCTAATGATGAGATAACGAATAGATTGAGACTCTTGGGCATTTGCAGGTGTCAAAACGTGAACAATGTAATCATTTAAATGTACAGAAACCGCTAGCTAAATAACTTCCATTCAAATTTCTGAGACTAAGTGGATAAAGCTGGGGAAAGCAGCTCGAAGGTCAGGCTGCAGGAAGTCCGGATTCGGTGTGCCTGCTGAAAGCAACGTGGCGCATCAGGGTTTGGCAACCAGAGAGCAGTTTGGAGTCCAGCGCAAATCAGAGCTCCTCCATCCACCCAAACTGCCACCACGTTTGAGGACTTGATTTAACACAATTCTTGGGGTTGAATTCATAGGAGGAAAGCATTTCTTTTCTTTCTCTTTTTACTTTTTTTAAAAAAGTCAGAACATCAAAGGTTCACTTTGTTTAAAAATAGAAATAGTCCATGTACTAGCAACCTTGAATTAAAAGATTATAATTGGCAGTCTTCCCACTCCTACTCAGGCCTAAAGTTTGTCTTATTTTAAGGCCGTGATTTGCTTCTTTGGAGGGCCGGAGGCATGGAATGCAGGGGGCTTACTGAGGCTGTTTCCCACCCGCATCCTAAGGTAGCCCCCATGGGAGGCAGATGGCTGCAAGCGCAGGCCTTGGGGCTGGGGATGAGAGACAGAGAAGCCTGGGGCTGGGGCTGGGGCTGTGGGGGACGGGGGAGGACAGAAGCCAATGCTGAGCTGTTTGAGATGAGGTCTGGGTGAGCAGGCACAGCAGCCATTCGCAAGGAATGCTAAAACAGAACTGGAAATGGAACATGGTGGAAAAAATTGTACATACACCATGACTCTTTTCAGGAAGAGAACTGGAAGGAATCATTTGAAGACCTGCATAAGGATAAGCATTGAGACTGCTGTGGGGTGTGTTCAAAACAAAGTCATACAGGGCTTTTGTTTGCCTGAGCAGAGCATGCAAGTTGGAGTCAGAGTTGAATTGCTTAGGCCACTGGAGAGGTGGAATGCTGACACCAGCAAGCCTCCCTATTAACCCTTCTGCCACATACAGCTGCTAATTCAGCCTCTTCTGTAAATAGAAGTCAATTGTTCGAAGAGATTTCAAGCTGCTCAGGACACCACAGGCCTGAAATGGCCTGGCCTGAGGCTCTGTGGTTAGGGGGTGGGGAGAGCAGAGCCTGTTGAATCTCTAGAATGGATGCTAATTCATCAGCCTCTGTGGGGAGGAGATTTGACTGTGCCACACCAAAATGAGCTATAGAACCTACTGTTCCAGGGAACAGAGTAACAGACCAAAGCATGGGCCAGTGGCCAGGCCACATGAGCCTGAGAACTGCCCCCTTTCTACAGGAGAGAAATATTCACAGATCTTGAACCCATGAATGGGCACCCCAACAGCTTCTCTGGGACTGCGATATTTGTGTTAGCTCAAGCAGATTATGATTGTATTAAGTCATGGTTCTCCAGGAGGCATAACCAAAAGGAGATGATATAGATACATATGAGGAGATTTACTATAAAAATTGGCTCATGCAATTATAGAGGCTGAGAAGTCCCATGACCTGCTGTCTGCAAGCTAGAGAACCAGCGAAGCCAGTGGTATAATTCAGTCTGAGTCAGAAGGCCTGTGAACCAGGATCACCAAAGAGCAAGAGGAGGTGGATATCCTTAAACACAGAGAGCAAATCTGTCCTTCCTGTGCCTTTTTGTCCTGTTCAGGCCCTCGGTGAACTAGATGCACACTTAACATTGGTAAGGGTGATCTATTTACTTGTCTACTGATTCAAATGCTAATCTCCAGAAACCCTCACAGACACACCCAGAAATAATGTTTCACCAGCTCTCTGGGGCTCCCTTAGCCTAGTGAGGTTGCCACAGAAAATTAACCAAGGGTGATCTATTTACTTGTCTACTGATTCAAATGCTAATCTCCAGAAACCCTCACAGACACACCCAGAAATAATGTTTCACCAGCTCTCTGGGGCTCCCTTAGCCTAGTGAGGTTGCCACAGAAAATTAACCATCACGATGATATGAGCTTAAAATTCTCTGTTACTCTGTCATGTGCTTGCCTGGACTCTCAGGGGTCACCATCTGGTGAATGTCTGGGCCGGGCAAATCTCGTCTGCATTCCACGAGGGCCTTCCTCCAGTGACAGGACTCAAGAAAGGAGGGCGGGCCCAGCATGCTTGTCCAACACCAGCTGCGTGCCCAGGCCTGGCCAGGCTCTGGGAATATCGTGATGGAGAACACAGACATGGCCTCTGCCTGAATTCACGATTGGGCCCAGGGAGCAGACGAATAAAGGGTTAGTGACTACATAGAGCAGTAAGTGCAGTGGTGGAGAAAATACCCGACAGCTTCTCCCTCACCCTCACCAGCATTCAGGGGCATGCTTTCCAAACTCTTTATGCAATTTGATGAAATAAATATTTAAAGGAGTTAATCTGAATTTAGAAGTGGTTCTTATGGCACAGCACATCAGGGTTCCATTTGGCAGGAGCTCACAGGAGGGAAGGGAAAGGGGGACTTTTCTGGACAGAGCTATGAGCCAGAGTGTGGAAGGTCTAAATATCTGGATATAAGATCTAGTCTTCACCCTATACATGAATCATTATTAGTTAACCTTTGAGGACAAAAGCTATGTGTATTTTATATCCCTTAGTACCCAGCATCATGTGGGCCAGACTGTCAGTTGTCTTCTGACATCCTCTTCCTTTCATTCTACAGGAACTAAATACCTGTAGAGACTACATTTCCCAGCCTCCTTGACAGTTATGTTTGGCCATATAGTTAAGTTCTGGCTAGTTGTAAGATAAAGTGAAATGTACATTTCCAGACCACATCCTTGAAAGGGAAACTTTTCCTTCTTGTAGCCAGATCACAGTGTGGGGCTGAGCCAGCTCATTCCCTGTACAACCCAGGGAATGGTAGAGCAATAAGGAAAAGGAAATATGGGTTCCTGAGTGGCCTCAAGGAACTGAGTTTCCTGTCCACCCTCAACCAGCCCTACTGCAGGCAGGAATATGGGAGAGAAGTGAACTCTGGTTATATTTGGGCTATGGTATTTTGGGGTTTCTTTGTTACAGAAGGCTAATTTCTATCCAATTACACTGGGGCTCAATATGGTTGCTCAAATGCACTATTATTTTTGGAAATTCCTAAAGGAAAAGGCAATAAATGGCTGGGGAAATACATGATCACTGACCAAATGAGGTGAGCAAAGGCTGTTTATCCAGAGCTTGCTAGAGCAGGGGAGTCAGTCACTGTCACCTGCATTTTGGCAGAGACTCAAAGGCAGAGGAGGGAAAAAGCTTTATAGTAGAGAGAAGGGAGGACTCAGATATGTTCTGATTGGAGGCTGGTGGCCTGGGGAAGCTGGAGGCAGGCTGACTAGAAGTGGGGCAGCCTATGTGATGGTTAGAGGTATGTACTGGCTTCTTCTGTTTGGTCCTAAGTTGAAAGCAGGGTCAAAAATTAGTGAAGCTAGAAGTTATGAATCAAACCTGGCCATTTTGGGCTGATTGTTAGAGGAGTTACTGTGTAACTTTCTGCATCGTCCTTTGAGATAGGAACCTGACTTTCCTATAGGCCTGACCTACAGCAAGCTGGCTTCCTGGGCTGTTTACTATAGATAAGGGGTTTGGTTTCCTAGGCAGGTTCCTGCAGGTTATGGGTCAGAGTTCTATTTTTATGTATGTTTTGGCCACTGTCCATTTTGCACATTCAGTCTCTGGTGCTAGTGAAAATAGCCTTATCAGAGAGGGGAAATGGTGTGGTGGGGTAGAGTTTTTAAAACAATCTCATGGGCATGGAACAATGGAAGTAAATAGGAAATTTCATTTTTCCTTGATGGATAGAGAGTGCGTTGCTGGACTGTAATGAGAACTGACTCAATTGCAGAGGCTCACAGAGAGGTCCCAGGGCTGAGGAATGGGTGCTCTGCATCCCAGGCTGCCCAGTGACAGTATTCTTGCAGCGCTCACGGCCAAAGGGCATCAGACTTGAGTTACTCCCAAAATGTGCCTGAAAAAATGTAGCTGGTAGGTTAGAGCTAGGGGACAAGGCTTCCGGCCTTCCTAGGTCATCCTAGACCTCCCCAGAAGCCTAGCAAGTCCCAAGGCACAAGCCAGTGGTTACAGAAGAAATTTGTTTTTCTTAGCTTGAAAGCAGTCAAGAGCAGAAGTAAATGCACAAGGAGGCACCTGATTGCCTGCAGATGTCTGACTGGCACCCGGCTGGCAGGCCTGTGCCCACTTGCAGATCTGCTTTCCATCCCACTGGTGGTGGGATGAGGGCCCTGCTTCAAGGAATTGAGGGCACCATGCCGAGGGCTTGATGTAGGCTGTGTTCCTGATTGGGAAACACCTTTCAGTGATGAGCTGCATGCAGCTGAGCTCTATGTCTCTGTTTCCAAGCACATTCAGGGTTGGCCTTTGCTGGAGACAAGTGCTGCTTTATGCTTTGTTCTCTCTGTGGTGACTCACCCTACCCCCCACTCCAGGACTGCAGGCCCTTTCTTCTCCAGGGGTTCCTAAGAACTTCAGGCAATCCCAACAGAGTCTGGGCAGGGACTGCAGCTGGCTGTCCCGAGACGGGCTCTTGAGTTTCCAAAACTTAGCATTTCCCGAAGGGATCTCTTGTTTCTCTCCTAAAATTCTGCTATCTCCCTCATTTCTGTAGCTGGCATCACCATTCGCTCCATGGATCAAGCCCCAAACCTAAGAGTCTTTCTTAATTCTTTCTCTTCCCTCCCCTCTCACTTCAGTAAGTCCCATCATGGCTCTTTTCAAAGTATACCTGGGAGAGATTTACTATTCCACATCTCCACTGTCACCATTTCTTACAACCACCTCTACCTGGTTTTTCCCACCCACATACTTGCTCCCCTACAATCCATTCTCTTAGTACCAAGAATGAACTGTGCCCCCCAGCCCCCGCCAACTTAGCCTCTGCTCCCTTTACATCAATCTTCCCTCCTTTTCTTTTCTTTTGGTATCATTAATCTACAATTACACAAACAACATTATGGTTACTAGACTACCCCCATCATCAAGTCCCCCCTACATACCCCATTACAGTCACTGTCCATCAGCGTAGTAAGATGTTGTAGAATCACTACTTGTCTTCTCTGTGTTGTACAGCCCTCCCCATGCACACCCCCTACATTATGTCTGCTAATCGTAATGCCCCTTTTCCCCCCTTATCCCTCCTTTCCCACCCATCCTCCCCAGTCCCTTTCCCTTTGGTAACTATTAGTCCATTCCCGGGTTCTGTGAGTCTGCTGCTGTTTTGTTCCTTCAGTTTTTTTCTTTGTTCTTATGCTCCACATATAAATGAAATCATTTGATACTTGTCTTTTTCCACCTGGCTTATTTCACTGAGCATAACACCCTGTAGCTCCATCCATGTTGTTGCAAATGGTAGGATTTGTTTCCTTCTTATGGCTGAATAATATTCTATTGTGTATATGTACCACATCTTCTTTATCCATTCATCTACTGATGGACACTTAGGTTGCTCCCATTTCTTGGCTATTGTAAATAGTGCTGTGATAAACATAGGGGTGCATATGTCTTTTTCAAACTGGGCTGCTACATTCTTAGGGTAAATACCTAGAAGTAGAATTCCTGGGTCAAATGGTATTTCTATTTTTAGTTTTTTGAGGAACTTCTATAGTGCTTTCCGCAATGGTTGAACTAATTTACATTCCCACCAGCAGTATAGGAGGATTCCCCTTTCTCCACATCCTCGCCAACATTTGTTATTGTTTGTCTTTTGGATGGTGGCCATCCTTACTGGTGTAAGGTGATATCTCATTGTGGCTTTAATTTGCATTTCTCTGATACTTAGTGATGTGGAGCATCTTTTCATGTGCCTGTTGGCCATCTGAATTTCTTCTTTGGAGAAGTGTCTGTTCAGACCCTCTGCCCATTTTTTTATTGGATTTTTTGCTTTTTGTTTGTTGAGGTGGTGAGCTCTTTATATATTTTGGATGTCAACCCTTTATCAGATATGTCATTTTATAAATATTTTCTCCCATACTGTAGGATGTCTTTTTGTTCTATTGATGAAGTCCTTTGCTGTACAGAAGCTTTTCAGCTTGATATAGTCCCACTTGTTCATTTTTGCTTTTGTTTCCCTTGCCTGGGGAGATATGTTCATGAAGAGGTTGCTCATGTTTATGTCCAAGAGATTTTTGCCTATGTTTTTTTCTAACAGTTTTATGGTTTCATGACTTACATTCAGGTCTTTGATCCATTTCAAATGTACTTTTGTGTATGGAATTAGACAGTGATCCAGTTTCATTCTCTTACATGTAGCTGTCCAGTTTTGTCAACACCAGCTGTTGAAGACACTGTCATTTCCCCATTGTATGTACATGGCTCCTTTATCGTGTATTAATTGACCATATATGTTTGGGTTAATATCTGGACTCTCTCTTCTGTTCCACTGGTCTGTGGGTCTGTTCTTGTCAGTACCAAATTGTCTTAATTACCAATTGGGTCAGTACCAAATTGTCTTATTTATTGTGGCTTTGTAGTAGAGCTTGAAGTTGGGAAGTGAGATCCCCCTGGTTTATTCTTCCTTCTCAGGATTGCTTTGGTTATTTGGGGTCTTTTGTGGTTCCATATGAATTTTTGAACTATTTGTTCCAGTTTGTTGCAGAATGCTATTGGTAATTTGATAGGATTGCATTGAATCTGTAGATTACTTTAGGCAGGAAGACCATTTTGACAATATTAATTCTTCCTAGCCAAGAGCATGGGATGAGTTTCCATTTGTTAGTGTCCTCTTTAATTTCTCTTAAGAGTGTCTCGTAATTTTCAAGGTATAGGTCTTTCACTTCCTTGGTTAGGTTTATTCCTAGGTATTTTATTCTTTTTGATGCAATTGTGAATGAAATGGTTTTCCTGATTTCCCTTTCTGCTAGTTCATCATTGATGAATAGGAAAGCAACAGATTTCTGTGTATTAATTTTGTATCCTGCAATTTTGCTGAATTCAGATATTCTAGTAATTTTGGAGTGGAGTCTTTAGGTTTTTTTTATGTACAATATCATGTCATCTGCAAATAGTGACAGTTTGACTTCTACTTTACCAATCTGGATTCCTTGTATTTCTTTGTGTTGTCTGATTGCCGTGGCTAGGACCTCCAGTACTATGTTGAATAACAGTGGGGAGCGTGGGCATCCCTTTCTTGTTCCCGATCTTAGGTGAAAAGCTTTCAGCTTCTCGCTGTTAAGTATGATGTTGGCTGTGGGTTTGTCATATATGGACTTTATTATGTTGAGGTACTTGCCCTCATTTTGTTCAGACACCCATTTTGTTCAGAGTTTTTATCATGAATGGATGTTGAATTTTGTCAAATGCTTTTTCAGCATCTATGGAGATGATCATGTGGTTTTTGTCCTTCTTTTTGTTGATGTGGTGGATGATGTTGATGGATTTTCAAATGTTGTACCATCCTTGCATCCCTGCAATGAATCCCACTTGATCATGGTGTATGATCCTCTTGATGTATTTTTGAATTTGGTTTGCTAATATTTTGTTGAGTATTTTTGCATCTACGTTCATCAGGGTTATTGGTCTGTAATTTTCTTTTTTTGTGGTGTCTTTGCCTGGTTTTGGTATTAGAGTGATGCTGGCTTCATAGAATGAGTTTGGAATTATTCCCTCCTCTTCTATTTTTTGGAAAACTTTGAGGAGAATGGGTATTATGTCTTATGTATATGTCTGATAAAATTCAGTGGTGAATCCATCTGACTCGGGGATTTTGTTTTTGGGTAGTTTTTTGATTACCAATTCAATTTCATTGCTGGTAATTGGTCTGTTTAGATTTTCTGTTTCTTCCTTGGTCAGTCTTGGAAGGTTGTATTTTTCTCGGAAGTTGCCCATTTCTTTTAGGTTTTCCAGCTTGTTAGCATATAGATTTTCATGATATTCTCTAATAATTCTTTGTATTTCTGTGGGGTCCATCACGATTTTTCCTTTCTAATTTCTCATTCTGTTTATGTGTGTAGATTCTCTTTTTCTCTTAATAAATCTGTCTAGGGGTTTATCTATTTTGTTTATTTTCTCAGAGAACCAGCTCTTGATTTCATTGATTTTTTTTCTATTGTTTTGTTCTTCTCAATTTTATTTATTACTTCTCTGATCTTTATTATGCCCCTCCTTCTGCTGACTTTGGGCCTCATTTGTTCTTCTTTTTTCAGTTTCAATAATTGTGACTTTAGATTATTCATTTGGGATTGTTCTTCCTTCTTTAAATAGGCATGGATTGCTATATATTTTCCTCTTAAGACTGCTTTCGCTGTGTCCCACGGAAGTTGGGGCTTTGTGCTGTTGTCATTTGTCTCCATATACCACCTGATCTCTGTTTTAATTTGGTCATTGATCCATTGATTATTTAGAAGCATGTTGTTAAGCCTCCATGTGTTTGTGAGCCTTTTTGTTTTCTTCATACAATTATTTCTAGTTTTATACCTTTGTGAAATGAGAAGCTGGCTGGTAGAATTTCAATCTTTTTGAATTTACTGAGGCTGTTTTTGTGGCCTAGTATGTGGTCTATTGTAGAAAATGTTCCATGTGCACTTGATAAGAATGTGTATCCTGCTGCTTTTGGGTGTAGAGTTCTGTAGATGTCTGTTAGGTCCATCTGTTCTAGTGTGTTGTTCAGTGCTTCTGTGTCCTTACTTATTTTCTGTCTGGTTGATCTGTCCTTTGGAGTGAGTGGTGTGTTGAAGTCTCCTAAAATGAATGCATTGCATTCTATTCCCTCCTTTAATTCTGTTAGTATTTGGTTCACTTATGTCGGTGCTCCTGTATTGGGTGCATATATATTTACAATGGTTATATCCTATTGTTGGACCACCCCCTTTATCATTATGTAATGTCCTTCTTTACCTCTTGTTACTTTCTTTGTTTTGACATCTATTTTGTCTGATACAAGTACTGCAACACCTGCTTTTTTCTTCCTATTGTTTGCATGAAATATCTTTTTCTATCCCTTGACTTTTAGTCTGTGTATGTCTTTGGGTTTGTGGTGAGTCTCTTGTAGGCAGAACATAGATGGGTCTTGCTTTTTTATCCATTATTTTACTCTGTGTCATTTGATTGGTGCATTCAGTCCATTTACATTTAGGGTGATTATCGAAAGATATGTACTTATTGCCATTGCAGGCTTTGGATTCGTGGTTACCAAAGGTTCAAGGGTAGCTTCTTTACTATCTGTCTAACTTAACTCTCTTATTAAGCTATTATAAACACAGCCTGATAATTCTTTATTTCTCTCCCTTCCTATTCTTCCTCCTCCATTCTTTATATGTTAGGTGTTTTATTCTTTACTCCTTTGTGTTTGTTTTGACTGCTTTTGTGGATAGTTGCTTCTGTTTTTTGCCTTTAGTTAGTATTTGGTTGGTCTACTTTCTTTGGTGTGATTTTATTTTCTCTGGTGACATCTGTTTAGCCTCAGGAGTGCTTCCATCTAGAGCAGTCCCTTTAAAATATCTTGTAGAGGTGGTTTGTGGGAGGCAAATTCCCTCAACTTTTGCTTGTCTGGGAATTGTTTAATCCCTCCTTCAATTTTAAATGATAATCGTGCTGGATACAGTATTCTTGTTTCAAGGCCCTTCTGTTTCATTGCATTAAATATATCATGCCATTCTCTTCTGGCCTGTAAGGTTTCTGTTGAGAAGTCTGATGATAGCCTGATGGGTTTTCCTTTGTAGGTGATCTTTTTTCTCTCTCTGGCTGCCTTTAATACTCTGTCCTTGTCTTTGATCTTTGCCATTTTAATTATTATATATCTTGGTGTTGTCCTCCTTGGGTCCCTTGTGTTGGGAGATCTGTGGGCTTCCATGGTCTGAGGGACTGTTTCCTTCCCCAGCTTGGGGAAGTTTTCAGCAATTATTTCTTCAAAGACACTTTCTATCCCTTTTTCTCTCTCTTCTTCTTCTGGTACCCCTATAATGCAAATATTGTTCCATTTGGATTGGTCACACACTTCTTTTAATATTCTTTCATTCCTAGAAATCCTTTTGTCTCTCTCTGCCTCAGCCTCTCTGTGTTCCTGTTCTCTGATTTCTATTCCATTAACAGTCTCTTGCATCTCGTCCAGTCTGCTCTTAAGACTTTCTATTGATTGCTTCATTTCTGTTACCTCCCCCGGACTTCATCCCTTAACTCTTGCATATTTCTCTGTGGGTCCATCAGCATGGTTATGACTTTTATTTTGAATTCTTTTTCAGGAATATTGGTTCTATCTATCTCACCAGGCCCTCTCCTTGGGGTTTTCTGAGCGATTTTTGACTGGACCAGGTTCTTCTGCCTTTTCACATAAATAGAAGTGATCACTGGCAGGTGGCATGTGTGTCAGCTAGGAGAACAAAGTCCCTTCCTGCTTGCTTGTCACCTTGCCCTTCTCTGCTGTCTGTGTCAATTACCCGCACACAGGGACTAGTCTCTAGGATAATCTCCTGAACTTCCGTGGGTGGGGCAGCCCTTGGGATAGCCTAGGACCCTGCGGGGGTTGGTAGAGGTGCTGGATGTGTTCTCCTGTGAGAATAGCGCCCCTTCATGCCTTCTGGATCTTGGTCCATCTTCTTCTGTCTGTCCTGGGCAGTTGCGCACCAGCGGCAGCCTCTGGGTCTGTCCCAGTTAGCTGTGCACTGGGAGAAGACTCTGGGTGGTTCTTGTTGGCAGGGCTGTGCTCCAGCTGCTCCACAGCTGTGGCAGGTCAGCTGGTTTGCTTGCAGCGCAGCCGGGGGGGAATGAATGGCAGGCTGCTTATTGCTGTGAGGGGCTTTGGGGCTGTGTTACCCCCCAGGGGGCTAGGGCACCTGAAGTTCCTTAAGATTCCTAGCCTGCTGGGCTGAGTGTGCTGGGATAATTTTGTCCAGCTGTTAAGCCCTTGTCCCTTTAAGACTTTTAAAAAGCGCCCACCTTTCTTTTGTTACAGGGGAGCCAGGTGTGGGGACCCACTCGCAGTCTCCATCTCAGATTTTACTTTTCTGTTTCTCTAATATCCAGTACAGCATGCAGTGTGTGTCTGTGCTCCCAGGTCAGATTACTAGGGCTGGTTATTTAGTAGTTCTGTGCTTCCACTCACTCCCCACTCTGATTCTTTTTCCTCCCACCAGTGAGCTGGGGTTGGGGGAGGGCTCGGGTCCTGCCCGGTCACAGCTTTGTATCTTACCCTTTTCATGAGATGCTGAGTTCTTTGCAGATGTAGTTGTAGCCTGGCTGTTCTACTGTATCTTCTGGTCTCTCTTTTAGGAATAGTTGTATTTTCAAAAATATACATGGTTTTGGGAGGAGATTTCTGCCGCCTTACTCACGCTGCCATCTTGAGCCCCTCCTTCCCTCCTTTCTTCAACACATTGACTTCTTTCCCCATTGCAGGGTTTTTCTTGGTGTGAAATATTCCCACGTTTGGTACCACTGGCTTCTGGTCATTTTTGCAGGTCATCTGAGATTCCATTCTTGAGAGATGTTTTTAATCACTCTGTCTAAATGAGGTGCCACTGCTCTTCTCTCTCCCTTTCCCCCCCACCCCCACAGATTTCATGGTTATTTAATTATTTTGTTTATTATTCATCTACCGCACTGCTTGACTGTTAAGATCTTGTTTACTATTCTGTTTCTGGTGCCTGGCAGAGTGGTGCTCTGTGAAGGATTCTTGTGTTAATGGATAGAAGGATGGATTGGTAGATGGACAGTCTTCTTGGGGCTTCCTAGGATCAGACCAAATTCCTCATAAAGATCACTCAGGTCTATACTTCTGAGAGCTGAGCCAAACTGATCCTGGCCTTAGTCCATAAACTCAGGCACAGGTCAAGTCATTTAGTTCAATTCAATACAGTATTTATGGGCTGCCTACAATGGGCTAGTCTCTGGAGATACAATCATGAACAGGACAGACAGAGAGCTTACAGGAAAGAGGGGTGGGAAAAATTAAACATTCAACTATAATATAGATTAGTGCAATCTATAATTATGATATGAGAAGTGGAGGGTGCTGTCAGAGCACATTAAAAATGCATCTGAATGTAATCTGGAGAGTTCTATGTAATCTGGAGGACACTATGATGGCACATTTTCCAACCTTTTTGAGGGCTTGAAAAGGTGGAATAGTGAAAATCTGATTCCCACAAGAGTAACTGTAGTGTTTTGAATGCCTACTGTTTACTGCTGTTAATAGTTCTAGTGAAGTGCGTCATTGTAGGCACTTCATGTGTAATGTCTTTCCTCCCTACAACAATCCTGCTGGGTAGGTATAATTAGTGCCATACTACAAATGTGGGAACTAGAAGCAAGCACTGTGCTCAAAGCCCCTGTTTTAGAACAGATTTCTGGGAAACTGGCTGAGATGAAGATATGCACACAGGGCTGCTCTTAGTAGGACCACCTGCAAGGATGTGAAAGGCGCCGGGTTTAGGTGGTGGGAGAAGCAGAGCAAGTCAGTGACTTTGGCTGGTACAGAGCGCTCTGCAGCTGGGACACTCCCTCACAGCTGTTCTGAATTGAGGCAAGGAGTCAACCAGTCATTGAACCTAGACTGTCCCTGGGATGAAGGCATCAGCTTGGGTATGGCAGCCCTTCCTTTGAGGCAATTCCTGAGGGCAGGGGTGGGGGTATTGGCAGGTAACTGTCAGCAGCCTGGAGAATGAGTCCATGCGACCTAAGCCCCGCACCCTGCAGCCGCCCAGATCCTGTGTGGTAGCTTACACTTTTAATGTTGATGTGGGACCTCTTCTCTTCCCTACCTGCCATCAGTCTTTGGTGATATCATCGATTCTCACAATTTTGAATACCATTTATATGGTCCCAAATTTGTATCCTGCTTAGACCACTCTGTGTGTTTCAGACTTATATGCCACTGTTTATTCATCATCTCTCTTAACATTTCTGAAAGTGAGCTGAGTCTGCTCCTTCCTGCAGCCAGTTCCTCCCACATCCTTCCCTTCTCCATGACACCTCCATCTTCCAGCTGCTCAAGCCGAAAACCTTGGAGTCACTCTTGGCTATTGTTTTTCTCTAAGCCTTCATTCAATCCATCAGAAAAATTTTCAAAATATACCTCATAGCAGCTCCCCATTTCACTCAAAGTTAAGTACTTACAATAGCCTGATCACCCATTATTGTCTCTATTGGCTTATTTCCCACAATTCTCATTCTGCCCCCATCCCATTCTGACAGGCTGGTCTCCTTTCAGTTCCCTGAACACTCCATGCACACTCTGACCTCAGGGCCTTTGCATGGAACCACACTCCCGTGTATCTTCACAGTTCCCTCCTTCCCCTGCTTCAAGTCTGCTCAGTGAGGCTTCCCTCAACACAGTTTAAGTTGTATTTTCCATTCTCTGTGCCTACTTAATTTGACCCCTAACTCCCATCACCTAAAATACTATAGAATTTAATTATTTACCTTATGTTTTGCTAGTCTCATCCAAATAAAGTGTGAATTTCCTGGAAGTAGGGACTTTCCTGTTTTGTTCATCACCATTGTCTCCTTGGGGCCTTGAACGGTGCCCAGCATGTAATGGGCACTCAGGAAGCATTTTGTGACTGAATGAATACACGGGTAGAGAGGACATTCAGAAGTAGGCCTGTCCTGCTCCCAAAGCATGCTCTTGGTGCCGCACCACACTGTGCCTTTCCTGCATAACCAGCACCTTTAAGACAGATGTGATGCCACTGAGACCAAAAGCACATCCTGGGCCTGCATGGGTCACACAGTGTAGCCAGCTAGCGTCTCTGTGTCAGAAGTGATTCCAGTCAGGCTCTGTTCGGGGGCCAAAAGAATTTCTCAGGGTCCTTTGTAGGTGAATATCTGGCCCTCAGCAATCCGGTGCCTGGAAAGTGTTGGTGTCAGGGCTCCTGGAGCCCCCTCCAAGTGAGACAGGGGTGGGGTTATGACTTGCTCAGTGATTTACAAGGCTTCCTGTGGTGGCTTAGCTTCATTGCTGAGGTGGGGAAACCTGAGCTGCACACTTAGGCATCAGTCCTCAAGCCTTCTCATTAAAATAGGCCAGGGTCTGCCTGTCTCCTCAAGCTTTAGACCCACTTATCCATATTTGGATGTTATTCAGAATGTCTTGTTAAAAGAAATATGGGAACCAGAGGTTTGGTTGCATTTAATTAATGTGAGCAACATGTAAGTGGGGCTTTCTTTATTTTTAAAGGGGTATTTTAAGAGTCAGGGCCAGCATGGGGCAAAGGAAGAGGCTCCAGTCTTGGAATTAGAAACTGAAGATCAGGCTAGTTTTGACTAAGAAATTTTATGACCTTGAGCAAATTATTCATTCTGCCTAAATTTCATTTTCTGCTGCACAATGAGGAGCACTGGAAAAATTGGCACTGGTAGGCAGGCATGCTTTGGTTTTAATTTACCCTGTACATGATTTGTCTTGGACCTCAGTAATTTTTTTAAATGGTATCAGAATACAATCTAGATGGGGCTTGAGGTCTCCATTTTAGCACAGCCTGTGTCACTCACTGTTGTCCTACACCTGGCTAGAGTCACTCATCTGTGTTACCTGCCTGGTCTTGAAGGCAGCAGAATTTCCCTTCCAGTGATAAAAATGTAATGGTTCTAAGAAACAGAATTCTTGCTGTAAATAATGGTACCCAGTGGGTGGTGGTGGGAGAGCAGAACAATAACTTTTGAATTCTAGAATGAAGAAACACCATTTATATGATCAATATAAACTCATTCTGATGTACTTTAAGCTGTATTAATTCTGTTGCAACTCATTCCCTAAAGGTTAGACATTACTCTTACAAGGTCTCTGATCTTAAGAGAGTACTTTTCTACAATATATAAAGGAAATATAAAGGAAATGCAAGGGACTTTCTGCAATAAGGACCTGTTCTGATATAGACTCATCCCCTCACCATGCCGGCAAGTGTAACTCCCTCTTTGGGTGCCAGAAACAGAAAAATAAAATCCACTGCCACATGCATGAGCTGATGTGTAGGCTCCCCAGGGAGTTTTGGACCCAAGCATAGATTTTAGAGGTGGGAGACTTGACTGGGTCTGTGCAAAACAAGGGTGCTAGACAGCCTTCTACAGAAAGCTCAAAAAGCCTCAGAGAGGAAACTTCTGTTCAGATGATTAAGGCAATGCAAGGAGAAATAGAAGCCATTAAAAAAAAAGTCTGTTTGAAACAGGCATGTTTGAAAAAGAACAGAGCTTCACTTGCCTTAAACAACCTCCTCTACTACATGAACCCTCAGGCTCTCACACTTCTCTGAGCTAGTATGTGGAGGGACAAGTCTATTTTTATAGCCAATAAAGGGAATATTGATCATTCATATGTTGAGATTTCAGATCCTAAGGTGTTGATCTCAATATTTAACAGTTACTGACCATCTGCCTCACGGCAGACACTGGTAGCCCTGCCCTCTAGGTCTTCCATGACCACTTGGCCTCGGGAAGTAACATGGTCAGACTGGCCCCTTGCTGAGTCCCGACCACCAGCCAGATGCCCAAGCTGGAGACTGCTCTGCTGTGAGAAAGAACTCACCACCCGTTCCCCTCCCAGCCTAGTGTGCCCATGGCAAACTCCAAATGAAACATAATATTGTCATATCTAATGGGACAATTATTTTTTAAAAAAAGATTCCTAGTATCAAAAGTGATTTTACTGGTGGCAGGAGAAGATATTTCCGGAAGGTGTTCTAGTATTCTTAGTATAATTGTTTTCAGTGAATATACATTGAATTAAATTATAACTCAGTGTTTGTGCTGCCCTATCTCTGCTGTTACACCAAGATATTCTGACATTTGGGATAAGAAGAGGTTTGGCAGGAACCAAGGCATTTATAATGGGAAACCCAGAACATTTTCTTTTCATGAAGGATAAAACTTTATCACATAATCTCCAAATCAGATATTTTGACATGTGCCCTTTAATTGTATTCTGGTACTTTTTTAAGGGAAGAGAGTTAAGGACAAGGGTGGATATACCTCCCTGTTCTGTTGTTAGAAAAGTGACAGTCCCCTTGGAATTAAAAACTTGTATTTCAAACGTAGACAAAGTCTTCATCCCTCACAAGATATAGTACATTTAATAATAGGAACACGGAAGTTCACCTATCCAAGGTTTTCTGCTTTGTGAATGAAGACACAATGTTCCCAGCAGCCCTTGGAACTGGCCCCTTTTGCCTGGCGGAAAGTAAGGGAAAAGGGGTGGTTTTATAGCCCAGAAAGCTGGAGGGCTTCTGGGAATGCATTCCACAGGTATCCAGGAATCCAGGAATCCAGGATGAAACTGTTTTATTCATTTCACCTGGCTCTGCGGCCAGTGCCGACTGTCCTAGCTTGCTGGATCTGCACGGGGAGGTCAGGGACTGAAAGGGAAGGACTGGAAGGTTGAAGTCTGTTCCTTTGGCTGGCCCAGGTTTTCTTTCTTAAGCAGGGGTAAGAGCTATCTTATTTTTGAGAAACCTTAATGGTGTGGTCATTTTTATTTTCTGATGTGTACAAATTACATATATTACTATGTATTAGTTTCTGAAGTCAATGTGACTTTTCTGACCCAGTTAAGACAACTGAATTCAAATCACTCATTCCAGCCTTTAGCACGTGGACCACACGTCATCACTATCTTTATGGAGCAGATGAGCACTACCCTGCGCTCTGCAAGCCCGCGACTGTGCGCCCTGCTCCATTCTCCCACTCGGCGCCACTTTGTCCCGCCACTGTTTGGAATGGTAGGTAGGCTGTGGGAAATGGATTCCTTTCACCAACTCACCAAACTTTAAAAGAGAAGTTTCCTTTGCTCTTTGGGCCATTTTCAAAGGAGAAACTTTTTAAAGAGTCTTTCTCCGAGGTCACCAGAAAGATAAAAAACAGGAAATTAAATACATTACCAGCAAAGTTTGGATGTGATTCTAATTTTTTGCTTCTAACTGATGAAGATAATATGCCACGAATATAACACATTATTAAAACAATACAATAACAGGGCAATGATCACTGTTTTCCCCTCTCATTGACTTAGTATTAGAATTCATACTGTAAATATTTTTTCTCTCAACACTTGGGGGAAAATGGCATTTTTTTCTCTTATAAAAATTAAGAATTTGTATTTTGTTTCTATCAAGCTTTTCAAAAGTTTCTTGTGATCTTGTTGAATAGATTATAAGTGTCTTTGATTTTTAGAATAAAATGTACAAAATAGCAAGAACAAATAGAAATCTGTTTTGACCAAATTTTATTGATCTAAATGCTGCTGTTTAATCCAAACCCACTGCTTTTTTCAAATGTATAGGAGTGCGCGCACACGCACTCACAAATAACAAAGCCCCAAATTCCCAACACCGATCTCAACTGGAGAAACTTTGATTTGTGGTAAATGCAAGCTCCCAAAAGAAAAAGGCAATGATTAAAACCAGAATCTCAGGGAAAAGTAATTACCACCTCTGAGTCCTCCACTCCCAAGTACAGTCACAGGGGCTGCTGAAGGCATTACTGGTACCACCATACGATCGGAGCTCTTTAGACATGGTATCTCTGGGCCTGTTAGGAGTCCTCCCTTCAATGATGGCAGCCTGCAGCAATCTCCTCCATGCCTTTTCAAGCAAGCCAATTAATTACTTTCCATTTATAGGCTGAGGGAAGCCCCAACACCACCCTGCAGCTTGCAGGCACGTCTCTGCCCCCCAGTCACAGGCTGCATAAACACAGAGCTGGAGTGGGCAGAGAGCTGGTGTTTGCTATTATTTAAAACTTCCATTAGGGAGGCTCCCTGAACCCCTGCCCACCCCTGTTCCTAGAACTTTCCTTGAAAGGAGTTGCATCAATGTTGCCTTCGTATAGCCAGCCAGAATTAAAGCTGACTCACTTCGTTAGAGGGTTTTCTGAAAGAGAAGCTAACTTAGTTTTACCCACTCTGGTCACTAGATCTGAGGCTACAGTTATCTGGGGGGGGTCTAGCCATCTAGAGTGCTTGCCAATAAGGAGATGTTCTTTTAACTCAGGACTTAATAACTAAAATAACTGAGATTGTGCCTACCAGTTACTGGAAGGAGAAACATGCAGTTTTTCTAAATCATGAAACTGGCTTATATGGTGGAATGCTATGTAGCAACAAAGAATCATATTTTAGAAGAGTTATTTTGTTGACCTATAAAGATGTTCATTGTTGAGTATAATATGCAATAGTAAGCCCAATATGATCTACTTTTTATAACAATTACTCACATTCTGTAGCTCAGACCTCTTCTTAGTACTCCCTGGTTTCCAAGCTCTTTGACTTGCCTTAACTCTTAGCCTCTCTTCCAGCCTGGGGGACCTTCACCTGATCTGGGAGAAAGGTCGGGAAAAACAACTTAGCATTACTGAGCACTATTCTACCAGATCTTTCATTTATGGTATGAAAACACAATTCTCAAACTGTTAAGAAACATTATTCCCATACATATAGATGGCAAACTCATGCCAAAATTTTATTAACTCACTGATGAAGGAATTAGCAGCAAGACAAGAGCTGGTTTGAAGGAAATTTGAGAAATAGGGATTATATAGTTAGCAGGGGATGGAATGTAGAAATAAGATTCCTAAAAAGATATTAAAGAAGTCAATGCCTTGTGGACACCTGTTGGAGTTATCTTCTCTACCATGAAATAAGGACAGACATTATATGCACCTTCCTCCTTTATATGTAAAGGAATATTCAGGGAACAAAAGTGCTCCTGGAATTACGAATGTGACAGCAAGTTGAAGAAGGAATGGAAGAAAGTTGAATCCTTGCCCTTAGAAAGCAAAGCAAAAATACAAAGAAAATAGAAAATTACAAGGATTCATCTAAGAGCCAAATAACAGAAATTCAAATAACAGTTCCAAAAGCCAAATAACAGGAAGTCCAGAAAGAGAAAACAGAGAAAATGGAGGGAGAAATTTGCCAATGAAATGATTCAAGAAAACCTCCCAGACTGAAGTACATGATTTTCCAGATTGGAAGGGCCTGCCATGTGCCAACACTAGAAGCCAGAAGGTAATAAGCAACCTTTAAAATTCTGAACCTGGAATTTTCTATCTATTCATGCTCTCAATCAAATGTGAGCACAAAATAAGGCATTTTTTAAACTTTCATGCATCTCTTTTAAAAGGAATCTGCTGGAAAATGTGCTATACTAAAATAAGGGATTAAACTTAGAAAGAGAAAGACTTAGGAAGATATAAAGGAAATTGGAGATCCAATACAGGAGAGAACAAGGGGATCTCCAGAACAATAGCAAAGCGAGATCTCAGGGTGACAGCTGTGCACCAGATGCAGAGTGCCACCAGCAGAATGCAGCAGTGTGGACTCAGGAGCCAGGCATGTTGCTCAGACTGTCATTTGTGCCATTCCATCATATCTACCAAACAAGGGACTAAAGCAAGAAAGAGGAAGACATGAGATTGAAGAAGCAGGGAATGTAACTACGGGAACAGCAAAGGGAATTCCCAGGACAACAGCAGAGGGAAATTCAACAAGACAGTTGAGTAGTGGCATAAAAAGAAAATTTTGACGCTTCAAACTCTGTATATTTATTATTTTCATAACCAGAATAATTTTTAACTTGGAAGGATGTAAAACAAAATAGTAACAGTGCATATATCTGAGTGGTAGTTTAATTGATCATTTCTTTGCTCATATGTATTTTCTGGGAGTTTTTTGGATATAAGGTATTTTACACAATAAAAAGATATAAAATGTATTTTTAAAATCTCCAAGCCTTTTTTTTTATTTTTAAGTGTAGAATTCAGCAAGTTTTAGATTATTTACAAAGTTGCACAATTATCATCACTATCTAATTTCAGGACATTTGCATCTTTCACAAAAGAAACCCATTTGTAGTCACTCCTCATTCCTCCCCTCAGTGCTTGGGAACCTACTAATCTACTTTCCGTCTATAGATTTTCCTATTCTGGATATTTCATATCAGTGAAATCATACAGCATATGGTTTTTTGTGTGTGATTTTTTCACTTGGCATAATATTTTCAAAATTCCATCCATTTTCATTCATCTAAAAAGTATTCGTACTTCACTTTGTTGATGAATAACATTCCATTGTATGGTACCATACATTGTTTATCTGTTTGTCAGTAGATGAATATTTGAATTGTTTCTACCTTTTTGCTATTATAATAATGCATCTATGAACATTTATGTATAAGTTATTATATGGACACATGTTTTTTCAATTCTCTTGAGTAAATACCTACAGTAGATTTTCGGGGCCATATGGTACATCTAATTTGAACTTTTCAAGAACCTGCCAAACTGTTTCACAAAAAAGCTGTACTATTTCACATTCCCACCAGCTATGTCTGAGGATTCCAATTTCTCCACATTCTAGCCAACATTCGGTATTATCTTTTTTATTATAGCCATTCCAGGGGATGAGAAGTAATATTTCATTGGGATTTGATTTGCAATTCCCTAAAAACTAATGATGTTGAGTATCTTTTCATGAGCTTATTGGCATTAATGTCTTTTCTTGGAGAAATGTTTTTCCCCCAATTAAAATCTTTTGCCCATTTTAAAATTGGATCATTTGTGTCTTTATTATTGAGTTTTAAAAATATAGTATAATTTTGAAGTTAACTATTTGAAGTTATGAAGATGTGGTAAAATCCTTAGACATGTGGTTAAGGAAATATGAACTATTCTCATTTAGGCTTTTGCCATTCTGTATTTTCTGATCCTTTTCACTGTCTTTTTAAAGATCCTTTTCATTTTGTGCCATATGAAATTAAATTAAAATGATAGGAATTTTTATATCAGGATCTTTAATAATAATTACATATACTATCTGTTATTCCAAAATTCTGGATGTAAGGTGTTTGGAAGTCACCATTCTATGCTAACAAGTAAAAAGCTGAATAGATTAAAAAATCTAGGCTCTGCAAGAGACAGGAGGGCACAGGGCAAACTGCTGCCCTCATGACTGCAGAGACAGGCAGGAAAATACAGGGGGTCCAAGCTTCCTAGAGCAGAGTCTCATAAATAGAAACCACTATGGGAATTGTAGCCAGTGTAGGAAAACATGAACTATAACTGAAAAATTGCTGGTAGCTCACTGTGGACTATTTTGAGTTAAAAACTCCAGGGGACCCAGTCATGGTGGGAACCTCCTGTAGGTGCTTGACCAGGTTCTCACAGTAAATATTGGAGAAAAATATTCTTGTGCTTTCAGCCAGGAGGGCAGAGAATAACCGTTTTGAAATACTCTACAGCACTTGGTTCTTTTTTTTTTTTTTTTGAGAGGGCATCTCTCATATTTATTGGTCAAATGGTTGTTAACAACATTAAATTCTGTATAGGGGGGTCAATGCTCAATGCACAATCATTAATCCATCTCAAGCCTAATTCTCGTCAGTCTCGAATCTTCTGAAGCATAATGAACAAATTCTTACATGGTGAACGAATTCTTACATAGTGAATAAGTTCTTACATGGTGAACAGTATAAGGGCATTCATCACAGAAACTTTCGGTTTTGATCATGCATTATGAACTATAAACAAATCAGGTCAAATATGAATATTCGTTTGATTTTTATACTTGATTTATATGTGGATCCCACATTTCTCCCTTTATTATTATTATTTTTATTTTTAATAAAATGCTGAAGTGGTAGGTAGATGCAAGATAAAGGTAGAAAACATAGTTTAGTGTTGTAAGAGAGCAGTTGTAGATGATCACATGTGTGCCTGTAGACTATGCAGCACTTGGTTCTTTTTAATAAGATCTTCCCTCAGGAAAAACTAATTAGCCAGAGCCTAAACTGATGGGGTACTATCGGAACCTAACTGAGCTGGCAGAAGGGAATTACCCAACTCCAGCCCACTCTAGCCACTCTCTCCCACCTAAGGTGGGGGGAACCCTGAGAAATACTCGTGAAGTTCTCAGTCCAGGGTCACAGGCTCACTAGAAGACCCAGGACAATAGAATGCTTCCCCCTCCCAATGCCTTATTACCACATTACTAAAGCCTGTTACAGCAGTTACTTTTACCCAGTACCTCATGTCTAGCTATCAAGGAAAAGCAACAAAGATTGCCAAAAGGCAAAAAACACAATTTGAAGAGACAGAGCAAGCACCAGAACCAGATATGGCAGGGATATTGGAATTAACAGAGCAGAAATTTAAAACAACTATGATTATATACTAAGGTCTCCAATACATAAAGTAGTCAGCATGCAAGAACAGATGGGCAATGTAAACAAAGAGAAGAAAATCCTTAGAAAAAACCAAAGAGAAATGCTAGAGATAAAAACATGGTAACAGAAATGAGGACTGCTTTTGATGGGCTTATTAGTAGAGTAGTAGATGGACATGCTGAGGAAAGAGTCTATGAGCTGGAGAATATCTCAATAGACATCTCCAAAACTGAAAGAGCAAAATAACAAAAATTGGGAAAAAAAAGCAAAACAGACTGTCCAAGGACAACTAGGAAAAATATCAAATACACATAAAGGGGACTACCAGAGTAAAAGAGACAAATGAACTGAAGAAATATCTGAAACAATAATAATTGAGAATCTCCCCAAATTAACATCAGACATCAATCCACAACTCTAGGAAGCTCAGAGAATACCAAGCAGCAAAAATGCTAAAACCCAAAACCAAACCAAAACAAAACAAAACTAAAAACAAACTACACTAGTGTATCATTTTCAAAGTACAGAAAATCAAAGATAAACAAAACATCCTGAATGACACTTGTCTTGCCTGAGGGTTTCAGCCCCAGGCAAATTCACTATGGATTCAGTGAGACCAAGAAATGACAATGGAACATCCTTGGGGTTAAAGGGTTTATAACTGACTTTATTCTCCTGGCGGTAAGTCAAGCACTAGAATCATGTCTGCATCCAGTAGTCTGCAGGTCTGTAATCCACCTCTGTCTCTGCCTCCACCCAGAGCACTGGACAGAGCTCTTGTATAGTGACTCAGTCAATAATAGCTTATTGTCTATGGGTGTGAAAGCACTAGTTTAGCAGTAGGCCAATTACCTCATCAAGTAGTTTAGGGTGAGGTGAGGATCCTGGGCATAGGAACTTCCATTTTCCCCACAACACTGGAAGAAAATATTTTACCTATATAGGAACAAAGATGAAAATTACATCTGACTTCTTAGAAACCATGCAAGCAATAAGAAAGTGGAGTGAAATATTTAAAGTATTGAGAGAGAGAAAAAACCCTCAATCTAGAATTCTGTGCCTTGTAAAATTTTTCCTCAAAAGTGAAGGAGAGTTGCGGGATACAAAATTAATACACAGAAATCTGTTGCATTCCTATACACTAATGATGAACTAGCAGAAAGAGAAATCAGGAAAACAATTCCATTCACAATTGCATCAAAAAGAATAAAATACCTAGGAATAAACCTAACCAAGGAAGTCAAAGACCTATACCCTGAAAACTACAAGACACTCTTAAGAGAAATTAAAGAGGACACTAACAAATGGAAATTCATCCCATGCTCTTAGCTAGAAAGAATGAACAAAATGGCCATCCTGCCTAAAGCAGTCTGCAGATTCAATGCAATCCCTATCAAAATACCAATAGCATTCTTCAGTGAACTAGAGCAAATAGTTCTAAAATTCATATGGAATGACAAAAGGCCCTGAAGAGCCAAAGCAATCCTGAGAAGGAAGAATAAAGCAGAGGAATTACGCTCCCTGACTTCAAGTGCTACTACAAAGCCACAGTAATCAAGACAGTTTGGTACTGGCACAAGAACAGACCCATAGATCAGTGGAACAGAACAGAGAGTACAGATATAAACCCAAGCATATATGGTCAATTAATATATAATAAAGGAGCCATGGACATACAATGGGGAAATGACAGCCTCTTCAACAGCTGGTGTTGGCAAAACTGGATAGCTACATGTAAGAGAACTAAATTGGATTATTGTCTAACCCCATATACAAAAGTAAACTCAAAATGAATCAAAGACCTGAATGTAAGTCATGAAACCATAAAACTCTTAAAAAAACATAGGCAAAAATCTCTTGGACATAAACATGAGCAACTTCTTCATGAACATATCTCCCCGGGCAAGGGAAACAAAAGCAAAAATGAACAAGTGGGACTATATCAAACTGAAAAACTTCTGTATAGCAAAGAACATCATTAGTAGAACAAAAGACATCTTACAGTATGGGAGAATATATTTATAAATGACATATCCGGTAAGGGGTTGACATCCAAATTACATAAAAAGCTAAAGCACCTCAACAAACAAAAAGCAAATAAGCCAATTAAAAAATGGGCAGAGGACACCATCCAAAAGACAAATAACAAGAAATGTTGGTGAGGTTGTGGAGAAAGGGGAACCCTCCTACACTGCTGGTGGGAATGTAAGTTAGTTCAACCATTGTGGAAAGCAGTATGAAGGTTCCTCAAAAAGCTCAAAATAGAAATACCATTTGACCCAGGAATTCCACTTCAAGGAATTTACCCTAAGAATGCAGCAGCCCAGTTTGAAAACGACATATGCACCCTTATGTTTATTGTAGCACTATTTACAATAGCCAAGAAATGGAAGCAACCTAAGTGTCCATCAGTAGATGAATGGATAAAGAAGATGTGGTACACATACACAATGGAATATTATTCAGCCATAAGAAGAAAACAAATCCTACCATTTGCAACAACATGGATGGAGCTAGAGGGTATTATGCTCAGTGAAATAAGCCAGGCAGAGAAAGACAAGTACCAAATGATTTCACTCATATGTGGAGTATAAGAACAAAGAAAAACTGAAGGAACAAAACAACAGCAGAATCATAGAACCCACAAAGAGACTAAGTTACCAAAGGGAAAGGGACCGGGGAGGATTGGTGGGAAGGGAGGGATAAGGGGGGAAAGGGGGCATTATGATTAGCACACATAATGTAGCAGGGGGAGGGGACATGGGAAAGTCTGTAATGGGGTATGTGGGGGGGATTTGATAATAAGGGGGAGTCTAGTAACCATAATGTTGTTCAAGTAACTGTGCATTAATGATACCAAAAAAAGAAGAGTGAAGAAAAATAGACTTCCTCAAACAAAAATTGAGGAAATTTGTTGCCAATAGACTGCTTTGCAAGAAATGTTAAAAAGAACTTGTTTAGAGAGAAGAATGGTATAAATCAGAAAATTGTATCTACATAAAGAAAGGAAGATGATTGAAGAAGGAATAATTGAAGATAAAATAAAAACTTTTATTTTCTTAGTCTTAATTGCACTAACAGATAGTTTGTTCAAAATAATATTGGCAACAATGCATTCAATTGTATGCTAATGTAGATACATATATATATTTATGTATAGTCATATATAAATGAAATGAATGAGATCAAGTGATGGGTGGGAGGAATTAGAATTATTTTGTTATTATAAGGTATTTATGCTACCCATGAAGCATTAGCCTATTATTTCAAAATGGACTTGTATTAGTTACAAATGTATATTGTAAACTCTAAGACAACCACTGAGAAAAGTAAAAGAGCAGCATAACTAATATGCTAAGAAAGGAGAGAAAATGAAATCACATAAAATGCTCAATTAAAACCACAATAGGCAGAAAAAGAATAGAAGATGAAAATAGGAAGAAAGAACATGGGCAATGAATAGAAAATATAACAAATATGGTAGATATTAATCCAACTCTATTAATAATCACTTTAAATGTCAATCATCTGAACACACCAATTAAAAGACAGTGATTGTCAAAGTGCTTCAAAAACCAAGACCCATCTATGTGTTTGTAGAAAAAGTAAAGTTTCCTATGGCCAGGATTCTCACCTGGCCCTGGTCAGCTTGCTCACTACACATGTATGGGCAATAGGTTGTTACTGACTCTATATAAAGAGTTGTGCCCAGTGCTCTGAATGACTGAAAGTCTGCACAGGAGCAGAGACCAGAGTGGTGGCAGCACTAAGGACAGAGACTGAGATGGCTGTTGGGGGGTGGAGGCCCGGAGGCAGAGACCGGCTTGATGCATGCAGACTTACTTTGAGTGGGCAGGATTCTACTGATTGACCTGCCACCATGCGAATAAAGTTGGGTATAAACTCTTTCACCCCAAGAATGTTCCATTGTTATTTTTTGGTCTCATTAAATCCATAGTGAATTTGTCCAGGGTTGAAACCCATTGGCAAGATAATGTTATACACAAGAAACCAACTTTAAATATAATGACACACATAGATTAAAAGTAAATAGATGGAGAAATATATACCATGCTAACACTTCAAAATCTCAAAAGAAGGCAAGATAGCTATATTAATTTCAGACAGAGCATATTTCAAAGCCAGGAAAGTTATCAGGGACAAAGAAGGGCATTACATAATGACACAGGTGTCATTTCTCCAAGAAAATATTATAATCTTTAATATATATGTATTTAACAACAAAGCACCAGACTACATGAGTCAAAAACCAACAGAATTGCAGTAAGACACAGATGAATCCACTATCATAATTGGAGACTTCAACACTCTTCCAGCAGAAATGGACAGATCCATCAGGGGGAAAATCAGTAAGGATATATTGAACTCAACAAAACTATCAGTCAACTGGATATAATTGACATCTATAACCTACTTCATTCAACAACAGCAGAATATACATGCTTCTTAATCTCACCTGGGACATCCATCAAAAGAGACATTTGGGCCATTTCTAATTTTAAAAATAGAAATAATGCAATGTTTGCTCTCAGACCACAATGAAATTAAACTAAAAGCCAGTAATGAAAAGATATTTGAATCGCTGGAAAATACCAAAATTAGTAGAGATACTTCTAAATAATACATGGGTCAAAGAAGAAATCTCAAGAGAAATTTCAGATTATTTTGTACTAAATGAAAATGAAAACACAACTTACCAAATTTTGTGGGATGCAGCCAAAGCAATGCTTAGAGGGAAATTTATAGCATTGAATGCATTTGAAAAGAAGAAAGATGTAAACCAATTATCTAATTTTCTACTTTTGGAAATCAGAAAAAGGAGGTCAAATAAATCCCAAGAAAGCAGAAGAAAATAAGAATTAGAGCAGAAATCAATGAAATTGAAGATAGGAAATCAATAGAGAAAATCAACAAAATCAAAACTTTGTTGAAAAGATCAATAAAATCAATCTCTAGCCAGGCTAAGAAAAAAGAGAGAGGACATAAATTACTAATAAAGAGGGGACATCACTAAAAATCCTGTAGACATTAAAAGATATTAAAGGAATACTATAAATAATTCTATGCCTCCAAATTTGATAGCCTAGATAAAATTGGCCAATTCCTTGAAAGATATAATCTGCTAAAACTCACATAAGAAAAAATAGACAATCTGAAAAGGCCTATATCTAAAAAAAAAAAGAATAATAATTAATGATCCTCCAAACCAGTAGGCCCAGAGGTTTACTGGTGAATTCTACCAAACATTTAAGGAAGAAATTGCACCAATTCTCTACATCTCTTTCAGAGGATAGAAGAACAGAGAATTCTTCCTAATTCAGTCAATGAGGTCAGCATCACCCTAATGCCAAAACCAAACACATACATTATAAGAAAACTACAGACCAATATCTTTCATTATAACATAGATACAAAAGTCAACAAAATACTAGCAAACCAAATCCAACAATGTATAAAAAGAATTATACACCACTATTAAGTGAGGTTTATCCCAGGTATACAAGTCTGGTTCAACATTCAAAAATCAATTAATGTAATCTATCACATTAACAGGCTAAAGAAGTTATATAAATATATCAATAGATACAAAGAAGTATTTGACAGAATCCAACACACATTCATGATAAAATCTCTTCAGTAAACTAGAAATAGAAGGAAATTCTTCTACTTGATAGACTACAAAAAAATCTACAGCTGACATCAAACTTAATGGTAAGAAACATGAAGCTTTCTAAGATGAGGTAGAAGACAAGTGTGACCCCTCTCACCACTCCTCTTCAACATAGTACTGGAAGTTCTAGCAATGCAGTAAGACAAGAAAAAGAAATAAAAGGCATACAGATTGAAAAGGAATAAATATAACAGTCTCTGCAGATGACATGATCATCTATGTAGAATATCTGAAAGAATCAGCAAAAAAATCTCCTGGAACTACTAAATAATTATATCAAGATTGCAGGATACAAGGTTAATATATAAAAGTCAATTGTCTTCCTATATACTATTAGTGAACAAGGAAATTTGAAAGTAAAAACAACATGCCATTACATTAGCACCCACAAAATGAAATACTTAGGTATAAATATAACAAAATATGTACAAGGTCTATATGGGGAAAACTATAAAACTCTGATGAATAAAATCAAAGAACTAAATAAATCGGGAGATATTCTATGTTCATGGATAGAAAGAATCAATAATGTTGTCTTGCCAATGGGTTTCAGCCCCGGGCAAGTTTGCTATGGATTCAATGTGACCAAAGAAATTGACAGCAAAACGTTCTTTGGATGCAAGGGATAGACCCAACTTTATTTCCAGGTGGCAGGTCAGTCACTAAAATCCTGTTCACTCAGAGCAAGTCTACATGCAGCAAGCTGGTCTCTCCCCTGCCTCTGGGTGCCTCTGTCTGCACAGCCGTCCTCTGGGCCCCTCTGTCTGCACAGCCATCCTCTGGGCCTCTCTGGCTGCACAGCTGTCCCACACAGCCATCCTCTGGGCCTGTCTGCACAGTCGTCCTGCACAGCTGTCCTCTGGGCCTCTGTCTTCAGTGCTGCCACCATTCCAGCCTCTGCTCTGCTCTCCTGCAGCCTTGCAGCCCTGCAGCCCTGCCACCATGTAGCACCCAGAGCACCGGGCAGAGCTCTTTTTATAGAGTCAACAGCTGTGTATTGCTCACAGGTGTGCAGTGAGCTAGTCAACCAGGGCCAGGTGAGAATCCTGGCCACAGGAACTCTCATTTTATCCACAAATGTCAAGATTTTAGTATTTCCCAATTTGATCTATAGATTCAATGCAATTCCAGTAAAAATCTCAGCAAGTTATTTTATGGATATTGACAAACTGATTCTAAAGTTTTTGTAGAGACACAAAAGACCCAGAACAACCTACACAATATTAAAGGAGAACAAAATTGGTCATTTGCATTACCTATTTTTAAATTTGCTTCCTAAGTGCTCTGCCATTTTTCCTGTATGGATATTAGTCTTTTTTTATGACTTATTAGAACTCTTTGTGTATATTGATTCTTTGTCTTGTATAATGCACAATGATCTTATTTAAATACAGTTTTCATGAAGTTGGCCTATAACTTTAATTTTTCTCTTCCCACTAGATTTGTGCAATCTGGACATTTGATGCAGGCTCTGTAAAACACCTATGGCTTGTTACCCTGGGCATATTTTCGTTCTGTGTATGGTATTGTGTTCTACATTTTTAAGTTTGCTTATGTGCTGAGGTGAATCCTCAATGATATAAAGGAATTTATGGACTTAGACTGTGGTGAAAAGAGAACAACTTCCAGTTTTATAACTATCTGAAAAACTTCTGTTCCCACCTCTGCTCAAAGCCCTACCCTCTAACCACATGCTTAGTCTTTCTGGCATAGCTAGCCTTCATCCTGAGTCACCTTGTTAGTGTAAATTCAGTTATGGCCTGACAAACTCACCAGAAGATACAAAGACAATCCTATCCCTCAAGAAATTCCAAAGATCAGAGGTTACCTCCCAGGAACTAGGGAGAAAGGCCAGCCATCTTTTTTTATTATACAATGATGACAATGACAATCACCTAATTTCTAGCATACCCCACTCCTCCAACTTAAGAAACAAAATGCTCTAACCCAGTTGAACACCTGTATTTTAAGAGAATGCTTAAGAAGTAAGTCTTGGGGAAACTGATGTACAAGTGTGGCTCTACAGTTCAAATCTTGCCTTGGTACAGAATAGATTCATGGCCTCAGCTTCAGTTAGATGAGGCTTCCTGTTGGTTGATCCATCCCAGCACACACTCTGAAATTTCATCAAACTGTTTATTTCCTTTCCTCTGAACACTTCTCTTGTTAACCAGCCCCTGGGCATTTTCCAATGGAAAATGGAATTGCTGGCTTTCTCTGGCTCCTGTTTATAATTCAGTGAATTGAAAGATGAATCAAGTAAATACCATATTCCATAGTGATGGGATACAGGTGGAAGACTGAAAGCAGGACAATGTCAAGTAGTCCATTTGGGTCCACTGGGACCAGTGGAGGGAGAGAATGGAAAAGGAGAAAGCAGCAGAGACGGAAACAGCAGAAGGCACAACATTTACATTGGAGCTGAGTTAATGAAAATATGCCACCTCAGAGCCAACAAGATGTCAGCAGATGGGATGCACCTGTCCCTTGAAGGCTTCACAAAGCAAAATCAAGTATCAGAGCCCCAAAGTGGAAATAGGAAACCAACCCAAGCTCCTCAGATACGCTTTATCAAATAAAGTCTCAGCTCCCAAAACAACAGGTGATCCTCAGATGGAGTGTACCTCTTACTTCCCTACATCTCTACAGCTTCTGAGGCAGAACCCACAAAGAAGTTACATCCTCAGGGAATTTTAAAGCCTGCTTCTTTGGTCATTTTTAGAGTAAGTGATTTTCACCACCAAAATTCATCTGTTTTAATTAAGGCATATTGCTTTGAGCTTAAAGAACAGCTGGAGTTAGAATGCCCCAAGTCCCTGAGGTCTGCTTTGCAAAATGATAATTTTAACTCAGGTGGTGAATTCCCTAGGATTTTGGAAGACAGGAATAGGAAACTTGGTAGAGCATTTTTTTCCTAGCTGTTGCTGAGGGCAGGCCTCTAGAGCTCTTGGAACAAAGCAGGGTCAAGAGAAGGGTTGGCTGGTAGTTCATGTCAACCATGTTAATCTAATCCAAACCCCCAGTACATTGTACAAATATTCATTGAGCTTCTGCCAGGGAGGGTGGTGAAGAAGAGGTCTCTACTTGAGGTTATTAACTTAATCATTCAGAATTCCCCCTTCCTCTCAAGCATGTTTGAACTAATTATCTATTTGTATCAGGGAAGAGCATTTTGGAGGCATCCTTGATAAAGGGCAGTGGCCCCACTCTCCACTCCTGTGGAATTGCTGCTCTGGGGGATGTGTCCAGACAGGAGGATAAAGTTATTCCAGAAATATTCCATTCTAGTCTCTAAAGGATGACTTTACCAGATCAGGTTTATGCTTTTGGAGTTGCTGCTCATCAAGGCAGAAGCCAACAGTGACTTACGGAAAGAAGAAACTAAAACATAATAAGTAATGGTCAAAATCAGTGGAGGGTGGGAACAGTCTTTCCACCCAGGTTTGTAACTTCTTTCACTCCAACTGGGCTGAGGACTTCTGTTAATACCTCAGTAGCTGCAATCAAAGCTTTCCTTTCCCATCACTCACCCAGCTCCACATTCCCACCCTGCAAAGATGTGACACCTCTTATAAATCCTGGGATCTCCTTAGTCCCCTGAGAGGTTTGACAATTACTGGTGGGGAGCCACATAGTTCCTCGGCTTTTTCAGTTGCTGCTTACTTAGTTACAAAGATCAATGCTGTGAATATAAATGATAATAAATAAGTGGACGTAGTCGGCTGGCTTTCAGACTCTGTTGATATTCCCAGGAGGGTCCCAGAAGTACATTGAAGAAAATAATGGAAAGATGGGAAGGACTTTTTGGTCCATGTAAGAGAGTCCTGAGTGGAGGGCCTCAGGCCTCCAAGTCAGATCCACCTGGAGAAAAGGTGTGAAGCAGCAGCCTGACCTCTCCGGCTTTCTTCCTTTCCATCCTCCCCACCTTGCCCCACACTTGTTCCTCCTCCATTTGTACAAGTTATTCCACTGGGGAATTGTGTGGCAAATGGTGACTTCTGTGCCACTCCTCCCAGAAGAACTTGGGGACAGTCCTTTAAAAACAAGTACTTCTAGCCTTTACATTTTCAGTTTTATTAGGTGATGAGGGTGTATTTTGGAGCAGACTATGCAAAATATGGATATTAAACAATTTATTCATTCAACAAATAAATACTGAATTCCTATTATACTCGGGACCCTGATGGGGGCAGGATGGAGAGCTCTTCATGCCCTTTTGGTCTTTCAGCATCAACGCTATGGCCGGTTTCCTCCTAAATTACCCAACAGCAATATTCACCACACTGATTTTCTTTCAAAGTCAACATGTTTTTGTTCTCTGTGTGGAAAGCACTAAAGTACTTAGAAACATTTGACCCTTCCTGGGTCAAAATATATCACAAAGGTCCCAAACGTAGCTGAGAATGGCTCTACCTGAATCATGTGCAGTTGGCTCCAAATTTAAATTTCTGGATCTCTCTCCGGAGTTCCATACACATACCTCCATTTGTTATCAGCTCTGTTTGGATGTCCTGCAGGCATCTCAAATTCCACATGCTCAGAGGCAGACTCATTGTCTTCCTTGGATGTTACTGAAGGGTGCAAATATGCTCTTGTAATTCTTCTGGCCAGAGCTCCTAAAACCCTTGGAGTTTCCTAAGTGATAAGAACTATAAAGGTATCTTGATATTCATAACATCCCTTTCAAACACACCTGAGTTTACATTAGTGAAGTGATTTTTGGAAAGTATGAAAGAATGGGGGCTGGTTACCAGGGAAACCGACCTTGTGATGAAAGGGAACTTTCAGTCCCAACCCCCAGCAATTGGGGTGGAGGAGAGGGGTTGAAATTTGGGTCAATTGCCAATGGCCAGAGATTTAATCAATCATGCCTATGTATTGAAACTACCATAAAAACCCAAAGGGATTGGGTAGGGAAAGCTTCCAAAGTGGCAAGTACTGGGAGGTGCTGGGAGAATGGCACTCAGAGAGCGTATGGAAGCTCCTTGCCTTTTCCCCTTACCTTGCCCTACACATCTCTTCCATTTGGCTGCTCCTGAGTTACATCCTTTAATAATAAATTGGTAAACGTAACTAAATGTTTCTCAGAGTTCAATGAGCTGCTCTAGCAAATTAGTCGAACCTGGGGAGGGGGTCATGGGAATTTCCCATCTATAGCCCATTAGTTAGAAGCTTAGATCACAACCTGAACTTGACACTGACATCTGAAGTAGGGTTGGGAGGGACTGAGCCCTTTAACCTGTGGGATCTGGTGCTCTTCTGGGTAAATAGTGTCAGAACTGAGTTGAGTTAATTGCTAGGCAGTGTGGGGAAAAAACACATATTCTGGATCCTTCCCTGAAATATTCCTTTCATATCAGTCAGGATTCAAAAGAAAACAAGAAACCACTCTAGATATTTTAAGCAGTAGGGATTCAATATAGAAATTAAATGTATATTAAAGTTGGAATGGCTTGAGATGTAGCTGGATCTCTAAGAATGCCATAACAATTGACCTGCCAGGGAAAAAGGTACATTAGCCAAAATTACAAAGGTAAGGAATTAGAACACACTATGGTGACTACAGTCTGTGTGTTAGGAAGCTGCTACCACCACCGTGACAATGGAAGAACCATGAAGCCTGCAACTAGATGCGGGAACGCTGCTGCAGAAAAGCACTATAGCTTCAACAGAAAACAACCAAGAGCATCAGGACTATAGCCTCTGCCTCAGTTCCACCTTCTAAACCTTGAGTGGTACATGCAATTGGTGGAAACTAATTTGCATCCAGACCTTTGGTTGAAAGGGAATCTTGGAAAAGTAGTCTGTAGCTCTCTGAGAAGACAAATAGGACAGAAGGTAGGAATGGATACTAACTGCCCATATACCATACCCAACACACCTTTCTTTTGCCCTCTGTTATTGGGCAAAATTGTGCTTTTCCCCCTCACAGGATGGCACCTCACCTGCTACCTGTGCCTTACCTGTTGTTGCTAATTCAGGACTCAGACCTATCCTTTTCCCACTTTATACTCTCTTTCTGGGCAATTCCATGCACTCAGTATGTGAGGATTCTAAAACCATAATCTCCAGCCGACTTCTTTCCCACATGGTACCCATATCTCAAACTATCTACTGGATTTCTGCCTAGATAAGTCATAGGCACCTGAAGCTGAACATACCTAAAGCAGGACTGGTCATATCTCTCCTCAAACTTGCTCTGTCTCCTCCTTTCGCCATCTCAGTAAATGATGACATAATCTGTCTCATTTCCCAAATGAAAAACCTGTGTGTCATCCTGGCCTCTCCCCTTCTCCTTACCTCCCACATCTAATTAATCACCAAGTCTTGAGAACTGGACATATTAAATATCTCTCAGATCTACCCATTTTCACCATCATCTCCAACCTAAGCTCCTGCAAGGGCATCTCAACTTGCTTCCTTGCCTCCAGTCTTGTCTTCCTTTGACCTGCCCTCCATACTGTATTCATCAAGCTTTGTCAATAAACATACATCAGATCTCTTAAAACTCTTGTAGCTTTCCATACACTAAAGATGGAGTTCAGAGCTATTAATATGGCTTCCTTCCCTACTTCCTCACTATCCATCAACTAAAGAGTTAATCCTGGATTTGTTCTGATTGGTTGATGCCTATGCCAGTCTCCCAAGTATGGACTACTAGGCACTACCATTGGCTTTCACCATCAGAGGTTTGGCTCCGGCCTGTCTTTGTGCTCCTCTCCCCCCAGCTCCAGGTGGGTGTTGCTTAGAGATCATTCTGGTATCTTCAGCACACCAACCTGATGTGCTTCTCAAGCTCCAGGCTCTGTTTCAGTGAAGTCCTCTGACCAGTGTTCCCAAGCTCTGTGGTAGGGGGGTGTGATTGGCCCTGGTGGACACAAGGGCACCCCAGAGTCCTCTGAGGCTAAGGTCACCTATCCCAGCCCACTGCTCTCCCTTAGAGCCATCCTCACTTGGCCACATTCAGCCTCCAATGGGCTTGGGTTCCCAGAATATGGGTGAAAAGTGGAAGAAAAGGTGGGTAGATAGTAAAAGATCCCTACAGGTCCCAGACAGGTGTCAGGCAGGGTTTCCTCAGGAACGCTGGACGCTCTTCATAAACACGGGCACTAGTATGAAATTCAACCCTGTTGAATTCCTCCATTTATTGGAAGGCCTTCGTTAAAACCCACCTGATGCTCACCTGTCTCGGACATTTACAATATTAACGTTATTACTAAAAGTGAGTGCTAAGGGGTATAGCGTGTCATATCTATTCCACCCTAAATGTATATTAATTTAGTTGAGGACTATAGATATCATAATCTTCATTTTATGGATGAGAAAATAGAAGTACAGAGAGATTATCTAAAACCCAAGTGCCTGAGCCAGGATTCTAAACTCAGAGCTCAGTACATAAATGCCAAACTGCACCTCTTCACCTGGCCTGAAGGATTAGGTGAGACTGAAGTGTGCTATTCCAGTATATACAATTTTCATGATTTAGTCAATATAGAGATATTGAATCAATAAAAATCTAAAATAGTTTATACAGGCTATGAAATTTTGTTAACATAATTGCTCTTAGTTCAGCTAATGTTGAGAGAAAATTCAGCATCTTAAAAAATATCACTGATGTCAAGTGAATTCTCCTCTTAGTGAGTCTATACATTACTCAATGTCCAGTAACTGAATGAGAAAAATATTTGGAAAAGTTTTATCAAGATACAGGGGCATCATTCATCTAGTGACAGGTATATCAAACAAACAAACAAAAAATCACATCTATGAACAATTCATACTAGTACTGAAATCTCTTAGCAAGCCAAGAGCTTGAATAAGATCTATAACTTAACATAGTTAGAGAATGAAATGGACTACATTTCAAAATTTGGGGTTGATGTAACTGTCTGTTAAATTATATTCACATTTCACTTGCTAACTGCTTAGATCTTTTGTGCCTGCAAGGCTACACAGCCCAGCCCCTGCCTCTCTCAAGCCTTTCACAGCCCTTCCTCTCACTCTGTGCTCCAGCAATTCTGGAAGCTTCAGCTCCTCAGAGCCCTGCCCTCTTTGGGGCACACTCATCTCCCTACAACCTAAATTCTGAACACCAGTTGAAGAACCACTTCCTCCAGGAGATCTTTCCTGCCCTTGGGAATAGATAATGTTCCCTGAAGATACATTAGCAGAACCCTCTGGACTTCCCTAGCAAAATTTCACCGGCCTTTACTGGGATCACTCACCCTGCCTGTCCTTGCCAGGCTGTAAGTCCAAAGAGGGCAGGGAGTCCTCAGCCCTGCTCCCTGCTGCATCGCCAGGGGCTAGCTGATGGCCCTGAACATAATAGCTGCTCAACATCTATCTGTTGAATGAATGGACATCTGTATGTGGTCCCTCAAAGCACTTTGCATTTATCTTTCATAAAATATGTAGTTTATTTTTAAAATTGGCTACTGAAATTTTGCAGAAAGTTAAATTCCAATGATTTCTAAGGGGATTAAAACTGGGATTGGAACCTCAGGTCCCTGACTGTCAGGACTCTTTCCCTAGGCCTGTTTAATGACTGAACAGGACCTCTCATCATTTAGATTTTCCCTTATCATCCTGGGTCCCTGCTCTCCCCTACCCACAGCTCACTGTCTGTAGAATCTCCATATCTGATCCTGCGTGGGCCCTTTGTGTTGGTTTGACTGGGGCAATTTGATCACTAGACCTTTGCTGTTGGGCTTTTTTCTTATATGCTAATGTTGTATTTGGTTAAACTGTGGTTAAACACTTCTTGAAAGTTTCAGACCTCAGCTTCTTGGTGATCTCAAAGTTTCCACAGATAGTGTGTCATTCACAACCTAAGGATCTGGAAGGAAACCTGCCTTTAAAATGCAGTTCCCAGTGATTTCCTTCTGAAAGGTGATATGTCTGTTTTTCTAACATCTCCAAGCCACTGGAATGTGCATTGGCAATATTTCTAGACCAGATTTCTGGGGAACTGGCTCACTTGTCTAAGAGACACACTTAAGTTAAAGACACTAAAATCTCAACAAGCCGCTTGGCTACTCTGACTACACAGATGGCTGCTTTGGAGACCAGCATATATATAGGCTGAGTTAAACAGGCATCGCTCTGGAAGCAGAGGACTGTCCAAATGATTTAGAAGCAAAGCTTTAAGCTTTATCATTAAGAATATCATAAATGTCTCAAGTGCTCAGACCACTGATATGGTTCAGTATTCATTCATTCACTCACTTTATGTATTTCCTACGTAGGGGCTATGGGCCTGGCTCTGTGCTAAACCCACATGAATCAGCCACAATCTCTGTCCACACAACCACAGTGCACTGGTGGAAGTGTTCCCCCAATGGAAGGAGTGACCAGCCTTGCCTTGGAGGAATTGGGGGTGGAGGGCTTCCTAGAAGAGTCTCCATTTGACCTGCATCTTAAAGGAAAAATGGTAACCATTTACCATTTTTAGAAGAATGTGCCAAGGGAACCTCAAGGCAACTGTGGAGTAAAGGCATAGCATCAACAAAGAGCACTCTGCATTCCAGAAACTTCTAGGAACATGGTGTGCCCAGAACACAGGTGCCCCTAGAGGGTGCCAAGAACATTTCTGCAGAACATGGTGACTTGGCCTTCATACATTGACTATAACAACCATTACATCTAATATCCATAAATTAGCTGGTCTCTTCTTGGACCTATTTTTTATTTTTATCTTGAACACTTCATGAAGGTCTGAGTTCCATTTATATGCTATAGGCTGTGTAAAGATGTACTTCCTTTTATTTGTCCTAAAATACTTCCTTAAATGATCACCAGCAGGGGCATTTTTTCTTTTGATAATTACAGCTCTTTGGTACTCCTACCTAATCCCCAGGTGTTACATAGATAAAGAAAGGATTTGAAAGGCACCATTGAAATCCTGACTAGGGTAACTATGCCCACCTAAAAGCCCAAATCCATCCCCCTTTACCTTCTACCTCACACCCACAGCTGCATGTTGCTTTTTTGTAACTCCTTCCCACTTTGATGACCTCCCTTGATGTTAATGTTATTCTTTTATTTGTTTCTAAAATAAAACCAGAAAATAAATTTATTAATGTGCAGTGAGAATGAGGCCTGCTGAGTGACTCTTGGTAGCCAGAGCAGGACGTTGGGAAGGATCAGCCTGGCTGCTGGTGAGAAGGATCCAGGTGCTGAATGGTGCCAGGTGCTGAGAGCCCATGGTGTCCGTCTCCACAGTAGGGACACACTTGGCACCTGGACTAGACCGGCCAAGTCTGAGGCCTGCCTAGGCTTCTCCCCAGCGAGGCCTGGAATGAGTCTGCCAAGGTGAGCCTCTGGAGAGTCACCTTTTCTGATACTTTTAAGGATAAAAATGTTTTGGGCAATGAAAAGTTCTTGGAAGTGGAATAAAAAATGGTTTTGTGAACAGTTTCCCTCCTGCCCCAGAACACCTTGGAACTCTTCCCTGAAAATGAGTGCTTTTAGCTAGAGCTGTTCTGGAATTTTCAAAGGAAGGGACTGAATTCTAGTCTTGAACTATCCTGGGAGTAAATTGTTAGCTCCCGTTTGACTTCTCCTCCTCCTGCTGAGAGAACAGAACTTGTATGGCTCTGCCCTGGGCCCTTCACACTTTGTTTCTCCTTTCTTCTTGGTCCACCTCACCTCAGCCTTCCCACCCTCCCTGGACAGTAGGACCCACCCCCTCCCAGGGCAGGCAGTAGAACAGGGAGGCTGGATAAAGAGCACAGGTGTGGGTCTGACCCCAAGGGAGGGGGGCAGAGAGGAAAGGTGGACAGATGCATGTGAGATCCCCCAGCAATCTAAGCAAGTGTGACCCAGGCCGCTGTGAGCTGTCTCCACGGAGTCCCTGTCGCCAAGGAGCTGGCTGCCATGCCCAGTTACCGGCCAGGAGAAGCATGGCCCCAGTACGTGAAGATGGATTCCAGAGAGCAGTGATGGGCCTGGGCAGTTAGCCACCTGAACTCGGAGGTCTGTAAGGCCAGTGCTTATGGCTCTCTCACCTGGAGTCCTCCTCACCTCATCCCACCTGGCCAGCTTCTGCTCATCCTTCAGGTCTTGATTTGAATGTCATTTCCTCAGGAAAGCCTCAGGTTCTTGCCAAACCTTGGGAGTGACCAGGCTTCCCTGCTCTAGTAACATAACTTTACTGTAAGGTCTGATTCAATTATCTGACTCCCTGGATTTGAATATGACTGTGTCTATATATTGTTACCCACCAAATCCATAGTACATGGCAGTTCTTGGTCCCTGGCAGACACTCAGTAAGTAGTTGCTGAATAAATGAATGACTAGTCATTGGTGCAGATCGGAAAACTGTGTGACAGTAGTAGTTTCAGGAATATGCTTCTTCTGAAATGGACTGTTCTAGATATAAATGTCACCATAACGGTGGGGTATTTTCAATTTCCAGGCAGAGTTTTCAGAACAATTTCAGAAACCCCTTGAGGTTAAACATTTCAAGTTAGAGCAATGTTCCTGAGTCATACTGGCTATTTCCCTGCCTCCGTCTTGGAACAGAGTCTGGAGCAAGAGAGACGGACATAAAGGGATCCAGTGGAAATTAGGTCCCAGTCCTGCTTTGATCCCTAACAGGGTCCTAAATTTCTGCTCTGACAAGTTGTGTTCATGCTGCTTTCCCCCCTTTGGTTACTAAGAGCCCTAAAAGACTTAGTAGATGTGAAAATATGTTGACTGATTCTCACACTGGCTCAAACCTGGATTATCTAGCTATTGTTATTGTTTTGGGGTATAGGTTTCAGGGTGAGGGGAATATCTCATCAACTGAATGAGAGGAAGGGAAGATGTGGATTGGGATATAAGACCTCCTAAGATGTTTTGGGAGGAGGTTGTGCCTTGGAAATAACACAGGGTCTCTGAGAAGATGGGAGTTGCCAAAAGGGGATCAGAGAAAGAAGGGATACACAGCAATGGAGGCCCATTCACGATTTTGCAAAAGGTGCAGAAGGTGTAAAAATGGACACTGAGGTTTGCCAGACTCTGAAATGATCATTTGGTACCAACTAACACTCTTCATTGGGAAAAATGAGGGTAGTTCTGTGGTATATGAGGAAGCACTTCCTGACAGTGAAGTATATACATCCATTTAAGACCCTCAGAACATGTCCATCCTGAAATACGTCTAAAATGCCTCAGCCAAGTAGCCCAAGGCCCTAGGGAACATCACATGCTGCTGAAAACCACATGTTTTGGTAGAAGCTGCTCCCCTGCTCTGCGCACGGACCACTTCAACCTCAGCCCACCAGGGAGAGCCTGCTGGGGCCCCTCTGCTCCCAGAGCACCCACTGGAAGCACCCAGGGAGAAGAGCACACTCCTGGGCCCCTGAAGTTCTGTGGCATGCTTGGAATGGGTACTGGCATTAGAAAAGATCTGCCTGCCAGTCTTAACTTCACCAAGTTAGCTCCATGACCTCAGGCTGTTTCCTTAATTACCCCTTTTTCATCTGTAAAATGAAGGTACAGCAGCCTTCCTCGAAGGTTGGGTACAAGGATTTCAGATAATGTATGTCAAGTATCTACCACACAGAAAATGTTCAACAGATGAGAACTGTTATTACTATTTAACTTGGTGGGGCATAGAAAGCAGACCTGGATTTGGACCCCAGTTTTGCCACTTACTATCTGTCAGATCTTGGGCAGGTTACTTAGCCTCTCTGAGTCTCATTTTCTTTATTTGTAAATTGGAGAGAATGCTACTTGCCTTCAGTGGCATTACAAGAATTAGAATTCACTTAAGAAATGTGCCTAATTGGGTGCCTGGCACATGGTTGTATACAATAAAAGTAATCTGTTAGGATTCTTTGTAGATCAAAGGAATGGACATTCTTGATGTTGGTTTGTGCAGAGCAAGTATGTGTAGGCATGACAAGCCAATTTGAATGGTTCTGTGGAAAGCAAATTGTCTTCTAAAACATGCTGCATTATTTCCCCAGGTTAGACCAGTCCTGAACCTGTGAGCAGCAGGGGCAGAGGCTGGGGCCTGGCCCGGGGCCCACTTCCTCTCCTTTGGGGTCCTCCCTCATCTGTCCCTTTTCCAGGAGACATTTTCTCCTCCAGCCTCAGGTCCCCTGAGGAGAGCTGGAGCAATAGGTCACCATTATTTAAACTGCTATGGAATTTTCAGACCATGAGACTCCTGTGTCTCCCCAGCCTGGGCTGGCCTATACCCAAGAAGAAAGGAAGCCAGGCAGTGGAGGAGTTATAAAACCATTTTATATCCATCCTGTTTTTAACTGATTTCACAGCAGGGGAAGAAAAATCAGAATCCTTACTACATAACCTTTCAATTGGGGAGTCCTCCTCTGGTCGGGAAACCCATGTGGGGAGAGCAGGAGCTGGGCCAGGCTCTTGGGCTTTGAGCCCAGGCAGCACCAGCACAGCTGCCTGCCTCTGGGACCCCTGGGGCACCCCCTCTACACAGCTTTGAGAGAGGGGTGGCCCTGCCCATGCCGGGCTGCCCTGGCCTCCAGATGCACCCAACTCTTTCCCATTTATCTGTAGCCCAGGTGCCAGCTAGAGCCTTGCAGGCCTTAGATCCAGATAGCTATCCTTTGCTCCAGCCCACCATGCGGGCCCTTGGGAGCTCAAAGTCCTGGGATTTTTGCGGATTCCTGGGTCCCCAGTTAGCAGGACTGGCTAACATATGATTAGTCTCTCGAATTTTTTGTATCTTGTGGCAGGAATGTGGCCCCCCAAAATGGTATGTGAAGTATTCTATCAGGATTGGTTGGTTGTAAGAGCAGCCATGTAACACTACAGAGAAAATAATGAAAACATGCATGTGTGAGACTTTCATTCTTAGAAGACAGTTCAGCCATCACCCATAGCTTTGTGTGTGTGTGCATGTGTGTGGTGGTGGTGGTGGTGGGGCATTTTTAATATAAACACTGACCGGAGGGAGGGAAATTGGGTGATTGAGGAACAGGAGAAAGGGAGATTTTTTGTATTTTTTTAACCTCTGAATTTTATACCATTTACATGTCTAACTATATGTGCCCATATGTGCACACATGCAGACACACATATAGGTACCATATGTATACATGTGCATGTATATACTCACATACCATATCCCTTATTCTTGCCCTCCTTCATCTGAGATGCCCTAGCCCTTTCCCTCTGCAGAGCCAAACCTTCAAGAGCTGATTCCAAAACTCTCCTTTCCCCAACTACTCAAGACCTCAACTCTCCCTTATACTCTTTCTGAGCCCTGACGGAATTTCCAGTCAGTCTGGCTCAGGTTGGGACCCACTCACAAACTGCCTCACAGTAGCGCTGTCTGTTCCCGACAGCAGCTCTGGACTCCAATCGGGTCCTTAAGGGCAGACACAGCCATCGCACAGTTTCTTTGGATCCTCGCAGCACATAGCTGAACGGATGAATTAGAGATGAAAGCAAAACTAGACGATTCTGAAGGAAAAGGGCATGGCTACGACGAAACGCCGTGTGGAACCTATTTCAGGTACCTGGTCTAAGCTCTTGCTGCTCCCAGAAAGAGCTGGAATGGTTGAAGTGGGAAGCTGTGTGTCATTGGACCATTACCTGTCTCTCTTCTATTGCAACAAGAGCAGCTGGGTCTTTCCCAGTGGATGCATTTTGGATGAACATCCTGCTATAGGGACAGGTAACCAGCTCTACAGACAATGGTAGACTAGCACCAACAATGAGACTAAGCTTGAAAATTTTTTTTAAATTTAAAACAAGACTAAGCAGAAATTATCTTATGAAGTGGATGGTCTTGTCCTAACACTTCTAAATAAGGACAAAGATAGCAAGCAGGGGAAGGCTAAGGTAGTAAGGAGGTGGTAGAGAGGGAAGGTGAGAGGGCCCCAAGGGCAGAATCCCTCCATAGAGGGCATCTTCCCTGACATCTTACAGGGAAACTACCCTCCCTTTTGAAAGTGGAACCCAAAAAGGGGAAGGACGGACCTCCCACCCCCACAGCTGACCTCCCCAGCAGGGCCTGGGGGTGGGGAGTCCCATCCCTGAAAGACCTAGAGGCTCTCACAGAGCTTGTCCCCGTCCCGCTCCGTGTGAACAGTGCCGACCCTCTGCTTGTGCTGCTACTGCAGGAGGAAACTCCAACAACAAAGGCCTGGGCTGCACGCTGCCTCGGTTCCTCACAGGCAGCCACAGCTCCACCCGCCCAAGGCAGACGGCTGCATCCTTCCTACCTCCCAGAAATGCATCTCCCAGGGACCGGGAGCCTGCTCTGCTGGGCAGCACGGCTAAACATAGCAGGGCACCTCCTCACCATCATCTCCCGCCGACGCTTCATCTCTAACTCCTGGGGCACTGTCTTCCCACTGAAACCCGGATGTCTGTCTTAGGAGCCCAAAATAAAGTCTCATCTCTTTGCGGTCAAGCCTGCAACTGCCTGGGGTTAGCAGAACAATGAGTCTGCCACCCAGCGTCTCCCTCCTCCGTTTCTGGGGATCCCTGGAGATGCCGCCAGGGGGCGTGCTTGCCACTCCATTTACCACTTGTGGTTCCACTGCTATCCTCCAGTCTCCACGTGCAGTGCACGCTCCCTCGCTTGCAACTCGTGTCTCTAGGATGTGCTTTTTAAGGCACATGGATTCACTGCAAGTGGAGACCAAACTCCTTGCAGCCACACCCCATCATTAATCACTCACCACCTAATTCCCCAGTCTGGGACTGATGGTAGTGCTTCCTGAATATATGGGGGATAAGAAATTGGATCCTTGTGCTCCTCCTGGGGCTCAAAGGCCCTAAAATCCTGACCTCAAGGCCATGTCTATCAGGCTCCCCACTTCAACAAGATAGTTTAGAATAGTCTGTGCCAACATGAGTCTAGACCCCTCACCCCAATCCCTCTACCCAGAGCAGGGAGTACTGTCCCGTGCTCCTGGCCTGTGGCCTGCTCACACTGATCCAGCTCAATGGGCCCCAGGAACTTCCATTTCCTTCAGGAGAAACCCCCTCTCTAGTTCCCCAGGACCTGGATAGAACAACCTTACCTCCATTACACTCATTCAAACACCCTGTGGGACATGGTAGCAGAGTAACACCCAGAACATATATATCTTTGTTCTCAGAACTCATGAATACACAGCTACATGACAAAAGGAAATGAAGGTTTCAGATGGAATTAAATTTGCTAATCAGTGACCTTGAGATAGGGCAATTACCCTTCATTATCTGTAGTGCTGGCTTTGAAGGTGAAGGAAGGGGCCACAAGCCAAGAAATGTGGGAGGCTTTAGAAGTGGAGAAAAAGCTTTACAGCCTCCAGGAAGGTACACAGCCCTGCCAATACCTTGATTTTTGCCTGTGAGAACCATGTCAGACTTCTGATCCAGGGGACTATGTGTGTTTAAGCCACTAAGTTGGTGGTGGTTTGTTGTGGCAGCAAACAGAAAACTAGTACATGGGGGATACCAATAATTCTGTTTCAGTCTTTACTTTAGGAAAATTATTCTCTAGTTCATTACCATTTAGCATCTTACTCTGCATCTGCCATACTCAGATTCATGATGTCTACCATTTGCTCCAAGAGCAACTTACTTTACTTTGGTGTAAATAGATTTTATCCTGGTGATTTCCTTGAAACCAAGAGAATCTATTTCAAAGTTAATTAGTGTCCATCTCCAGAAACTCAAATGGCAGTTCCTGTACTAAAATTATATATACTTTAAGTTCTTCTTCTCCAGGCACCTGACCTGTAAGTGACAGATCTCTCTCCAAGTCCTCTTCCCTCCAATCCCATCGCTGCTAGTGAGCAGGCCAGCTCTGCCTCTTACGTGAAAAACCATGCAGCCTGGCTCCGCCCCCATTCCATCTCCCAGCTCTACAATAGAGGGGATTTTTCTAGAGTACGATCATCCTACTGTTATAAACATTCAGTGGCTTCCCATTGCTCTCAGGATAAAGCACAAAGCCCTTACACAGCCTCTTGGGCCCTGCATGATCAGCCCCTGCCTATGTTCCTGGCCTCCCTTCCTGTACCAGAGTATGACTCCCATTGGGTAGTCAGAGAGTGCTGATGCATGGAGTGGAGAATGGGCTGTGCAAGTAGATCCCCACATTTTTGTGGAAATAAATTGGGACGTACCTATGGCTGTTATGGGTTGAACTGTATCCCCCCAGATTCATATGTTGAAGTCCTAGCCTCTGGGACCCCAGACTGTGAGTTTATTTGGAAACAGTGTTGTTGCAGATGTAATGAGTCAAGATGAGGTCACACTGGAGCAGGGTGGGCCCCTAAGACAACAGGACTGGTATTCCTATAAAAAGGGCAAGTTTGGATACAGACACGCACACAGGGAGCACGCCAGGCAAAACCCAGAGTTACGCTGCCACAAGCCAGGAACTACCAGAGGCTGGAAGAAAGGCCTGGACAGGTCCTACCAAGCACCCTCAGATGAACGGTGGCCCTGCTGACTCCTTGGTTCTGGACTTCTAACTTCTAGAAGTGTGAGGCAATCAATTTGTTCTCAGCCACCCAGTTAGTGACATTTTATTATGGCAGCCCTAGGAAACCAATGCAGTTGCCCTCTGAGTTTCTTAGCAGCTTCAGATTTCTCCAGCACTTGCCCATGGTACACAAAGTGCCATGTATGGAAGTGTGTCCACCACAGCAGGGCCACCACAGCTGACAGTAGAGAAGTTTGGTTTTGGAGGTCCACAAAATATATTAAAATAAAAAATGGGAGTCCCCTGCTCTTTACACTCTCCACACTGCTTCTCAACTTCATGGAAACCAGTTGCTAAGAATTCAGCAAAGGAGATGGATTCCTCAGTTTGCCCTCAGTGGGTTAGTGTTCTCTTCTCAGAGATACTGAGGACTCAGTAACAACTCAGTTTTCTCAAAACAGTAAATGTTCCAGTGAGAACAAAACACAGCTTTGATCTCTTTTCTTTGCTCTTGTTTCTTACTTCCACACAGTTTACCCCAATCCTTGTGTTTTCTTAATTAAAACCAAAATTACTTGACTCCTCAGTCCCAGTTATTAAGAGGTGAAGCCAGCTTGGCATGTCTTTGTTCTGAAAACTGCCTTGATAAAAGGTTGCGTGTGAGAAAAGACTTCACTAGGGGAACAGCAAACGCAAGCAGTGCTGCCCCTTCCTAGCCAGGAAAACTCTTTTCTATGTGGGATCTGGGAGGCTCATTCTCAGGCAAGTCCCACCATCTCCTGGGAGGAAGATGATCAATGGGCACAAAGGCCTAATGCTGGGTGGATGAGGCTTGAATGGGGTCAGGAACCTGTCAGTCTTGCTCGTGGGTCACAAGCCCTGGGGTTGATCTCTCAGTGGAGAAATGCCCATGAGTGAGGCTGATGAGGTGAAGGCCAGGCTTCGGGGGGAAGAACAGAGAGGGAAAGGAGGAAAAGAAGGGAGAGGGAAAGACTAAAAAGGGTGAGGGAGGGAAAAGGAGGTGGTGGGAGGGCTGATGGAGAAAGAGCCCTCAGCAGCCTGACTCAGTGTCCTGTGGTCAGGCCTCGGTGGCCCATCTGCAGGCTCCTCAGTCTAGTCTTTGTCCATGTTGCCCATCAGAAGCAGGCTTGTGCCTGGGCAAGGCTGGCCTTCATTAGAAGGACCAAGCAATACCGTGTAAGGACTGCAGGAAAGACGAACCCACCCCCTGTGTCTTCTCCATAATCCTGATGTTTGATGTTTGCCTCAACTTTCTTGGCCATTTGTTCCTATGGATTGAATCTTTGCCTTAAGGCAAATAACTAAAGCTAAGACTTCTTCAGTGTTTACATATTCCAAGCACTATTTTAAGTGTTGTTCATGTATTAACTGATTTAATCTGTTTAGCAGCTTTGTGAGGTAGTGCCATTATCATCATCATCTCCAGATTTCAGATGAAGAAACTGAGGCGCAAATGGTGGAATAACTCACTCAATGTCATAAAAGCTGGTAAGCAGTAGAGCCAGAATGTGAACCCAGTCTGGCTGGCTCCAGAGAACACATTCTTCCCCTTGCAGTACACTAATTCCCCAAATGAAAACCAGTACATTGGAAAATTTACCACCACGGCTTTCAAAGTCATGTGTTGCTCCCTAATTAGTGGCTTTTTTTTTTTAAAGGTTGAGAGGTTGTTTTGAAGATAACTAATGAGAAACATTTGGAACCTTGGCCTCTGAGTTCCTCTCTGTAGTCCTCCAACTGGGTTCACTCACAGTTACCGTTCACACTTTTGTGCCTACTCATTCACATACCCCTGAGGTGTGACTGGGAAGCAATAAGGCAGATTCCGTGAATCATAAAATTCAGTCTGATTACTTTGTGATACAGTGTGTAAAGCCAGGTCATCTGTACATTGAGTACTATTACTTAATTTTTTGGAAGCCAAATTACAACACTACATGATAGAAGAACTAGTTTATTTGTCATTTGAGTTTGCTAACACTTTTCTCTCAAAATAGTATCTAAGCTTCTAAAAGCAGTGAGATTACATAATAGTATTATCAAAACTAACAATAATAGCTGTGACAAACAGTCCTCTTGTGCAACTATTATGTGTTAGAATTCTAGATCTGGAAATTACCTCCTTCATTTTATAGTTGGGGACACTGAGGCAGAGAAGGGATAAAGGTTAAAATGATTCACCCAGGGTCATATAATTAGGTCAGTGTTTTCAATCCTAACCATACATTAAAATCACGGAAGCTTTTACTATGCAGATGCTGGGACCCACTCCAGATCTGCTGAGTCAGGACACCAAGTGGGTGACATCCAAAGGATAGCTGGGGTTGAAAACTGCTAATGGGTTGGTCAGCAACAAGTACCTGTAGCCAAGGGTCCTGACCCAGAGTACAGCACCTCTTGTTGCTTACTTTCCCACTGTTTCATTGCTATTCCCAAGATATGGAAAAAGACAGACACATGGTCATCCCTGTTTCACACTCATGCACAAAACCTTTAGGCAACATTTCCCTGTAAATGCATGGCCCCTCCTCTGTTTTGATACTTACCATAATGCATTAAAAGTATCCCCTAACACTGTGCCATACAGAATGATGTCTTATAAGGAAGTGATCTCATCTTTTTTTCAGTTTTATATGCCAGATACCAAGGTCAGTTCCTGGCACAAAACAGATGCTCAATAAATGTTTGTATTTAAGAGAAAGAAGGGTGTGGGGACAAGTGCATGAGTAAATAAGAATATTTGGAATTTTTCACTTCCTGGAACTGAAAATATTCTGAGGATAAGTAATCCTGTCCATGGCAGGAAAGACATGTGTCAGAATTACTTAAAGGCCCATCAGGAAATCCTGGCCAATGGCACACACTCAACTGATGTGGGAAGTTTCTCATTATGCTCCAAGACAATACACATTCTGGGTAAAATATAACAACATGTTATTAATGTTGTCAGTATTGTCTTTATTATTATCATTTCATAGTTAAACTCAAAATTAAGCAAGGAAAATTTCCAGGTCCCAGGAAAGAAGTAGAAACTCAAACCCCCCAAAATTGAGCAGATGCTAAAAGCAAATGGTCCATAGGGATATCAGAAACAGGTATGGGCATAGAAGATGAGTTTTAAGATCTATACAAGAGAGAATTAGGCTTTAGGCTGGAGGTGGTAAGAAGCAGAAGCTGACCTCTTTCAGTGAAGCTAAATGCCAGAAAAGGCTGTTCCTCCCATAAAATAAGGACTAGAAAACTCAGCTCACTGTTCTCAGGATGCAACAGAAAGCTGACCATCTGCCTAACATTGTGGGTGGTAAAAGAGTAGAACTCTTGAAATCAAACTTCCAAAACTGTACCATGTGTGGTGTTAGTCAAAATTTTCCAAACCATAAATAAAGGACATTGTAGTAAAAGAAAAGAAAATAAGAAATATCCAAGATTGAAGGCCACCAGGGCAAATGTGAACCAAGCAATCCTGATGCCTGCATAATACAAGCTTATCGGGCTCCATAGGAAACTCTGCCTGCTGAAGGTGAGCTCATGGTACATATGTCTAATTTCATGAAGAAACAAACTATCTTGCAATATAGTTAATGGATGAAGCAGTAGGGAAACATTTATATCCCATAAAATAAAGATAACTGAATAATATGAGAAGGTTTTTAAGTAAGTATGGTCAAAATATTCAAAAAGAGAGGAAAAATGAAAGACACAAATACCAGGACATTAAGAAAAGGAGCATGCAAATGCAAGAAAGCAACATTTTCTGATACTATTTTATGCACCTGAAAAATATAAGCAAATAAATGGGAAGCAATAATGGAACACAGTAAGGTGGTTGGGACAAGATTAATATGGAGTATCAATAGTTTTCCTATATGTGTTCTAAGTGGTTATAGCTTTTATAATAACAAAGAGACCTCACTTATAATAGCCAGAACAACAATATAAAATACATAGAAATAAATATACTATTTATATTTATATGAACGAAACTTAAAATGCTACCTAGAGAAGCAAAAGAAGACTTGAAAAAAATGTAAGGACAAACCCTATTCATGCACAGGAAGATACAATCAAAAAAAAGTTAATTACCCCTGACTTAACCTATTCTCACTTATTTATTTTTCAGAAAATAATGGCTGAGGTTTTCCAAACTTGATTAAAACCATATTCCCACAAGTCCAAGAAGTTTAGCAAAATTCAGGCAAGATAAAGACAAACCACACAAAAATGCAACATAATCAAATTGCTGTAAACAATAAAGATAAAATCTTTACAGCAGCCAGAACAAAAGAAAAAATAAACAGATTACATATAGGGGGACAAAATAAAAATTCTACTAACTTCTCAATTAGAAATAATGGAAACCAAAAGAAAATGAAATGACATTTTTGAAGGGCTGAAAGAAAAAAAGTTATTAATCTAGAATCTATACCCAGCAAAACTACTCTTCAAAATTAAGGACAGAAATAAAAATATTTTCAGGCAAACAAAAGCTAGGTGAATTCATTGCCAGCCCACTTACACTAAGAGAAATTTAAAAAAAGATATTTTCAAACTGAAAGAAATAATGCCAGATAGAAATCTGGATCTGTACAAAGAAATAAAGAAAACTAAAGATAGTAAATATTTAACACAAAAATGATAAAATATATTCCCAATTTTTTAACTACTATAAAAAGATGTTTAAAGCAAAGTTACTAACAATTTACTGTGGGATTTACAACATATATAGAAGTTAAATTTATGACAATGATAAACAAGGGATGGAAGGGAGAAATAGAAATATACAGGTGTAAAAAGTGTAATATTTGCACGTAGGTTGTGATAAGGTAAAAATGGGTATTGTGAACTCTAGAATGACCACTATAGAAATATTAGAAGAGTGAGCTATAGTCAATAAGCCAATAGAGGAAATATAATGGAATATAAAATACACTCAGAAACTCAAAAGAGGGGCAGGAAAAGAAAAGAAAGAACAGAGATCAATTGGGACAAATAGGAAACAAACAGCAAACTATCATATTTAAACCTAGTTATATGAATAATTCCATTAAATATCAATTGTCAAATACTAAAAATAAAAGTAGAGATTGCCAAACCAGATAAACCCAACAAGTGTTATCTACAAGTAAAACCCATTTTAAATACAGAAACTTAGAAACTGAAGGCTGGGATGGGAAAAAAAATACAGGCAAACCTCACTTTATTGTGCTTCACAGAAACTGTGTTTTTCACAAATTGAAAGTTTGGACAACCTTGCATTGAGCAAGTCTATTGGTGCTGGTTTTCCAACAGCATTTGCTCACTTTGTTTGTCTGTGTCATATTTTGGTAATTCTTGCAATATTTCAAACTTTTAAATTATTATTATATTAGTAATGGCTGTCTGTGATCAGTAATGATGAGTTGCTAAAAGCTCAGATGGTAGTTAGCATTTTTTAGCAATGAAGTATTTTTTAATTAAAGTATGTACATTGCTTTTTAGACATAATGCTATCCCACACTTAATAGACTACACTATAGTGTAAATATAACTTTTAGATGCACTTGGGAAGTGGAAAAATTCATTTGACTCACTTTATTGCATATTTGTTTTATTGCAGTGGTCTAGAACTGAACCTTGCAATATCTCTGAGGTTTGCCTGTACTAGGAAACCAACAATCACAAGAAAACCAGAATGACTGTATTTATAAATCAGATGAAATGGATTTCAGGATGATTATTGTCAAAAACAAGAGATATTCTGTAATAAAATGATCAATTCATCAAAAAGACATAATCTTCTATCTCTATAGATCCAGAAACAGAGCTTCAAAGGATACACAGAGCAAACAAAACTGAATTATAAAATTTCAATACTCCTTTTTCAATAATAGTACAAGTACATAGAAAATCAGTAGAGATATAGAAATCTGAGCCACACTTGGCCTAATTAACATTTATAGAACATCACACCCCAAAATAGCAAAATATCTTTAAGTTAACATAAATATTCAATTTGCAGACAATGGGCCATAAAACAAGTCTCAGTGTATTTAATAGGACTGAAATTATATTTAATATGTTCTGTGACTACATCAGCACTAAATTCAAAATTAATTACAAAAAGATATATGGAGCACCTCTAAATGTTTAGAAAGTAAATAATGCTCTTATTCCATGGGACAAAGAAATCACAAAAATGGAAAATATTTTGAACTGAAAGATTATGAAGATACAACATACTAAAACTTGTGGGGTGCAACTAAAGCAGTGCTTAGAGGGAAATTTATAGGTTTAAATGCTTGTACTGGAAAAGAAAAAAGTCCCAGAGAAAAACAAATGCCATATTATTTAACTGAAGTATGTGGAATCTAACAAAAGAAAACAAATGAACTGATTAAACAAAGACAGAGTTACAGACACAGGAAGGAAACAAACTATTTACCAGAGTGGGGAGAGGTTGGAAGGTGGGAGAAATAGGTGAAGGGGATTAAAAAGTACAAACTTCCAGTTATCAAATAAGTAAGTCATGGACATGCGATATACAGCATAGGGAAAATAGTTAATAATATTCTAATAACTTTGTATGGTGACAGATGGTAACTAGACTTATCATGGGTATCATTTCATAATGTATAAAAATATTGACTATGGTGTACATTTGAAACTAATAGGGCATTGTATGTCAATTATATGTCAATTTTAAGAAAGAAAAAGTCTCAAATCAATAATCTAACTTTCTATCTTGGAATCCAGAAAAAAAGGGAAATTCAAGCAAAGACAGAAGGAAATAGACTTGGGCCAAGAAGAGTAAGCCCATTACAGACTACTGCACTGATTATAACTAAAATGATGGACAAAATACAAAAGACAATTACCTGAGGACTCTGAAGAGTAAAGAAAAGCAGGCCCACTGAGATGGGGAGCAAAAATTTGAAGAGTAACCTACATGGGGATAAGTTTCCAGAGTTTCCCCCCTCCTTTTTCTCCGGTGTCTCTGACCAGAGATGGGCTTTACTCCCGGTTCCCATGGAGTCTTCAGTCATGAAAGAACACCAAGTGTTTATTGCCAGCACACCCGCTTCTTCAGACTGAAGAGAGAGACAGCCAAGGAAAACTTGGAACTTAGGGAATGGAGAAGAGGAGCAAATATGGTAAAAATCTGGGTTAATAAAAACTATTTCTCTCTTTAGGTTACGTATATGTATGACTATTGAAAGCAAAAGTCATAAGATTGTATGCTTCACACTTCCCTGTATGTAGATCTACTACATCTCACAACTATAACATAAACATGGGGAAGTGAAGACCAATATGGCTGCAAGACTTCTACATTTTACTTGATGTGGTAAAATATTACTTCTAAGTAGACTGTGAAAGTTTAGGTATATACATATATATATGTGTGTGTGTGTGTATATATATATATATATATACTGCTAGAATACCACTAAAACAAAAAACCTAAAATTAGTGAGAATGTTTGCTATCTTTACCTGGGTGATGGTTATATGAGTTTATACATGGATATTTGACATTTATACATGTCAAAATTCATCAAGCTGTACACTAAGATTTGTGCCTTTAAAAGAAACTTTAAAAAATTATATATTATATACAAAAAGCCAACTGATAAGTTGAAATGGAATACAAATAATCCAAATATAAATTAGGCAAAGAATAATATTAAAAGCTCAAATAATCTAAAGGAAAGTAAGAAATACAAAACAGAAACAAAAATTAGAATTGAAAACAGAATACAAGAAATCCACTTTAAGCATAAAAACAGAGGTAGATTTAAAGTAAAAGGATAGAAAAAATTTACATTCTTGAAGTGGCTATACTATCAGCAGACAAAGTAGACTTCAGAGCAAGGAATATTTTAGAGATAAAGAGGGACATTTCATAATAATAAGGGCTCAATTCATCAAGAAGATAAAACAATCTTAAATGTACATACACCTAAAAACAGAATTTCAAATCTGTTAGGCAAACACTGATGAAGTACAGAAAGGAGAAACAGACAAATTCACAATTATAGTTGGGAGATTTCAACAATCAGTAGAACCAGAAGACAGAAAGTCAGCAAGGATGTAGAAGTCCTGAACAACACTATTAACAGAGTTGACCTGGAAGATATTTATGTAGAATGCTTGACCTAATAACAGCAGAATATGCACTATTTTAAGTGTGAATAGAACATTCACCAGGATGGACGATATTCTGCACTATAAACAAACCTTAGCAAATATAAAATAATTGAAAGCAAACTCTATTATCCAAACATAATCAAGGAATCATTAAAAGATATTTAGAAAATGGTAAAATTGTAATTTAGTTGTTAAGTATCTATATATTTACATAGTACCTTTGTTTCGTATATTTAAAATTTTTCACAATAAAAATATAAAACTTTAAATGTTTACACTAGCACTGAATGAAAGCTTAGTGAGAATTAAAATGATGATAGCCCTCCTTATTACTAGATTGTTATCAGAAACTCTAATAAAACAAAAAGGAGGCATGGGGCATATATGGTCAAATAATGTATGAACAAAGGAGCCATGGATATACAATGGGGAAAAGACAGTCTCTTTAACAAATGGTGTTGGGAAAACTGGACAGCTACAGGTAAGAGAATGAAACTGGATTACTGTCTAACTCCACACACAAAAGTAAACTCATCCTACTTAGCAGGGCAGAGATGACCAGCTGAACACCAAGATCTGTTCTCCCCCTGCCATGGTGGAAGGTGGTTGACCCGCCAGAGACTGCATTTGTTGGCCCCCTTAGTACCACGTGGCCCAGAGTCTAATCTTGCCATTGGAAAGTGAGCCATAGCTTTTAAGATGCAGGAGAGCTTTCTCCCTGCTTCTTTTCTCTTCTTCCGCCTAGATGTGTATGAAATGACCAGACTCAGTTAACAGAGAGCCTCAGGGTAGAAGAGGTCTGAGTCCCTAAATCAGCACATGGAGGAAGAGAGACACCCAGTCACAAGAAACACCTGCATGGGACCATTATGTGAGTACAAAGTAAACAAACATGATATTTCAACAATGACACACTTCTGGTATGTGATACAGAACAGTTGACGTGGCCTTCACAGGAGGCTGCATAGTGGTCCTCGGTTTCATTCCTTACTCTGCCCAGGTTTTGTGACATTGGCCATGGTACCTATTTTTATACCTCAGTTACCTCACCAGTGAAGTATGGATGATAATAGTTCTTACTTCACTGGGTTGTTGTGAAAGTTAATTGATGTAATGCATACAAGCTGTACACTAAGATTTGTGCCTTTAAAAGAAACTTTTAAAAATTATGTATTATATCCAAAAAGCCAACTGATAAGCTGCCAATAATGATAAATGTTCAATAAATGTTGATGTTATTAGCAGCATATAATTACCAAACCTTTTTTGAAAGTTCATTCACTCCAGGAAAAATTTCTACCTCTACAGCTTATCTCTAGGTTACTCCGACCATTAAATGCACATCAAAATATTTTCCAAGGAAACTCTTTCAAGGCCTTAGTGTTTTTTCCTGGACAGTATGTGTCTTTTTTTTAAATCTAGCTCACTGGACAATTTCCAAGTCTAAAGTTTCAGGCTCAGCTTTTACTTGAAGAATCATACCTGTAGATTTCATAATAGTTCATGACTTGACCTCCTATTACTCAACCTCCGCACTCACCTGTCTTCTCCAGGTGCGGTGCACTAGCCCAGGACGCCGATGCCATACTGATGTAGGTCCGACGATAACCAGCAGAGGGCAGTGCTGCACACAAACTGCTGAAACCTGAAGGCATCCCGCGCCTTTCCATTATCAATAGATTTTTCTCCCAACTTTCATTCCTTGCCTTTAGAAGAACGACCATAATAGTTCAGAAAAGTCTTGTCATTCTCAGTTGTTCTCAACTTTTACAGATCTTCCAAGTCTCTTGTGTGGTCACTGCACTCTGGTGTAGTTGGGAGAGGAGTATCCTCTGAATGTAAGAATAGCCACTGTGTTTCCAGCATCTGCTGGCATAGCCACCTGTTCTCCTTGTCCTCCTTTCCTGAGTCACTTGACACCCACCCGGTTTCTGCAAATGATTCCACCCCAACGTCTCCCACACTCTCGCAAATTCCAGGATTTGGTTCCGTGTACCTCAGTGATTCTCCACTGTGTGTGGGGAGGGCGGGGGTGTGATGCATTCCAGAATCTCCTTCATGCATGGCTCTGAAAACACACATGCCTGGGGCTCACTCCAGAGCTCCTGAATCAGATGCTGGGCTGGGTAAGAGGTTGAAGAAACTCCCGGGGCAATCAAGGTCTGACAAACACTCCCACCCCACCCCACGCACCACTGGTGTAGTCAATGCAGACCTATACGAGGCAAACGGAGACAGAGAGGAGGGCCCACGTAGGGGCGGAGTTGGTATGACTCAGTGATTGATTGGTCTGTTACTATCCCTGTGTTTCCATAGGGAAACCTAAAGCCCACTCACTCCCAACAGGTGATTTCACTGCTTCCTTAACTGAGAAAATGAAAGCTCTCCAACTGCTCTCCTCACTTCCTCAATAACGGTTTTCATCTGTATTCTCCATCTTTCCTCCCCACTTGGTGCTCAGCGGTCTTGGCCTGCACCTGTCCAGAGCCCACCGTGCCTCTCTGACCCTCTCCTCCCGTTATTTGTTCCCCACCTGCACCACTGGTGTCTCCCTCTCCAGGGCTCATTTCCTCCTTCCAGAGCTGTCACCTGTCCTCAAACTTCCCTCTTTTTCACTCCCCTACCCTATAATCCCCTGGTTTTATAAGTCCTCCTGCTCCTGAGGATCCTTCCACTCTGTGCCCTCTTCCCTGGCCCTGTCTTTGTGCAGGACCTTGTCATTTTTTCCACAACTACCAAGCCATCCTCTAAACTGGCCTGCCTCCGTGTGGCTCCTTCTCCAGACTGACTCCAGAGATTCTTCTAACATGTTAATCTGACACATCTTCTCTGACCAAAAACATTTCACTGTCCACCCCCATTGGACAAAGCCCCCATCCCTCAGCATATCACACAGGCCCTTCTCCACCTGCCCTTCTGCCTTTGCACTTCCCTCTCCAGCAATATGCCCCCAGGAGCCCCCTGAGGAATGTTTGCCTTTGCCTGGCACTCCTTTCCCCATTTGCTTCCTAAAGCAAACTCCCATTCATCCCACCAAACCCAGCTCAGGCACTACCTTCCATGAAGCCTTCCCTGATGCCACTGACTTCATGTCATCATTGTCTACTGTGGGGTGGCTCTGATCTCATTATCTAATACTCTTGCTGGTGCACCTTCCCACTCTGCAACCGCAGAGTCATTAAGCATTCCTTCTCTGCATACTTTAGTCATTGACAATTTTATCCTCCTTTCAAGCGTTGAGCTTCTTGAGGAACAGACTGGGAATTATTTATTTCAGCCCTCCTAGTGCCTAGAAAAGGGCCTTACTCTGTAGGATTGGGTTAGAGCTAGTATGTTTCTTCTCGCTGATAAAAACATCAAATCCTTGCCTTTACACATCCACACAATCCTTTACCCACGAAAATCTGTTTTCCTCCCATGTTTCTGATCTTTTAAAGAAATAAATGACTCATGCACATGTTCAAAGTGCACTATGCCCATTTACTTCCCATATTCTTCAACCAGTTCTTTGACATTGTTGACTACCATTCTCCTTCACATTCTTCCTTTGATTTCTTTAGTGGTCGTCCCTGTTTTTGCTTATTCATTCTACCTTCTGGGAACTGCACCCCAATTTTTTTCTAGAGAAACACCCCTCCCTCATTCTCAGTCTTGTGGTTTGGATGCCTCAGTTCCTAACTCCAAAAATGGGTGCTGACTTAATTTTAAACACCAGAGCATAACAACCCCTTGACCCCAGAGACTGGCTTAGAAATGGGCATATAGTGGCAGCTATACCAAACAAGGTCAGTGGGACCAATTCAGAGCCCTTCATTGGTACTGTCTGGAAGATAATTGCTTTTCCTGCTGGAGAAGATAGAATGAAGCTCCTGGCAGTTGTTTTGTCACCATAAGAACTTTCCTGTACCAACCTTGGAAAGCAGAATAAGGTAAAAAGAGTAAGAGCAAGTCTCAAAGTCTTTGAAGCCCTGAATGCATCTGAGCCTGGACTACCTTGGATTTACCTGTTACATGAGTCAAAATATTCTTTTTTTTTTTTAGTTAAACTAATTTGAATTGTTTCCTATCACTTAGGGGGGAAAAACAAGAATCCTGACTAATTATGGTTATCATGCTCTGCAGCATTTCAGGTCCCCTCCTACATTCTTTTTCTCCTTCACTGGTTTCTCATTTCCCTGCTATCTCATACATGTAATCCAGATGTTAGCAGAAATTTCCACTTGCAGAAGCTTTAAGGCTTACAAGTCACCTGTCCCGAGCCCTCCCCAGCTTTTACACTCTCTTCCTTATTGAACACAACCAATTCTGTAGCTCCAATTCTCATTTCTATAGAAATGACCCAAATTCTCAGCCCCAATTTCAACTTCTTTACAAAACTGCCACCTCCCTTTTCTACCTGCCACACTTCATTGGAATCCCACCAATACCTCTGACTTACCTAACACCAGATTCTTGACCCCAATTTCTCTTTTTCCAAGTCCAGTGCTCTTTCTGATAATCTTAATTTTGGTCAAGGTATTAACATTTTCCTGTTTCTCCTAGTCTGAAACCCTGTTTTTTTCCGTAATTATTCCTTCTCTCTTAGCTTGGGGATCAGCCCTGACTCAAGCCGTGCTAATGGGAGTTGCCCAAAACTAGTAGGAAAGAGATGTTCTCTTTTTCCTGGGTTGCTGAGCTGCTAGGAGCTCGGAGCTGCTGGTGGCCACCTTGCCTGCCTGAGAATGAAGCCAAGCCGGAGGGAAGCAGAGCTGAGCAGGAGAGAGAGTGCAGAGGACTCCCCCGCGGCCATTTGAGCCCCTGCACCCAGCCACACCTGAAGCCAGACCCATGCTCTGGAGCATTTCAGTTATATGAGCTACTAAATTCCTTTTTCGCTTCAGCTAGGTTATTAGCTTTCTGGTCTTCTGACCAAGGGAGTCCTGGTTGATACTGACTGACACAGACTTCGTTGCTTAAGGATGCCAGAGCTGTCTGGTAATGGAATGACTGCAGATACTTAAAAAACATCATACAAACAAGGATCTCATGAGGGACTCTGGGTGAGATGGCCTTAGATGTCCTTTCAGACACTGAGAACCAGTTCTGGGTTCACTTATGAATTTTTCCCCTTTATGAGAACACAGCCCCTCCTTTCCCGGCTCCTTCCCTTTGGGAACATCTCACATTCCAACGTTCCTCAAAACTGTTGTTGCCATTTTCTATCTTTCCTGTTAAATCATGACCTCTCTGAAGGAATGTGAAGACTGAGCCTCTCTTCTTAGCTCAGTTAGTGTTTATGGGAATGAAGGGAGGAGGGGAAGGAGGGAGAGAGGAAAAGGGAAGGGAAAGGAAGGCGAGAAATCTTTTTCTCATGGTATTTTAAGCAATTGTGAAGCTCCATCTAGTCTCTTAATTAAATTGATTCATAATACCTCCTGTTGTGTTTACTACTTTAAAAGATCCAAAATGTTGCTCTATGCTTTTAGGTTGATTTTTTCAAATACAATCTGTAGGCGACAGTGCTACACAGCAGAGACAGCTTGTAGGGGAAGGTTTCATTCTAAGCTCCGGTTCCACCCTCTCTTAACTCAGTTTTCTTGATTATCTTTCTATTTTCCCTTGATTTCCTTCGTTTCCTTCTTAATCAAAATTAAATGGTCCTTGATACAGTAGTGTATCAGGAGATAATTGCAGAGGATCCTTCCAGAAGTATTTCGACAAATGATGCTATGGTCTTATCTAACTTCTTTAAGGAAAACTAGATAATGAGATAATCCTCTGAGCAAGTTACAGAAGCTAGTAATCTAAGATAAGGCTTCTCTATTTTCTTTATCAGAAACTTGAAAAAAAGAAAGGGAGAAAGAAAGAACATTCTAGACACCTTGTACCCTCCATTGTCTAGAAGGTTTTTCCTAGACATTCTTAAAAGGTTGAAATGGTGATGAGTGTTATTGTGGGAGGTCCAGGTGGCCCAGATTTCCCTAAAAGGGCCTCTGCATTGCATGTTTAAAATAGTAGTCACTGCCTCAAGTGGATGAGATTTTGTAAAGAATGATACTATTTGTCCATGCATGCAAGAATTTATATTTATATACTTATTGAGAACCTGCTGTGTACTGAGCCTTATTAAACTGAGGGAGAAGATGCCAATCATAACCACTGTTCTCACTCTTTAGGAGTTTGTAATCTAATTGGAGAGATAGGTTACATACATACACCTACAAATTTCCTTTCATATGAGAACTTATAATCAGGGTTTCTTAACCCTGGCCACATATTAATATCACCTGAGGAGCTTCAGGAATAATATGATGGATGCCTGAGCTTCACCCCAAACAATTCAATGAGAAATATCTGGTTAGTGCACAGGCATTACTATTTTTAACTCCTTCCCTCTCCCCAACCCACTCCCATTGCAAGTCTAAGGCATAATGACATTTGAGAAACTTTGGCCTAAATGCCACATCTTCTTAAATACAGATATCAGTCTGACCTCTCTGATTTCTCCAGCCAGAAGGATAAACATTATTGATTGATTCTCAAAGGTCTGAGTGTTTCCACCCAAAAAACATCCAGAAGCCCTAGACTACGTCCTCTTTTCCAGGAGGCACAGGAGGAGGAGAACATGGCAGGAGAGTTAACACCCTGTAGTCCTTGCCCTCATCTGAAGGTTTCTTTACACAGTATGGACAAAAGGCAACGGCCAATTGAGAGACTTAAGAAGCCAAGGTCAATCCACATACAGCCCAAGTCTTGCACTAACCTTATATATTTCTTGTAACACTTGACTTGCTTGAAAGTGCCTTCATTCATAAGCTTGGGGTCCAGTAGTTATCTGGGCCAAATAAGAAGTTCTGTAGAATTTCAAGCCACAGAACTGGAATCTTTGGGGAGCAACAGAAGTTGACCTAGATTTTCTCATGTAGGCCTCCATCTTTTGACCATATTCCCATCCGGTGCAGGTGCAGAGTCCCATCTAACAGAGGCCAGCCAGGCCTTTGCGTCCCAGAACATTCTTAGGCACTGACGACTGCTGCCTGGCTGGGAGATGCGGCTTAGTCTTGATTAAAGAAATCTTTTATTTCCCTTTGTCTGAGGGAGCACATTCAGCCAACACTGATCCATTTGTCCGTCTGATTCCACCGCCAGCCCTCGCAGCCAAAGCCTCTAACGCCTGACCTATCTCTGTAATTGCCCTGACCAATATATCTGCGGCCCCTCACTGACAGTTCAGGACAGGCCAGGCTCCAGGCTCTACCTCAGAATGTGATAAATCCAGAACATCAGAGCACAGAAGATGTAGACTGGAAGCATGTTATATGCTAAGGGAAGAAAAGCAATGAAGATGTAAGCTTCCAAATCATTGTTTCTTAAGTGTTCATGCAGGATGCTTTGTTCCAAAGCTGGCCAGTTTTTTAAGGCTCCAGAGGGACTCCAAAAACTTACTCAGGACCTACTGCTTCAGAGGAAACGAGTTTTCTCACCAATAGAAAGATCCCCTCCTCAGGTCCATGTGGACACCCAGTGTCAGAGTGGTCCTGGCCTTCCAGAAAGGACTTCAGCATCATAACATCTTGCTTGATCATAAGCTATGTTTTCTGGGAAGCAATGACACCTGGCGCTGAAGTCCCCAATTGCTTCACCAAAGTGTCAGCACTGCCCAAAAGTGAGAACAGACCATTTGAATCACTTCTGCCCTCAGCCCTCCTCCACAGAGTCTCCAAGAGTCAAGATCCTAAATGTCACTTCCAGAATGTCTCCAGTGGGTTCCCCTCTTCCCTGTTTCCATTTTAAAGGGGCTTGGAAGGAGAGCAGAAATGCTTCCCTTGGCCCTGTGTCCACAGAGGGCATTTGTATGGCCCCCTCAGCAACAGCAGATGGGACCTGCATTTCTAGAGGGAGGCAGGGGACTAAATCCATCACATCCCTCACAGCCTCCCTTGTAACACCAGCCACATCCTCATCTGTCACTCCACCAACATGCACTGAGTTTCCACCACAGGCCACTTAGGTGCAAAACTGTATGCTTTACAGGATGTAAAGCTGGTAGGAAGGAGCCCCTCCGGAAGCTGCTGTCACAGAGCACCGGGAGGGTAAATGACAGCAAAGGTGCCTGGGGTAGGCTATTAATATCAAATGATACTGGTAAGGATGATATTGATCTAAAGTAAAGTCTCCTAGCTTCATTCAAGCATTTACAAGAGGAGACCAGCTCCTCATTCTGAGTCATCTCAGAAGGAATTTGGAGAAGTGATTTTTTTCCCCGCATTCTCGTTACACGTTGTCTCAGAGCCCCTCACTAACAGGCTATTGCCAGCTTCCTGCTGTCCTGGCCTGTTACTTCTGATGATTGGTGTGGCTTTTTGAAAGGCCGTTCCCTCCACTGTGGGGGCCCTTTCCTTCTCAAGAGGAGGGCAACCTTAGGAGTTCTGCCTAAGGGTCAGCATGTCCCGTCCGGTGAAAATCCCTCGTGGGCTGCTGCTGTGTGAGGCAGCCTGAGGCCCGGAACCAAGGGAACTGGGCGATTTGGCGCCCTGCTCCCAGCCCTCAAAATGTTTCATTTGAAATAACGGTTAATTAAGGCAAAAAGGGAAAGATGTTCTTCGCTAAACTTTCCAGAGAAGCCCTCCACTCTCCCTTGTGTCACCGCCCACGGAAGTTCGAGCAGAGAGAGCGGGGCCTCCAGCCACCAGCCGTGCATTCTGTCCTCGTGTCATCTGCGTCTTCTGTGCTCAGCCTCTCTTCCAGGAGAGGGTGTCACCTGGCTTTCCCCAATCTCACTTCTGTTACTTAGTGCATTTTTCTCTCCTAAATTAGCCTTTTTGGACAAATCTCTTAAACCCGGGCTCTTAATCCGGCGGCACGTTGGAACCGCGTGGAGCTTTCGGAAGTGCTGCCTGGGCCTCCCCATCCCCGGCCGTTCCGGGTCAGCGGGTTTGGGGTGGCGCCCAGGCAGCTTCAGGGATCTCGGGCTGGGGGCCTCCTGGGGGGTCCTAGGCGCTGCTACAGGGCCGTGACTTTGGTGTCCTTCCGTGCTTTCTCTTTTTATTCTCTGGACTCCTCACTCATTTTTGCTCATTTTAGGTAGAGCAAGCTGAAGCCAGGGCAACAGCTTAGGTCTGGAAGTTAGACATCACAGCACCAAAGGAACTTATCTCCCTCGTTTTCAGCCAGGGCTGAGAGACCTGGCCCAGGTTTCATCCTCAGTGTTACCGGGTCCCAGGAGAAGTAACTGCCATATCTCTGCTTTGTGAACGCCCTTTCATGCCCTCAAAAGCAGCACTGTGTGGCCGTTTCTCCATGTCAGTCTGGGCATGTGAGGCACTCCGGGTGTGTCTTTTCTATTTCTTTCCACCTCTACTTCCCTCTGCCCCTCAGTTTTTCCACCTTAAAAAAAATCTTTGTGTTGTAAAATATAACTACAAATATGCTTTACTTTAAACTTTTTAATATTTCATATTTATATTTTGTTTTTTATATTTTAAAAGTATACTTTTTAATGTTTTTTTAAGCTATAACTAAAATATACCTTATTTTTTCATATTTATTTGAGACAATTTTCGATCCTTATTTTTATTTTTTTGAAGGACATTTCTCTCTGAAAGGAAAAAAAAAATGCACTGCTGCTTATCTTAGGTGTCTACCTCCAGTGTGTCAAGGAAGGATGAGGCGGAGAGAATTCTGTCGTGGAGAACAGAGGCCACTGCACCCAGATGCAAGCCGCTGACACTCTCTCCTCTCCTCAACCAGGAAATAGGTGACAAGGTCTTCACAGCCCGTATCCACAGCCCACATCCATGGGTTATTACGAGAATCCAATAAGCCAGTATTTGTGAATTCAGTGTGAGGGGAAAGAGTGATTCCTTTTCATTAAATATACTGTGAGTTTGAGTCTTTCTATAAAAGAAAATTCACTGCTCATGCTCATTCTCTAAGCTCTCATTTCGATTTCTTTGGAAACCTTGCTTGCATTTGTGTAATCAGAGCTCTTGCTCATCTTTAGGGGCTTTTCTTTTTCTGGGAAGGCTGTTCTGCCGTTGGTCTGCCGCTTTCTGGAAGTTCCATTCCAAAAGGCAGCCCTGGTGAGGCTCCATCCCGACATCTGCAAATAACATCCACAGGGAAAATGTGACTCACTCGAGTTACTGTGCTAAGTTTTCATGGATATTGTTCAGGGAGTAGGTGTTGTCTTTGGGCCAAATCACTTGAAATCATCATGACATCAGCCCTGTCACTGAAAAATTGACTGTGCCCCCACAGGAAGCAGGGAGAGGGGTGGGGGCTGGGACACAGGTTACTCTAAGAAAGGCCACTTTTCCAGCCCTCCTGAAGTATTAGAGATAAGGCAATGAACACAGCAGAGTGCTTGGTGTATAGAAGGAGAGCGGTTTTAGAAGGTGACTGACCAATTATGGCACTGTCATAAATAACACAATTAAAAATAAAACAGCAAAAGTGATTCAAGTCCTGTGGAATGAGGAGAGACACAAACCGTAGTTTAGGCTGCACGGAGGGTGAGTATGAAAATTCTCACTCTTCACTCCCTTTTTTGGCTACATCTAACATCACTAATTGGTTATCTCATTGTCTGCAGATGACCCTGGATGCAACCCCAGAATCCTTCTCAACTCAGTTTAGACAGCTGCTACCAATCAACCCAGGATGCCAATTGCTGTGCAACTGTTGGACATTCCCAATGTAGAGGTTTCACTAACCAAATCAATTCATGCATGGCACTTGGTCAAACACTCAGACCACATCATTACTGTTGGCATCTTCCTCCTGCTCATCTGTATCATCAGTGTCATCATTGCACTTGTCATCGTACAGCTAATTAGAGCTTTTTCATCAAAAGACAAATGTTCTTGATGTGGCATTCTACCAGGGTTGTGGGGGGCCTTCATTCTACCCTTTTATGCTTTCATCTTGGTGGCTAACCTTGTTTCCTAATGATTTCAGCATGCTCTTTTCCTTTATTGTCCTCCCACTTCCAATCATAGCTGAATATATTTTTAAAAAGAGAAAGAAGCTACATGTGTCATTCTCTTAGACAACCTTAGAATGGGATTTCTCTCCCTTGTTGTAGAGGAGGATATCATGAATCCAGATCTAAACATTAATGAATTATTGACCCCATGAGAACAGACTACTGACATGGAGGTGGACTCTAGGAGAAACATCTGGTAGGAGGAAGTGCTACTATAAATTGCAAAGGAACTCAACGAAAGAGAAGAGAAAAGTTAAGGAGGGGCACCCTGTAGGGAGAGCAACATCCTCTACTGGAGAAGGAACATATTCAATGTAGAAAGGAGTTCATTATCTTTTTATTTCTCCTTGGTCCTTTGCACCTGCTATGCCTGTGGGTTTCAGCCCTGGGCAAGTTCACTAGGGATTCAGTGAGACTGAGAAATAACAACTGAACATTCTTGGGGTAAAAAGGTTTATACCTAGCTTTATTCTCCCCATAGGCCATAGGTCGAGCACTAGAATCATGTCTGCATCCAGCAGTCTGCAGGTCTGTAATCCACCTCAGTCTCTGCCTCTGCCCAGAGTACTGGGCAGTCTTATATAGTGACTCAGTCAATAATAGCTTATTGCCTAGGGTGTGAAGTATTAGCCTAGTAGTAGGCCAATTATATCATCAAGTAATTTAAGGTCAGGTGAGGATCCTGGCCATGGGCACTTCCATTCCCACTAGAGCACAGCAGCTTGGAGAGGAGCCTTTATCCAGGTACAAGGCACCCTCCTCCTCTTGGCTTTGGTGGCCTCAGTCCTGGGAAGCAGGGCTGCTCCAGAACGTAGCAGCTAGGTGTGCAGTTAAGAAGAATAGGCTCCTGGGGTACTTCCCAGGTTTCTGGCCTGCAAACAAACAGGGGACCCAGCCCCTACTTCCTTAACGCAGGCTCCTCTAAGGTAGCTTAGCGGGCCCTAGATAATTTGACTGTCAAAGCTGGTGGGTCAGAGACATGATCACCTGCCCATCTGAAGAAGATTCATGGGAATCTATGTATCTCCATGGCAGCCAGATGAAGACTACCCACCCTAGACTCATACCAAGGCTTCCCTGTGTATAAGTTGGATGAAAATATGTTGTTAAGGTGTGGGCAGAAAATAAAAACCTTACACTGATTTTAAGTCATCACTCCGAATTACCCCTGACATCAGTACTGGAGAGAAATAGTGGACCTAGTTAAAGTAAAGAGACCCAAGAGGCCTTGATCCATCAGTAAACACAGACTCCAATGTGGAAATGAGCATTTGGGCCACTTCTCACTGGACAGCCAAACTAGCATGGAGCTGAGCCATCAAGAATGCTGACTACATGCGCTGTGGGTATGTATACACATTGTAGGCGGGTTGGTCCAACACAAACCTGAAGAAATAGGACAAGACTCCAATCAGATGCACTGTCGTCACCTGGTCTCAGCAACTACTGCAGCCAGAGAAGATTCCCAGGGCACCGAGTTGCTGAAGCCAGAAAAACCAGAGAGACCAGAGGTATCCAACTTCAAGAGTAATATGAGAAGACCAGCCAAGAAGCAGGCTGTGAGTAGACTCTCAGCAAATACCTCAGGTCCTTCCCTGGGATCTGAGGATGGATGTGAAGGAGGGGTTGGAAGTCCTGAGCTTGCTCAAGAGTTGCCCTGTGAGAAGGTGGAACTCTGACTCTGAAATCCTCAGCCAGAAGGCACTAGGACCCCATCAGGCTCAGCGTTCCAGTTGTAGTGGCAATCAAGACTTGAAGAGTAGTAAGAAAGGAATTGAAATGATCATATGTCTTGTGACTGCACCAAGATCCTTATATTTATGTTTTGAATGTGGGGTACAGAGGGAGAGATGGAGCTGATGAGAAGGGGGTGGAAATGCAGTTAGCATTTCCTCACTGTGAAGCAGTGGGAGTTTGGCTCTGTAATTGGCTTGCTACCATGAGTGAAACTGCTTAACACACCCCAACATAACCTGGCCTGTACTTTCCCAGTACAATAATGCTGCACCATGTCCAATGCTGTCATCCTCTGCTAACCTCCTCTACAGCACCAGAGTAGGTGGATATCCCATCTCTTAAAGAAATACTTGTCGCAGTATTTAGTCCTAGATCTCTCTATCTAGGACTAAGGGCATTTGATTAATCAGGTTTTTCAATTCTGAATTCTGAAGGAAACCTTTCCTAATCTTACTTCATCCTCTAACCCTCCAGCTAATACCCCTCTCCTTGGTACTCTGTAATAGCTCACCCATTGTGCCTCCATCCCATTAGACTGAGTTGCTGAGAGCAGAAGCTTTATCTTGTTCCTGATATGTCTGTCCCAAGGGTCTAGTTCAGGGTCAGGCCCACAACATTACTTATGTGCACAACATTAATTATGTGTTTCTGGAAGGGAAAAACCACATTAAATGACCAGCTTTCCCAGGTTTGCTGGGACTTTCCTGGTGTTTTAGCATTGAAAATCCTGTGTCCTGAGAAACTCCTCAGTCTTGGGCAAACTGAGACAACTGACCAGCCTGCCAGGAGGGAAGGGGGAAGGAAAGCAAGAAAGAGGAAGGAAGAAGTGACTTAAATTCTGTCCATGTAGGCGTGGGGCAGAGTCCTGTGCTCTGACCTGCTGGAGTCAGGGGCATCAGGCTTCCCGCTAAGGTAGGGGCAGCTGAGTAACAGGTGAGATGCTGGGGACCAAAGGAGCATTCAGTGAGCTCATCCTTATACAGGAGCAAATTAAGGATGGGTCAGACTTAATCCAGGTGAATTGAATGCTGAAAATAGAATTATTAGATCCATTCAGGGAGCATCTGTTGAGCACCTTCCTTTGGCAGTTTCTGTGCTAGACACTGAGGCTACAGAAGGAACAAGGACGAGCCTGCCCTCCAGGAGTCCAGCAGAAGCAGGACATGCTGAGGAAATGTCCCAGGGGCATCCTGTTTCATCTGGTTGGTAAAGCTCTGCACACACAGCCAAGGCACATAAATACATTGGGTAGATTGTCTGCCAGGATGCCATATACACTGCATTCCCTGGGAATCCCAAAGGACGGGACTTCACCATGCAGCCCCTTGTCTGCAAGGCCCATGGTGTAAGAGGGCTGTTGGTTGGTTTGCCTTTTAACAACATGTAGACCTTCTCAGAGGGCTTTTAAAAGAACATCAGGCCCCTGGCTTAATTTAGACTTGTTGTCACAGCCAGGCGGACATGAAACTGCCAGGAAGGGCCTGTGGGGAGCCAGGCACCAGGAGAAAGCCCAGGGAAGAGAAGGATGTGGGGTGTCTGCTGAGCTCAGGGCAGATGGAGCTAATGCCCCCAGATACCAGCCCTGCCTGCTCCTTCCGGGGCCCTCCAATGTGCACAGTCTGAGGGCCGGTGGCCAGGCAGCTGTCTCCTAGCACACAGACATGGCACAAACCAGAGCTGTGTGGCTGGTGCAAGGCCAGTGTCCTGCCCTTTTTATACTCTACTCCTGATTTCCATCCTCAGCAACAGTTCATGGCCCAATAAGGACTGATTTGGCCACTTTCTGTGATGGCCCACAGTACAGAGATAGTGCAAATGTTGAGTGGAGTGACTGTCTGTCTCTTGGTTGGTCTCCAGTCTATCCTTAGATTCAACTTCCATAGACCAAATACTGTGTCTATTTGGATATTAATAACTGTTGACTGATTTTCTTCCCTAAACTCCCTGAAAGGAAAGGAGCGACACATAGCAGCAATTCACCGGAGAGTTCCGCTTTATTAGGGAAAGGTGCTGGGTTATATAGGAGGGGGCATGAATTGATTGAGGTGTCACTTCTACGGGGCTGGTGGCTGTTGGCTAGGTGCTGGGATTGGGAGGGGGGCGAGAGGTGATTGGGCTTCAGGTGGCGCCGGCGGGAACTGAGGACCCTGAAGAGAAGCCGGAAGTTTGCCATCTTACTGGTGGGGACCCTTCATTCCCCCCTTTCTCCTCTATGGGTTTGTGGACGTTGCTTTCTCTCTGGCTGCTTCCTGCTGAACAGGGGCGGAGAAGGGAGTGAGGGCTTGAGGATTGGGAGGAAAGGGTTGATAGGACTCCCCACAGTAAGGACGAGTAGATGTGGACTTCTTCAGGTTTGGAAATCAATGAAGGTTCCCTGTAACCATAGGTTGGCCAAGAGGATATGGGTGTCAGGAGCCAGGCGTCTGCGGCTATTGTTTCCAGGAACAGTTTCCAGTGGAGAGAGGGGTCCATCTCAGCGTGTGGTGAGGAGGTCACGTGAGGGTGAGGGATCTTCTGTGGCCAGAAGCTGGTAGTTCCTGAGTAAAAGCTGGTTGAAAGCTTGATTAGAGATTTTTCCGACTTGGGATTTGATGAACTTTATTATACAGGGTAAGAAGAGACAGGCGAGAAGAATGATTATTATGGGGCCTGCAATGGGCCAGAGCCAGGTGAGGAGGGGGTTTGTTAGTATTGACGAGAATGGGTTGGAATTGGAAGCAGAGTGGAGACTGGAGGCAAGGTCGGTGAGTTTGGTAATGTCAGTTTCCACAATGCCAGATTTGTTGATGTAATAGCAGCACTCTTCCCAGAGGAAGACGCAGGTGCCGCCCTTCTCGGCTATAAGCAGATCTAGGGCCCGCCGGTTTTGAAGGGTGACTTTAGCTAGCGAAGTGACCTGTCTTTGGAGAGAGGCTAGAGAATCGGCAGTGGATGTCAGGGCTCCCTCAAGTTTGGCGTTGAGATCTCTAACTGCCTATAGAGAGTGACCCAAGGCTTCTCCCAAAAACCCTGCCCCAATGGCTGAGGTGATCAAAGAGCTACTGACCATGATGGGAAGGAAAGCAGCTCTTTTTGTGCGCGAGGGCAAGGGAGGTTGGAGCTCAAGGAATTCTGCCATGCTGTAAAGTGTTAACTGTGGGATTAGGGTGACGAGAATGCAGGGTGTATCGGAGTTGAGAGGCAGTGAGTTGAAAAGACTGCTATTACACTAAAAGAAGTGTCCCGGTTGCGTAAAAGTCTTAGAGCCGGAGGTAGGGGTGTAGATAGAGAGGCAGTGAAGTGCGCTGGAAGGGGGTGGAGTTGGGCTTACACAGTGGTGGATGGTGAGATTATCTGCGTATTCTGGTTCCCATAGGGGTATGTCTGCCAGGGGGCAAAGGGGTTGTCTTTCTGCATGGAAGGAGTAGTTGGAAATATTAAGGGGCACGGCGGCCAGCAGTGGGCACTGTAGTGATGCGCACAAGAAACAATTGGCTGTGTTAAGGGTGTGGTTGAGAAAGATGGTGGTGTCCTGAATGAGCTGTAATGAAGAGTAGGAGAAATGGGAAGAGGGGTGGGGATAAGAAGATGAAGAGGCACTGTCAAGAGTTTGGATAATGACTTTTTCGGAATGTCTGCTATCTGATGCAACTTGAGAGATCTGGGAATGAGAGGGAACATACTTTCGAGAGATATGAAGGGTACTGTGGGGGGTCGAGGACCCCCCGTAGTAAACTGAGCCTGTGACTCTGGCAGCCCATCGAGAGTCCCAGGGATCTGGGATTGATAAGGAGAATGAGCCATTGGGATATTTCATGAAACGGTTGGAGGAGTAATACTGTGGGTACTGGAAGTTACCTATGTAGTGAATGGTGCAAGACTAGTAGGGACATCTCCTGTAGGTGTCTGGCCATCGCCTGCAATAGGCTTGTTTTTGGTCATAGAGGAAGCAGAGGTAGGGAGAATAAGGGTAGCTGCTAGTGAACACTTCAGTGGAGGGAGGAAAGTGGAGGTATAAAGGCTCAGAGCAGCTTTTCAGAGGGCAGTCTGCTTAGAGCCGAGAAGGGCGGCACCTGCGTCTTCCTCCAGGAAGAGTGCTGCTATTACATCAACGAATCCGGCATTGTAGAAACTGACATCACCAAACTCACTGACCTTGCCTCCAGCCTCCACTCTGCTTCCAATTCCAACCCATTCTCGTCAATACTAACAAACCCCCTCCTCACCTGGCTCTGGCCCATTGCAGGCCCCATAATAGTCATTCTTCTCGTCTGTCTCTTCTTACCCTGTATAATAAAGTTCATCAAATCCCAAGTCGGAAAAATCTCTAATCAAGCTTTCAACCAGCTTTTACTCAGGAACTACCAGCTTCTGGCCACGGAAGACCCCTCACCCTCACGTGACCTCCTCACCACATGCTGAGATGGACCCCTCTCTCCGCTGGAAACTGTTCCTGGAAACAATGGCCGCAGACGCCTGGCTCCTGACACCCATATCCTCTTGGCACCATTGGAATCAAAAGGTCCTCAACCTATGGTTACAGGGAACTTTCATTGATTTCCAACCTGAAGAAGTCCACATCTACTCATCCTTACTGTGGGGAGTCCTATCAACCCTTTCCTCCCAATCCTCAAACCCTCACTCCCTTCTCCGCCCCTGTTCAGCAGGAAGCAGTCAGAGAGAAAGCAACGTCCACAAACCCATAGAGGAGAAAGGGGGGAATGAAGGGTCCCCACCAGTAAGATGGCAAACTTCCGGCTTCTTTTCGGGGTCCTCGGTTCCCGCCGGCGCCACCTGAAGCCCAATCACCTCTCGCCCCCCTCCCAATCCCAGCACCTAGCCAACAGCCACCAGCCCCGTAGAAGTAACACCACAATCACCCTATGCCCCATCCTATATAACCCAGTACCTTTCCCTAATAAAGCGGAACTCTCCGGTGAATTGCTGTTGTGTGTCGCTCCTTTCCTTTCATTCCCACCCCACCCCTACCCGCTATAGTACATTTAGAGAATGGATTGGTTTATAGAAAGAGAAATATTATGCTGATATCACACAAGAAACCTTGTAGGAAGCATTTTGTCTTAAAAATCAAAGGGAAACAGACATGGAAAAAGTCTCAGAATTAAGAGTAAATCATTAAGCCTATAAATGGTTTCTCCTCTTCATATCTGTATATAGCATTTCTCCTTAATCCTTCCTTCCCTAGTTTCTGGCCCTGAGCTGGGAGTATAACAAACAGGACCGGTTTTCTGCCTTCTGGGACTTCACAAGTAATTGGAGTTTATTATCATCACAAAACAGACTTGGAGCACAGCTTCTTAAGCAGGATCACAGCGGAAGCGGAAGCGTCCCTCAGTCACCTGCCCACTATGTGCCATGTTGACAAAGTATGCTAAGCAAAGAGGGAAATACCTGGGGTGGGTGGGCCTGAGGGGAGAGAGGAAGGAATAATCAGAAGGGCTTCAGAGAGGAGGTGATATTGAAGTTGAGATTTAAAGAATGAATACGAGTGTACTATGCTGTTACACTTTCAACAGATTCTCATACTCAACAATCCAGGATTAAGTAAAAAGCATGGAAAAGCAAGTTTATATCAGAGATTTTTGCTTTCAGGATAAGCAGAAGGGTTCAGCATATATTTCACCCAGGCAGGGATGCTTCCTTTCACAGGCTCTCCATCCTGCAATTGGTTATTCCCACTTGGACTTCTGCCCTTTGAGGTGCTGTAAGGTCCCATGTCTCCATCTGTAACGGAGATAAGAAAGTGAACTAACATTGTGCAGAAAGGTTTTCTAAATTGAGCCAAAAAGATTTTGACTCCGTTCACAATTAACTAGAAACCTCCACCGGCCACAACGTCCCATTCCCGGGAGCGGCTGGCTAACAGGTTTTGCTGCACCTGTGTTTTTGTTTTGCCGTCTTCCTGCCGTTTTCTCCAAGGCCCTTCCTTTCGCTCGGGGTTCCGGCGCTCCTGCCTCGGCGGCAGCACTTTCTCCTCCTCCCCGTCCTCTCCGCCCCGCCTCCGGCGTCAGCGCCCGACTCGGCGGAGCCGCGGGGGCCGGTGGGAGGGAAGCCGCGGCCGGGACGCCCAGGGAGGCGCGCTCTGCTCACTCTCCGGGCGGGAAGGGACACCCAGTTCCTCCTCGGCTGACCGCTCTCACGGGAGCTGTTTTCGTGGAAGGGGCCATAATCCCAGAGCCCAAATCGAGTGTAAGAAGCAATGCACGGGCGGTGGCCGGTCAGAGATTTACGCTGCTGCGCGAGGAGACGGGAACTCTGACGAGACACAGCCGGCCGAGGGAGGGGGCAGGAAGATTCAGCCCCGGGAGGAGGAGGGGGGGGGACGGGGCCTTTAAATAGCAGGTGGCTTCACCGTTTCTATAAATGAAAACGGTTCGTTTGCACCGAACACTGATTACGAAAATGGTCTTTTATTAGACAGCTGCCTCACCCCGCAGGGCAGCCCCGAGGCTCTCGCCCGGGGACCCGCCTGGCAGCTGATGGGTGCGGTTGACTGTTCCTTGCCACCAAGCGCCCGGAGTGTTATTTCTTTCTGCTCAAGGACTCGGCGCAGGCTTGGAATAAGAGACCCGTGGGGGTAAAATGACAGTAAGAAGCCAGGGTTTTACTTCAAACACTGCCAGATTTAATTATTCTTGCCATTTATGTATTTATCTGAGAGTTGTTAGTCCTTTCAGGGAGACTGAAGAAGAGACACACATGCTCTACCCTGAGGGATGGGAGGCTGGGATGAGGCAGGGCTTGTAAAGGTACTGGCAAGTCTTCTCTCTAGAAAGGGAGAGCTGACTGGACTTGCTCTCTCCTCTCTTTGATTAACTGAAAAATCCCTTCTGAATGGCAGAATGAAGTGGGCGGGAGACCAAGGAGCATTCACCTCTGAGTATATCACCTGCCTTCCAGCCTCCTTACTTTAGGAAGCTGAATACAATGTCTCATAGCAAGGTGCCAGTGTCCCGGCCATTTGCTGCTTCCTGGGAAAACATGGCAGCCCAAGTGGCTGAGAAATCACAGTTGAGGATGAATCAAAACTTCCTGGCCAGCTCCTCACACTAAACCAGGGATCCACTATTACGTCCCCAGAAGGGGTGAATAGTAACAACAAATGTTTATTGAGCACATGCTATGTGCCAGGCACTGTGCCAAAAGTTTTATATCTGTTATATCGTTTAACACTAACAACTCCATGAAGTAAATTCTGTCTTCAGATGCAGTTGCCATGAAGACAGTAAAGAACTTGCAGGAACTCAGCTGGTGAGTGGCAGAGCCAGGATTCAAACCCAGCTTGGTCAGAAGCCTAGTGCTCTTAACTACCACCTTTACCACTTCACTTCATACTGTGTTGTGAAGGAGTTCAGAACACAGCACCCTAAAATACACCACTCTGGCATATTGACTACTTTGAGGTAAACATACCTGAAAAACAGCAAATACAAGGAAAACCCCTTGACCATTTTTCTTTTTCTTAAAAGCAGGAGATGAAATCCCCATATGAAAGATGTGTTCCCTCTGCCAGAAGGAAAGTAACATTCATATCAATGATAAATTGAGGTTGACAGAATTCTATGCAAACAGATCTTGTTAAAATAATTCTTCTCTTCCTTTCATCTCCCCACATAGTTTAGTCACTTTTTCACAGTTGTTCTTTGTTCAACCTAATACAAAAGCAAATAGGTTTCACCATTTCCTTGAGTCTTTATTTTCTTATGAAGGCTCCCGTTTCACATAAAACTTGTATTAAATAAAACTGTGTGTTGTTTTCCTGTTGATCTCTCTTATGTTGATTTAATTCTCAGGCCCCGCCAAAAAGAACCCTAAGACAGTAAAGGGAAAAGTTTGCCTCCCCTACAACCGCTCCCTTCCAAATCCACCTTGTTCCCCTGTTCTCATTTTATCTCCTCATCCTTCTCCCCAGACTGTCCCGTGGATGTGTGGCATAGCAGTGTTGTTTCTTGCTGCAAATGTCACATTTCCTTGGCATGGGACTTCCTGCTAAGATATCTCAGGGATATTACTACTTGGAAAAATGCAGGTAGAATTTGCATGCAATCTATCTGTTAGGCAATGAAAAGAGCTGCTTAAAAGCTACCTGATGGAACCACCTTCTTTAGAAAGCTAAGAGGATGAAGAGGCCATAAATGGAGTCAAGACTCCTTCTCATGTAAGCCCCTCCAGGAGAGTATGTGTCAAGAGGCACACCACTCAAGAAGTATCTTATAAAATGAAGGCCTCTCTCAAGCGTACATTTTGTAAAGCCATTTCAGCTGAGGGAAGAAAATTGATTTCTCAACATGGAAAGATAGTTTTGACAGCAGCCCTGGAAAAAACACTGGGTCCTGGACACGTAATCAAATAAATCAACTTGGAGGCTCAGCTGGATTCCTCAAGCAAAGAATGTGTAGCTTCTCAAAACTTTCTTCTCCCCCTCTGAGAGACAGTAGGCAGACAGAGACCCAAATGTTCCAGGAGCAGGGTTCGCAGGCATCTTGCAGAGTGTCCATTCCTGAGGGGGAGCAAACAGCATCACATTCACTTACCAAATGGTGGGTTTTGGAAGACAGGGGCTGGCTGTTCCCCAAGCCCTCTCCTGATCACCCAGCTTTGGCTTGGGGACTAGGGTAGAGGCTGCTGTTCTAAGAAAAGCATTCACCCTTTGGTTGCAAAACATCTCCAAGTGATGGATGAACCAGTCCAAGGGAAGAAGAAATAACCAGTCCCTGAAATACAGCCACCTCTAGAAGAAAATATTTCACTCTTTCAGGAAGCCCCAAGCCACATGGATATTAATTAGAACAGGAATGAAAGAGGTTCAGATTCAGTTACAGTTGTAGGGACTGGAGACAGGCTAACAGAGAAGTCATGGTCCCATGTAACAAGAGGAGAAAATTATTCACAATGAACTGTCATCTTTGTTTACTCCTTTGGCTAATGTCCCTAGCTCCCAATCTAGCCCTCAACAGGAGCCATAACTCTTTCTCAGCAGATGGCATCTGCCAGGCTTAGGCCCTACAGTCTGCAGGTGGAAAGGTCACAGACCATGTCAGCCCAGGGCACCCTGCTGGCTCAGGGCAGAGCTGAGTTCAGAGATGGCCTCCTGGGGGAGCTACCAACCTTGTTTGGGCCAGATCGCTGAACCTCTCTGGGCCTTTGAATCTTCTTATATAAAAGGCACACACACACACACATCAGACTAGATATATATTTTCACAACTTCATTAGGAGTAGAATATTTTTAGACTATATTATAGTCTAGTCCATAGTCTAAATTTTAGTCTATTTTATAGACTAAACATTACAAGATACTCAATCACAAATAAAACAGATATAAAAGGAGCTTCTTCAAGACTAATATAACATGATGGTAGGGAGTTTTATCATTCAAATTTCAGCTGTGCCACATACTAGTTGTATGACTTTGTACATGTTATTTACCAACCCTTAGTTTTCTCCATAAAATAGAGATTATCATTATGTCTACATCATAGAGTTAGTGTAAGGATTAATGAGATGATACAGGTATAGCACCTGCACTGAGGGGTTTGATAAGCATTATCAGATGGTAGCCAGGTAGGGGGTGGCTCGAGTTTCACACTATCAGTCTTTCCCCCACCTTCTTACTGCATCTTTCTGCTGCTCTATAGGAGTGTTTCGAGAACTCAGGGCTCCTTGGGGCCCAGCCTGAAAACCATGGCATAGATGAGTGTTCTGAGATCAAAGGCACTTGAGGTGCTCATCAGATATCCAGGTGACCAAGCTTTAGGAGGCATGGCTCTGTGCTTCACAGGCATACAGGGTGCTTCTGATCTTCAGACTATTCTGGGGAATACAGCAGAGGTTCTTGAAAGCCCCTTCAGCTCTAGTAGGCCAGCATTGCATCTCTTCTGTGCCTCAGTCAGGGCCAGGACCCACCCCCAGATAACCCCTAGGGGCTTGAGGCCACTCAGATCTGGCTGTGGGGGAAACGGCCTGCACCTGGCTCTGCGGAGGCTGCTGGAACGGCAGGGGCTCGCCCTCCAGTGGACCTCCTGGGCTCTGGATGCTGCTCTCATGCTAAACCCACTGCCCCGCCTGTCCTTTCAGCCTCAGCTGACTTTCCTGGCCCTCGGAACTAGGGTCTCTGCTTGCCCTCCCCTTGGCCTGCCTTGGTCTGTTAGTGCCGGCATCCTGGTGGGACAATTTCACGGGTGGAATCAGAATGTGCTGGAGTAAGAAATCTAAAGAGATGCTATTTTCTGCCTAATCTGTTTTCTCCCCATGGGTCAATTTAGCTGTACTCTTATTTGAAATAAAAGAATCTAGAAACAAATGAGCAAACACCTTATTATTGAGAACCATCTGCAGAAAATCCCATGGAGCTGCTCCAAGGTCAAAGCTTATCTGTTCTGCTTCAAACGCAAAATAGCCAGCAGGCAGGCAGGATGGGAAATGACAGAATCATGAGAAGTTTGGGTAAAAGCAAGCATCTTCTTTTCAATTGAATGCAAAAGTATGAGTTCTTTCTGCAACCCAAATCTTGAAACTAAGAACATTTGTGTATTTCATGGAACCAACGATGAGTTGGCTGAGTTGGTCAGGAAAAATCAACAGCAGCCCTGAGACTCATATTTGGCTCTTTCCTTCTCTTTGATCCCAGATTTTAATTTTTTAAAAAGTGCCATCTGTTCTTTCTGTAACTTTCACATTGAAGGAAAATAATTTCAATTCTGGAAATTGCGTATTTCCTCTCTATCCCCCAGCCTGATTCCCTCTTTCTGCATAGGTGAAGGCCAAGGAGGGAGTCAGAATTGAGTATCTGTTAATACTGTGTGTGACTAACTCCCATCAGGAAAGGACAGCCCTATGATGCCAGGCTATTAAGCAGTGTTATGAGTAAGACACACACTGGGATTTGTCTTAGGTTGTCTATAAACTGTTCTGTGATGATGGAAATGTTCTATATCTGCACTGCTCACCAGAGTAGCACTAGCCACATACGGCTAGTGAGCTCTTGAAATGTGGCTAGTGGAACTGAGAAACAGAATTTTTAAGTTTATTTCACTTAGATTAATTTAAATCTAAATCTAAGGTTAAGTAATTAAGTATGTGACAAAGTTAAGGGGACTAGTTACGTGTGTTGGGAGAGGCCCCAGGGACGTGAGCAGTGCTAGGATCCTACAGCAGCAGGCTTTGAGCCCTTCCCTCCTCTCTTGGTCTTCTTTTGTCCCGTGGTCCTCCCAATCACCACCAGCCACTGCCTGAGGAGTTTATGAAGCAGTTTTCTCTAGCATATGGCCATAAGGCTCTTTTTTTTTTTTTAATGATTGTAGCTTCCAGCTACTGTTGTTATATGAACTATCCTAGTCTCGCTGTATTCTTCAAAATTTTTAGCATAAAAAGTTACTTTCATCTAGGATGCTAATTGCAATCCAAACTACTAAGCATTTTTGTGAGAAGGAATGTGAGGTCAACTTCTAGCTCACATCCGTTAGCAATGTCTGCCATGGCTGCTGGCACATGGGAAGTGATGGGACTGGTTCTTGGGTTTGCCAACCTCACAGTCAATCTTGCAGTAGCTTTGCTTAGCTACTACAAACTAGTGAACTAATAAACTTGTATGTACCCAGTATATTCTATTCAGGTACTTTGGGGCCCATACAGTTTGACTTATTTTCCAACAGCCTCTTGTATTCTTTCTCTCTCTTTTCCCCCTAATGTTTGTCTCCCTTTCCAAACCACCACCAAACTCCTGACCCCAGTATCTGTGAAATTTTTAAGTCTCTTGGAAAGATACTACTAAAATATATAAATAATTCATATAAAGTTAATGTGTCATTTAAAAAGATGAAACAAGGCCAGCCAGATTGAATTAGGGAAGGGAAATAATGCTCCCCACAAGTCTGCCACTCTGGGCTAAAAAAAGAAAATAAAGCAACCAATTACTAGTTTTCTCCAACTCAGTGTTGTACAGGGCTTTTAAAAAGTGCTCAGTCATCAATGATGTCACTTGATATTCATAACTGACATGCAAAGGACTCAAGTGGCCTGGTGTGAGCTGCCAGGGCCCTCCCCGAAATACGGGTGACTTACAGGTGCATTTATAAGGTTATTACTGGGTTACCATGGTTCACAGGACTTCTCTGTTACCAACAGGCTAGTCAGGCTTGGAGAAATAAGGTTACACAGCAGTAAACAGAAACATGAACGTCTGAAATTAATTTAAAATGTAATCCAACCCCTTTCAGAGGCTCTTATCTGCTGCTGCTTGGCTGTGAGGTTGGAACTGCAGACCGACCTGAGGCAGAAGAAAGCGAGCTGAGAAAGTAAAACAGAACACAGCCCTTAGGTAAAATGCCCACTTGCTTGCAGAAATAATATCTCTTCATAGAGAATTTAAAAAAAAACCCAAAACACCTGGGTGTCTTAGTAATGGATAAAGAGGAGACCCTGGAGGAACAAACATGCCCAAATACATTTTTTGGCTTTCAGACTGGTGGAAAGTAAGTCACAGCAATGGAAACCTCACTGACTGGGCCTGGTGCCATCTGTGCCCGGCAAGGCCAGGACTCCTGTCCTCATTGCTTCCACAGAGACTTGCAGGCCTCCAAACACAAGATACTCCACAAATACTCATTCGTTGACTACCTAATTTAAAACTGATGGGTTTACATTTTTCAAGGAAATTTGGCAAAGGAAACCAAGTAACTATTTGGTTTCTCTTTAGGTTATACTTTATTCTGCACAATTTTGAACCAAAACAGTAAAAACATATAATTATGGGATAGTTTTAGCAACTTTACAGAAGATGAACTTTGGCCGCTGTATTTATGTTCTGATGCAGAAGACATCAAAGAGACGTATTAGTGAATATTCTAGACATTTTATCCTCAATCCATATTTGATCTCCTCTTCATCCATTTCTGTATCTTCTATTCCTGTGAGAGTGGGGGTTGGGTGGGGACAAGGCAGGATCTAAGGCTGTTGCCTCTGATGCACCGTTGTAGTGGCTCCTTTTCTTCAGGCCTCTCATATATTAGATATGGTGAATTAAGGAGCTAAGAGAAATACAGTCAGAGTTGGACCAAGCCTGGAGCCTAGAGGGTGACATCTAGGACCAGGAGCGGAAGAAGACCTCTTGACTTTCTGCCACCTGGCTCTTCACCTCCAAAGTAAATGGCACCCCTGCTGTTCGCTCCTCACCACTGTTAGCTTTCACCTGACTCTATATTTTAAAACTCTACATTTTCACTTTACCCTACATATTTTCTCCTTTTTTGTTTGGTAGTGTTTACAAACCCTACGTTCTTAATAGCTTCACTCACTAACATGTTTTTGACTTTTCACTTCATGGCTTTTTGGGTTTTATTTTAATCATGTATAGCTTTTCTTTTTTATGTTTTTAATTTCTTATTGGTGTTCAGCCATTTGTCGTAATTTTAAATCTCATCTAGTTGTAGCTTCTCTTTTGAAAAAACTCTTAATATTCTCTTCCTGGAATTGTAACTTTTCTTCCAATTTCCTGGATAGAAAATTTCTTAAATTTTATTTTCCCGAACTTGAGGCCTTTTATTTATCCATTTTTAAATCCGATTTATTTTAGTTACTTTTTCTTCCTTTATTTATATTGAAATTTCAAAGTTCCTTATTTTTAAGCTTATTTTGAAATTTCTTTTCATGTTTTAAAATGCTTGCTTTTAAGGCCATCTTAATCTTTTAGTCTTCTTTTTTTATTGAAATTAAGTGTATCTTTCTGTTTTTCTTTGATACTTTAAAATGTCCCATTATTTGCTGTTTAGACAGTCAGCAGATAGTGTGGCCCTGGGAGTGTTTATGGTTGGAGGCCCCCAGTGATCAGTCAGAGGACCCACCCCTCCCGCTGCCCCTGCAGGCTCTTCCCTGTTCTGCTAGCAGTGACACCAGCCCAGTCAAGGGTTGCTTGACAAAGACCCTCTCAGTTGGCTGGAGAGATCCAAGAGTTCATCCACACTCTGCCCCTAGGCAGTCAACCTCATTGAACAGATGGAACTTTAGGGAAAATAATCCTGTGGCCTCTATTTCTGTCCCTCCCAGGCGCTGAGGACCTGTGGGGCCTGGCTGAGACTGAGTGTCTGACTCCAAGCTCTTCCATTCTTCTCTGCTTTGCCAGTGGGGAGCAGGATACCACTCTGAGGAGACGGAGTACTGACTCTCAGGGCCCAGCTGGACTGATGAGATGCCGACACCATGCAGCTTGCCTCCAAATCTCCACCAAGTGCCTTCAGAGGAACTCCCAAGGCAGCTGTCCTCCCCAAGATGGGCCCCCCACCACTGCATAATCCATCACTCTGCTCCCTGTTTTGGGAAAGGGTATTTTCCTGATGCTTCTGTGATCAAGAGGCTGGCCACTCAAACTGCCCTTCTCTCTGTCCACAGCCTCTGTCCCTAGTCGTGCCCTTTGACAATACCTCTTTGGCTCTGTTATCAGTGAGCTCAACCCCAGTGCAGGTTCCTGGTTCAGAAATACCATGAGTCCCCTTAATTCTAACAACTGCTCAAACATAAATTGTCATAGCTTGAAGGAGCTTGGCCCACCAGTTCTGGTGAGCCATCTTACCGGTGAATGCCCAGCCAATTCTACTCTAAAAAGCTTGACCTAAAGCCCTCAGTTAACTCTAGTATCAAATAAGAGAATCTGTACCCTAGTGGAAAGCAGGTAAAAAATACAGTGCGGTTTGGGCATAGTTAGGCCCTGGAATTCTCTACTTAGCCTGGATAGGAATCATCCCACTGAGGAATGTCCACAGAATTTGGTACATTGTTCTCCAGGGAACCAAGAACTAAAAAGATTTCTTTCCAGTAAACATGCCAGGTTCACCCTTGCCACAGACCAGTCTCCTGCTGCCCATGGTGCTGAGTACACACGGCTCCTCCCCGGAAGAGTCTCCTGCCTGTATCCAGGGAGAGAGCAGATGGACTGTGGAGGGGTGGGGATCCATGCAGCTGGTGCCAAAATAATAAAACCTTATTTTTCCTATAGCACTTAATACTGCCCTTCACACGGCAGATGCTCATTAAAATGTGTTGCATGGCATGGAACACAGGCTGCTAAGCCTCCCTTTGCTGCCTCTTCCCCTGGGCCAGCTAGATGGAGACCAAGATACAGCATCCACAACAGTCATGCTCCTTGGCTTCCAGAGGAAGCTCAGCTTCTTCCAGTCCTGAGTCCCGGGGTTGACAGAGGAACCGCAGCCAGCTGCTAGGCATTGGACCAGCGCTCTCCTGACACCTTCCTAGGCTCCGTTGCTACAGTGCTGCCTGGCTACTGCAGCTGCGAGTGTGGACACAGGGAAAAGCTGCTGTGAGTGCTCCTGTGCCGGCTTTGGCTCCGGCCCGTTTGGGGGCATTTTTCTCTCCATCAGTGAGCCTAACCCATCGGGGTACTATATTGGGTTGGGCAGCAAAGGTTTGTGGCAACAGTGAGCCTGCCTATGCTTGGCCTCATCTGCTGTGCCTATCACTTCTCCCAGGGACTCTGGACTCTGGAGGAAAGGAGGTTGGGTTGACAAGGAGTGGCAGAATAGGCTTTGAATATTGACAGCCCTCTAATTCAGAAAAAGACTATCCACCTTCTAACGCTGCCCCATCACATGCTGCGGTACTAACCATGGTGAGAGAGGCGTACTCTCAGTCCTAATGGGAGGTTATACTGGATAACTTTTCCAGGGAACAATATAGTCACATTAAACCAATACTTTAAAAAAATTAATATCCTGAATTCAAGGACCAATTCTTAAGGGGGAAAGAAATCATATTTGGAGCAAAGACTTAGGTACAAGGAAGTTTACCATAGCTTTATGTATAATATTAAAATCAAAACAAACCCCTCCCACACAACTTAAATGCCAAGGGGTAGAGATTAGTTAAATATATTCTAGTATATTCTGAAAGTGGAATATTTTACAATCTTTATACATCAGGTTTTCACAACCTATAATACAGGAAGATGCTCTAGTATAAACCCTATCTTTGGAAAATAAATGAAATTTACCATATTTCCTCATTTCTAAGACATTAACAACTAAAAGTGGCCCCAGAGCCTTAAGAAAAGTCTTCTAGGAAGAAATAATAATAGCACATTAAACTTACATCAATTGTAAAATGCATACCAACTTAGGAAAAACATTAGAAACATTTGAAGGTAAGAAATATGTGTCTTAGAAAAAATGTAGTATATCTCTGGAATTACTACTGATCTTTGTTTTATTTTTATGCTTTTTTGAGTTCTGCAAATCTCTAACAGTGTATGCAGTTGGGTTAGGGAATGCCTGGACCCACGTCTGATATTTCCTGCCAGGTGAAGTGGGCACCACACTGGTTTCTCCCTGCCCCTCACCCTCTCTACCCGATCTGAAGGAGCCACCGGATTGGTGAGTTTAGAAGACATACTGGACTTGGCAGCCCTGCCACTCCCTTTCCTCCAGGGAGCCCACCTACCAGCCAAGTCCACATCTTCTAGATCACCCCAGCTCAGGGGAGGAGGGTTGAAGGGCTGTTGTTCGGGGGGTTCAGTTTAGTTCTGGGGTTCAATATTAGGAAGCCCACATGCCTGCAGATATAAGGCCCCTTCTCCAATACCAACTTTACCAGAGAACTGGTCAGATTTGGTTTGCCAAGTGCCTACTTTTTTTGTCTTCTCAGTTTAAAACCCAAGCATGGAAGAGGGATACTATATTGGACTCTCAAAACTACCAAAAAATGGGTTGAATTTTCTAGTCAGAAAAAAATAGTTGTATAAAGAAGAAATCTAATCAAGCATAGTGAAGCCCCCTGAGAATGATGCTCCCCACTGAGTTCTGCCCAGTCTCTGCAGAGAGGAGAGGGGCCAGGGCATTCAGACAGGTCTCTCTGAAGACCAGGGAGCAAGCAGGAACCCCAGGTCAGAGATTCCCTCTCTCTCCTCTCTGTGCTTCAGCATTTCAGTTACAAACTTCCACTGAGAGAAGAATCTGCTTTTCCTCTCCTTGCAGCATCTCTTGGTTGCTAAGCAGATCCCCTGGGTAACTATGTGGGCATAAAACCTTGCAGAACTGCCAGGAACCTGCTTCATCCAATTGTCAAAGTGAAAAATGAAATCATTCCTCTCACCTGTCACTACTTTGCACAAAGCTTCCATTATTGAATGGTGATGGCCCAGAATGTTATTCTCACCTACCTGTGGGAATATAAATGAGTTTTGCAAATTTTACCCCCATGAGAGTGGGAGGGGAGGAAGTGGGTGTTGGGATCTCTCAAACTGATACTCTTGTGAGTCAATGACTGGAAAGAAGCAGGTGGAACAAACCAGCAGCTTTCTGTGCCCTTGGAAAAATGGTGCATCAGCCAGGTAAAGACTCACCTTATTAAAGTAGGCTCACAGATGTCCAGAAACACCTGTGATGCCAGACCTACCGAATCAGAATCAGAATCTCTAAGGGTGAGGCCAAGAAATGTGCATTTTAAAGAGACTCCTAGATGATTCTTCTGTGCACTATGTGCTTTGAAGTTTGAAACCAGTGGTATTTCTAACACAGATATATAAATAAATAATGCATTTAGATATTATAGGTTTTAGGCTGTATGTATATCTAGGAGGGAGGGGACACTATTAAAGGATGGTCACTTTTAACTGGGAGAGTAAGGGAAGTGTCGCTTTGAACTTTGAGCAGTGAGCAGATGTTCTCCAGGTAGAGGAGGAAGGAAAGTAGGACATCCTAGGTGGGAGAGCTGTTAGCCAAGATACAGCCATCTGAAGCTGGCCTGATGAGCTAAAAGTAATAGAAGATCACTAAAGCTTGTGTGTATGGTGTTAGGATGGGAACCATGGGTGAAGAGGGGATGAGGGACGGAGGATCTAGAAGTTAAGGAGCTAAGAATCTAACTTGTGGTTAGTGAGTGATATGATTAGATTTGCATTTTAAAAAAGTCACTCTGAGGACTTCTGCAAAAGATGGATTGCAAGGAGGCCAGACAGGAGGCAAGAAGATTAACTGGAGGCTGTTCTAGCAGCCCAAGCTGGGCCCAGGTGACGTGTGAGGGTAGCATGGTGAAGACCCTCGTCTTCCTTGGCCCTAATCCACTGGGCCACTGGTATCAGCACTGAACTCGATACCACAACTGCTCAGATATCACACCTATTTATGAAAATAATGAAAATGAATGGAGCTATTCATGAAGCACCAAATATGATGATAATGATTCTTTCCAAAACTTAACAAAATTTAAAACAGTCTCATGAAACTAGCTATAGCTCTTGGGCAAATCAATTAATTTGGTGCTTCTCAAAGAGGGGTGTATAATGGTGCTCAGTGTCACAAAGAGCCGTAAGATAAGAAGGGTGTATCTTTCAAGAAAATATGATTTCTTTGAATATTGGGGAGCATTATTTTTTATAAGCTCAAATGCAAGCATATCAGACAATGGCAGACCAGTCTGGACTCTGATGGCTCGTCCTGGGCTGTTGGCCCATCTGTGAAATACAGGGCTTGGTTTTTGTGACCTCTAAGTTCTTTTCATACTCCAATATACAATGGCTTTTTTTCTAACTAGTTAACATCCTCATATTTTCCCTCTAGATTTTAGAGAGATGTCATTTTTTATATTTCTGTAAGGTCACCCTCCTTAGTTCACATTCCTGCAGTTGGCAGCTTTTCACCCAGCTCTCTGACCCTTTGAAGCCCAAGGTGGCCCCCACCCCCAATGGCTCCCGCCTGGCAGTCCTGCACAGGCAGCGCTCTCTTCTGCTCCCACACCGTCTGTCTTCTCTAGAGTTTGTCACCTTCCTCATCTCTAATTTAAAAAAAGGAAGAGTGGGAGAGCAATAGAGACAGAGAAGTCCTTTTTTCTGAGAAGGGAGGAATCCTCCTCCATCTGACTTTTCCCTCAGTTACTGCTGGTTTGACATTCTTTCCCCTTGCTTCTGAGATGTCCCTCCCAAACTCTCATTTGAGGTTTAATTATTTTGCATTCAATGACTTTCCAGCTTTTGATTTAACATTTAACAACTTTGCCTGTCAGCCTCCCTTCCTCTTCCTCCAAATTTCTATAAGAGAGCTGAAATGAGTTTACCCCACTTGAAGTCATAACATCGCTTAGGGTGGAATTTTGCTGAAACAAAAATTTGACTGGTTTCAGCATGGGATCTAAGCCTGATGTTGCTGAGTGAGTCCATCATCTGCATTTTCCCAAACTTTTTACATAATTGTACACACACACCACTCTTAAAAACTGTATTTTTAGGAATTGGGCTGGGGATTGAACAATTTTGTCATGAAGAGAACATTGGTTTAAGACAGAAAACAAAGCATAGGGACAAGTAAATTCATCTCTCAATGGGGAGAAGCCACACTGTAAGAGAATTTTTATTTCCATTTAAAAAATCAAATGTAAAGTAAGAAATATGAAACCTCCAGTTTTCAGAAGTCTTTTTGGGTTATTAAGTGATAATATGACTAGGGTTCACCACAGAATGGCCTTTCAAAGATCAGTGAACAGGCAAGATCCTTGGAAAAGGATCAGTGTGAAAAAGCATTTGGTTATATATTTAGGGAGAAATAATTTAAATTATACTTACAAAATAATAATATCTGAGTTTTCTATTATGTCCCAGGAAGCATACACCATCATTCTGATCAACATCATTAATCATAGGGAAATGCAAATTAAAACCACAACGAGATACCTCAGTATGTCCACTAGAAGAGCCAATATGGAACCTAGGAGTCATTACAGGTTTATTAAAAAATTCATCTGGTTCAATTGCTGGGGCCAAAACTAAAGTGAATGTTTTGTATATTTAGGAAGGGTGTCAGAAACCAAAATGTGTGTGCAATAATGATAGTGCCAATAGTAGTGATAAAGATAATAACAATAGGGGGAAGAGAAGCTACTCTATTGTGCCTACTCAAGCGCCAAATATATATATATACACACATAAATCAAACATTATGGAGTAGAAGCAATAGGATAAAAAAACCACTAAGATAATTATTATCAAGTTCTGGATAGGGGAAAAAACAGAAAAGTCAAGACTTCTCTGTTTAGAGAGACAAAGGTATAAGGGGTTTTGATTAAAGTTTGTAAAACTCTGAAAGATTTTGGTAGGCTTCATATCAAAAAATAACCAGAGGAACTGATTCTAAAACATTGTAAGTAATAAAATAAGCATACATATAAAGTAAAAAAGTAATTATGATAATGTGGTATTGGCATACAGAAAGACATAGAGATCAATGGAATGGAAGAGAGATTTCACACATATTTGACCTATTGATTTTCAGCAGCAGGCTTTCAATGGGGAAAAGATAATTTTTTCAACAAATGGTGCTGAAACAACTGGTTAGAGCTATGTAAAAGGATTAATTTTGACCCTTACAAACCATATACAAAAATTTACTCAGAATGGATTATAGACTTAAATATAAGGACCAAGACTATAAAATTCTCGAAGAAAACATACGAAAAATCTTAGTAATTTTGGATTACTGTGACACAAATAGAAAAACAACAAACTGGACTTCCTCAGAGTAAAATTGTTTGCTCTTCATACAATACTGTTCTGAAAATGAAAAAGGCAAGCCACAGATTGGGAAAACAGTATTTCAAAAACATATACTGGCTGCAGGACTTGTATCTAAAATATATTTTTAAAAACTCTTACAGCAACTCACTAACAAGTCAAACAGTCCAATTTAAACATGGACAATTTATACACACACACGCACTATATACATATGTGTGTGTATATATATATATATGATTACTTAGTTTACTATTGACTATGTAAAATACAGTAATTCTTTCATTTGTCCAAAGGATCACCTAGTAGAAGCTTCTATATATGTATCATATACATATATATATATGTATATGATACTATATATGTATATGATGTATATATATGTATATGATATATATATGTATATATATATATATGTATGTGAATAGCAAGCAGCATATGAGAAAACAATCAAAATCATTAATCATCAGGGAAATGCAAATTAAAACCACAGTGAGATATCTCTATACATCCACTAGAATGGCTAAAATGAAAAGACTGACCAAACTAAATGTTGACTAGAATATGGAAAAATTGGAACTCTGTTGGTGGGAATCTTAAATAGTTCAATCACTTCAGAAATTTAGGCAGTTCCTTTAAAACTTTAAATTACGATTACCACATTATCCAGACATACCACTCCTAAATATTTACCCAAGAGAGACAAAAGCATCTGTCTATACATAGATTTGTATATGAATGTTCATAGCAGTTTTACTTGTAATAGCCAAAAGGTAAAAAATAACTTACATGCCCATCAATAGGTAAATAACCAAATGGAGTATATCCATACAATGGAATACCTGTCAGCAAGAAATAGAAAAGAATTATTGATACATACAACAAGGTGGATGAATCTCAAAACACTTAGGCTAAGTGAAAGAACCCAAAGAAAAAGAGGATATATTATGTGATTCCATTTATATGAAATTCTAGAAAATGCAAACCAATCTGTAGTGATAGAAGGTGGATCAGTGCTTGGGGCCAGGGTTGTGCAGGCAGTGGGAATGGATTACGAAGGGCACAAGGAAACTTTTAGGGTAATGGATATGATCACCATCTTAAGTGTGGTGGTGGCTTTATGGATGTGAATGTAAGTCAAAACTCATCACATCATATACTTCAAGTATGTGCAGTTTATTGAATGTCAATTATACCTCAATAACACTGCAAAAAAAATGGGAACCTTTAGAAGCTTCTACTAGGTGATCCTTTGGACAAATGAAAGAATTACTGTATTTTACATAGTCAATAGTAAACTAAGAGAAGTTTTCACATTCAGGCTCAAACTCTAAGTACTTCAGGTATGTGAATGGGTACGTTTTTGTTATTAAGGGGAGCTTAGGACTGTCACTCCTTCCATCCCAACTTCTCATCCCCACTCATGCCAAAAAGGAAAAGATATCTTTTGTAACAATGGCTGCTGCCAAAGATAGAATCTTAAGTGGGATAGACAAAGGTCCATACACAAGAGGCATTTATTGTGGTTTTGTGGATTTTTTAGTTCATTGTGATGATGATATCTCCTACATAGGTTCATAGGCCAAGACTCATCATTCTATGAATTACAACCTAGAGTTACTACAAATCAAAAAATACGGTGCACTTGTCATGTTGAATTGCTGCCAATCTCCCAGCAATCTGCTGTGAACTCTCAAAAGGCCATTTCCCTAAATCTTGTTCTAGGCATGAGGATCAATGGTGCTACTGCAATCACTCCTGTATGTAGGGTCAGCATTTTCCAGGCCTACTGTGAGACTCAGTTACGGCAGATGCAGCGCGAGGGCAGAACACTTGGAGGAAGTGAGGAGACCCAGGTTCCAGCCCAGCTTTGGGACTGGCTAACCAGGACCAAGTTCAATCACTGATTCTTTCAAGGATGCTTTTCTGTCATCTGTAAGTGGATGAGATCTGAGAGGAGGAAATCGTTTCTTAAGCACTCTGAACTCTTGAGAATGAAGGTGCTATATATACATAGGTAGAACTTGATATAATATCCCTCAAACCAGAAGACTTTTGAAAGCACTATTAATAGTTAGACTGGGGCAATGGGTGTATGCAAAGGCTATCATTTTGCACCATCATTCTGAGCTCAGGCATTGTTTCCAAATGCTAGACCAGAGCAGATAAAACTTCCATTAGCCCACTGCAAACTCAGAAAAATGAGGTCTGAAATGAGTTTTATTTTTTAAAAGTATTGTGAAATAATTCATGCAAGCAAAAAATTTATAATTTATGTATAAGGTATAAAGATAAAATTAACCATTGAAGCTGCTAAAAACTTTCCCAAACACATTCCCCTCCTTCTTTCCTAGATTTTATCATTATCCTGAATTTGTGTTTGTCATTAACTTGAATTTGTGTATATCATTCTCTTTCTTTTCTTAATAGCACTTCTAAATATATGTGTATCTATACATTATTTAGTTTTGCAGATTTAAAAAAATATGTAAATGGAGTAATTGTTCAGTATATATTTATATATATATATTTTTGCCTAACATGTTATGCATTGGGACAAATACAGCATCACTTCTGCATTATTCCTACCAAATAAAGAACAATCTGAATCTAATCATAAGGAGACATCAAGAAAAGCCAAATTGCAGAATGGTCTACAAAACAACTTTCCTGTAATTTTCAAAATGGTCAAGATTATGAAAGTCAGGAAGACTGAAGAATTGTTCCAGATTGATGAAGACTAAAGAGACATAACTAAGTGCAATGTGTGTTTCAGAACTATATACTATTCGGACCACTAATGAAACTTGAATGGGAATCTGAGAAGTAGATGATAATAATGTATCAATACTAATTTTCTAATTTTGGTGGTTATATTGTGGTTAAATAGGAGAATGTTCTTGCTTATAGGAAATATAAACATGAACTTTATAGGATCTAATTTTTTTCAAATACATAAATGTTCTGGTACCATTTATTAAATAGACCATCCTTTGACCACACTGATCAATGCCACTTCTATGGTATCTCAAGTTTCCATATATATTGGGTCACTATCTGGGTATTCCATCCCATTGGCCTTTCTGTGTGTTTCAGCCATAGAATCATGTTCATTTTTCTTGAAGATTTTGGTGTAAGAAAAATTAAAAGCCACTTACAATCAATTTGTATCATGATAGGGCTCAGAATTCTGCCCCAGCCCTCCCCCTTCCTTTTATCCCACATGTTAACCATCAAGACACTGCTTGCTTTCTGTTTCTCATACACACACCAAGCCTAGGAACCTGGATGCCATTTCTGGAGAAGCAGCCTTGCACCCCTTTGTCTTCTCAACAAACACACAGTCAGCAAGAATCTTGGCTCCTGCCTGTAGCTTTCTTATTGGTGATGTCCCCTTGGTTCTGGACCCCTCCAGGACATTCTATGCTTGGAAATAAAACACTCAGCATCTTTGAAAAGTAGTAGCCCTTGGTTAATACAGTGCTCACTGATTAGGAAAGCCTGTGAACAAGGAAAACAGACTATGAAGGCCTTTTCCGCCCTGGAGCTGTTAGGCCCCAGTGCGCAGGTGAGCTGGGGCCTTTTGGAGCCCCCTACCAGCCTAGGGGAGTAGTGCAGGTGGTCACCAGCAGCAGTGCCACCTGGGAACTTGTCAGAAATACAGCTTTTCAGGACAATTCCCCCACCTACTGAATCAGAAACTCTGGGCTTTAAGAAGCCCTGCAGGTAATTCTGATGCACTCAAGTCAGAACCACTGATCTAAGGGACTGGCGGCCTGGAGAACAGCCTCTTGCCTAGCTCTTTAGGGTACACAAAATGTGCTCAAATGTATAAAATTAAGTGTTTTCTGCAGCAAAGCCCCCAAGAGCCATCTGTGCACACAATCAGCACATGACTCATTGTAGGAGTCCCATCTCCTGAGCCCAGCTCAGATTTTTAAGCACCTGCTGGGAACCTTCCCCATTGATGTCTTCCTGGAATCTCAGACTCAGTATTGCTTCTCCCTCAACCATCAGCAGCCCCTATAGATGAATGGCATTGCCATTCCCCAGCCAGAAAACCCTGGTACCTTCTCCAAATCCTCCTCATCCTCACTCTTCACATACGGTCACCAAGTCCTAGTGATTCTAAATCTCCAACGTCCCTGCTTCTCCATGTGTAAGGGCTTTCTAGGTGTACTGCTTTTCATTAAGCACTTTTTGTATGCTACTTTATTTAATCCCCACAACAAACCTTGGAAGGCAATACTATTATCATTCCCACCTTACACGGAGGAAACTGAGGTTTAACAAGACAGAGGAGCTTTCCCAGAATGATCCAGCTGTGAAATTTCAAAGGCAGACCTTGAACTTAAATCTGTCTGAACCTAAGTCAAATTCTGAATTTTAACAGCCCCTATCTCCCAAAGGAGCTCTAAAACCAGGCCTCCATTATTAATATTTTCCTAGTGATGTTTTCTGTCTCGTACCCAGCTTCAGTTCATCCTTTATAATGCCTTCAGGGATCTTCCTAGGAAGAGTATGCATCCAACACTCTAAAATCTTCCATGAAACATCACTGCCTAAAGAACGACTCTAAACCCCTAGGGCCCACGGCCCTTCACATGCAGGCTCCACTTTCTTCCCTAATCTTGCCTCCCACTCCATTCCTCCAACCTAAATCACACACTGCACTTTGAATCTGCTAATGTTCCGTTCCTCACTAACCTCAGAGACCTTCACCAACCAACTGGACAGTGATACTCACCACTCAGATTCTCCTACTGTTTCATAAGATGGCAAATAAGGATCCCGGCAATATGTGTAAGTTGAGGAACATAATTTTATGATGGAATTAAGGAGCACCTCCCTTGGTGACCAATACATTGTATTATTTTTCACAGATACTCCATGCTGCTCCCTGGATGAGGATTATCTCTTCCCTAACCAGCTGACAGCAGACTTGGCCATTTGACTGACTTTGGCCAACAGAATCGGAGCAGAAGAGCCTTGGATCACTTCCAAGCAGAAGTTTTAAGAGCTAACGGGTGGTTCACTAAGTTCCTCACCTGCAGGAGATAGGAATGTTCCAGGTCGAGTATGCTGCGTCAGCCTGGGTCCCAAGGTAAAGATAATATGGGACGGAGCCACAGCCGCCCCAAAATGGACAAACATCAAACACAAGAGATCAAACTTTGGATTGTGAACTGTGAGGCCCTCCAGGGTTTTGTTGTTGAAGTACTATCCTGATTAAAGAAACAGATTTTTTTCCCCACTCTTCTTTAAATGGGACCAGTTAGCCCTATTCTGCATCCCTGGACAAAAAAGGCAGCAGAACTGGGCCACTGTGGTGGGTATGTCCTGGCTATAGAGAAGATTCTTGACCTGACCAAGTCTTAGCCCCTCCCTGGGCAAGTGACCAGATGGGACCTCAGTCTAGCCAGGCCGCAGTGTGGACAGGTGATCACTATGCCATCCATTAGCACTACATCCAGGAGATGAGCACCAGCTATGATGATGTCTTACCTGATGGGAGGGAACCAGAGGGAATGCTGTGGCCATGCCCCTTCCTTCTGGTGGGCTCCTGCTTGAGGAACTTCAGCGTTAAGAACTCAGTGTGGTCAGCTCGGGCAGCTCAGGCACTTGGGAAGAAGTTGATATGTGTTCCTTCTTCAACCTCAGCTGGCATACCCTGGAGAAGTCAGACCCAGAATGCTGAAAAAGAGACTGAGAGGGGTCTTCCCCTCACCCACTGTGGATAAAATGAGAGTTCCTGTGGCCAGGATTCTCACCAGGCCCTGGTTGACTAGATTACTGCACACCTGTGGGCAATACATGGCTGTTGACTCCATATAAAGCGCTCCACTCAGTGCTCTGGGCGTGACATGGTGGCAGGGCTGCAAGGCTGCAGGAGAGCAGAGCAGAGGCTGGAGTGGTGGCAGCGCTGAGGACAGAGGACCAGAGGACGGCTGTGTGGGACGGCTGTGCAGACAGAGGGGCCCAGAGGCAGAGACTGGCTTGCTGCCTGCAGACTCATTCTGAGTGAATGGGATTCTAGTGACTGACCTCCCACCTGGAAATAAAGTTGGGTATAACCCTTTCACCCCAAGAATGTTTTGCTGTCAATTTCTTTGGTCACACTGAATCCATAGCGAACTTGCCCAGGGCTGAAATGCATTGGCAAGACACCCACATACACCTGTCTTGGTTTATGAGGCTCTCCACACAGACTGGAGTTAAGCTCAGAATAAGCTGGATGACTTCTGGCTTGGGGCAGCTATCTGCTGGCTTCCTCAGGAGGGCCCACATGTGCTTTTCACCTCTCACCCAGTCATCTCCACTGCACTTCCTGTAATAACCAACCCAGGATTGCCTGTCACAACATTGGACTTGTTCCTGAAGGTCAGCTCTAATGACACATACCCCTTTTCTTCAGATGACTGTCAGCTTTCTTCTCATTCTGAAAAGCAGTGGGCACTGTGCCACATTCAGTTCTACAGCCCATGTCCACAGCAATATCCTTGAGTAGTCACAACATTTATCATAATGGAGCAAGAACATCCCACACATCCTCTCTTATTTTTTAAACTTAGCATTGATTGACCAAAGCCAATTTAACATACAATTTCAAAGGAAGCATGACATTAGCTTTAAGCTTAGTTGCTATGAGATTACCTAATTAAAATTTCAAAATCAGAAACCTCATATTAACCTGTTTGGCTCAGTGTAAACTTTGTACCCTTAAGACAGAATTATCATGAAGACTCAGGCTTGTATTCAGTCTTTAAGGAGTGAGGAGTAAGAATAATTCTATGACAAGCACTTTAAAAAGCTATAGTATCTTCTGACCCTTAGAAAACATTCAGATCCCACAACAATGTGGGGGATTTGCATTACTGAATGCAAAAGTTCAGTATTTAGCATTACTGAACTGTACCATTAAAAACAGCTAAGATGGTAAAATTGATGTTAGGTGCTTTTTACTACAATTAAAAAAAATTCAGGTCCAGCTAGATCTATGTAATGTGCCTTGTAAGGCCCCAGGACCTCTGAACCTGCATAAATTTGGGTGAGTCAAGCTGTCAGGAACACTGCCATCTGGAGTTGTGCTGTAGCTCAGTGGAGTTCTAGCTTTGCTCCATCCGTGTATTTGTCCGCATCTCCAGCTGGGACATTCACCTCACCGGGGGTGCTCTAAGCCCCACAGCCTGTATGTGAGTTCCCTGGGGCTGCTGTAACAAATTTCCACATACCCGCTGACTTAAAACAACAGAAAATTATTCTTTCAAAGTTCTCGAGGCTGGAAGGCCAGTCCCGGCGTCAGCAGTGCTGTGCTCCTTCCTACGGCTCTAGATTGTCCACAATCCTTGGCATTCCTTGACAGATAGATGCATCACTCCAACCTCTACCTCTACCTCCGCCTCCACGTGGGCTTCTTCCCTGTATTTCTTGGTCTCCAAATCTCCCTCTCCTTACAAGGACACCGCTCACTAGACTTAGGGTGCCCCCTATTCCAGATGTTAACTCCTGCCAGACACCATTCCACATCAGGTCATGTTCATAGGTACCAGGGTTTAGGACTTGAACAATCTTTTTGTGAGACAATTCAACCCACAACAGTACAGGAATATATTTTTTTTCCAAATTTCTTTGGCCAACACAAAAATCAGAGATTTTCAAAAGGAACATAATAAAGAAAATAAAAACAAACACAAACAAACAACACCAACAATAATGCCATAGTGTCTTGCCAATGCGTTTCAGCCCCAGACAAGTTCACTGTGGATTCAATGTGACCAAAGAAATTGACAGTAAAACGTTCTTTGGGGTGAGAAGGTTTATTAACCAACTTGTTCTCCAGGTGGTAGGTCGAATACTAGCATTTCTGCCTCCGCCCAGAGCACTGGGCCAAGCTCTCTATATAGCACAATAATAGCTTATTGCCTAAAGGTGTGGAAGCAGTAGCCTAGCAACAGGCCAGTTACATCATCACGTGGTTTAAGTTCAGTGAGGATCCTGGCCATAGGAACCCCAACTTCTCCACAGATAGAAAGTACAAAAGCATGAAAATGGAGAGGTTCACTCAAAGATTGCTGATGTCTGGCCATAGTTCATCTTTACTACTACTGCCCATGAAATTCCCCTGGGGAGTGCCTCCCAAAGCCTCCATTTCTGTCTCTTCCTTAGAGGGCTCCTACTCCTCCAGGCGTGGTGCCTTCCTCGATGTCTGTAGTGGTGGCTGAGCCACTCCTGAAAGGCATACAAGCCTCCATGCTTCTCCAGGAGCTCCCAGCTGCTCCACCACCTGCCTCAGCCAGAAACATAAGTGAACAACTTTCTCCCAGATGCTTATAATTATTGCCCAAGCACTGCTGTTTTAGATCCAGCACAGGACATTCATAGGCCCTTCCTCTGGGGCCAGATTTCTCTGGGCTGGCCCAGGAGGCGGTGGTAGGCCTGCAAAGTTAGAGAGCCCACAGTACTGGTGCTGTGGCTTAGGCTCCAGGTAGCCCCCTTTGAGCATTTCAAAGACCCTTTCCTTAAACCTTAAGGGATGTAGTTTTGACCTTGCTCTGAAGAATAACCCCCCATCTTTGTAAAGGTAAGTTAGAGCCCTCCCACCAAACCCTGCATTGTCCCAGCAACAGAGAGGGCCCCCTCTACCCCAGAAGGGGCTGTTCCCAAAACAGCAGATGAGCAGAGTGGCACCTGTGGCTCAGGCTGAGGCAACAGCAATTACTCTACAGTCGTCTGACGCACCCTTTAGAGTGGGAATTCCACCTCCCCCAGCTCTGCCTCTCCTTTTCTCCATCTCCCCTTTCCTTTACTGGCTGTAGACACAAAACTCATGGAGAACTGTGGGGTAAAGTATTTAGGAGCAGTTCCCTATCACCATCTCCTCCTGCCCCCCAGCAGTCAAGTCCTGTATCCCTCCAAAGCACCATGTTATTTCCATGTCATTCCTGGATCCTCTACAGCCTACAGAAGAAAATGGCAATGGCAAAATAAAGGGCAAAGGGGATCTGTGAACTAAAGAGAAAGCGGGAATAATGTGTTGAATACATTGCTTTCATTCTGCACTTCAGGTACAAGAAATAAATGGGCAAGTTTAATGCTGAAATTTTTTATTGTTTCCCCAGAAAGCCAATTTCAATTTGGGTCAAGTAATTTCTAATCTGTTGAGTTCTATTGTCATTAGGAAGGTAAATGATAGAAAAAAAATCAGTGAAGTTTATTAGAAAAAAGTTCAATAAATATATTTGTATTATAAAAGTGGTGTTATTGGCTTCTTAACTGCAGAATTGCACTTTAAAAGTACATTCTTCATGTTTTTTCAGGTTGTGTTTATATCTATTGCTACTTAACTCTGATGATTTGTTAGTTTCTAACAAATGCCCTTAAAATTTTGTATATTTAGCTCACAATTCCATTTCTAGAAGTTCAAAGAAAACAATGAGATATATGTGCAAATATTTTTGGACAAGGATATTCATTTAAAATAACCAAAAATTGGAAACAAATGTCCAGCATCAAAGTATTGGTTAAATAGATGATGAAACATATATTGGAATAAGTGGAATATTTAGCACATATTAAAAACTATACCATTAATAAATATGTAAGGATATTAAGGAAAATATATGTGTGTACACATTCATATACATACACAGACATCAGATGCAATTCTCTGGCTGCTATGTGACAAAAATGACACTGCAGTGCATATTGGGGGAAGGGGTCTTTCATACATGAAGCTGGATCAATTCTTTCTGCCATGTATTTTGAACTCTGCCTTGTTCCATATACAAACAAATCAATTATATATATATATATATATATATATATATATATATATATATATATATATATACACATACAGATATATAAATTTTATATGTGTTTATCTACATACACACACACATAACCTAAATGTAAACGCTAAAATAAAACAATAAAACTTTTAAAAAGAAACAGACAGGATCACGGGAAGATGGCGGCGTGAGCAGTTCAGAGGAAATCTCCTCCCCAAAACATATATATTTATGAAAATACAATAAATACAACTATTCCTAAAAGAGACACCAGTGGATGTAGTACAACAGCCAGGATACATCTACATCTGTAAGAACTCAACATCACATGAAGGGGGTAAGATACAAGCTGCAGCCAAGCGGGACCCAAACGCTCCCCCACCCCAAAACCTGGCAGGATGAAAGGAGTTGGAATGGGGAGGAAGTGAAAGCCCAGGACTGCTAAACAACCAGCTCTAGAAATCTGCACCTGGAATGCAGAAACAAGGTGCACAGGGTGCTGGATATTAGAGAAATGGAAAAGCAAAACCTGTTGGCAGTTCCCCACAACCGGTGCCCCGAGACAAGAGAAAAGTGAGTGCATTCTGCAAGTCTTAAAGAGACAGGGACCCTATAGGGGGACAAAGTTGTCCCGGCACACTTAGCCAGCAGCTGGGAATCCCGGGGAAACTTAGGCACCCTAAACCCCAGGGAGGCAATGCAGCTCTGAAGCCTGCCAGTCGTTCCTCCAACTGGTGCGGACCCCGACACACCAGCCGAATAGCGGGAGAGTGGCAGCGCGTGCTGGGGACGGCGGTGCCGGAAGGGACCGGGAGCAGATCCGTGTGCCAACAGTGCAGGAGGGGACCAGGAGAGGCTTGTGCAAGCCCACTGTGGCATGGATGAAGAGCCCAGGCGCAGCTCATGCGCACTGGTGGCAGTGGAGCCAGAGGAGCCTGGTAGAGGCCCACGCGCACCTGCAGTGGAGCCAGAGGGAGCAGCCGTGCTCCCAGCAGCCGACCGGAATCCCAGCCCAAGGCACAGCCACCCGGGCCAGACCCAAAGGCCGCTGCTGGTACAGAGCTGCCTGGCAGGGGCGCTGCTAGCATAGAGGAGCACACCTGGCGTGCCTGCCACTCCCTGCAGGGGGCTCCGTGCTGCTCTGATGGAGACCCCTCCCACAGCAGCTTAGGGGACTAACCTGGTGGCTGCTCCAGGAGTGCGGGTAACCGTCATAGGCAGCGGAGAAGGGCAAAGCATCCAGCAAGCAGGAAAGGACTTTCTTCTCCCACCTGACACACCCGCAACTTGCCTACAGCCACTGCTACCACCATGAAAAGGCAAAAAAATTTAGTCCAGTCCAAGATAGTTCAAACAACACCTAAGAAAGGATCTGCAGAGGCAGACCTAACCAGTCTCCCTGAAAAAGAACTCAAAATAAAAATCATAAACATGCTGACAGAGCTGCAGAGAAATATGCAAGAGCTAAGGGATGAAGTCTGGAGGGAGATTACAGACGCCCGGAGGGAGATTACAGAAGTGAAACAAATGCTGGAAGGATTTATAAGCAGAATGGATAAGATGCAAGAGGCCATTGATGGAACAGAAACCAGAGAACAGGAATGCATAGAAGCTGACATAGAGAGAGATAAAAGGATCTCCAGGAACAAAACAACACTAAGAGAACTATGTGACCAATCCAAAAGGAACAATATCCGTATTATAGGGGTACCAGAAGAAGAAGAGAGAGGAAAAGGGATGGAAAGTATCTTGGAAGAAATAATTGCTGAAAACTTCCCCAAACTAGGGGAGGAAATAATCGAACAGACCATGGAAATACACAGAACCCCCAACAGAAAGGATCCAAGGAGGACAACACCAAGACACATAATAATTAAAATGGCAAAGATCAAGGACAAGGAAAAAGTTTTAAAGGCAGCTAGAGAGAAAAAGGTCACCTATAAAGGCAAACCCATCAGGCTAACATCAGACTTCTCAACAGAAACCCTACAGGCCAGAAGAGAATGGCATGATATATTTAATGCATTGAAACAGAAGGGCCTTGAACCAAGGATACTGTATCCAGCACAACTATCATTTAAATATGATGGTGGGATTAAACAATTCCCAGACAAGCAAAAGCTGAGGGAATTTGCTTCCCACAAATCACCTCTACAGGGCATCTTACAGGGACTGCTCTAGGTGGGAGCACTCCTAGAAAGGGCACAGAACAAAACACCAACATATGAAGAATGGAGGAGGAGGAATAAGAAGGGAGAGAAGAAAAGAATCTCCAGACAGTGTATATAACAGCTCATTAAGCGAGCTAAGTTAGGCGGTAAGATACTAAAGAGGCTAACCTTGAACCTTTGGTAACCACGAATTTAAAGCCTGCAATGGCAATAAGTACATATCTTTCAGTAGTCACCCTAAATGTAAATGGACTGAATGCACCAATCAAAAGATACAGAGTAATGGAATGGATAAAAAAGCAAGACCCATCTATATGCTGCTTATAAGAGACTCACCTCAAACCCAAAGACATGCACAGATTAAAAGTCAAGGGATAGAGAAAGATATTTCATGCAAACAACAGAGAGAAAAAAGCAGGTGTTGCAATACTAGTATCAGACAAAATAGACTTCAAAATAAAGAAAGTAACAAGAGATAAAGAAGGACATTACATAATAATAAAGGGCTCAGTCCAACAAGAGGATATAACCATTATAAACATATATGCACCCAAAACAGGAGCACCAATACATGTGAAACAAATACTAACAGAATTAAAGGAGGAAATAGAATGCAATGAATTCATTTTGGGAGACTTTAACACAACACTCACTCCAAAGGACAGATCCACCGAACAGAAAATAAGTAAGGACACAGAGGCACTGAACAACACACTAGAACAGATGGACCGAATAGACCTCTATAGAACTCTACATCCAAAAGCAACAGGATACACATTCTTCTCAAGTGCACATGGAATATTCTCCAGAATAGACCACATACTAGGCCATAAAAAGAGCCTCAGTAAATTCCAAAAGATTGAAATCCTACCAACCAATTTTTCAGACCACAAAGGTATAAAACTAGAAATAAATTGTACAAAGAAAGCAAAAAGGCTCACAAACACATGGAGGCTTAACAACATGCTCCTAAATAATCAATGGATCAATGACCAAATTAAAATGGAGATCCAGTAATATATGGAAACAAATGACAACAACACAAAAGCCCCAACTTCTGTGGGATGCAGCAAAAGCAGTCTTATGAGGAAAGTATATAGCAATCCAGGCATATTTAAAGAAGGAAGAACAATCCCAAATGAATAGTCTAATGTCAGAATTATTGAAATTGGAAAAAGAAGAATAAATGAGGCCTAAGGTCAGCAGATGGAGGGACATAATAAAGATCAGAGAAGAAATAAATAAAATTGAGAAGAATAAAACAATAGAAAAAATCAATGAGACCAAGAGCAGGTTCTTCGAGAAAATAAACAAAATAGATAAGCCTCTAGCCAGACTTATTAAGAGAAAAAGAGAGTCAACACACATCAACAGATCAGAAACGAGAAAGGAAAAATCACGACAGACTGCACAGAAATACAAAGAATTATTAAATACTATGAAAACCTATATGCTATAAGCTGGAAAACCTAGAAGAATGGACAACTTCCTAGAAAAATATAACCTTCCAAGACTGACCCAGAAAGAAACAGAAAATCTAAACAGACCAATTACCAGCAACGAAATTGAAACGGTAATCAAAAAACTACCCAAGAACAAAACCGCCGGGCCAGATGGATTTACCTAGGAATTTTATCAGACATACAGAGAAGACATAACACCCATTCTCCTTAAAGTTTTCCAAAAAATAGAAGAGGAGGGAATACTCCTCAACTCATTCTATGAAGCCAACATCACCCTAATACCAAAACCAGGCAAAGACCCCACCAAAAAAGAAAACTACAGACCAATATCCCTGATGAACAAAAATGCAAAAATACTCAACAAAATATTTGCAAACCAAATTCAAAAACATATCAAGAGGATCATACACCATGACCAAGTGGGATTCATCCCAGGGATGCAAGGATGGTACAACATTCGAAAATCCATCAGCATCATCCACCACATCAACAAAAAGAAAGACAAAAACCACATGATCATCTCCATAGATGCTGAAAAAGCATTAGACAAAATTCAACATCCATTCATGATAAAAACTCTCAACAAAATGGGAATAGAAGGCAAGCACCTCAACATAATAAAGGCCATATATGGTAAACCCACAGCTAACATCATACTGAACAGTGAGAGGCTGAAAGCTTTTCCTCTGAGATCGGGAACAAGACAGGGATGCCCACTCTCCCCACTGTTATTCAACATAGTACTGGAGGTCCTAGCACGGCAATCAGACAAAACAAAGAAATACAAGGAATCCAGATTGGTAAAGAAGAAGTCAAACTGTCACTATTTGCAGATGACATGATGTTGTACATGAAAAACCCTATAGACTCCACTGCAAAACTACTAGAACTAATATCGGAATTCAGCAAAGTTGCAGGATACAAAATTAACACACAGAAATCTGTAGCTTTCCTATACAGTAACAATGAACTAGTAGAAAGAGAAATCAGGAAAACAAATCCATTCACAATAGCATCAAAAAGAATAAAATACCTAGGAATAAACCCAACCAAGGAAGTGAAAGTCCTATACACTGAAAACTACAAGACACTGTTAAGAGAAATTAAAGAGGACACTAACAAATGGAAACTCATCCCATGCTCCTGGCTAGGAAGAATTAATATCGTCAAAATGGCCATCCTGCCCAAAGCAATATACAGATTCGATGCAATCCCTATCAAATTACCAACAGCACTCTTCAATGAACTGGAACAAATAGTTCAAAAATTCATATGGAACTGCCAAAGACCCCAAATAGCCAAAGCAATCCTGAGAAGAAAGAATAAAGTAGGGGGGATCTCGCTCCCTAACTTCAAGCTCTACTCAAAGCCACAGTAATCAAGACAATTTGGTACTGGCACAAGAACAAAGCCACAGACCAGTGGAACAGAATAGAGACTCCAGACATTAACGCAAACATATATGGCCAATTAATATACGATAAAGGAGCCATGAACATACAATGGGGAAATGACAGTCTCTTCAACATATGGTGCTGGCAAAACTGGACAGCTACATGTAAGAGAATGAAACTGGATCACTGTCTAAGCCCATACACAAAAGTAAACTCCAAATGAATCAAAGACCTTAATGAAAGTCATGAAACCATAAAACTCTTAGAAAAAAACATAGGCAAAAAATCTCATGGACATAAACATGAGTGACCTCTTCTTGAACATATCTCCCCGGGTAAGGGAAACAAAGGCAAAAATGAACAAGTGGGACTGTATCAAGCTAAAAACCTTCTGTACAGCAAAGGACACCATCAATAGAACAAAAAGGTATCCTACAGTATGGTAGAACATATTCATAAATGACAGATCCGATAAAGGATTGACATCCAAAATATATAACGAGCTCACATGTCTCAACAAACAAAAAGCAAATAATCCAATTAAAAAAGGGAAGAGGAGCTGAATAGACAGTTCTCTAAAGAAGAAATTCAGATGGCCAACAGACACATGAAAAGATGCTCCACATCTCTTGTCATCAGAGAAATGCAAATTAAAACCACAATGAGATATCATCTCACACCAGTAAAGATGGCTACCATCCAAAAGACAAACAACAGCAAATGTTGGCGAGGTTGTGGAGAAAGGGGAACCCTCCTACACTGATGGTGGGAATGTAAATTAGTTCAACCTTTGTGGAAAGCAGTATGGAGGTTCCTCAAAATGCTCAAAATAGAAATACCATTTGACCCAGGAATTCTACTTCTAGGAATTTACCCCAAGAATGCAGCACTCCAGTTTGAAAAAGACAGATACACCCCTATGTTTATCACTGCACTATTTACAATAGCCAAGATATGGAAGCAACCTAAATGTCCATCAGTAGATGAATGGATAAAGAAGATGTGGTACATCTACACAATGGAATATTACTCAGCTATAAGAAAAGAACAGGTCCTACCATTTGCAACAACATGGATGGAGCTAGAGGGTATTATGCTCAGTGAAATAAGTCAGGCGGAGAAAGACAAGTGCCAAATGATTTCACGAATATGTGGAGTATAAGAACAAAGGAAAACTGAAGGAACAAAACAGCAGCAGAATCACAGAACCCAAGAATGGACTAATAGTTACCAAAGGGAAAGGGACTGGGGAGGATGGGAGGGTAGGGAGGGATAAGGGTGGGGAAAAAGAAAGAGGGCATCACGATTAGTATGTATAGTGTGGGGTGGGCACGGGGAGGGCTGTGCAACACAGAGAAGACAAGTAGTGATTTTACAGCATCTTACTACGCTGATGGACAGTGACTGTGAAGGGGTATGTTGGGGGGACTTAGTGAAGGGGGGAGCCTAGTAAACATGATGTTCTTCATGTAATTGTAGATTAATGATATCAAAATAAAAATTTTTTTTTAAAGATTATGAGTGCCTCTACTGTTTATACCATGCCATACATTGCTTCCCTTCATTCATTTTTGTTAATTCCCACTAAGATTTAGTCCAATGAAACTTTAAGGTTATAATTATAAATAGCTATTTTAAGTAAGGGAAATTCAAGGAAAAAAGATAATTAGAAAGAGTACTGAATGTCTGGTACAAAAACTCCACAATTGTGATTAAAAAGCTTAGGGGAGAAAGTCTCCTTTAAAAGGACAAAGCAGAGTGGAGTCCCGCTTGCTGTGCATGCGCACAATCGTTACTACTACCCCTCGGGCCCTGCCCTCCGCGCGGTCGCTCAGGTTGTTTGGCGTTACCATGGAGCTTCAAGGGGCCAACAAATGCGGCTCGTTGCCCGCGCAACCGGGGACGACCAAACCGGACAGAGGTGGTGGCAGCGGTGCTAATTGCTGAGATGGTGTCCAACCCTGTGCACGGCCTGCCCTTTCTCCCGGGCATGTCCTTTACGGACTCCACGAAAACAGCATTTCATAGAAGCCAGACGTTGGGCTACAGGGAATGGCTATGCGATTGTTAGACGTCCAACAGTTGGGATAGGTGGGGACTGGCTCCAGATCAACCAGCTGTCCCAAGCTGATGTGGATGAGTTGGCCAATAAGGCACCAGTTCTAACTTATGGCCAACCTAGGCAGGCCCCACCTGCCAGTTTTATTCCTGCACATGTGACTTTTGACAAAAAGGTCCTGAAATTTGATGCCTACTTCCAGGAAGATGTTCCCATGTCAACTGAAGAGCATTACAGGATCTGTCACGTGAACATTTACTACTGCCTAGAAGATGACAGCATGTCTATCATAGAGCCTGTTGTGGAAAACTCTGGGATCCCTCAAGGCAAGTTAATCAAATGTCAGCGGCTACCCAAGAATTACCAGGGAGACCATTACCATTGGAAAGACCTAAATCGAGGAACAGACATTACAATTTACGGCAAAACTTTCCACATTGTTAACTGTGACCGATTCACACAGGTGTTTTTGGAAAGCCAAGGGATTGAATTAAATCCACCAGAGAAGATGGCTCTCGATTCTTGCACTGAACTCCGAAAACAGCCTCTCCGTAAATATGTCACTCCATTGGACTTTGATCAACTCAAGCAGTTTCTCACCATTGACAAACAAGTTCTTCGATTCTATGCAATCTGGGATGATACAGACAGCATGTTTGGGGAATGTCAGACCTATGTCATTCATTACTATCTTATGAATGATACAGTGGAAATTCGAGAAGTCCATGAACGAAATAATGGGAGAGATCCCGTCCCACTCCTGATGAACCGCCAGCATGTACTTAAGGTTTTAGTGGAGAATGCAAAGAACTTCCCTCAATGTGTGCTGGAAATCTCTGATCAAGAGGTGTTGGAATGGTACACCGCCAAAGACTTCATTGTTGGGAAACCAGTCACTCTCCTTGGGAGAACTTTTTTCATTTATGATTGTGACCCATTTACTCGACAGTATTACAAAGAAAAGTTTGGAATCTCCGATTTACTGCGCATTGACGTGAGCAAGAAGGAACCTCCTCCTGTAAAACAGGAATTGCCTCCCTATAACGGTTATGGATTAGTTGAAGACTCTGCTCAAAATTGCTTTGCTCTCATTCCAAAACCTCCAAAAAGAGATGTTCTTAAAATGCTGATGAATGATAACAAGGTCCTTCGTTATTTGGCTGCACTGGAATCCCCCATCCCAGAAGACAAAGACCACCGATTTGTTTTCTCTTATTTTTTAGCCACTGACACAATCAGTATCTTTGAGCCTCCTGTTCACAATTCTGGTATCATTGGGGGGCAAGTGCCTTGACAGAAACAAAGTTGTTAAACCATACTCTTCTGTGGAAAACCCTGTCTACTATGGCCCTAGTGACTTTTTCATTGGTGCTGTGATTGAGGTGTTTGGCCACCGCTTCATCATCCTTGATGCAGACGACTATGTTTTGAAGTACATGGAGAGCAATACTGCCCAGTTTTCACCAGAACCACTCTTGTCAATTCAGAACCATATTCGTAAGCAAGAAACTCCTGCACTAGATTTGGAAAGCAAGCAAACTGAAGAGGATCCAGGCGGGCAAGAACTGGAAGCATTAATAGATACAATCCAGAAGCAACTGAAAGATCATCCATGCACAGACAGCATTCACGAAGCATTTCAAGTACATGACAAGGAAGCATCGGGATATGTGGACAAAGAGACATTCTTTAAAATCTGTGACTCTCTTAACCTCCCAGCTGATGATTCCTTGATTAAGGAGCTGATCAGGATGTGCTCTCATGGAGAAGACAAGATCGACTGCTATAACTTCATCTGTGCATTCTCAAACTGATCTAGCTGATGAGAGAATGCAATACAATTTTTTGAGGTTGGACCTACACTTTGAAACTTCTTGTACTCTTTGCAAAGGCATTTACCAAGCTCTTGAAATTAAAAAAAAAAGACAAAAAAAAGAAACATACAAAAATATCTCCATGACCATAGGCTGGAAAAGCTCTCTTAAAATTGAACACAAAAGCCAACCATAAAGCAAAAGAAGATAAGCTGAATCTTACTAAAATAAAAAACTTCTGTTCATCAATAAGAGAGTGAAAAATTAAGCTACAGAATGTGGGGGAGGGGGTGTTTGCAAAGTATACATCAACAAAGGACTCAGATCCAGGATATATGCAGAAAACCGACAAAAAAAGATAGACACAGACAAATACATAACCCAATGGGAAAAAATGGGCAATTTTAACAGAAACTTAAAAAAATATGCATCAAAATGGTCAATAACTATAGGTCAAGGTGTTCAGCTTCTATAACCATCAGGAAAATGCAACGTTAAACCACAATATGCTACCACTGTATCCATCAGCATGGTTGAAATGAAATAGACAAATATACCAACTGGTAGCAAGGATATGAAACAACTGAAACTCTCATATGGTACTGGTTGGAGTGTAAATTGGAACTTACTTCAGGAACATTTTGGCAGCATCTGCTGAAGTTGAACATACGTGTGCCATGACCCAGCAATTCTATTCCTAGGTATTTACCCAACAGCAAGTGTATACATATTCACTAAAAGATATGTACAAAAATGCTCCTAACAGTACTACTTGTAATAGCTCCAAACTAGAAACCACTCAAATGTCCATCCAGAGCAGAAAGAATAAATTGTAGTATGTTCATAAATTACACTACTATACAGCAAAGAGAATGAACAAATGTTACACACAATAGCATGGATAAATATCATAGTGAACAGAAGACACCAGAAATAAAGAAAAAAACACTGTATGATTTCATTCATATAAAGTTCAAAGACAGACAAAACTAATGTATGGTTACTTTCAGACTGGTTACTTAAGGAAGTGGTAGTAACTGGGAGGTAATTATTATAATGTTCTTTTTCTTGATTATACATACAACACATGTCCACACACGTATTAATATCCTACATGTCTATGCATTTACCAGCTTTTACAAAAACTCATCATGCTATAAAGTTGTGATGTGCTTTTCTGAATGTATGTTATATTTCAAAAGAAAGCTATTTAATGGCTTAAAAGGTAGAGGTTTATTTATCTCAAGCAACAAAGAGTTTAGATGTAGGCAGTAGAGAAACAGAATGGTGTCTCAACAACGACCTTGAGAATCCAGGCTCCTAGCCTCATCCATGGCATGTGAATTTCATCCTCAGATTTGCAAAATGCCTATGACACCTCTAGGCATTAGAGGAAGGCAGAAGGAAAAGGCCCAAAGCCAAAGAAAATACCAAGTCTAAGTATGCAGAATTGTGAATACTTTTTACATGAGTCATCATAATTATCTATAGTTTTCAGAAGTTCCATAATCATATGTATTAATGCTATTTTCAAAAGAAAGCTCTGCTAATTGGATGCGAATAAAGCAAAATCATGTTCTTATTTTGAACTTCAACCCCTAGAAAGCTAATTCACAAGGTCTCCCATTGGGCTGAATAATTGCAGAATCCCTCTAATGCCTGTAGAGGGAGAAAAGTAGCCCTGAACTTATTGTTGGGCAGGTACAGAACAATGTACTCCTTGATTCTCATATTATGTGGTGCATACAAAGGCCTTGCGTGGGGGCCCCTAAATGCTGTTCTTTGGGAGCAGAGGTGTTTCTGACCTGAAATGACTTGGGGAAAATGGCAGCATCCCACACAGCCAGGGTTTGGTGTGTAGGTGTCTGCCACTGCTGTTCAGCTCTCAAATGCATATTTTATCCATTTTCTGGAGCTCTGCAGGGTAGAATTAGCTCAGAATAATTAAAGAGAAATGTAAATGAAGAAATGAGCTTGGTTATAGTTTAATTCACTAAAAGAAGATGAAAGTAGAAAGCAGTATAAATTATATTTCAACAGTTGATATCCTCAAAGATAACATAGATCAACAATTTTTTAAAGAAAATGACCTTTGAAATAGCATGTGTTTTGAATGAGTCAAATTTATTCCCTCTATCTGAATGATAATTCTTGGCCCTTAGGCTTCAGTCCTGCACTCACCTTCAGTCATTACTACCTGAGAAAACTTGGTTACCAGCAAACAAATTCCTTGGGAGCTTCTGCTTGAAGGACAGACATTTTCCCCACTCTGACTTAAAATCCAAGAACCATTTAGAGATAGCACTCACATTTTTCAGTGAAGAGAAGTGGGAAGTTGATACGTACTAGTTATGAATTGTGAGAAGGGCAATTATGTTAAAACCTCTATGATTTTCAGACTGCATTTTCAACAATTTCCCACTTGTATGAGGCACTAAGCTAAAATCTGGGGTATCCAGGAGCCCTTCACAGCCACACCCTACATCATCCCACAGTCACTCCCCCACCACACTCCCTGGCTATACTGATCTCTGAATCGCTCTAAGGCATCAGGCTTTTTCTTACCTCCTCATCTTTAGATCTGGAACATTCTCCTCTTCCCTCCTCCTGTCCTCACTCCCCTCAATCGGGCTAACTTCTCAGCCATCAGGTCTTAGCTCAGACATTTCTTCTAAGAAAGCCCACCTAAGTCTTCCCAAGTTCCTCTGCCTACAATTTAAGTTAGAACTTCCTTCCAATGAATACACTTAAAAGGGCACAAAGAGACAAAAATAAAATGTCTTTTATGACTGTATCTCAGGAGTCTCGCTTATTCAAACTGCTAGTGACTAACAGTTATTACTATTTGGTCACAGCAGACAGGTACATTCTCTCCCTTCTCCGTAATGCCGTGATTCTTCTGGTCTCCATGCTGGCTGTAAATACCTGTGTAGGGAGGCGTCTCACTCCCCTTGGTTCCCTGCAGGAATCAGTATGTTGTTCTGACATGGTAGACATTAAAGAATATATTTAAATTGAGTATAGTCAAATATAATTACACTGAATTGACTCTAAATTAAATTGGGCCCCAAGCTTCCCCCATGAAGGAATTTATATTCAGTCTTCCCAGCTGTGTTTATGAAAAGTTATTGAAGTTCATAGTAAATATGGAAACAATACAATTTTCCATGACAAATCAAGGAAAACTTTAAGTCATATAGTGAAGTTGGTGCCTTAATATCAAAGCATTTTTATGGAAATGAAAACTTGGAAGACAATTGAATATCTATCAGTAACAGACTGGGTAAGTTGTTTAAGATCCCTCATTCTGGTGGACTCCAACAGGGAATGAAAATAGTGAAGTGAATCTGTTTGTTGGTATGAAAGGTTCATAACACAACTTTAAGTGACAAAGTCAGATTATGTAACAGTGATTTGATTAACATTAAAAAGTATGTGCATGTGTGTTTGTGTGTGTGTGTGCATCTGTGTGTGCGTGCGTGTGTGTGTGTGTATCCACAGGGAAAAGGAGAAGAAGAGCCTGGGAGGATACACACCAAATGTTAAATCACTTCTCTCTGAGTAGAGGAATTAAGGATAATTTATCTTTTGTTCTAAATACTTTTTTCTAAATTTTGCAATGAGTAAAAACAGGAAAATATTAAACTTTTATTGCACATACAGTGGTTGTGGGTAGCCTAACTACATGCCAAGTGTTTGAGGTTTGAGGACATTGTGTTATTCTGAGAGGTACACTAAGCTCTTTCATTGTAAGAATTCCCTGCATTGTAAGTGAATTAATAAACTCTTTGCTATTGTTATATGCCAGGCACTCTGCTAAGAACTACATATATTACTTCTTTCATTTATATGTCACAAAAAACCCTTCCCAGCTTTATTTTTCTTTATAGTACTTATCACTTTCTGGCACTAAACAGTTTACTCATTTATCTCTACTGTATGTTGCTCCTCTCACTGGGACAGACACTTCCTGAGGGCAGTGACATGTGTTTACTCTGGTTATTGCTAGATCCCTAGTACCTACAGCAGCGCCTGGCACCATAGTTAGTGCTCAGATGAATGAACATATGGACCTTATGACATAATAACTGGTGCTATCACTATTTTACAATGAGGACTCTAAAAGAGGCTGAACAATTTGCTCCAAGTCACAAAAATGAAGCAGAGCCATTTCCCAGCCCAGATCTACACGATTCCTAGGTCTGTATTCTGAACCACTCTCTCTCATCAATTACAACAAAATCTTGAATGAAAGTGTTCTCTTCGCCCCATGTGCAGTCAATCCATGGAAGAGTGAGATATCACATGAGAACTCACAAGTATGTTTCCTCTGACTAACAGATTAAGTAAGATCTTCACATAATAGATGATGGTCTGTCATTTGCAATAGTCATCATAACAAGCACAATACCTTTCAGATCAAAAGCAGGAGGGTCAGGGCCTAGAAACAGAATCCAGTATTCACTAAATGAAGAAGAAAACAACAGCCTAGAAAACAGTCTTAAGGCATAAAAAATTTTGATTGTGAACATAAGAAGTTGGACTGAATAGATAAGCACCCTTACAGGATGAAGATTTCTCGGGGAAGCTCAGTGCTGATGCAGGAAGAAAGTTCTCAGAGCAGCGAACCCATGAGTGGCTATGGACCTTTACTAGTGCTGGTCCTTATGATCATCCACCTAAGTTGGCTTGATCACCAAACAGTCTTTTGGCTATCATGGACCTTTCCACATGAAAATATGTCAATTCTCCTGAGCATGTGGGATTTGAGAGGTAAACAGCCACAGGGAGTGTGTGCAGCCCAACACCAACCTTGGTGGGTGCGTCCAGGTCTTGGAACTCAGGGGCCTCGAGGGAGAATCCTCCTACCAGCAGACACTGTTCTCCAGTCCCTTTGGTAATTTGACTTCTCACTATAAATTAAGTGATTGGCATTCAAAATTATTAATGAAATTTTTGTGGGTTTGATTAATGTGGGTGAGTCCTTGTGGACCTGACAACCTTTGGGAGCTCTAGCAAGCCCAGTTGCTAGACCTTCAATGGGAAAATCAGCCTGATTGGTAATGGCAATTTTATCCCCAATATACGTACAGGCATACAGATGTCTATATACAGATATATACACACAGTAACACATATGACAACATACAGATGCAAACACACACACACACATACTTATGAGAACCTGTTTGGCCAGGCAACCACCCTGGATGACATCATTACTCATCTTCTCTATAACTGCAAAATCATGCAGTTGAAAGGATATGAAACATTTCCTTCAGATATCTTGTATTTCTCCATCTTTGGTGGTTGCCAACTTTTCGTTGAGGGCATGCAAAAATCAGCCCTGGTACAATAGCAGTTTACCCCCACAGTTCTGCACTAGGCTGATCCCAGGGGCAGTCAGTCAGCCAGGGGCTGCTCCCCTCGAAGAAGGAAGTGAGTAGGGCCACAGGGTTCCTGGACAGAGCTGAGAAGGACACAAAGAACACCCTTTAGTCTCTCCCACCTACACCAGGCCCTTTCTCCGCAGGAGCTGACAGCTGGCAAAGGACAGCCCAGGGGTCCTAAATAGAACATCCTGTTTAATATTGAAAAACATAATACCCAAACATTCGAAAAGCCAATTCTCTGAGACTGCCATTAAGCCTACTCCTCACAGCTGTTACTCCTTGTTAGCCCACCAGAATGTAAGCTAAAGCCTTCAAGGCCATTATGACCTGGTCCCCAGCTTCTCTCTGACTGGGGGTTCACAGCATTCTCTCCTCCAGCCCCACTGGCCTCCTCAGCAGTCCTCTGACACACTGCGTGCTGCTGCCTCAGGACCTCTGCCCTTGATGCTCCTTCTGCATAATTACTCTTCCCCTACTCTTGTTCCTTCACTTCATTTAGCTCTTTACTCAAATACTAACTTATCAGGGACACTTTCCCATAATACCTAAAATAAAGAGCAGCCCCTATCTCCTATTGCTCTTTATTCTCTTATGCTGATTCATTTTTCTTCCTAGTTCTTATTCCCACAGACATACCATATACGTGTTTATTATCTGTCTTCCCCCACCAGAATATAAGCTTCTTGAAAGCAGGGATTTTTTTCTGACTTGATGACTGCCATTTCCCCAGGGCCTAGAATAGTGGCCAGCCTACAGTAAGTACTCAATAAACATGTACTTAATAAATGAATTGCAGTTCTCCTTCTTCATTTTCCTTTTTCCTAATTATTTTATCCTTTGCCTCCAAGGTTATAAAATCCTCAGCTAACATGTTGACTTTAGAAGGGTGTCATTCTCCTTGAAGTGCTTAGCATGCAGTCAAGTCATCTGCAGTGTCAGGGTAGCCCAACATGAAGTCTGAGAGCTCAGGGTCGGCTGAGAAAGGATTTTTAGTCATTAGCTGGTTCCATAGAAATTCACTAAAGGGAAAACATTAAGGGGATTCTAAAACCATTTTAAGGGGTAATGGCCAAATCCATCTTCGGAGGGGTGTTCTTTGGTTTAGGAAATTGCTTTAATAGGCCTTTTAGTTCTGCAAAGAGAGGCCTAGAGTCTGGGCAGGATAGAAGAGGCTGAAATAGGAGGGAAAAATTTTGCTCTCATTCTATTATAAAAGATGTCTATGTTGGTAAGAGAGGTTTTATAATTTGATGTTTTCTAGTTCTACTGACCGATCTGAAAACAAAGTTGGAACAGAAGCTAGAAACTTAGGGTGGAATAGAGAGGTTAGTCTGCTCAGCATGTAGAAGACTGGGCTGAAGAAGAGAAAATAAGGGGCTCCTAGCAATGGTGGATGCTTCACAGTTAGCTTTATTTTGTTTCATGGTCTAGACCTCTCCCCCATTAGCCACAAGTCTTCAACAAGAGCCATGTTTGCTACTACCAATGTGAGCTTTGGGTTAACGCTGCCATAAGGAATCAGTGGAGCCCTGTGCCAAGCTCTGGGGATGCCAAAGGCTAAAGGGGCCTCGGGAAGCGTGAAGAGGTGGTGAGCAAGGTGGCTGGAGGTGAGGGAGGAGAACTCAGAAGCAGGAGGTCAGAGATGTTAGCCAGAAGATTGTAGCCATCTACAGAATGTCTTGAAATTTGGGATAGGAAACAGAATTTCCTGTCATCAATATGACACCAGTATTTGGATAGAAAAGGAAATGGAACTCTGAAAGAAAGGGCAAGACTTAGGGGCCCTGAATCACAAAACTAGGACTTGAATCTCAATGGCCATCTACTTTTCAAACTTCATTTAACCATAGAAATCTTTTCATCAAATAATTATATAGAAATCAATGTGTAAAATAGGTCAAGGTTGAGCTGCTGTGATGAAAAGGAATAAGGGTTTGAGTTTATGCCCACTTGGCTCTCCCACTGGATCACCTTGGAGCCACACTGACCCTCAGGCATCTCTGTGGAATCCCAGGACTCCGGGAACACAGTATAAGACCATGGATCTAAAATCCAAAGCAAGAATATACTCTTTAATATTTCAGACAGTTGACCATTCAACCTGACTCTGAGTACTCATTACCTGCTGAGCAGCATGTCCATTAGCCAGCTGTCACTGATGGGGTGTTTATTCTTCCTTAAACTGAATTCCTCAACCCTGGGACTTCTGCCCACTGGTCCTAGGTTAAAAGTCAAAATAAGCTTAATTCCTTCCACAAAATAGTTCCTCAAATCCCTGAAGACCCATTATATCCTTCAGTAAGTTATCTTTACTCCAAGTTATTATGAATCCTCTATCTTTCTCAGTTATTCTTACAGTTCATATACTATTTGGGGATCTGAAATGTCTGATATCAGTTGGAAAAACAAGCTCAGCACAGAAGGGAAATTCACTTATGACCAAACTACAGACACAACCGCATACACTTTGAGAGTAGTAAAGGAAAATGAGAGGTGTGATCTACTCTGAAAAGAGCTCAGGACATGTGTTTCCCTCCTCATTCACCTCAGGATGTGCCCGGGATCACCCCTAACAGTCATCAGACCAGGGACTGGGGGAATGGCTCTCAGGGGCAGAGGCACTCAGCTCTAACATTATTCCTGAAACATTCCGCAGCTGCTGAGCTCAGGAATGCAGGGCAGGAAGTGCCTAGCATGGGTTCATTTCTGCTAGCCTCAATTGACCACATGTGTATCCACAAGCTACTGATTCTTGGTTAACGCCATGGAATCTATTAACCAAAAATAAGTACATTCTGTAGCCACGGATCCATCGTTTTATCAGTCTCTCAGTATTCCTTAGTAAGAGCCAGCAGGTTTAGGATTTGCACTGGTTTGTGTGGAGCCTGTTGGGAGCCGGGCGGTGAGTTGCAAAGGTTAAGGCCAGTCGCAGAGCGAGGAAGTGCCTATGCAACACACGCATGTAGGAGGGCCCTGCCCGCCACCAGCAGCAGGAACAACTTGGGCTTCCTGGTACCACATGGAGGTGTGAGCCTGCAGACAGTGTGCCCACTGTGCCGCCCAGCAGTGGGAGGGCCAAGGAGCCTGACCTCCAGACACAGGGCTCCTTCCACAGCCACCAGGCCTTCCTGCGCCAGGCTTCACTGCATGGTTTGCCTGTCGCGAAGCTCTTTCATGAGTGTAAACTGAGTCTTGTTCAGCAACTGAATACTTGAGATGATTAGCAGAAAATTAACACAGTAAGGATGCGAAGTGAGTTCCGAAACAGGCCCCTCTGACCTGGATGCTTCTGACGCTCTGGAGAGGTTTGTGTTAATGCCTAAAGCACACAGTTTTGTAAGTCAGTGTCCTGTGTGATATTTCTGATCTGTTGGATGTTCTGCAAGCACCTCCAGAGGAACAACAGGGACACGTTCTGATTTGCTCCACCAGAAAAATACTTCTGCCTTTGACAAAGAACATATCTCTCCTGAGTTGCCAGGTGTGCATGCAAACAGACAAGGACCACAGTGTCAATCCTCATTTCTTTCTCTTTTTCCTGCAAACTCCTTATTTTGGCCCTGTGCCTCTTAGAAGAAGCCTTCTGGTTCCATGTATGAAAGTCTTTTCTCCACAGACAGAATGTTATAGACTTTTCTGAATCCTAATTAAGGTCACTGGTATTGAAGAAAGAACCAAAGGTGATCCTGTGACACCATCGACAACAAAACAGAAGTTTGGGAAGGAAGTCAGTTTAGAAGGAAAGAGAAGGTGTGCATCTGACTGTATGTCTGCACAGTTATACATACCTATGTGGGAGTGAGGGAGAGTGTGTGTAGACATGTAATTTTCACACACCACATGTATGTGGAAAATACAATCTGTGATACAATTTGAAACAAAATGTAATTATTTTATTCTCTGAGCTCAGGATTTAAGCTATATTTAAATGCACACTCTGCCACCTGCCGGCTGTATGAGCAAGTTATATAACTGCTCTGAGACTGGTTTCCTCATCTGTAAGATGGCAATGATTTTTACTGTGCAAGGTTCTGATGAAGATTAAAAGAAGAAAATGGCTGTTCCATAATGTTATTAAACTAATAAACATTGCTGACAGATATCCTTTTGACCAAAATCTGCTGACTTCCTTTCCTTTCTCTGAGGGTCTGTGTTGTATTGAAGGGGAAGAACAAGGAGGAAAAATGGCCTCAGAGAAGCAGGGCCAAGGAGGAAAGAACTGCTTGTGGATGTGGGGAAAGAGTTGGCTTTCACTTTGCTCTACTTGTCTACACTGGAATAATCGCCTAGGAACCAACAAGGAAATCTCCCATCATCAGCAGGTAGAGGTAGCTGAAACGTGGATCTCCTGACCCCAGACTGACCTTCCATTGTCCACTTGCCATGGAGTCAGAGACAGGAGGGCCACTCACAGTGGCTGGTGGAGGGCTGGCCTCAGAGGATCTCTAGAGTCCCTTGACAGGGTGTTTTATAAACTACAGAAGGCTATGACATTTCATATGCTTATAATCTGATGTTTATAGTTACCCTGAGAAAGGCATAACTAAAGAATCTGAGTTGCCCAAGTCATCACCTAATAAAACCTGCATCAAGATTCAAACCCAGTTCTTTGCATTTTCATGGCTCTCTCCTTAGCACCAGAGCTGCTTGCACTCCATGGCAGACACTGCTGGTGCCCTGCCCCAGTACTCCCAGCTCCCAGCCAGCCCCCTGGGTGCAGCCGCATGAGACAGTTGTCAGCACGCTGACAGCTCTATGTCAGGCACCTTTGTTTTTCATTTCCTTTTGTCTGAGGGCTTTCTTGAGACCATGGGAATTTGCAAGGAACACAACCTGGAAATGTGGGGGTGGGAAAGTAATTCTCCCTGGGGCAACCCTAAACCAACAGGGGTTAGACAGGCGTGGTGAAATGCCAACATGTGGCATGTTCCATGTGGTTTCCGGGGGTTCCCCCAGGACAAGTGAGACCCCATTGCTCACAGTAATAACAACCCACTCATCTAGTATGTCCTCTATCGGCTCTTTCCCTTCTTGTCTCACTTTCCCCACTTCCTCACGTGTGCTTCCCCAACTACCTCTTGTGTAAACAACCAGCACTGTATCTTGAGGTCTGTTGGGGAGGAACCCAAACTGAGACAAACTCTAAAATTCATTAGTTACTGCTACTGTTGTTACTGTTTTTAATTACACTACTTTCCCACCAAAAAATAAAAAGTAATAATGACTATGGGTTGCTGATCAGTCAGAACCTGATAACACTTTTAAGGTCTGAAAAAAGAGAGACTTCTTAACAGAAGAGTAAATCATAGCTCCTATTTCACTAAGTATCCATCTTGCCAAAAGCTGCTGTAATTTTAAAGCAGAGTGGTCATAGCTTTACAGGGCATCTATTTATGTAGTTACAGATCCAGTTTGAATTTTCTAGCTATTAAACAATAGATTTTTGAATATATCCCCAGAGCAGGATATTATTTCTCAATCAAGAAACAAAAACTGAATTCATAATGTTAAAAAAATCTATAAATATGATCAAATTATTTATATTAAACATGAGGCAATCATATCAACATGCATTCTAGATTTATCAATATATTTTAGAAGGCTTTGAGACATTTCAATAATGTCTGAAAATGACCATTTCATTTGGCAAAAATAGATTCCCAGCTTTCTGCAGTTGACTGTAACTATGGGCTGAAAGTGTTTAGATTTTAAGGCATGTATGTAAAATTCTTAAATGAAAATTAGTAGTAGTGCAACCTACTCAAATGTGATAGTCATTTACTCTGCAGTTTGTCTCAGTCCACTATGCCAGATGGGTAAGACACATAAGAAGTTCATATAATGTGTTTTGTTCTATAGACTCTAACCATTTATTTAACAAAATGGAAATTTCTAATATCTAGTACTTGTCTACATTTAAAATTTCAGGGAAAAGAGACTTGTGTTCTACAGCATATACTATTACAAAACAGTTCATTATCAACTTAAAATGGCTAAAACACTTTCTCTAATGATTAGGATTCATCATCCGTTAGTGAAGTGAGGTGACATTTTTCTTGTGGAAAAGTCAGTGTTTCTTGTCAGAGGAGATGTGTTACTAGCACAACCTTCCCTTCACTCAGACCTGTCCATCAAGAATTTCTTTTACCTATGAAACAGGTGGAAATCCTTTTCTCTATTTTTGTTCTCAAGTCTTTATAAATGCTTTAATATAGGGAGCAACTAAATATACAAAGCAAATGGTGGAGGTTGTTTTTCCATCCTCTTTGCTCTCATGCTCCCCTAAAATGCTAAGGTTTTCATGGTGTGTTGTTCACGTGTTGATCACTGTGTATGTGGCTATCACTAGTGTGAATGTGTGGGAGACGTTCTGAATGACGTATAGCAAAGGAACAACAAACCCCCAGGTTTTGAATTATTGCTCTAGCAAACTCTGTAGGCCAGTGATCACTTGTGTCTTGTGGAATCTGGGGGCTTGATTCCCAGGTGCAAAGTACATTTTCCAGGTTTCTCCAGGGCAAAGGCAGGGTGAACACCCTCATTAAACCTGTGCCTAATGATGAAGAGCAACTGTCCACTTTCAGCATTAATAAACAGAAGCCTCTGGTTATTGTAGTCCAGTAGAATGCCCACTCTGGCAGGATGCTCAGTCACATGAACATCGCTCACAATGCCACTGTAGAAAAATGTGTATCTGAAATGAAACAGAATAGGAAATTAAAAACAGAATTGGATATCTTGAAGGATCATGATAAAGAAAATCACTTAGAGGAAACCAGTTTTTCAGATATTAACTTCAATTCCCAATAATGAGTTACAATAATATTGTCCCAAATACTTGAACCAAATCCTTCTTAGATGCTAAAATTCATAGCTCATCTCAACAGATGAGCACTTTTAATAATTTTGTTCCTTCTCCATTAGGAGGTGGTCCCAGAATAACCAGCATATGCCCCCCTTCTGATTTTGCTCCACATTCTAATTCTTTCCCAGCTGCCCACATGTTTTAACTACCGCATTCAAGGTGTGTCACTCTTTTGAAAAAAACTCCTCTGAGGCTGCCATGTATTCTAAAAAGTACTACAGCCTTGCCTTTCATAAAATATATTAATTTTATAGTTCAAAAAATGTATAAGTAACTTACATAAGGGCCTTTATGAAGTTTAAGAAATATTTCATTATTTTTGCCCAATGTCAACCTCTATGTATGCTTCCCCTGTACAAAACCAACTTTCTTTTCATCTTCTGAATGTTTTCTGCAGCCTTGAGGCCATAGGAGGTGGGGACTGCCTTTGAGTTCTCTCTTCAATTCAAATACATTCAATTCAACAAGCATTCATTAGGCACGTGTGAGTGTCCAGCACCTTACCAGGCCTTCTGGGAAGGCCCACAGAGTACTATCCTCACCCTCTGGGAACCCATACCCTATTGATCAGGAAGAAAAAAACTGTTGATGACTTAAATATAGGGTAAGGCTAAGGATCCATCTCAGGGCACAGATCAGTTAAGTGTTTACTAAACACATTAATGGACCTGCTTGGCTGTGAAAGGAGAAGTTCAAGGCCAGGCTGTGAAGGAGAAATTGATGAACAGAAGCAGCTAAACTGCTCTGTGCAAAAAGTAACATAAGTTTGGAGTTTTCTCCTGGCAGTTTAGAATCAGAGGGTGGGACCCTGAAAGCAGGGAAAGAAATGAGATGGAAGAGAAGAAAAGAGATGACAGAAAGGTCTGGAGAGGGGAGGTCTGAGGGGTGCAGCCCAGCAACACTGGGGCCTTACAACCTGGGTACATGACTCTGGAATGGCAGAGGAAGCCAAGGACCTGTAAGACCTGTGATGTCTGTCTTAAAGGCCCAGAGGCTTGAGTGTAGGTTTATTTAGAAAATGGGCAATTGGCAACTTCACAGCAGAACGAAGCTCATGTGATAGGGCCAAGGTTCCCAGGGACAGGAAGATAAGCAAGATACACATGATAAAGGACCTTTTCAATGCTTAGCTAATGAGAGAGATGATAGAACATTAGAAGTTCTGGAACCTGTGGAGCAGACAAGGTGGCAGGTGGCAATGATGGGGTGCACTATGTAGGCTGGGGCTCCTACACAATGTTTTGGGAACAGACAGGCTTCTACTCAGCCAAAAAGAATGGTCAGGACTGGATGGGTGGAAAAGTGGAAGGGGGAGATCAAAGAAGCACGGGCAGCAGAAGCAATGATGAGGAGGCAAAATAAGCCTATATGTCATAGCGAGTATCACCACCTGCCTGCCAGGTTTAGAGGAGACATGAGAAGGACTTTGAGGATATTACATGGATAGGTAAGTCAGGGGCTAGAATTAGGCCTGCCCTGTCCAACACAATAGGCACTAGTCACATGTGGCCACTTAAATTAAAACTAATTGAAACTAAATACCATTCAATATCCATTTCTTCAGTCCTACTAGCCACATTTCAAGTGTTCAATAGCCACAGGCGACACCATTTTTCTATTTTTGCACAATGTCTGATTGCACAGCTCAGGTCTAGAGGGCTCTGAATGCCTAATGAGCCATTTCCTACCCCTGCTTGGAAGGCCCCTGGTGCCCATAGGCCCAGCCCCAGTCGGTCCCTGATCCAGTTCCCCTCATGGAGGCCAAGGAGGGAAAGGCATTCCATGAAGCTGTGGTCCCACCAGTTCCACAGGGCCTGGAATCTGACTGGCCCTGCTTCTGGCCTCAAACCAGGCCTGTCTGCTTGGCTCTAACTCCCTATCCAGCTTTTGTCTGCCTTCCATGGGACTGCTGGTCCCTCTTCAAACAAAGATCGCCCAGCAGCCCTACTCTAGCGCCCTGTGTGACCCTGGAACGGTCTGTGCAGGCCCCCACCCCAAGGCAGACCCACCTCGTGGATCCTGCTGCAGGGCCAGACCCCTTCCAGCCTGGTGGCTGCTACCCTTAGGCCCCTTGTTCCCCAGCCTGGTCACATTCTCCCTGGCTTCCCTTTTGTACTGTGGTTCCATCTGAGTACTGACACCATGGTAGATGTTTGAAGATTTTTGAGTAAAAAAGGAAGAGACATGATGAAAATGAGCCTTTAGAAGTGCTTGTGAGCTGTGGCCCCAGGATAGCCTGGGAGGGGTGTAGGCTAGAGGAAGGGTACAGGCCTGGTGGCTGTGGGTAAACCTGGGAAAGGGGGTGTGGAGCCGCCAACCAGGGTGGTAAGGTTAGGAATGGACAGGGAGAAATCCAACTGATTCTTTCTCCTCAGAGTATTCATTTCTCTTTTCCAGTTATAACATCTTAAAGCTTGGATTCTATGCAAGTAGAATCAAGAGAATATCAGTTTGGTTTCAAATCATGAAGCCAGAAAGAGTGAAAATACATAGGCGGTCTACCATAGCAGTTCTCTTGTTGCCCGAGAGGCCAGGGCTGCTCTATTGGGAACATGAAATGGAGGCACTAAGACCTGACATCTCTGTGCTTTGGCCACGCAGGTGGGCACACACTTGCCCCCACAATCTATGGGAACTCCCCTGGGCCTGAAAGGGTCAAAGACCAAAGTTGTTGAACCTGTTAAACAGAAGATACAATTGTATTTTCTAGAAGTCTGGAAACTTGTTATCAGAGGCTAGTCTTTGGTTGGTGTTCTCAAGGCTTCAAGCATCTAAGAAAATGTTTGTGACATCAATGCCCAGTTCTAAATCTACGGATTATAAACTCTAAATTTGAGTGATTTTAAATCCTGGGCTGGGGCTGGGTTCTTGAGCACTGCACAGCATGGAACATCAGTTCATCACAATTACTCTGATTTGATGAAATGTGACTTTAAATAGCTCTTGGAGATGGAGTCCTTATGAACCATGTCAGAAAATCAAATTCTATCAAGTAGGATGCAGGGAGAAATGTGCAGCCAGAGATATGCAAAATCCCAATCTGTGGGCCTTTTTCTGGGAACTTGCAAGCACTGAAGGCTTCTTTTTAAAGCATTCCATTTGAATAATGCCTCACATTTGTATGACACTTAACACTTTCAAAACTCTTCCCTCTACCTGATTTCATGTGATGCTCACAATCCGAAAGGTAGTGGACCAGGCACCAGTCTCCTGACAAGATAGCTGAGGCCTATTGGGCCTGCTCAAAGGGTTAACCAACTTTTGGTTAGCAGCCAATAAAAGGTTAGTCAAGGATGGAACCGAGACTAAAATCAGGTTTCTGTCTCCCAGTCCAGTGCTCTTTTATTAGACCATACTGTGAATGCATTTAGATCATAACATGCTTGCCTTAGCTCTCTGAGACTAACACAGGTTAATGGTTTTTTCACATCAAACAATACTACTATTAATAATAAATAGAGTTAGCAACTTTGTTCTATAAAAGCCAGATAGCAAATATCTCAGGCTTTGGAGGCTATTTGGTTTCTGTTGCGGCTCGCTAACTCTGCCATTGCAGCACAAAAGCAGCCATAGAAAATATGTAAACAAATGAGCATGATTGTGTTCCAATAAAACTTTATCAAAACAGGCGGTGGCTCGTATTTGGCCTATGGGCTGTAGTTTGCTTACTGATCTGGACCGATGTGGGGAGGCCCACTTCTGCCTCACTCCCACCTCTGTGGAGGGGGCCCTCTTAGTATTACCCTTGTGGTCTCTCCCCACCCTGGGGTGAGTTTGGAAGAAAAACCTGGCTGTTCATAGCCCAGAAGCCCCTTCTTTTTCCCTATCTCTTGGTTAGGAGTTTCCCAAGGAAACATCCATCCTCCTCTGTTTCTCCAGGGGCCAACTTTGCCCTGTGTGATGAGGAAGCTGACCTGGCCAAGGCTCTGGGTGGGTACAAGTCTGTCTATTAAGAGGATTTGATATAAGAAACCTCATCCTTAGGTGTGAACCGCATTCTCTAAAACTGGCTTCCTCAGTAATTGAGTAATGGTTTAGCCTTCATATCCTTGACTCTTGTTTTCTCTCTGTGTTGACTCAGAAGTTGGGCAGTAAAGTAAGATGCTCTTTATCAGGCCCTTCAGAGACCTCTGCCTGGATATCAGCTCATGACACTGCCTGAGATGGGAGGGGCAGCTTACCTCTGCGGCCCGGAGCAGTGCATGTACCATGAAGCCTCCTCTTGTCCCACGGCCCCCGCCTGCATGGCAGAGCTGGAGCAGATGCCAAGGCGATAAGCCGGGCAGTCCGTGACCGTGGTCTCCCAGTAATGCTGCCCACAGGCAGGCAGCTCCTCACCCAGCACTGATGGGATGCTGCAGGCAAAGGTGATCAGGTTAAGTGTGGCACAGGAAGTGCCAGCCTTAATCTCATAAAGATCATTCACAAACTTACATACAGTTTAGGCAGGATTCCATCCTTGGAAACTGCTGGACTTTGACTAAAGACATCCATTGTTTCTTGTGCTCCCAACCTTGATGTGATCACCAGAGAATTCCCTAAACCCTCATGCATTCGACATATTTCCACTGCCACATGTAACATGCATCTCATGAAGGTGTGAACCAGGAAATAACAAGAATAATGGCAGGACAAAATGAAATGACACAATCTCTGCTTTCAAGGAGAGTGAGGCAGTACCAGGGAGGCTGGGAGGGGGGTGGGGGTTCCAAGAGAACATGACTTACAAAGGTTTTTTCCAAAACTTGCAAAAAAAAAACAACAACTTTTTTTTTTTAATTTTTAAAAAAATTTTAGATTTTGTTAAAATCTTCTTTAACAATGAGTTCCAGTTTGCTGACCTTCCTGGGCACAGAGACCAAGTAGGTGTAGCTCTTGAACAGCAAGATGGTTGGTGAGGCCAGTGCACAGCTGAATGTGGAACTAACCAGGCGTGATGAGTGTGCTTTGCAGAAGCTGTGGTCAACAGTCTCTGGGACTCTGGCCTCTCTGGACTGTAGGAGGTATACCCAGGAGGTTGTTGAAAGGCTCATTTTTGTCTCACCTTAGCTATTTTTATAACAGACATGGTTAAATGAACTCAAGCACTTTCAGTTGCTGATGGGTGACCTTGTTTCCAGGAATTGCTCAGTTTTGCTTTGAAATGGCTGAGATAGCAAGGAAGCATTTTTAATTTAAGCAGTGTTAATATTCAGTCAGCACCTTCTCCCTCTCCCCATTAACAGATGAGAAAATGATTAATGTAAGGGAATGTATTTCACTTTCTCATGTCTTTACCCAACAACCTCATTTCAGAGAGGTGGCTGCTGACAGGCCCTTGGTCTCTGGAGCAAAGAGTGACTGCCTGATATTTATGAGCTAATTTTCAGGTTAATAATAAATAGATAGAGTTCTATGAAATACATCACAGCTATCATCAGTTATTATCTATGAACTTAGCAACTGCCAGTCTATTTCTTTCCTTTTTGATTTTTAGAGGAATCAAAAGAAGACAGAAAAGCCCAACCTATTTCTTAAATCTTTCTTTTTCTGAATTAACTTATTTGTATATTTTTAGTACTTGTAATGTGCCAGGCCCCATGCTAGATTTGAGGGTTCAGAGATGCAGAAGATAGGGCTGCTGCTTGAGGATTATTCAAGATTGAGTGGCTGACAAATAACTCCACATGGGCTCAAACCTTTTCACAGACAAGACCAAAGGGTGCCAGGGCCCAGAGCAGGCTTAGCCATTTCCCAGGGCAGGTAATAACACCTGAGCTGGGCCCTACACAGGTGAATAGCAACCCAAAAGGAAAACAGTGCCAGTCACTGCTGGCTGCCTCCGTGCTGCACTGCAAGAGCGTGCTGGCAGCCCACAGCACAGTGCATCACTGCCAACGACAGCCTGGGCTTCATGGGTCACAGCTTTCAAAAGCCCTGCACGTACTCTCTGCCATTTGACCATTCTGACCCTCAGAATAACCATGACAGAGTGCAGGCAAATTGCAGAGCAGTCTGCCCGTCGTGTCCTCAGCCTATGGTTCATTTTTACTTTGATACTTGTTTTTGTGGGAGTTACTAAGGGGGTGGAAGGGGGACAAGACAGTGTGAGAAGTCTGAAAGTCCAGCATATGGCCAGAACCAGAAACTCAACAAAATGTCATTCTCCTCTATTCCTTTTCAAGTGGATGGATAAAAAAACTGGTCTGCTATTGAGAGTAACAAGAATAAACCTGGACTCTTTTCTCATTAAACTAGAGATAGTTCCTTAAAACAGCCTGTTTTAAACAAAACTATCTGTGCTTGTACGTGCAATAAAAATAATGACACTCGCTCCCCATGGTGACTGCATCGCTGCCCCCACCCCCCGCCATGATGAACCACAGCAGCACCGTATGGGTGCATACGCATACATGTCTGAAGCCATACATCCAGGCGTGTGCATTAAGCCTCGTATATGCTTAGGTGAGGCCACAGCCTCAGAAGACTCTCTTGCTGAGGTATCTTGTGCCTTCTACTTACTCTGTCAGCCGTCTCTTCTCAGAGAAGCTAATCACTGTTCCATCTGAGGAAATCTGCAGAGCAGGATGAGCCGTTTCTCTCAACAAGAGAAATCTGGTTCCTGTTACAGTTAAGAAAACAGGATTGTAACATTATCCTGATGTCAAGCACTGTCCCTAGGCCAAGCCCCACATTTCAGACCTTAGTCTCCCTTTTGCCTGACTTCGAACTCCCCTGCTCAGTGTTTTTAGATCTGCAGGTGGACACTGTCATCCATGGTGGCATTCACTCCAAGGCCCTAGTGAATGCCACTGGCTGGTAACCTCTACCAGTGCTGCAGGAACGGTTCCTGGACTAGAGCTCACTCTGCTAAGCATTACCTACATCACCTGGAAACCAGTTAGCAATTAGAATCTCAGGCCCCACGTGAGACCTACTGAATAGAACCTGTATTTTCACAGGCTTTTCAGGAGATTCACATGCATGTTAAAGTTTGAGTATGCACTGGTGTGACCTAAAGGTGTGGTTCTCACAATGGAAAGCCTAGGTGCCATATTGGGCCTGTAGGAAGCAGTATGGGGAGGCAGCCCTCATATCTTCTCTTAATAAATGTCATGCTGGCCCTAACCACATCACAAACAAGGCACATGCACAAGTTTTTGCTTGTTAAGCAAATCCTTTAATGTGTCACCCTCAGTCTTCTGCCATCTTTAGGTCTAGGATAAGATAGTTAAATGATCACCTTTCAAATCCTCACTTCTTTTTATAGTAGTTAAGGATAGCCAAACATTTTCTATTGGCATTTTTGTTGGATATTTTCCCCAAAATGTCATTGAACAGTTTTTATCATTTTTTGAGTTATTCATTCATTCATTCAACAAACATTAATTGGTACAAGCTATGTAATAGGTACCAAAAGTAAACAGAAGAATAAGACTGGGAACTTGTTCATAGAGTTCACAGTGTAATAACACCCTACACATCCCCCAACACACCCACACTCAGTACATACCCACAAATTATAGTTCATTTCAAGCCAAATAAGAATCATCTCTAGGATTAAAAATACACATCAGAGCCCATCTCCAGATTAATTAGATCAGGATCTCCAGGAAAGGGGCCCAGACATTAGTATTTTTTAAGCACTCTGACTGGTTGCTAATGGGTAGCAAAGGCTGTGAATCTCTTACACCAGAAAAATAAAAAAGGCATCTTGATCTTTGATTAATCTTGGGTCTTCATACCAAAACCTAGCACTGCCAGTAGGCTGGGGCCTTTAAGAAGTTGCTCTCTAGGGTGTTGTCTTTCCTGATGGTTCCAGCCCAAGGCAAGTTCACTATGAATTAGTGATACTGAGATATGACAACAGAATGTTCTTGGAGTAAAAGGTTTACACCCAGCTTTATTCTCCCGATGGTAGATTGAGCACTGGAATCACATCTGCAGCCAGCAGTCTGAGGGTCTGTAATCCACCTCCGTGTCTGCTCCTGCCGAGAGCACTGTGCAGAGCTCTTTATATCGTGATTTGGTCAACAGTAGTTCATTGCCAAGGGGTTTGGGAGCATTACCCTAGCAGTAGGCCAAGTAATTTAGGCACTTCTGTTTTCCCCACAGGTGTCTTCTCTGGGTAGTGGAAAGGAAGGAACAGGAAGGTTACCTTTGGTGGAAATGAGGGCAGCTTCACTCTGCTCACTTGCCCCAAATGCATTGATGGCTCTCACATAGAAAAAATAATTATCATTGGGTTGGAGGTTAACTTTCAGCTGGAGTCTTTTAATTCCAGAGAAAGATCTAAATACAAAAGGAAACAATAATTTAAAATAAAATGCCACATGCTAAACAACTCATCATATTTCAATCCTGCAGTGAAAGGACATCTTTTATTAACAATAATAACTTATTTTTCCCTTCTCATGACCATGGAGTCAGCAAACCAGATTTTATAAAATGGTCATTGTCCACCAAGATTACTTTATCAAATGATTTCTACCTTTGTCCATTTTTTCCAATATATACCTTCCAGAATGCTCTTTGGAATAGAACCAGATTTTTTTTTTTTTAATTTAGAAAGCAGACTGATTTTGTGGTGAATGAGTCTCTACGAATATATTTTCTCTCATCAATTTTTGGCTGAGTGGACACTTTTGGATTAAGATGATGCTAAGCCAATCTATAATATAAAGGATCCTAATTACCTCATTAACACATTGGAATGGTGGAAACCTAAGGTGACAGATGATTTTGCACATGGCCATCATACCCAAACCACCGAAGTTGGAAACTGAAGATCTCCAAAGAAGACAATACCTTTTAAGGCAAGCTTTATTCTGGCAAGAAAAGATAATTTTAATTGCCAAATAAAATTCTCAAGGACTTGCTATTCCTAAATCTCCCATTTACACTAAAAGTGTTAGCAGTATCTAACTGGCAGTGGGCTGAGCAAGTGCACTATAACAGCCCAATCATTTAAACACATATGGACTTGTGGATTTGAAGATGGAGCTCTCTGAACTTGCCCAAGAGCTGGAGTAGTTTTGTGCCTCTTTTCCATCTCTTTAACCTGCTTGACCCCGTGGCCTAGGGCATTTAAACAAACAAAGTCCATGAGTGCTCTTCCTTTCAGCTTCCTTTTGGGAGGCTTTGGGGAGAGTTACAAGGTAGGCTCCTTTCTAACGGAAGAATTCCTGACCTGCGTGCTAGCACCAGGGTCCTGTTCTGGGACATGTACAGCAGACGATGGTCATAAAAACAACCGTACAGTAGCCTTCATGTTCGTTCTCAGAAGGCTAGGGCTTTTCATCTGTTTGTCTGCTTTGTGTTTGTTTTGTTATTGATAAATGTACCACAGAAGTGTTAGAATGGAAAAGACCACGGTTCATCCACAGAGATTTTTTTCATATTATTTCTACTTTTGTTGACTCCACTTCTCAATACCCATCTTAGAGAATACCATGGAGAACCAGAAAAAGGAAAAAGCATCACTGACTCAGATATAAAGTAATTTAGAAGCTTTTAAAAGCAGAAAATCTGTACAGCAGTGCTCTCCCCTCCCCATGTCTGAAAGTACAAAACCTCCCAGTGTGTTGCCCCAGTAGGGGCAGTGGAGGGGGCAGACTGGGTCTATCTGTGTATCTGTTATTTCGTGCTTGTGTCTCAAAAAGGTCAGTGCAACCTCCTAAAATGTTATTGGTTGTTATTTTGGAACCTACCATGTAACTTGACTCTCAGAGAGCGCTTGCTATCTTTAGATGCACTGAGCATGAAATCGAGTCATATGTTCACTGACACATAATTATACTTTGGTTAATTAATGAAAAACCATGTCCTGTGAATGAGAATGTAATCCCAACTAATACCTAGAAAATTATTCTGGGGTAGATGTATTGTTTATCTTATTTGAACTGATAACTGAAGAGATGTTTTAAATGTAAATTATAGTAAGTAATGAAATTATTGTCTCAATAAGTACACTTGGGCCTGAATTGAATTTCAGGCTTTATTGACACATTCAATAAATATCTATCGATCACTCTCACATGCCCAGGCCCTGCCTCTGCCTGCTACCCTGAAGCCTCAGGCCGGGAATAGCAAGGATAGATGAGCAAGTTTCTGTTTCAGTCATACCAGCTTCATTATGTAAGAACAAGGTTGTTAGATACCAAGGATATGGTTTTGGGGATGCTTATTTCTAAGTTTTATGAAGTCGGTCAAGGAGGAAATTTCATATATAGTTAACTGCATGTTGTATCTTATCACTGATTTAGAGAATAAAATTTCACATGGTACTGAAATCAAAATATGGGATCAGAGCCTGCTTGCAGTGCATAAACAGGTCATGTAGACTTGACAAATATGTATAACACCTTCGTTGAATCTGTGAAATAAAATCACCAGGCATAAAAATGGAACTAATATGAAATGTGGTGATGTTTTACTGCTTACAAGTTGCAATGTTATGCTTAAGTACCAAGAACAAGCAAAAAAGCTCAGATACAAATGGTTCCTTTCCATGTCTATTTACTCTGTCTGACCTAACTTAAATGCCACAAAACTCTTCTGCTGTTTAGCCAAACGAAAACCTCAAAAATTTTGGAATTTGAAATCTGAAGAGTGGCAGCCTTTAATAGATTATGACTTTTTAAATTTCAAAAACAAAAACATCGTAATTACAAAGGAATCCGCATGACTTATAATGAGCTTTGCATAGTTGGCAGTAGAATTCAAATTCACATATCCAGACTGAATGAATGATTTGACAGCAAATGGAACCACCGCAAGCTGGTGCTTAGAAGAAGGGATTTTAGTCTTATCAATACTGTGACCAATCTATGTTAGAAGTAAAATTCAAAAGGCAAGAAACATGACTCAAACGGTCCCATTTTGTGTCTGAAGTGTGGGATTCTCCCTTCAAGTGCAATAGTGTAGTGGGAAGGATTGCTTTATGTGTGTAGTTTTCAGGAATGTGAGGACAAGGAAGATCTAGAAGTCCTGATGCATCAGCAAATTAATTGATTGCTGGTGGAGCAGAGGCACACTGTAATGTATAATCACAGAGCTCTGTGCCCAGCAGGTCTTCAAAGGACTCTCAACGTACTCGCCTCTTGGCAGGATGAAGCACATTTGTTAAACTCCGATGTTGTAAAGCAGCAATCAATTATTTAAAGGAGACCCACTGTCTCCTCAGGAGCCTGAAAGGTTGCCAGTTGAATGACACTGGTCTCCTCTTTTATTTCAGATGGCAAGCCACCAGGAGGCTCATATCTGCTCAATATGATGAAGGCCTTTCTGGCTTGAGCCCTTACCTTGTTTAGTTTTTGGAAGGGATGATTGAAAAGTATGACACAACTAAGTAAAGACAATAGAACGAGAATCATTTTATATGGGAACTGAAAGGAATCTTTATGAAGCAGAAAACCATCAGGGACGTAATGCTTAATGGGAACATACTATAAGCATTCTCATTAAGTCAGAGAGACAGACATGAGGGGAAAAAATGTGAGATACGAGGAAAAACTATTACCAGTTGCAGATGATATGACTGTTTATCTAGAAAACTCAAGGAAGTCAGCTGAGAAATTCTTACATAATAAGAGAAATCAGTAAGACAGGTGTGAAACTACTATAGGAAATCAAAAGACTTCATATGCAGAAAACAACTACATAGAAGATAAAATCTTACTTAAAATAGTGGCAAACATAATGAAATACACAAGATTTATACAAATAACATTTTAAAAGGTAGTACTGAGGGAAAACACACAAAAGACTTGAATAAAGGGAAAGGCATAATGGTTCTTAGACAGAAAAATGCAAAATCACAAAAATTTCAATTTTTCCTAAGTTAATCTATCAGTTTAACATGATCTCTAAAATTACCAAAGCAAACACAAACACATCCACACACACACAGTAGTCATGCAGGGGCAACCTAACTTACCAGGAGTTCTAAATTGTAAAGCTGTAAGTGAAAACTGCAAGGTACTGGGGCATAAACAGATGGATCGATGGAACAGATTATAAAGGTCAGGAATACAGCCAAACACACAGTCTCTTGAGTATATAATAATGGAAGCATTTCAAAACAGAAGGGAAAATGATGAGTTTTCTTGTTGGAATAGCTGGATAGCCATACTGAAAAAAATTAAGTTGGATAACCTATTTTACACTTTCTACTGAAATAAATTCCAGATGATAAAGATCTAGTTTTAAAAAATGAAATAATTGGATATTACAAAAAACACTGACACACACACACACACACACACACACACACACATATTCACAGTTATATAGATATATAGAGAGAGTGAGAAAGGGAGAGAAAGGAGGGATTTAAAAATAATACACAAAAACTAAAAGCTATTTTAAACGATATTGATAAATTGAACTAACTTAACATTAAAAAACATGCATCACATTATGCAAAATCACTAGTCATCAGAGAAATGCAAATCAAAATCACAATGAGATATCACCTCACTCCTGTTGGAATGGCTAGTATCAAAAAGACAAATAACATGTGAGGATATGGAGAAAAGGGGACACTTGTACACTATTAGTGCACAAAATGGTGCAGCCACTACAGAAAACAGTATGGAAGGTCCTCCAAAAATTAGAAAAAGACTACCATATGATTCAGCAATTTCATTTCTGAGTATTTATCCAAAGAAAATGAAAACACTAATTCAAAAAGATTATAAACCCCTATGTTCACTGCAGCATTATTTACTATAGCCAAGATATGGAAATAGCCTAAATGCCCATTGAAGAATGGATAAAGAAGTAGTGGTTTGTCTATACAATGGAATGTTACTCAGCCAGAAAAAAAGAATGAAATTTTACCATTTGTAACATGAGGGACCTAGAGGGTATTATGGCAAGTGAAATGTCAGACAGAGAAAGAAAAGTACTGCATGATTTCACTTATATGTAGAATCTAAAAAAACAAATAAATAAAAATGAAGAAACAAAAAGAAACCAAAACAAAACAGAAACAGATTCATGGAACAATCTGGTGGTTGCCAGAGGGGAGAAGAGCAGAGGGATGGGTGAAATAGGGGACAGGGAATAAAGGGTGCAGATCTTCAGTTATAAAATAAATAAGACATGGGGATACAATGAACAGCATAGAGAATATAGCTAATAATATATAACAACTTTGTATGGTGACAAATGGTAGCTAGATTTATTGTGGCGATTGCTTCATAATGTATATAAATGTTAAATCACTATGTTGTACACCTGAAATTAATATAATATTGTATGTCAACTACATATTGATTTAAAAATGCATGGAAAAAACATCAAATACTAGGGCTAATATTCTCTAAAAAACAAATAGCCTTTATAAATAAATAAGAAAAAAAAAACCCACTACACTTCAACAGGAAAAAAATGGGTAAAGGACATGAATAGTTCATAAAAAAGAAAAAATATGACTCTGAAACATATGAAAATATGTTCAACCTAGTAATAGAAATCCATGATTAAATTATAATAAGATTCCACTTTCTACCTAACAAATTGTCAAAGATAAAAAGTTTTATCACACCCTGTGTAGGCAAGGGTATGAAAAACCAAGCACTCTCCAATGTTGCTAAGCTGGATGGAAACTACAGCCTCTATGGAGACAGTTTGGTAATATCCATCAAAATTCAAAATGCACATACCTTTTAACCAGTCACTCTACTTCTAGGAATTTATCCTACAGATATATAACTGGACATGTGTGAAATGATATATGACAAGGGATTTTCTGCAGTATTATTTGTGATAGCAAGAGAATGGAAATAAGTGCCTTTCAATTGGTCAAATTAAATTATAGTCTTGAAACAGAATACTATGGAACTGTTTTAAAATTGAGGCAATTTCATACATACTGACATGGGATATTCACCAAGAAATATTTTAAACAAGAAAACCAAGGTGGTAGAAACATATATAGCATTCTACATTTTGTTGAAAAAAATACAGATGCTTGTATATGCACAGACTATCTGAGAGGCTAAATATGAATCAGGAAACAATAATCATCTCTGAAGAGAACTGAGTAGCTAAAGTACAGGTAGAAAGGAGACTTGATTCTTACTGCTGCTTTTGTATCTTTTGAAATTGCCATACTTACATAATATCTATCCAAAATTAATGAAGTAATTTACTTTGAGAGCTATATTACAAGCTCAGGAATTCAGGAACTGCTTGAATGTTTTTTCAGTATGAACATTTGTGTGAACTTTGTAAGGTAGCTTCTCTAGGGCTGGTAATCATGAGCAGCGATTGTCCTTTGCACTGCCTTGTTTAATACCTGGGTCAAGGCACATTTTCTCCCTGGAGGAAGAAGGTGGCATGTGTAGAAATGAAATGGAGGACTCCAGTGCCATGACTCCTAGGAGCAGCCTACAAATGGTGCTCTCATTGCAGTGCACAGCAGATGGCTATGTATAAATTGCTTTTTAACAACACAGTGGGCTCTTACTGGCATTCCTGTTGGACCCCCATTTAATGTGATTTGTGAACAGAGCACACTGCTAGGCCCTATGGGGACCAGCTAGTAAAGTAGTATTTCCCAAACCTTCTGATTCGGGATCTCTTACTAGGGGCCTGCAAATCTAAACTTTAACAAGCATCCCTATAGATTTTTCTGATTAGTTAGGTTAGGGAAATGTAATTATAAGATAATGTGAGGTAAGAAGGGGTGAGAGGGAGAAACAGGAAAAAGAAGAAAAATCCAGGAGAACATAAGCAACATTAGATAGAAGAACAACTAACTAAATAGCTCAAGCTGTTGGAAGACATTTATAAAACTTTAACTAGCTATAAATATGGAACTTTCTGTTTAAGATAAAAATTTTTGGTTAAATCAGGGTTAAGAAGAAAATTCTTTACATATTGACTTTCTTTTTCAAAGAACTTGATAAAAATGTTTGAACAGGATGAGTTTTCTTTTGATAAATGAGGATATCACAAGAATCAGTGTTAACTAGACACTGTTAGTTCATAATAGTGTGGAAACATAACATGAAAGCTGAATGCTGCTAGCCATGGGACACAGGCTTTCCTGTAATTACAATCTCTCACAAAATCAAAGAAAGCCACAGGATTCCAGCAGAAGGGTCTTGGATTTTTGTTTTCTCTGTGGTTACCCTCCAAAGCCTGAATGACACCACTTCTCTTTCAGGCAGAGAATCCCAAGAACTGAGTTAACATTCATCCCTCTGGATTCTCTGAGCGCTGCAAGGCCACATATGTGGACAATTACTTGAGGACCCCACAGAACTGCTTGCACAGAACAGTGATTCAACATTATACCTTCAGATCCAGTTTTAAAAATGGTTATACGGGGAATGTTTTTGCAACTCCTGCAAAACTGTTTTTAAAGACAATCACTATTATCTTGTTCAATAGCCCTTATATAAAGATCTACATGAAAAATTCATCTTAGAGCTGAATGTCAAGAAATATAATTGTCTCTCTTAGTGAAGTGTTGTGCTCCCTTTTTATAAAAGGATGAGTTATGTAATCTCTTTCTCACTCCTGCTCTCTTCCCCTCTCTTCTGTTTTCACCTCAGCTGCCAGGGAATTCAGATTTAAATTTCATGTTCTGTTGAGGTACTGTTCTTAACCTGCACTTTCTGATACAATCTCTTCACCCCTACATCATCTGGCTCTTGTACTTACAGGGCTGTTTTTAATGGTTCTATTATGTTTGGGTCTTTTATTGTGAAGACTTGAATACTTTTGTAAATTGACAGAACATAAGCTAGAAGTAAAGGAACAGGTTGGGCTTCCACTGACTGAGGTTTTACTATGCAACCAAGAGGTGGATAGGATTTTAAATGATCAAAGTTAAATCAGGTTCATTTTGGGAAGAAAATTTTCATTCAGGAAAAGCTTAATGCTAAAAATGCTGGGGGCAAGGGTAGGTGTGGGGAGGGCAGCGGAAATGGTCTCATAACACCCTCCTAAGCACCCCCTGCAGAAGGACACTAGAGCCTGGGTCAGGAAAATGATTCCACATAAAGATGGGCTATTAGCTTTTAATTACTCAATGAATTTTGGCCCAGTCATCTCTGTGGCCTTCCTGTCACCCTGTGAAGCAAGCATAGGGCAGGAACAACTGCCTCCTTTGTGGAGAAGGTCAAATCATTTGCCCTTGATGTCAGTCATCACCTATCCAGCTGAAAGTTTGGTAAGAAGTTTTTTTTTAAAAAGAAACACTGGAGGTGCCCCGTTGCGCAGTAGGTAGCGCGTCAGTCTCATAAAAGGAAACACTGGGATTCTTTATCTCCTGCTCAGGCACTAAATTCATTTGGAAACTCGCATATATGTGTCCTTGTTATACAGACAGAATGACAGGTGTCCCCAGCTGGCACACAGTTGGGACAGACAATTCTGTTCTTGCCCCACCACATGTGGCCCCCAAAAGCTGGAAGCAGGAGGAACATAAACTTACAGGCCCAGCATTCCGAGCCAAAACTACTCTGGAGATGCTCATGGGAAGGGGACCCAAGGAGGGTCTCCCCTCCGACAGCCTCAGCTAGGGTGGGGAGCAGGAAGTGCGCTCCCTACCTCGCTGTGGGTATTGAGTCTCACAGATTTGTCATTCCATACACAGCTTCTCTCCGCACAGCCCACACAGCTAATCCCTGTACTATATTTCTCTCAGTTTTCCCTCCTCCACCCACAGTTCTGCTGACTTCTCTCCACACAGGAGAGACAGAACAGCTGAGGAAACAGCCGCGCGGTGGAAAATTTTTGAAAGTGTTTTGAGCCCACCCAACCTGAGGAGAGCATTCAAAGAAAAACAGGAAAGGGAGAGTAGGAGCTCCCTCAGCCCCCACATGCAAGCCAGGGATTGTCACTCTCGCCTACCCCGAGTCCCCACAGGCGCTGACTGCTGGGACCAAGCCATGGTGCCCACACACCAAAATATGCAAAAGTACTTTCTGTGAGGATGTGGAATGGAGGCAATTGCTCGGCCATTTCAGACATTACGTCATGGACCTTGGGGGGCACAGCAGGCTCATTCCATTCATATGCCTATCATAAGTTCAGCAGTACCTTTGGTATTAAATTGGAATTACCTAAAGGCCATCATTCTGGGAGAATGAATGCAGCTCTGAATGTGGATGTGTTTCTGTTCTGTAAGGTAACCAGTGCCCTCCCTGTGTGTGTGTGTGTGTGTGTGTGTGTGTGTTCATATTACTTTTCCTTTTTTGCATTCTTTTCATTTCCTTTCAACTTCTCTTCCTGCTACTCCAAACCAGAGCTTTTAAGGTCGTCTGTCTTTTCAGGGATTGGGGGTGAGAAAGAGATGTGAACACATTTATTTCTTGGTTCTCTTTAGTTCTCCCTCTCTCCTTTGCTGGGTATTCTAGCCAGTTAGATGACTTGAAGTTGGCAAGGGAAAAAGGAGACTGACTAATCCCATCACTCATTTATTCATTCAACAGACCTTGATCGAATAGCTACACAAATAAGGTCCCCATCCTCAGCCAGTCAAATGGAGCCAAATCAAAAAGAAGTAATAGTTGATCCTCCTTCCTCTGCAGTGACTTCTGGATCAATTTTTGGATCTGATTAAGTATAGAGCTTTTGCATAGAACCAAAAACTTGTGTAAGGATTGTGTAACCAAGGGATAAGTAAGATTATAAGTGCCCTTCCCTATGAGTGATCCATTGAAAGGTTTCCACACACAGACTAGTCCTATCTCCTAATTGAGTATCCAAGCATTAAAATGAACTCATTCACCATTCTTTACTTTGTTGGCTCAGCTTATTTTTTTCCCATTTTGAATAAAGGATTACCCTCAAAGCTAGCCTAACTGTTTTTACTGGTGTCAGTACTATGTTTTAAATGCTAATTGGTATTTACCCATTCAAGTAACACATATTTATTGAGTAGCTACAATATGCCAGATATTGTCCTAAGCACTGAAGTTGCAAATTTACATAATGATCCCTTCATGGAGCCAACAAGAGAGTGGGATCACACAACTCTTGGCTTGCTATTCTTTCCAATACACAAAATAGCTTTGATTATGCACTGCTATGCAGAAAACCAAAGTGAAGAGTGTGGTTCTGATAGAATGGAAAAGTAGGGATTGTTTGCATTTGTTGACTACAGGTGATCAAGTTTGAGAGTCTCTGTTTACCAATTCTGCTCTAACTATCTACGGCTGACACTGTAGTGCTTGAGCAATATACATTATAGTTAAAACATTAGTTTTATAGAGTTTGGAACCATCAGACCCTGTAAGGAACATTTTAAAAATTGGTGGTAGGACTAAATGGTCAAAAAGCCTAAGACACATGGCCTCTCCTAAGGAAGAGAACGTTCCCTCCTTCCTGAACTCTTAAATCGGAGAAACAAAAGAGGTTACAAATGCCTTTTGCCAGTCCCAGACCTCTGAGATTAAGGATGAATTATTTTACAATCACTTGATGCCAGCCTCGGGTATAAGACATTGAGACCTCTTGTATTGATGAGATGGTTCTGACATGGGGTGTCAGCAACAGACTTAGCAGATGAATAGGGTACTGATTTGAGGCCAAAAAAATTGTGCTTGCTTCAAGAAATTATCTTTTGTCAGACTCAGCGAGGATCCAGAGGCTGGAGAATGATCCCAGGACAGTGAATTGGACATACCACTCCACCTCCTGGCACTAAGGGGTCTTTTAGCACCTAATTGGAAAACAGCTCCATCTCTAACACAGCTCCAAACTATCAACAAGGCTCTGCATGTGGAATTTCCTCTCACTTGTAAACTTGCTGGACTGTATCCATTCGATAACAAAGGATCCTTGTGTTGTTCCATAACTGCTATAAACTTCTTCTTACCCAGCCTCCAGATGCTCTTCTTTAACAAAAAAATAAAAACGAACCCACTGGCAAAATCTCAAATAGAATAAACTAATGACAAACCTTATGTTTTAATAAGCTCAACTTTTGTCTTAATGAAATTGGTGGATGGTCATTTTTTTCCCTACAAATGGAACTGACACTGGTTTCTTTGGCTTTGATAGGATATGTTTGGGACACATTGTTCATTGTTGATATCAGATGAACCTTTGTTTGTTTTGTTTTGTTTTGAGGGCCTTAGGATGGCCAGGGAATGAAAAACATTAATCAGTGGGGTTTGAATGTTACTTCATTCTCTCTTTAGACCTGTTTTTCATATGACAAGGGACATTAAGGACACACAATAATTCCCCGTTGTCAGGCTGTTGAGGTATACTAACTCAGTCTGTAATCACACCGGTTTTAGAACTGGGGGAAAGAATAAGACAGATCTGAGTTTGAATCCTGACTCCAAACTCTCACTCCATCAATTAATGCCTTGGCTACATGTAATCACCCTGAATCTCATTTAATAGAGAGTATTACCTCCCTTCCAGGACTGTTGAGGGAGTTAAATGCGATTTAGCACAGTTTCTGGCATTTTGAAGGCCCTCAGCTGATGCCATTTCCCCTTCTGTTCTCTCGCTTCCTTCTCCCTGTAGCCACATTTGTAAGATGATATCACAGTCCCCTCAGTGAGATGGCTACTAGGTTTGTGTTTCCAGATTTCTGCTGATTTAAGAATCCAACTGTGCTGAGATTATTTATGCAAATGCCAGCTGGAGACTGATGCCATAATAAGGATGAGTCATTTCAGAGCCTAGACTAACAGCCTGATCTGCCTCAGAAGGAACTAGGTCTTCCTCACTGATGGTAGAGAATGGTGGTAGAGATGGCTGGGGACCCGGGCTCCTGATCCAGTGTTCGAATAACGTCAAGGGTTCTTTGTAAAGAAGGTTCAGGACTCCCTTAACTGACATTAAACAGGAGTTAGCAGCTTAGACTTGAAAATCTAACAAATTGGGGTTGAATCCTTATTGGTACTCACTAGCTGAGTAGCCTCTCCAAGTGTCTATTTTCTCCGACTTCTTATGAATAAATAAGGTAGCATGCATAAAGCATTTAGGACAGTGACTGGCACATCATAAATACTCAATACAAGTCAGTTATAATCTCTCTGTTGTCTCTCTCTCTCTTCCCCCTTTCCCTCTCCCTTCCTTTTCCCCATCCTGATCAGAACTCACCTCTCCTCTATCTGCTGATTATTGAAGTCTGCCTTCCAGCAGTTGGTACATTAGTAATGGAGATGTTTTCTTGTACATTTACTATGTTCTCATTTCTGCTGAAATGCCTACATCCCACCCATACACACCCAACTCAACATTAATTCATTTTATTGATCATTATTTTGTGAAGCCTGTTTTCAGAAACTTGAAAGAAACTATAATTATTGCTCAGTTGTATGAAACCTCACAGTATAACTAAATAAATAGTTGTTGATTGGTCATGAAGACAGCCAGGAGCTTAAATAATACACTTTATTAAAAAGCTGTCTAATTTCATACCAGTATTTCTAAGTTCCATATCTTACCAAAATAGTTTATCCTGGTAAACTTAGTTAAAAAAAAAAGCCAGAAATGTCTCTATCAAAATACAAATATTAGTAATTATGATCTGAATATTCATTATGGAATGTGAAGTTGCCCTACTGCCATGGATTGGAGGTTAAGAAAACACCATCTCAGTAAATAAATTAACATTTATCAAATGCCCCCTGGATATACAGCCCTTTTTTGAAATGTTTTAGCTTCATAATTTTAGTGAGAGAGCTTCACATTTCTTTTTTTCTTGGAAAAATCTCCTTAGACTCTTCAGGCTCTTGGAGAGGCAGGTATGTCTCTGTGATAATATATATGTAATTACCTCCTTTGTATTACCAACATATCATGAAAACATTTAGATTTACATTATATACAAGCTCACAATTAGTTTACTGAGTCAGGTGGTATCTTTTCTGATATAACTACTAAAATGTACATAAAATATAGATAAATCCTGTCTAATGATTCAAGCTAAATATACATCATAAAATGTTCTCTTTTATTAAAATTTACATATATTTTTCTTACAGGGAGTTATTATGCTGTATTGTAGCCTGTGTTTTATTACAAACTTGGAATTCATTGATGCATAGTGAGAGTTGCAAATCAAGTCAACAACTTAATTTGCTCGGCAGGATTTTAGGAAGCTCTTCTCCCTCTGTGAGCAGAAGCTCAGAGGTTAGCTTAGGGCCTGGAGCTAGGTTCCTGGCACCCAGGGCTCTCCCTATGGAGAGGTGGGGTCTCTCTCTGTGGAGAGGGATCCTTACCTGAGGCCCTCGCCCTCTGGAGAGTGCTGTCTGCAGTACTCCAGAGTGTAGGTCTCAGGACCCTCTGGGTTGGCAGGCCGCCATCGGATGGTGGCTGTGTTCCAACACACAGTACAGTCCTCAGCTCGGATCACAGGTGTGGAGGGTGCTGCCAATAGAGAACCAAGTCAGCTGTGGAATAACAGATGCCAGCTCTGCTTCCCTGGTATACAGGGAAGAATACTGCATCATGATTTTATTTTAATTTTTTATTAAAAAGTACATTTTGGGGGAGTCTAAAATCCAAAAGATATAAAAATTACATAGTGAAAAATACCAACAGTATTCTTAAACAAACTGGGACAAATTGTTTTAAAATTCATATGGAACCACAAAAGACCCTGAATAGCCAAAGCAATTCTGAGAAGGAAGAATAAAGCAGGGGAATTATGCTCCCTGACTTCAAGTGCTACTACAAAGCCACAGTAATCAAGACAATTTGGTACTGGCACAAGAACAGACCCACAGACCAGTAGAACAGAAGAGAGAGTCCAGATATTAACCCAAACATATATGGTTAATTAATATATAATAAAGGAGCCATGGACATACAATGGGGAAATGACAACCTCTTCAATAGCTGGTGTTGGCAAAACTGGACAGCTACATGTAAGAGAATGAAACTGGATCATTGTCTAACCCCATACACAAAAGTAAATTCAAAATGGGTCAAAGACCTGAATCTAAGTCATGAAACCATAAAACTCTTAGAAAAAAACATAGGCAAAAATCTCTTGGACATAAACATGAGTGACTTCTTCATGAATATATCTCCCCGGGACAGTGAAACAAAAGCAAAAATGAATAAGTGGGACTACATCAAACTGAAAGCTTCTGTACAGCAAAGGATACCACCAATAGAACAAAAAGGCATTCTACAGTATGGGAGAATATATTCATAAATGACAGATCTGATAAAGGGTTGACATCCAAAATATATAAAGAGCTCACGCACCTCAACAAACAAAAAGCAAATAATCCAATTAAAAAATGGGCAGAGGAGCTGAACAGACAGTTCTCTAAAGAAGAAATTCAGATGGCCAACAGACACATGAAAAGGTGCTCCACATCGCTAGTTATCAGAGAAATGCAAATTAAAACCACAATGAGATATCACCACACCAGTAAGGATCACCACCATCCAAAAGACAAATAACAACAAATGTTGGTGAGGTTGTAGAGAAAGGGGAACCCTCCTACACTGCTGGTGGGAATGTAAACTAGTTCAACCATTGTGGAAAGCAGTATGGAGGTTACTCAAAAAGCTCAAAATTGAAATACCATTTGACCCAGGAATTCCACTCCTAGGAATTTACCCTAAGAACGCAGCAGCCCAGTTCGAAAAAGACAAATGCACCCCTATGTTTATCACAGCACTATTCACAATAGCCAAGAAATGGGAGCAACCTAAGTGTCCATTAGTAGATGAATGGATAAAGAAGATGTGGTACATATACACAATGGAATATTAGTCAGCCATAAGAAGAAAACAGATCTACCATTTGCAACAACATGGATGGAGCTAGAAGGTATTATGCTCAGGTACTATGAAATAAGGTATTATGAAAGGTATTATGAAATAAGCCAGGCAGAGAAAGACAAGTATCAAATGATTTCACTCATCTGTGGAGTATAAGAACAAAGGAAAAACTGAAGGAGCAAAACACTAGAAGACTCCCAGAACCCAAGAATGGACTAACAGTTACCAAAGGGAAAAGGACTGGGGAGGATGGGTGGAAAGAGAAGGGTAAGGGGGGGATAAAAGAAAGGGGACATTTTGATTAGCATGTATAATGTGGGGGGGGCACGGGGAGGGCTGTACAACACAGAGAAGACAAGTAGTGATTCTACAACATCTTAATGCTGATGGACAATGACTTCAATGAGGAATGTGGGGGGAACATGGTGATGGGGGGAGTCTAGTAAACATAATATTCCTAATGTAATTGTAGAGTAATGATAACCCCCCAAAAATATGAAAAATAATTACACAGTGAAAAATCTCCCTCCCACCCCTGCTTTCTAAATGTTCAGTTTTCATCCATCTCAAGATAGCCTCTAATATTGACTTTCTATAAATCTGACCAGAGTTTCTTAATACATACACAAGCAAGCAAAAATAAAGATTCATGACCCCTCTCCCTTTATACAAAAGTTAGCTGTGATCTTGCTTTCAGTAGGTATTCAGTACATATTTGATCTAAAAGGCAAGAAGAAAGGATAAAACAGTCATTCTTTTCCCCCTGAGGTAGTTAAAATTACCTTCAAGAAAATGCACACTTGGCTTATGCCACACCTGCTTTAGCCTCCTGTGAAAAAGCTCCACCATGGGAATGCATTCCCAGGGGAATACCTTTGCTGAAAAACTCCTGGGCTCCTAGCACCCAAGCTTCTTGCCAGAGCAAACGTGGCCACCATACACTAACCTTTCTCACCTCATGTCTTTCTTCTCCTTGTTCTGAGGTCGAAGAAATAATACCACAATTCATATAGTGTCCTGCACACTCCATATGTTTCTTACCTTGATGCTTCTGTTCACACGTCTTCTTCAAGTGGAATGTGCTGTTTTAACACATTACTTCTTTAAAGGACTTCATTCAGACATCTGTTCTAAGAAGCCATTCCTGATCCTGTCCCTGCTCCAGGCTCTCTTAGATACCCCTCTGGACTGTTCTCATAATAATTTGTGCATAACTGGATCATGGCCCTTAACCACAAACTTTTTATGACCTTCTGTTTTCTATCCCCAACACTTGACTACAAACTTCTTAAGAACAGAAACTCAATCTTATTCATCATTGTATACTCAGCACTGCACAACACCCAGCATACAATAGGTGCTTAATAAATGCTTATTTATTTATCTTAATAGTCTGTGAAGAACTGAATATTACCTCTCAACACCCCCTTAACATCTTCTTACCTGTTCTAAAAACTGCCCTTTCACTGGGCAGGCTACATCCGGTGAAGTTCACAGCCATTACCCATATTTGATAGCATCGGTCAGGTTCCAAATCTTCAAAAATACAGTAGCTTTCTTTCACTGTCAGTCTGTATTCTTCTACCAGCTCTAGCATAAAACATAATAATAAGCTCTTGCAAAGTTAACTGAAGTTATAGTTGTTGGAAAAATTGGTTTATGATTTTTTCAGTAGAAAACCAGACTGATAAATTTAGAGATATCATTATGTGATAGCTAGCACTTAGAATAACACAAGAAAGCAATAGCATGCTGAAAAGAGATATTTAGTAAGTAAACACTTATCAGAATATAGTAGCATATTAGTAAGATTCTGAGCTTCACACACCACAATTAAAGTAACTTATTTTAATAGCAAATATTAAAATTGCAGAGTTTATGTTAGTTTAAATTGATTTCTCAAGAGAATTTTTAAGAAGTAATGCCAATATTTCAGGAGAGTATGTGATAAAATAAGAACAATCCCCATATTTTCTAAACTTATGATGTTATAAAGCATCCTTACAGATTAGTAAATCATTTTAGTATTCTGTATGATTTTCAAAGTTTCAAATCCTGGTTTCTTCTCATGAATTCCAGAATTCTTTCAACTAGAGAGTTCCACAATTTATAAATACTTAACTAACTTTAATAGGTCATAAACCATTCTAAGAAGCAATTAATTCAGTCAAGACATTTCCTAAAATTTCTTAAGTTATTTTACTTCCAATATTTTAGTAGTAAACATTACTTAAAACCATTCTAAATACCTGTCCCTTTGTGTCAATCTGATTAGTCTTACTGAAATTTGCTCTCCTTAAAAAAACTATTTTCTAAATTAGCCTATGGTAATTTCAGTTTATCTTCCTGTATTACTCTTGAAATACACATTTTCAAAGCTTTTGCAGTTAAGAAACCCAGATGTTTCCTTTTAAAGGAAATTTAGAAACTCTTCAACCTAGCACATTTCTTCAATTGCATCTCCTTGCCTCAATGAGCTATATCATCCAGATAGAAAGTTTGACTTAAAGAATGTCATAAGGACTGAAAAACATGTCCCCCACAGTCTAGAAATTGTGACTGTAGTTTCCAGAGGAATCATCCTTTAAGGTTAGGTCCTGATACACCAGCACTCCTTATAACGATGCACATAACATGTGATAGAGACCTTACACACAGCATGATATCACAGGATAGAAAATCAGGTTAGCTCAGTGGTATCAGCAGAGGTAAGGCATTGAATGAATAGACACAGGACAGGTAAGTGTTTAGGGGATAAAGATGTAACACAATTAAGAAAAGTACTCCAGGCAATAACTTGTTGTTAAGAGGAGTCTTGGTGAGCCATGAATTTCATGATATAGTTGGCTATAGAGGGAGAGGAGTGTGGTGTAACAAAACAAACACAGAGACAAGCAAATAAAAACATAAGCTTTGGAGTCTGAAAGATCTGTGTGTGAATCCTGCCCCAGTCATGTACAAATTATCTGGCTTTGGGCAAATTACTTAACCTCAATCAGTTTTCTCATTTGCAAATGAGGATATTAGCACTTATCTTGTAACACTGTGACAGGTATATGGTCCCCCAATTGACCCCCAATAAAACAGGGGTCCTTACAAACTTAGCCAACTTTACACTTTGCCTATGGTTATTTTTTCTTCCTCTTTTTTCCTAATTTAAATAAGTGTCATATGACATCTCAAAAGGCTTAAATATTGGTAACAGTGAAATATATTACAATTCATTCCTAATTACAAATTGGGCTCCTGAGTTTTGTAATAGCATGTCAATCCTGTCACATGTTTATCTGGTTTCTAAAATATATGGGTCTGTCTTCAACAGGCAATACTGAATGCCAGCACACCCAGCTCTGATTTATCAGGAAGTCCAACCTCATACTGACTGGTTTCCAAGTCCTACTGAACAGAGAGATTTACAGAGGCTCAACTATAAGATATGTCACACATTTACCCTACTAAGCACTTCCACTTCTATCTGCTCATTTATTTGGGACAACAGAAGACTATACCATGTCTAGGCCCATGCCTTGAGAATTATGAACCTGAATTAATCTTAATGGTCTATTTGTACTTTTTATCAAAGATGGATCTGAGAAAATGCCAACCATGTGACATACTATGGTGCCTTTGCATTAAAATTATTGTGGTAAACACTGTCCTATATACAGTTCATTTCTCCTCTACAAAGTGGCACACATTTCACTTGTCTTTTAGACTTGAATACTGTTTCAAACTTTGTTCTCCCTGAAATGTTGGCATGTTACCTCCTTTCTGAAAATGAGGAACACTTAATTGCTGCTGTTATCCTGAGAGGTCAAAGCCAAATCTGAATCTCAATTATGATATTCATGTTCACCATTATGATGGTATTTATGCATTTTAGTTTTCCTGATCCTGATTTCCAAATTTTGCTTATATGTTATTTCATTATGTGTTTGTTGTTTTGTTGTCATTTTTATTAGTGGCTATACATGTTCTGTGGAGAGTCATAATATATATGTGTTTAAATACTTCATATTAAGATAGAAATGTACCCATGCATCTGTATTTGTATTAACGGTCCTACCATTGACTTCTTGGTCATCTTGTGGCTCCTCCATGCAGTAAACCTGGAATGAGTCAATGATATCTTCCTTGTTCATGCTCCAGTAAACTGCAATTGTTGTGCTGGTGGCAGAATTTGGTTCCTGAGGTTCTAATCTTGGAGGTTGTGGAACTGAAATATAAGAAAGATTTATTATAACTCATGCTGTTTTTTATTGATTCTTTTTATTTTTGCAAAAGTCACTTATGCTTGTTGAAAAAAATTCAAACAATTCAGAAATACATGGAGTAAAAGGATGGCTAACTTGTTCTCAACACCCAGCAGCCCCAAAGATACTCATTAGAGGCAAGTACTGTCACAGTTGAGTGTGTATCCCTCCAAAATGTTTTCAATGCATTTGTATATGTGCACATGTAATAAACAAAAATGGATCCCCAAATGGGATCTTCTGTAGTCCTTTACAGAGAGTAATAAACTTATAAAGGTTAGAGGATGCATCAAATGATTTGGTTTTCCTACAAAACAAACACTTGAGCTGCTTTGTTAGATAACCAGTGTTGTGTCCTCCTACATAAATGAAACCCTTTTTAGATATAGCTGCTATATCATCAAAACTGAAAGAGGCTTGCATGAATAAAATATCAAACACACTTTCTGAATCTATCCCATTTCCTCTTTCCAATATGACTATACCTACAAATTTTTAAAGAGATTAAACCAAATGCAAGAATTATATAGGTGAAAAAGTACCCTATTAACTGATTCAAATGTCTAGTATAAGTCTATTATGAATTTTAACAACATTCTCAAGTGTTTTACTACAGATTTTAAAAGTTTATAATTATACATATTGAACATTAATGATATATACACCACCATAAATGAAGCTCCTAGGCTAATTCTCCTCTAAAATTTTTGAGATAAAAAAAGCATTGAACATATTTTACAAATTAGAGGAAAAGGTTATTCCCATAGTTGGAAAGATGTCATGATTTTAAATCTATCTTTGTGGTTATTTCTTCTAGTGAACAATTTCCTGAGAGATAAGCTTACTGAGATAACATGGGCCAAAGTTTATGAGATTACTTTATTAAAAGTCAACACTGAAAGAAAAGAATACAAAGGTTAAGACATAATACCCATTCTCCTTAAAATTTTCCAAAAAACAGAAGAGGAAGGAATACTTCCAAACTCATTCTATGAAGCCAGCATCACTCTAATACCAAAACCAGGCAAAGACACCACAAAAAAAAGGAAACTACAGACCAATATCCCTAATAAACATAGATGCAAAAATACTCAACAAAATATTAGCAAACCAAATTCAAAAATGCATCAAGAGGATCATACACCATGATCAAGTGGGATTCATTCAAGGGATGCAAGGATGGTACAACATTTGAAAATCCACCAACATCATCCACCACATCAACAAAAAGAAGGACAAAAATCGCATGATCATCTCCATAGATGCTGAAAAAGCATTTGACAAAATTCAACATCTATTCATAATAAAAACTCTCAACAAAATAGGTATAGAGGGCAAGTACTTCAACATAATAAAGGCTATATATGACAAACCCACAGCCAACATCATACTTACCAGTGAGAAGCTGAAAGCTCTTCCTCTAAGATCAGAAACAAGACAAGGATGCCCACTCTCCTTGCTTTTATTCAACATAGTACTGGAGGTCCTAGCCACGGCAATCAGACAACACAAAGAAATAAAAGGCACCCAGATTGGCAAGAAAGAAGCCAAACTGTCACTGTTTGTAGATGACATGATATTGTACATAAAGTACCCTAAAGAATCCACTCCAAAACTACTAGAACTAATATCTGAATTTAGCAAAGTTGCAGGATACAAAATTAATGCACAGAAATCTGTTGCATTCCTATACACTAATGATGAATTAGCAGAAAGAGAAATCAGGAAAACAATTCCATTCACAATTGCATCAAAAAGAATAAAATACCTAGGAATAAACCTAACCAAGAAAGTCAAAGACCTATACTCTGAAAACTAAAAGACATTCTTAAGAGAAATTAAAGAGGACACTAACAAATGGAAATTCATCCCATGCTCTTGGGTAGGAAGAATTAATATTGTCAAAATGGCCATCCTGCCTAAAGCAATCTACAGATTTAATGCAATCCCTATCAAGTTACTGACAGCATTCTTCAATGAATTGGAACAAATAGTTCTAAAATTCATATGGAACCACAAAAGACCCCGAATAGCCAAAGCAATCCTGAGAAGGAAGAATAAAGCAGGGGGAATCTTGCTTCCCAACTACAAGCTCTACTACAAAGCCACAGTAATCAAGACAATTTGGTACTGACACAAGAACAGACCCACAGACCAGTGGAAGAGAATAGAGAATCCAGATATTAACCCAAGCATATGTGGTCAATTAATATATGATAAAGGAGCCATAGATATACAGTGGGGAAATGACAGCCTCTTCAACAGCTGATGTTGGCAAAACTGGACAGCTACATGTAAGAGAATGAAACTGGATTACGGTCTAACCCCATACACAAAAGTAAACTCAAAATGGATCAAAGACCTGAATGTAAGTCATGACACCATAAAACTCTTAGAAGAAAACATAGGCAAAACTCTCTTGAATATAAACATGAGCGACTTCTTCATGAATATATCTCCATGGTGAAGGGAAACAAAAGCAAAAATGAAAAAGTCAGACTATATCAAAATAAAAAGCTTCTGTACAGCAAAGGACATCATCAGTAGAACAAAAAGGCACCCTACAGTATGGGAGAAATATATTCATAAATGACATCTCCAATAAGGGGTTGACATCCAAAATATATAAAGAGCTCACAGACCTCAACAAACAAAAAACAAATAATCCAATTAAAATATGTGCAGAGGATCTGAATAGACACTTCTCCAAAGAAGAAATTCAGATGGCAAACAGGCACATGAAAAGATGCTCCACATTGCTAATCATCAGAGAAATGCAAATTAAAACCACAATGAGATATCACCTCACACCAGTAAGGATGGCCACCATCCAAAAGACAAGCAACAACAAATGTTGGCGAGGATGTGGAGAAAGGGGAATCCTCCTACACTGATGGTGGGAATGTAAATTAGTTCAACCATTGTAGAAAGCAGTATGGAGGTTCCTCAGAAAGCTCAAAATAGAAATACATTTGACCCAGGAATTCTACTCCTAGGAATGTACCCTAAGAATGCAGGAGCCTAGTTTGAAAAAGACAAATGCACCCCTATGTTTATCACAGCACTATTTACAATAGCCAAGATGTGGAAGCAACCTAAGTGTCCATCAGTAGATGAATGGATAAAGAAGATGTGGTACATATACACAATAGAATATTATTCAGCCAAAAGAAGAAAACAAATTCTACCATTTGCAACAACATAAATGGAGCTAGAGGGTATTTTGCTCAGTGAAATAAGCCAGGTGGAGAAAAACAAGTACCAAATGATTTTACTCATCTGTGGAGTATAAGAACAAAGAAAAAACTGAAGGAACAAAACAGCAGCAGACTCACAGAACCCAAGAATGGACTAACAGTTACCAAAGGGAAAGGGACTGGGGAGAATGGGTGGGAAGGAAGGGAGAAAGGGAATAAGGGGCATTACGATTAGCACACATAATGTAGGCAGGGGGCACAGGGAAGACAGTATAGCACAGAGAAGACAAGTAGTGACTCTATAGCATCTTACTATGCTGATGGACAGTGAGGGTAATGTGGTATGTGGTGGAGACTTGATAATGGGGGAAATCTAGTAACCACAATGTTGCTCATGTAAATGTAGATTAATGATACCAAAAGAAAAAAAAAAATACAAAGGTTAGATCAACAAGAAAGTAAAAATAAAAAAAAATGGGTCTAAAGAATAAACAAAAAGAAATAAATTGAACAGATACAATAAAGAGGTAAAGAGCTGAGTAACTACACAGTTATGACAAATAAGAAGCAGGATGGTCAAGTTCATGGGCTTTAGAGAAGAGAGGTTGACCAGAACTCCCACTAACTAGCTGTGCCATCTTAGCCTCAGTTTTCCCACCTTTACAATATGAAAACAATAATAATACCATTTCCTCCCAGAGTTGTTGTAAGAAGCAAGATAATGTATACTAAGTGCTTAGTAGTATTTGACACATAACCTGTGGTAATGTTCAGGGGACAAACTGGCCTTGGCAGAAGCACATAAAATGGAGAGAAGGGGACAGGATGCCCCTGAAGATGGGAGTTGAACTAGGGATTCATCACCTAGTAAATCACAGAGAGACTACAGAGGTAAGACATGCTGAGCAGGCTGCTACTAAGGCAGTAAGTCTGCCTGTCAGAGTACCTCTTCAAGGACTGATGATTCAGAGATCCTTATACTATCTTTGACTTTTCTATTTGTTTTCCTATTAGGAAATCAGTGTCACATTATAACGGAGTCCATCCAGATAAATGTAGTTCGGTAAATTTTCACGTTGCCCAGGTTTATGGAAAACCAAAGCACAGTGCTTCAACTATTAGTTATATTTGAAACAGTGTTGGAGAATTCCTTGAGGCATAAGCAATGAAAACCTCCCTTTTTTCCTGTAAATTATACACTGAGCTATATCTGCTTTCTAAAAATGGTAACATCTTTTCAAAAATATCTCTCCTCAGGTAGCTTGACAAACTTGAAAACCAATAACTGACCCCAAAAAATCAATACATTTTAAGGAAGAAGTACTTTCAGGGAATTAAGCAAACCATGCAGGCTAGGAATAATTTTGCACCTCATGTGTTCCTTTCCCAAAAAACATAAAAGTTAAAACTTCTCTCAAAAACACGAAACTCTTTAACTTTTCTAAGTATTCTAAAATTAAAAATGGAATAAGAATATTCCATATATGTAAACTGATAAAAATGGTTGGATTTACAATTCCTATGTGGCAGAAGAACATCAGAGAGCCAGGCTGTGTATGTTGACTCTGTTTACACTGCCGTAGTAATACACGTGAATAGGAGTAAGACAAAAAATATAAAATGGGATTTGAAGGGTGTTTTGCCAGAGGCTAAGGAATTGGATAGAGGTATCACCCCATGGATTCCCTCTGCCTGATTGTGCCCACAAAGAGCTGTTACATTTGGGAAGCTAAGTGTTAGATTAACTTGAACTTCAGGATGTGGGCAGATACACATTTCCACTCAACCTAGCTTTCAAAAAAATACCCCTGAGAGCAGCAGTGTACAGTAGCCAAAGGCGGAAGAACCCAAGTGTACATGGAGGATGAATGGGTAAGCAAAATGTGGCATAGATGTACAACAGAATATCATTCAGCCTTAAAAAGGAAGGGCATTCTGACATGTTACAACATGGACGAACCTTGAGGGTGTTATGCTAAGTAAAATAAGCCAGTCACAAAAAGATTAATACTGTATGACTCCACTTATACAAGGTACCTAGAGCAGTTAAATTCCTAGAGACAGGAAGTGGGATGGAGGTTGCCAGGGGCTGTGGTGTGGGAGGAATGGGAAGCTAAGATTTAATAGGTAACAGAGTTTCAGTTTTGCAAGATGAAAAGAATTCTGGAGATGGATAGTGGTGATGGTTGTACAGTGGTGGGAATATACTTGGTACCACTTCAAAGTGATTAAGATGGTAAATTTTCTGTTATATCTATTTACCACAATTAAAACTTTTACCACCCTGAGGGCCAGAGTCAAGGGAGCCTTGGATATCAGTAATCTATGGACACCCCTCCTTTCACAGCAATGCACCCCACCTCTTTGGTGTAGAGCAGTGGTTCAAGTGCAGAGACTGAGAACCAGAGCATATAATGAATCCCTTAAAAGTAAAATATCTACTCTGTTAATCAGAATTTTTTAGTTTGCAATCACTGCTCTATTTAAATGCCTCTTAAAGACCTTACAAGAAAACACCCTTTTTGTTTTGAGACATTTCTACAGGAAATCCATTAGGATAAATGAGTGAATTTTTCACTTGATAAAGGGTTGGTGGGTGTTTTTTGGGGGTTGGGTGGGGAGGGTGTTAGAGACACAGTTGCCTTTTACTAGTTACTAAGTAAAACTCTTCTACAGGAATGAAAGTTAATTGTCTATGTAAAAACAGCAGCTGTCTTTAAGGTGGTTTTGAAAGAATACAGCATGTTTTAAGGGGGATTTCTGGGTACACTTTACAGTAAGTAAAACTTGGTAACTTCACTGAAACACAGCAGCTTTGAGAAATCTGAGTAAGTTTCATTGTCTTGTTGTTTAAATAGCGCATTAAAAAATATTTTGAAGAGCCGGCAGGATGCTTCTGACAGCTGAGTGGGAGGCTACAGGGCATGAGGCAGAGCTATTAGTTCTCTAAATTAATCTGTTTAGCTTGAAAGAAGAACTCAATTGAAGAGGGGAAAACCACTTGTCAGGAAAAAGCCATTCAACAAATATGAAAATATTTTATTTATTTTTCCTTTTGTACCTGGATACTGGCATGAGGTAAAGAATCTCTAGAAGAGAGGAAGAGAAATCCTATTCTACAAAGAAAAAAAGAGGAGATTCTTTAGTTCCATTGTTACTTCCTCCCACGTCCTCAGAATCCCAGGACAGTCACAAAGGTTCAAATGGAAATGCAGTTTTATAATGGAAATGGTATGCTAGTCTCAGGCTTTGTTTCAGCACCCAGCTTTAAATGTCTACAACTAAGATTTTTCTTTCTCCAGTTATATTTCCTTACATTCAAAAGCTTTACAAAACAAACAAGGGAAAACTGCCAAATTTCATCAACATAATTCATGTTAGAATTCCTACCAGCCGCTTGTTTTAACATCCGGTCACTTCTTGCTGAGCTGTCATCATAATGTTCAAAAAGTGAAAATGCAGCAGGCATTTTCTCTAAAGAAGCAGTACTCTCCATTGCAGAAAGCAACCTATCAGGAGAAAATGTTTTTATATGTCAAAAAATCATTAACATACAGAATGAAAGCTTAAAACCATTGTTCAAAATAAAGTTGTGGTTGGTTTTGTGAGGGACTGTATCTAAAAAGGATATATACAGTTTTGAAGTCTAGAAATAAATATTTATCCTTAGGATTCTTTGGTGTAACTGCTTATATTAGAAATTCCATTCCCATATCTTTAAACCTGAATAGAGTCCATCAGATTATACAGTCTTAATTTTGCATTTTTAAAGTTATTCCTAAAAATTACTATATTTTAATGACACTTTTGGTTATTTCCTAAAGAGTTTAAAGGTTCAGAATCTGTCTGGAAATTCATACACTCTGTGATGGCCTGGTCATTCTCAGTCTTCACTATTATGCTTCTAGTCATTTAATTTTTCAAAAAATATGTTCACCTATTATGTGCCAGGCACTGTTCTGAAAACTGGGGATATAGCAGTGAAGAAGGATAAAGCCTATACATTCTTAAAAGACCATCAAGCTAGGTTGTAAAATATTAAAGCCAGCTTTAATATACTCAGACATTCTTAAAAGGATTGCCAACAAATACTAAATCTAACCACTTGAATCCAGGTGAAATCTGGGCTTTTAAAAAAAAACAGTTGATTTCAAAGAGGGAAATTGGCAAGGAGGTGTTGCCAAAGCATTTATCTTCAGCATGAGGGTCCTAGAATATGGTTAGTTCTCTGTGCACCTTGCTCACAGGGCACTGAGTCATCTTCCAGCAGCAAGCCATCCTTGAGGAACTCCATAAGCTACATTATCATGGACTTTTCAGTTTGGGCACTTCTAGGCCCTTGCACTTGCTGTTGGAACTTCTTTTCCTCAGAACTTGTACAGCTTCTTCCTCACTTAATTTAGGTGTCTGTTCCGCTGTCAGCACCTCAGAGAGGCCAGCCCTGAGTATGCTGACAGCACTGTCCTTCCATCCCTTACTCTGCTGTGTTTTACTTCCTCAAACCCACCATCACCCATTTGTTTTATCTTTCTACTTCACCAGGACATAATCTACATGGAGGAAATCACTTGGTTTGTTCACTACTGTCTTGTAATGTGTTGCTTGGCACATAGCAGGCATTTAATAAATATATTTGAATAAATAGAGGACAGTTTCTCTTGGGTGAGAATATCAGGATTTCAGGTCTGGTCAATTTTTTATCAGTGTAAGGGAAAAAGATAATAAAACACAACTGAAATACTTAAACATTTTCCACTATGCTTACTGGTGTTAGGAATAATAAAATTCCCTATCATCTGATTTAGGGGAGAAGGTTTCAGTAGGGGCTTCAAAGAGAAGGTGATGGTGGGGCTGAGTCTTAAAGAATGAGTAGGAGTTTCCTGGGCAGACAAGGGAGTAAGGGTGTTGTGGATAGAAAAGCATGAATCAAGGCCTGGAGTTGTAAAAAAATACGGCACATTCAAGGGTCAGAGGGGCCATGGACTACCTTGAGAACTGGGAAATGGATTTCATCATCTGTTGAGATGAAATCGAAAGGTGGGTTTATGACTTGACCGTGAAGAGCCTTTCATAGCCACCAAGAGTTTCCATTTTATCTTTTGAGGCAGGGAGAGCCACAGAAGTTGTTCGCACAAAGGAAGTTCAGAAGAATACCCTGGAACAAGTCTGAGGAAGGATCAGAGCAAGCAGACTAGAAAAGGAGTAAGGTCGGTCAGGAAGACCCCACAGGCTTGAGGTGAGGGAGACAGCAGGAGCCTAAATTAAGGCTTTGGGATGCTGACTGGAAATGATGGACTCCAGATGAACAAACAGTGATGACCAGTGCATATACTAAACCCACTCAGTCCCCACAGATTCACTGACTGAATGGGAGAATTTTTGTAGCACAAAAGCTCTGGTTGTAGACACCACAAGTTAAATGTTTTAATTCTTCCTTTTGCATTGACCTGTTCAATTTTAACATCAGCATATGAAAGGATAAGTGGGCATCATTTTCTGAGCAGGTCCTACAATTATTGTGATTCTCTTCCTTTTTCATTATTATAACAGAAAAGAGCAAAATAGAGGGGGGAAAATGTATCCTCTTAACAGAACAGCATTTTCTAAGCAAATAAAGGCATGGTATTTTTCAAAATATGCAAATTTTTAGTCTAAATATGCTTGACAGCATTCCTTAATTTAAGCATTTTCAGTGCCAAGAAAAATCATTTAATATACAAGCACTGCCTTTAGAGATAATATGAAGGGAGGAAGGAGAAGCAGCAAGGTGAGAAAAAAAAACCTAGATAATTAGCACTTCTCATAGAAAGGAACACCAAATACGTTGAGACATGGAGGCAGAGTTGTCTTGAGGACATGAAGTCTTCTTTTTAGAGAAGCAATCAAGCTTCATCACATGTGCACACACATGCATGTTTACTGGAGCTTTCTTTAATTGCTTATATTTCTTCACCAAATCCCAAATTCTGTTGTCTTTTTTCCTTACAGGAAAATAATGGTTATCCCAAAGGTACCCTCCTTTAGGAGACATGCAGCATTAGCAAAGATTAATTCCTTACCAATTGGAAACTGAAACCAAATCAATTAAATGACACAGGTGAACAAGTTCAAGAATGAAACCAAAGAAATGGTATTTGGAATGAAATGGATGTCAATTCATATTAGCAAGCTAATATTCCAAAGTAAGTAAAAATGTACTAAAGCATTTTTTAAGGTAAAAGCATTTGCAAATAGTCATTCACCAAATTTTCCTGCCAGTAAGTATCTTCCATGTGTGGATGAAATATAAATAGGCAGATACTCATCTATACTGTCCAATGTATATGGAAGAGCACTATAAATCCATATTTTTTTTATAAAAATAAATATTGATAGTATTTAGAAGAAATACATAAAATTTTAAATATATAGGAGACTGGAGCAAAGCCTGGGTATCAGTTCCCAGGCCTGCCTGGTGTGCTTCAGACTCTAGTGTGAGAATTGGTAAGCATGCAGATGCCTTGTCCCACCCTGAATTCTCATGTAGTGGATCTGGTGTGGTGCTCTAGAAGCTTTGGTTTAACAAACTGCACAGGTAATTCAGGCATGGCCAGTATGGGGAACCACTGGGCCAGAGGACAGATTGTATAAACTAGTGGTTCTCAAGACTGGTTGTATATTAAAATCATTTAGGAAGCTTTAAAAATGCCAAGGCCACCTCCAGACCATTTAAGCCAAAATCTCAGGAGGTAAGAGTCAGGCATCACCATTTTTTAAAGCTCCCTAGGTAATTCTATTTATAGCAGAGCCACTGTAATAAAACCCTTATTGATTAATGCCAGTATTAATACACAAATTATTTCCTTAAAACATACTGGCAAAATTCTGTTGAATAGACTCTTAAAAAGGTAAACAGGATTCATCTGTGCAACTTTCATCATCTAAAAAAGTCAGGTTTCTAATCCAAACTCAGTTTTCTATAATACATCACAAATAAAAATTTCTGGTTTTACTTTATGCTGTTTCACTATTTGGCACTGAAGTAAATTGAGGATAATATTTATGATTTTAGAAATTACATTAAATGGGGTAAAACTGATAGAAACATTAAATTCAACCAGAAAGACCTCAGGTCTTGCTCTGAGGCAAAAGGGAAAATGTGTCAGATCAGTTTGAGCATTTCAACATTAAATGTTCCAAAATATAAACATAGACCTGATGTAGTTAGTTTTTATAAACATTTCCTGGTTTCTTATGGAGTGTTTTGCCTTTTAAAAGAATGAAGAGTTTCTCTTAGATTAAGTGTTAAAAATAACAACAAAACCAAAACAAAATCAAAAGAGGATGATTCATTTAGGTTAGTTAAGCAGAAAGAGAAGATAAAAGCATGCTTGTCTTTTGAACAGAAAATGAGAGAACATTCCACTAAGATTATGTAAGTCATAAAATTACTCAAAGCAGATATGAATGACTTTTCCAGATATTCATATTTAACCAATAAGTCAAAGTATCTACAAAATGTTCTGTATGCAGTGACATGAAAGATGGTCTAGATTAGGTTGAAAATCCAGAATACATGTCAAGGAAGCAGTTAAAAATCTAAATTATGATAATTGTTATTTAACTAAAGCACATGCAATTTTCTTTCAGAGCTATCATTTAGCTTTTAAAAGCACTGTGTTTAAAAGTGAAAATCCAATAGCTCACTAAATGTACTTTTTAACTGGCAGCTCATTTAACATAAAGCATCAAAATATAAAAAATAAAGCATACAGTCATGCTATTCTCAGCCACCACTACATTGTGCCATGTTTTATATACCTTTCATTGATTTCCTCAAATGACTTATGGGGCAATGAGACAGAGAGAGAGAGAAAGAGAGAGAGAGAAACTAATTAACATCAAAAACAAAAACCAACCTAGAGTGTTAAGATTATGCATGTTCTAAAATCATGACTCCTCAGTATCCCCTGCGTGGGTGGGTGGCCCCAGCCTAGGTAACAAGGGAATTACTGCTCAGAAGTGGAGTAGGAGGTTGGGCAGGGATGGAGGAGGCTTTGGCTTCCATTTCTGCTTTACTCTCTATGATCAGCAAGGCCAGCACTGAGCGGCCTTCTCATTGCTTCTCTCTCAATCCTGCTTCTCTCTATTCATTAATAAATGGCTTAGCTTCCAGAAGAGAATTCTCCAAAGCAAGAAAAATGACTTAAATTTGTTCAGTGTGGGATATATACAAAACATGTAATCAGTAGTTATCTCTGGGTGATTCCTTCTCTGTGTTTTTCTGTATTTTCCAAAGTTTCTAAAATGGCTATATACTACTTTCAGAAACAGAAAAAAATGCTTTCTTTTTTACAATTTGTTCTTCTAGAGAGAAGAAAATATTCTTAAACAAAGGTAAGTTTCTTAAGGAACACAAAGTATTTTATTAATGTTATACTTCATGAGAGGTACCTAATTTGAAAATATTAAAGTTTTGCCTGAATTAAATATAAAGCAACTGAGTGATTTTGTTCTCTTGTAAGGATGCCATATCCACCTCCCCCAAATTTGCCCTGCCTGAAGGAGTCACTAGAGGCAAATCAAAAGCCTAACATTGGCCCATTTCGCCTTGTCCTGTCTCCAGACTTTACTAGAGGGCTGAGAGGACTGGGAAGCTTTGAAAGGGAGGTCCCCACTCATTGTAAAATGGTGCCTTCCTCCCATTAACAATTAAGTTTGGGACTGCCCTCAGGGAAAACATCTCCTTTACTTTCAGTTAATCCTGGCTCCAGGGGGAAGGAATATCTTTCTGAATATTCTAAGGAATAAGGGAGCAAAGAGTAGCCTCTGTGGTGCAGTTTGAGGAGCATCCAAAGGCCCACAAGGTACTTGTTAAATGCAGGAATCCGGTCCTCACAAAGACACTTGTGAACAGGAGCATGTTTTCAGAGAGTGGTACCACATTCAGCCTTTCGCCTGCTGAATGTGCACTGAAATGCTGCTCCCGGCCATTTGGTAAGGCTCAGAGGGAATGGTCCCTAGGAGACATCCCTCCAGATGAGGGAGCAGGGTGGGGAGGCCGGGCTCAGGCACCAGCAGGGGGATGTTGGGCACTAAAAGATCAGGCAGGCACCCAGAGGGAAAGCGTGGCTAAATATGGTTTCCAGGCTGCATTCCCACTCTCTCTTAGAAGGTGATCAATCCATCGTGACAGATTGGACAGATTATGCTGTGATCTAACTTCTATGTGTCCTTCAGCTGGATCTGGGTGTTAAGGGTTTAAGGATTTGCTGGGTCTTTTCCCTAGGCACCAGGTATGTCCTAATAATTTTTAAATGTCAGAATTATATAAACCCCACAGAGAGATAAAATGATCTTAGGGAATATTGAAAGATGGATTTGAAGAAGTAGATTTGGGTCAGAGTGGGTGCAAGGTATTTGGGCCTGTTTTAATTGGTACTTACAGTCAGGAACACAGTCTCATCAAGCTCCTCTGCTTCCCTGACGACGGTCTCCAGGGTGTCCTTGGCGGTGTCCATGCTCTGCAGAAAGTGGACCATCTGGTCATGCAGGAACTCCATCTTCTTTTTCTTCACTTCCTCAAAGCTCTGGGCTTTCTCATCATACTGTGCTAAAACCTTCTTTATCATTTCCTCATTCTGTTCTTCCAGCCTTTTCTTGTTTTTACTACAGTTTTCCTAAAAACAAAATAATCAAACAATCAAAAACACTTCAGAATGAAATAAGAAGTGCATGGGTTTTGTTTGTTGGTTGGGTTTTGTTTAGTGTGTTTGTTTTAAAGAGAAACACTAGCCTTTTAAAGAATTGACCTCAGCATCTGGATAAGAGAATCACAGATTATGTACATAGTCTAAATTTCCAACTGACCACCCCCTTCACCATAGTTAGCTTGCAATGAAATTCACTGGAAGAGGGTTATCAGGAAGGATTTAGTTCATGAGTCACAAAAAAAGATAGTTGTATGGAAGTCTTGCCCACCTGCATTCCTACATGATAAAACTTAAAAATGACATCACATGGGGTAAGATTCATGGCCTTTAGGTAGTGAAGAGCATTTAGTGCCATCTTTGCCTTTCTATTAAAATCAGAGTATGAGGGAGGGAACAGTCAAGATATTGGACAATATGCTACATTCACAATGCTCTCCAGGGAGAGGGCAGCTTCCACCACAGTGGGAAAAACTTTATTGCCCATCTGGACAAACCCAGATGCCTAGGTATCCACACTACAGGGCTAGTGGTAAGGTGATAATATAATTTCCTATCTAAAAGGGTCACTTGGTGGGAGGAGGCACTAAAATTAATTAGCAGGTGTTAACTGATTTATGATAGGACTTAAGCAGACCTCTCACAAAATATGACATGGAGTCACCCTAGAGAAAAGGAAACTGTACCGGCCTTCTGCAGGGGCCCTCTGCCACTCCTGAGTGACAGTAAGGATGCCTCGGCCATCTCTATATGTGGATGGAGATTACTGCCTCCTCGCTTCATTGTGAAGGAAGCAGGGATCAGTAGCTAAGAGGGCATGAATTGATCAAAGAGAGTGGTACCATGAAAGACACTCATTTGTCCTGGGTATGAAACACTAGGCACGGACTTGGAGCATTTCTGCTGAGCTAAACCAGTGAAATGCAGGACGGTGAAGCAAGTAAGAACTCAGACCTGAATTCAAATCTTGGCTCCAACTTACTAGGATCCTGGATAATATACTTAATTCTAAGTCTCATATCCATAAAATGGGAATTGTTATTATGGTTCCCATTTCACAGATAGACTTTGAGTTAAGTGAATAATAATAACACCTAGCATATATGGCTATTGTGAGGGTTTAATTGGATAAAGCATATAAAACATCTGCCCTATCATAGTAAGTACCCAATAAATGTGTATGTGTTTTTAAGGGCAAGTTGTTTATCCTTAGATAGAAAGTAGTTTCACTGATTATAAACAAATGGAAGACTTTCAGGACCTTCACTTTTGATGTGAAAAAACCAATGGCAAACCACACCTGCACATACAAACCCCAATTCAGATTCTTTTAGCTCAGAATCATTTACTTGTGATGCCATGAACAAACCAGGTTAAAGTAGAAGGGATGTGGTGACTTACCTCAATGGTATTAAAAAAGGATTCTATCTCACTAACAAAGGCTTCAATCCTCAAGGACTTTTCTTGTAAATTTTCTAGAAATTCTGCCAACTGAACCTGAAGAAAAGAATGAAGAGATCCTTAGTGTACAACATGTGAGAAAAGAACTTAAAGCACTGAGCTCTAATTTCCTTATAAGTGTAGTATGTTTAATAGAGATTTACTATCCATGTTCACTAGAAAATCAATCTTTAAATTCTTCTTGCTGCTTCATCTAAATTGACTACAGATAATTCTGTATGATAAGCAATTAGGAGGTTTGTGAGCAAGAGCAATAGAAAAACCAGTCTATTTTCTCATGCAAGAGGAAGGACTGCTTATTAAATGGGTGAGTTCAAAAAATTCTTGTGTTAGTAGACTATTGATTTGAACTTTTTCTCCTTAGTAAGGCCTTAGTTTTTATATAATCTGAGTAGTCTCCTCATATTTGTGCCAGTGGCCTCAGGTGTCTGAGAAGGTGGTCAGAGTATCAGGCCAGAAGTCTAACACACCAAATGATGGAAACTGTCTACTAAAGAGACCAAAAGATTCTAATGCCCCTCAAAAGGTTAAAATACTCAAGGAGTGATAGCCAACTACAAGATGTATGGGTGGCAAGGGAAGATGGTACCTACTGTAGCCATAGTTATAAACCTAGCTGTACTCTATCCTGCTAAATTTAACAAGAAACAATACAGAATACCAGAGCATCAGCTACCTGATTCACTATCCACAGAATGAGGGGGAAATTACACTGATAGACGCCCCTTCAGGATGTAGCCTCTGCTTTCCGCTGTAGCCCCTGCCTCTTCTCCACAAGCCCCATTTTTCCTTGGACTCTTTCTCACCTTCGTGCTTTATCACATGGTGTTCCCCAACTCTAGAATGTCCTCACTGTCCTTGATTTCTGGAAGCACCCTATTTGATTGAAGGTTCTCCTAAGCTTCACCTTTTCAACACAACTTCCCTAACCCTCCCAGTCCCACTCCACCATTTCACCCACTTCCCAAAGGTTCGTTTCTCGGAACACTATGTTTCCACAATACTGCACTGATTTGGGGGAACTACCAGTCTGTCTTCCTTTATTTTTATTTTCATTTCCATTGACTAGCACAGTTCTTGACATAGAATGGGAGGGTAATCAATATGGAAAGAGATGGAAGGGAGAGAGTGAAGGAAGAAAAAAAGTGACAGACAGAGATAAGCTTTTACAGTGGGGCTTGAGTGGGAGGAGAAGCAAGGACCTGGAGAATCTGTAAATGCAGCCATTAATTCCTCAAAAATCACAAATGGCCTACTCACAAGATGCTAGCACATTCTCAAGTTACAACTTTTTAAACTGATTTTTAATTTAAAAATGTTGGCAACCTACTCTTAATCTTCACAGTTGATTTAATGAAATGAAGCATGCCTTTTTGGCTTTAGTCAACTAGTTTTCTACTCTTCTCTCTTTGTCATACTGTTTGGAGAAGATCAGGGAAAAAAACTTCAAACAATGGTCTTAAAGTAGGAGACATCATATATCCCTGCTTTTGAAATTTGCTTTAAATTGACAATAGACAGACTTATTTTTTAATTTCTAACTCACAGACATAGACAAAACATAATTACGAAGGTTGAAAAACTCTAGTCTCCTCTCTGCTGACAGTGCCCAGTGGTTGTTAGTTAAGTGTCATCACAGAATCAAGCACATTTCCCTGATGCTAATGTATCCCAATGCCTGCTATTTCATAGAAGAGACTGTCCCATCCTCTACTCTCAAACTTTACCAGGTAAACTTTCAACAAAATGTCACCCTGGAGAAATAGAACCAGTATCAGACAAATTGAGAACGTTTAATTTTCCAGAGGAAAAAAATGCCAAGATTCTAATATATGCTATCCTTTTGAATCAAAATGAGCCTAATAATTGTTTAACAGTAAGCTAATTGAATGATCATATGGAAAATCACTACCATTAGCAAGGCTATGGGCCGAGCAATATGGATGCAGCATGAGCTCTGGCATTAGACAGACCTGGGTACCAGTCTTAGTTCTGTCTTCCATGATCTTCGCCATATCACCTAAACTCTCTGAGCCCATTTTGTTATCTGAAAATTGACAATGACAGGCTTTTTGTGAGGGTTAAAAGAGATCTTGTATGTAAAGAGTTTAACACAGTGCCGAGCACACAGTAAGCGCTCAATTCTTTCTATTATTTGCATTTTAAGATCACTCTGGCTAATGTACAGAGGATGAATTGAAGAGACAGGAGTGAGCATTTCAGTTAGAAGGTTATTGAAAGGTAGATAAGAATCTCAAGTACTAAACAACTGATTTCAATAGTACCTCTGGGGAAGTGGAGTATTTATAATCATAAACAGAAAGATACGTATTCTGACTAATTTTTAACATTGGAAGTCTATAAGCATAGCCAGCAAGAATGCAAAGGTTTTCTGTTTTATAACATCAGTTTTGAAAATAAAGAAATATGGGGAAAACTGAAATTTAAAATGTCTTACTGTCTTGAGTACTCCATAAAATTTGCAATGAAACAATGTTATATAAATATGTATTTTTAAAGAATGATATTGGAGGTAATAGAAAATAAGTTGTGTTTTATGCTCAAAAATGTAATGTTTCATTTAAAATTATTTGGCTTTTTTGGATAATATTAAGGGCTATGCTATAAGATCCCTCACAGACAGTGAACCTTGTGTTATTTATTCTGGTGACCCCAGAACCTAGAAAAATAACTGGCATATAGTGTATATCCAATAAACATTTGTCTTAACTAAATGAATGTTTCATCTTCACTAAATGCCTAGGGCAACAGTCTTAGTTTTCTTTCAAACTATTATGCCTGAAGATGAATGTATCAAATATTGGTCTTTTCTTTTTAACTGTGAAAATATGAAAACAAATTAAATGTATGTATTATTACATACTCACATGCTTTACAATCTATTTACCTTTACAGCACTTATAGCTGTATCAAGTGTTGAGACAACATGGTCTTCATGGGTGCCAAGCATCTTGTCAACAACAGAAACCGGGCTTTTGCAAGTGTAGCAGTATGTGTCAATCTGGGCCTTTTTCCGTTCCTTTTGTTCCTTCTCAGTTATTAATTCTGATGATAATTGGTCTTGTTCTGTCCTTTCTCTGCCTGACTCACTCTGTTCAGCAGACATACTTTGTTCCACCTCACTCACAAATTCGTTTTCACTGATGTGTTCAAAAGATTCCTCCTTTCCTTGAGATAACACATCTTCAGGTGTGGATTCTGAATACAGTTCCTCTGATTGAGTGTCTTGAGCAAACACTTCGTAATTCAGGGACTCAGCAAATTCATACTCATCCTGAACAGGGCTATTGCGCAGCCTATCTTCTCTTGGCTCAGGAGGGACCATTATTTTAGGTTCTTCTTGCAGTGTTTCTTGAACACAAGTTGTACCAGTTGCAAGTTCTTCATCTGGAAAGGACACTTGTACTGGGACATTCAGATTGACTTCTAGACTTGCATTTCCTGCTTCATTACTCTGACTGCTTGTTTCATCTACTCTCTCTAGGACATGATGGGTGTCTTCAAATGGAACTGCATAGCTTATCTGCTGGGTAACCACTGTGATTTCCTCAGTGATGGGAGCTTTCTTCTGCACAGCTACATTGTCAAGGGTCTCCACATGGTCTACTGACTCTCCTTCCCTGTAAGCAGCTTTCTGTTCCTCTTCGACACTCTTCTCCCCCAAAATAGGTCCAAACCTCCCCCAAGCTTCCCCTGCTGCAGCTAGTGGTTGGTATGAGTCATCCTTGCTGACTAGCTTTTCTTCTAGACGTTGGCCTTGGTCCTTTTGAGTTTCAGATAAGTCATGGAGAATGTCATCTTTGAGTATGTACTTCTCAAAATACATTCCTGTTCCATCATCAGGATCAGAATTTCTGCTTGGAAATGATGCCTCAGAATTCACACTGTCACCTTCAGAAGCTGTCTCCCCTTCCTTCTTTTTCTCTCCAACTGTTTCTTCATATAGATCCTTGTATAAAAATGCAAGTGCAGGTGGCTCCTCTAGAAGTTCAGGATTAATGGCTTTAGCAGTGGTAGGAAATATCTGGGTTCGTGACAAAACACTTTCCTCTGCATCAAATAAAGGCATCCCATGCAACTTCAAGTCCACATCTCTATTTATGCTCTTTGGAGAGTCTCTGTCAGCTGACCTTTGGATACCCAAAGACTTGTGGGTCTCTGAGTGAGATGATTTGCTGTAGTCCTTTTCCATTCCATAAAAACTCTCATCTAATTTCACCAAGTCATATTCATGTTCTAGGGTTCTTTCCTCGGAACTTTCTGGGAAAGTGATAATATCTTCTGTAACTTCCTTTGAGAGTTCTGTTTCAACACTTAATTTCCATGGAGCTTTCTGTTTTTCTGGGTCTGGAGAGATGTTATAATCAATCAATGTATATTTTTCAAAATAATCCTCTTCACTGGGATTTGTGAGCTGATTAAAGGCTAAATCACCAGTTTCTGAATCTGTGGATATCTCCTCTTCTGTGTTATGAGTTTCCTGTTGTTTATTTTCTTTCAATGATGCAATTTTTTTATCAGAATCTCCTAACTTACTCTTTCCTGTTTTATGGAAAGCAACTGCCTCACTGTTGTCAAGGAGAGATACAGGTTTAAATGAGGTCTTCTCTTCGAAATATTCTAACTTATCTTGCAATTTTTCACTTTCTTCCTGATCAACTGAAGGAATAAATGCAGAAGCATGAATATTCAATATCTCACAGCCTTCAGAAATGATACTAAAGGCACTCTTTTGATCTTCTGAAAGTCCAGCTGGCTTACTAGTCACTCTTAGTGCTCCATCTTTTACATATATGTCTTCAGACTCCTCAGATATGTCTCTAATAGAAACTGTTTCATCAGTATTAATTGTTGCATTAGTTATAAATTGGGCATAGTTGCTGCTTGCTGAAGATTGTGGTTCATTTACATGGACATCTTTCACAGCCTCCAAGTGGTGCTTTGAAACAAGAACAGATTGTTTAGACATTTCAGATGTTAGATCTTCAGATGTTTGAATAGCATGTACTGTATGCCTGTCTGCAGTAAATTCTGACCATGGCATTTCTTGTTTCTTCACTGTACTAATTTCAGAAGAAGTTCCTGAAATAAGCGTTTGTTCTTTCACAGATGACAACAAATATGGCAGTGTTTCTAAGCTCTTTGTTTCATCAAAAGGACAGACTAAAATCCTTTCAGATTCTTTAGATGGAGATCCTTGTTTCATACTTTCTTTTGTGATACCTACTGAACCACCTTTTGATGATTCTAACACTGTGACCTGTGCCTTTTCTTCATTGTGTCTTAACATACCCTTCCTTGACTCTTCCAATACTAGATTGCCTTCCTTCGGTAAAGAGTGGTCATCTATTTCATCGTGATAAGGAAGATCCACTGGAAGGAAAATCTTGGTTTTCTCCACCAAAACATTACTTTCTAATGGATGTGGTTCGGTTCCTACTGCCCTTGGTTCCCTGATTGCTGGGTGAGCGTCTGAAATCATGGTTTCTGATTTTTCTATAATTGATGTAGTTTTAACTACTGAAAATGGTTGAGTTTCACCCAAAGAGTTATCTAATTCTTCAGGCAGAAACCTGGCTGCATTTGCAGAATAAGACTGAATTTCCTGCTGCTTCTCTCCTTCTGAAAATGCATGTAACTGCTTTTCTTCTTCTCCTTTCTCCTCCTCAATAATTTTGTGTCTTTCTTTGTGGTCTTCACTTTGATAGGCTTGATGCAGAACAGCAGCAGCTTTTGATTCTTCCAGTTTAATAGAGATAGAGCCATGTGTGATTTCTGCCTTCCCTATTCTGTTGTTATCTCTATGCTCTAACGGGGCCATAATTTCTTGTTGTTCTGCTAGTACCTTCTTTTCTGCAAAGGAACATGATCTGGTTTCTAAGTTATCTTTCTCCTCAGTTGGACTAACAGAACTGAGTTTTATTTTCTCTTCAGAAATTTTCAAGGAAGTAGGTGCTGGCATTTTTTTCTTCAGTCTGTCTTCACCAAGATCAATTAAACTTTCAGATTCTTCTACTGGCAAAATTATCATCTCTGGCTTCTCTAATTCCTTCATGATATTTTTACTTGTGAAGCTCGTTGAAGCTGATTTTGGCTTTTGTGGCACCTGATCTCCTGCATCAAATGAAAAGAGTGACTTTTCCTTTTGACTGCTTCTTGGCTCTTCCTTAAAAATATAAATATTCCATTTAGATGGAGGAGCGATTTCTGGCTTCTGGGCCCTATTACTATCAGTTACATGAAGAGGAACAGCATTTTTCACTTCTTCCCTACTAGATTTCTCACCCATGGTAGAAGATTGAATTCCAAGATGTTCCTCACCATCAGGAGAGGTAACTACCGTGTGTCGGTCCATTTCCTTTGAATAGTCTAGGATTTCTTTCTTCCCATAATCTTTACTAAGCACCTCAAAGCTGGATTTTGGCTGCTGTAAAACTTCTACATTTGATAAAAATGCAGGTTTTTCTTTAAAGTTTTGATCTTCACCAGATTTAACTAAAGTATCTCTGGATTCTTGAACAGTCTTAAGTTCTGCCTCTGGTAATAGATGATCAGTTGGTTTCCCAGTTGTACTGAAGTCAGCTGCAGCTGTACTTTTAGGCTCTATCGCAGTTGCTGATTTTTCTACAGATGGACTTGGCTGAGTTTCTAAATCTTCTTTTTCAGCAACTTTGTTATCTGGAGAGCTCAATCCAAAAAACAAACTGGACATCCATGACGTGAAAGATGAAATTCCTTTCTTTCCCTTTCCCTCAGAAAGGCCTGGCTCAACTGCCTTGGGCTGCTTGGGCAGCTTTTCTGTCACCTCAAGTGACTCTGGAGGTTGAGGTTCTTCATTTTTTTGGGTTGAGGAGAGGGGTTTTATTGATGTGTGTATTTTCACTTCAGGTGCTGGTTTCCCTCTCTCACTAGCATCATCTACAACCTTTGACTGAACCATTTGTGGCTCTTCTAATGGCTTCTCTCCAGTTAAAGGAGATACACTCCTGTGCATTTCCTTTTCATTGCCCAATTCTGGTTCTGCATCTCCTACCAGGACATGGGCTACTTTGGCAGGAGAGGGAATCGTTTCTGACTTGACATGTTCCATCGATGGGCCAGGCACTGGTTTCTGGATGATTCTTTTAGAAGGCAGTTTTATTTCCTCCTTAGGGTCTTCTTTGCAAGGCAGGGAAAATTCTGTGTTTGCTTTCTCCAACATCAAGTTTTCACTCTCTATGAAAGAAAGTGTCTGCTTCCTCTCTGCTTCATTTCTCTCTACATTTCCAGCTGGAACTAAAGACTTTGGTTTGGGGGACAGTTTTATTTCTTCAGGAGAGTAAGGTTTAGTTGATAAGGTCTCTATGTTACCATTAGAGGTATTGAGAGTAGATACTGATTCTTGGAACGATAAAGGAGATTCTTCAGCAGAATGTGGCTGAACCTGCTTTCCGATTTCCCATGTATGGTCTTTATCTGATACAGCAGCCTTGAGCTGCCCTGTAGTCAGATCACTGCTGGCAGAGGAAACCAGCTGCACAGACCCCAGGACTCTTCCTTCAGGATGACTTGTCAAGTCCCTTTCTGGCTTTTCCAGCAGCCAGTTTTCATTCTTTGGAGAAAGCAGGGTCTCTTTCATTTGTGTTTCTTTAACATCTGTAGGCTCAGGTGTCATAAACGGCTGTGTATCTTCCAAAGGCAAGTTCTCTTTCATAAACAAAAATTGTTTAATACCCAGATCTTGTTTATCTGCAAAAGACCTGCTTACATCAGGTAATTTAACAACTTGATCTGAATGAAGTGTGCTTTCAGGCTCCTCTTTTTCCACAGGGTCAGAAGCAGCAGTCTTCGATGGTTCTGTTATACTCTGGGGTACATGGAATGAATTTGGTTGGTCTGTTTCTTCATTTAGTTTTGTTACACTATCTCCTGCCACTTGTGCCTTCAAGTTTCCTGTTGGCAGTAATGGGCTAATTTCTTGTTTCACTCCTTTTTTAAAGTCATCTGAATGTTTCAACTCCTCTGATAATCCTCTTAAAGAAAAAGTATTTGGCTGAAGTTCTGGGCTGTCTTCTTTAACTAGAGAGGTAAATGCTTCTTTTGACCCTAAGTTGACTGCCTCAGGAGAGAAAGATTGAATTTCTTGATTCTGAGTTTCCTCCCTAAGGTATGATGGAACCTCTGGAATTTCAGGCACTGTAGCTGACACACGGAGTTCCCTATTTTCTTCTTTTCCCTCTTCTCTGCTCCTAAGCTCAGCTAGGCCCTTTTCTAAGGCAGAATCGGCTATTTCAGTTATGGGAGGTTTTATCTGTTTTTTATCTATGGATCCACTTGCCCTACCACAACCACCAGTGAATTCTGACCCAGCACTTGGTAATTCTGACACTTGGGGTGGCTTGTCTTTCTCCTCAGTTTCCAAAGAAAGCTCTGCCAGAGCAAGATCTTGTTTTTCGGACAGGAAACTTCCCTGAGCTGGAGAAAATGTCTCCATTGCCTGTTTGTTCTTATCATCACTGAGGGTTGGTAATGTTGGAGCTAAATTTTCTGACACTAAATTTTCCAACTTGGGAGGAGAAGTTGCCATTTCCTCACTTTTGCCTCTTTTTGGAACTCTATGCCTGGGTGCAGGTGACACATTTTGTGTGGAAGGAAGTTCAGTTTCTTTTTTCTTTATCTCACTACCTAGGCTGAGAGAAGGCACATGTTCAGGCCCTGACCCCTCTAAGGCAGACACATGATTCTTTTTCTGTGATAAAACCAAATGTTCAGAGTCAAGGACTGTAGAAAATGAAAGACTTTCACTGTTTTCCACTCTTGTTGCCTTTGATACATCTGAATCCTGAGAAGACAGTGTTTTGATTACTGACAACCCAGGTTTAATTTCTTCAGTTTCTACCTTTGACAAAATAGAATTCTCTGATACAGAGGATACGCTTGGAGGTGAATCAAATTTAATTTCCTTCTTGGCTTCTGACCAAATTGGACATTTGGATCCAGAAGCTTCAGTGGGAGAAGAACTAGCTTTACTTGCTACCTTTTCTTCTTCTTTAGAAAGTGAATGTTCATCTGTAGCTATTACCAGTGTTGGCAAACTGCTTCCTAATTCACTCTTTCCTACTTTTGTTAAGATTGGATGTTCTATAGGCATGGTAAGAGGAGGTAAATCTGTTGGGATTTCTTCTCTTGCTAATTTGATTAAGCTTGAATCATGCTTAGTTATAGATGTTGTGGTTATTGAAGAGCTGGATTCAATTTCTTTCTTTATTTCTTCTGACAAAGCTGAAAATTCTGGTGCAGATGGTCCAGGTTCAACTTCTTTCTCCTCTCCTGGTGAAGATGACTGCAGTGTTTTAGGTGTACCAGTTATTTTAGAATCATGTTCCACTTCCATTTTCACTGCTGAAAAAATCTCAGGCCCAGATAAAGATGTTTCCTTTTGAGGTGAACATGGTTGTAACAGTTTAGGCTCATTTTCTGACAGCATCCTCTTTTCCAGTTCAGATGTCACAGATGAAGCTAAACTGGGTTTGACATCTTTCTTCTGCTCGTCTACCAAGTCAGGCAGAACTGAGTATTTCATCCCAGACCCTGGAACATTTGGGGACTGAGGCTCCATTTCTTGATCCCGTGATACAAGCGCTGTAGCTTCTAGAGAATCAGGCACAATTTCTTCCTTACTTTTAACTTTCAACAAAGCCATCTGTTCATTTTCAGCTTTTGGAGTGAGTGGTGCATTGGGTTCTTGTTCTTTATTAATTGCATGGACTGAATCAGGTGAAATGGAATGCTGCGAGGCAGGCAAAACAGGTTTGGTTTCTTCCTTTACCGTGGATGACTGTGCAGGTAAAGAAATAGGCGTTACAGCAACTGATGGACTAGTCTTAATTTCTCCTTTCTCCAATTCACTGGTTAAATGTGGCAGAATTGAGTCTTCAGACTCAAGTTCTACAAGTGTTTCAGTTAAGTGCTTCTGTGTCAAAATGAGATATTCAGATACAGATGCTGAGATTGTTTGAACATCTGGCTTAATTTCTGCCATCTCTGCTTTATTCGTTGAAGATGGCACACTCAAGCCTTCAAGTGCAGACACTAAAGGGGAAGGTTCAGCCTGTTGCTTCTGTAACGAACTGGGATACTCTGGTGCAGGCATAATAGCTGTGGGTGCAATGTCTTCCTCAGCTGCTTCCGAAAAGCAGGAATATCCTGAAGCAGATACTGCAGTGAACAGTGAATTGTGCTCAATTTCATTTTTGTTTGTTTCTGAGGTTCTATATGGGGGTATCGAAACTTGTGAAGCTGAGTCTGGAGAAAAAAGTTCAGCTTCTTCGGTGTCTTCATCTGATAAAACAGTGTGTTCAGATGGTGATGTTAAGCACATTGGAGACTCACACTCAAATTCTCTTTTCTCTGTTTCCTGAATTGCATAGGGTGGAAATGAGAATTCTGACACAAATGCAGAGTCTGGAGAAAAAGGTCCGATGTCTTCTTGCTCTTCTTCTGAGAAATTCTTGGGTGAGGAGGCACCTTTTAGATTTAAAGGGGATCTGTAGACAATTTCCTCCTCCTGTGATTCTGGTGATGCACATGGTGGTACTGAAAATTCAGAAACAGAGGTGGAAGAGGGTGTGCACCTCTCCATCTCTTCCTCTAATAGGACCACATGTTCAGATGGGGTAGCTGAAAGCAGTGGGGACTGACGCCCAGAAAGCTTCTCTGGTGCGCATGGTGGGAGAGAGTGATCAGATGCACAGGCCACATCTGGGGGATACAATGCAGCATCTTCCCCCTCTTCTGACAGAACCGTGTGCTCAGAAACATCTTTTGATGGTAATGGGGACACATAACCAATTATTTCCTTTGGGGATTCCTGTGTTACATTTGGTGGAACTGCATATTGGGAAGTCAGTGCTGAATCTGGTGTGATGCACTCAAATTTGAGGCCCTCTTCTGACAGGACGGTGGGTTCTGATGCAGCAGGTGAAACCAGTGGGAACTGGTGCTCAGAAGGCTTCTCCGGTGCACATGGTGGGAGAGAGTGATCAGATGCAGAGGCCACATCTGGGGGGTACAATGCAGCATCTTCCCCCTCTTCTGACAGAACCGTGGGCTCAGAAACATCTTTTGACATTAATGGGGACACATAACCAATTATTTCCTTTGGGGATTCCTGTGTTACATTTGGTGGAACTGCATATTGGGAAGTCAGTGCTGAATCTGGTGTGATGCACTCAAATTTTAGGCCCTCTTCTGACAGGACGGTGGGTTCTGATGCAGCAGGTGAAACCAGTGGGGACTGGTGCCCAGAAGGCTTCTCCGGTGCACATGGTGGGAGAGAGTGATCAGATGCAGAGGCCACATCTGGGGGGTACAATGCAGTGTCTTCCCCCTCTTCTGACAGAACTGTGTGCTCAGAAACATATTTTGATGGTAATGGGGACACATCATGAATTATTTTCTTTGGGGATTCCTGTGTTACATTTGGTGGAACTGCATATTGGGAAGTCAGTGCTGAATCTGGTGTGATGCACTCAAATTTGAGGCCCTCTTCTGACAGGACGGTGGGTTCTGATGCAGCAGCTGAAAGCGGTGGGGACTGGCACTCAGAAGGCTTCTCATTTGCGGACGGTGAGAGAGAGTGTTCAGGTACAGAGGTTACACTGGGGGAATAAGGTTCAAATTCCTCATTCTCCTCTTCTGACAAAACTTTATGTTCAGATATAGCTTTTCTATTGAATAGAGAAACTGGCTCTACTTCTTGCTTCTCTAGTTTATGGTTCAAATCCTGTGGGACTGAATACTCTGAAACAAAAACAGAATCAGTGGAAACAGACTCATTTTCCTCTCTTTCTTCCACAGACAAAGCAGCGTGTTCGGGTGTTGCTGTTGTCAGTAACGGGAGAGTGGTCTCCTCTTCTTTCCAGTCCACTTCGGGGGCCAAACGTGGTGGGAAGGCCTTCTCTGAAAATGATGGACTTCCTGGGTAATCAGGCTCTATGATCTCTTCTTCCACTAAATTGGAATCTTCAGGTTCGGGGGAAGCAGCTACTGGTAGAGACACTTCTGTTTTTTCTTCTTCTGGTTCCTCTAACTCTAGAGGTTCAGAAAGAGAAATGGACGGCTCAGGTAGGTTTTCTTCCTTCACTCCTTTAACACTGAGATGAGCAGGGGCCAGTTGTTCTGAGACTGGTTCTGCCCTTTCTAGTGAAGTCAGGTCCAGTTCTTCTCTCTGTGTGCCAAAATCTTCTGGGATAGATGCTGCCAGACCTGGTGCACATGTTTCCAGAGATTCCTTCTCTGCCTGCAGTGAAATGGAATGGTCAGCAGAATACACATCCTCCTTCTTTATCTCATCCATTAAAGTTGGTGAGACTGAAGAGTCACACTCTGAAGTTACAATTTCTTGTGAATCAGGCTCAAATTCTTCCTTGGCTGCTTCCAGCAACACAGCTGCAGATATATCAGATGGAAGAGAAGAAGGCTCAGTTTCACAGGGTTTTGCTTCATTGCCTGGCTGTTGTTGCATGGACTGTGATGGGCTGAGCTCTGTTTTTCGTTCTGATGTGTCATTATTTGTGTGCTTGGTGGCAGACGTGGTCTTTAGGGGAGAATCAAAGTAAATTTTCTGTTGATCCTCATGCCTGAATAAGGAGGTCAGGGACTTTGATTGTTTGGAGAGTGCACCTCTCCGGGGTGAAGCAAGCTCTTTTCCTTTATCATCTTCTGTGCTTTGGGCTACTAATTTGCCTGTTTTGGAAACTATATTAGAATCACGAATGCCCAAATCTGGCTCTAGACTAATGGATGCCTCTTTCCCCTTCCTATAATGTATTTCTTTAATTACATAACCCTTTGGTAATGTTCCATAAAATTGTAGAGGAATTAATTCTTCTTTAACTGAATTAAACATCTTGATTTTATATTCTACTGTTCCTATGTAGACTGGCCTTAACACTAATGGCTTGTGTTCTTTGTATATCGCCCCAGTAATAGGAGGTATATCTGAAGTGGTCTTCTTTTTTCTCATTTTATCATATATGCCAGTAGATGACTTCTCTTTCTGGGCACTTAGTACCAGGGTTTCTGAAATTAAAGGATCTTTTTTGTTTGCTGGCACATCTTGGGATTCAAAAGAATTTCTTTTTTTGTTGCCTTTTCGATGCAATGATGGTGAGCCATGCTTTGACTTAGGCCTTCTTTTTCGAACTTTTTTAACCTCATCCACAATAAAGGAAACATTCCCTGGAGGAGAATTCATAGTCGACCCTTCCGGACTATACACACCAGAAGTCTGACTTTCTTCTGAGGCCCAAGGAGTAGAAGACCTGCTTGAATTGGTCTCCCAGGTTATTCCACTATCATCCCGTTGAACTGTCACCATGGAAAAGGAGGGGTCAGATATGATACACTTCTGCTTGATCTTGCCTTCTTCATCCTGGTCTGATAAACTATAGTAAATAATAATATTATTAATAATTACACATATATTAATAATAATTATTATATTATACTTACTACATATTATAATAATAAGTAAATATCCTATTTTTACTGGGTAAAGGATTAAGCTGAAATTAATTTATGTAGATAAATATTGCTATCCACACCCAAAATTGGGACATATACAAAATAAAGTTCAAATATTGAAGTCAGGATACCAAATACAATAACACATCCCAGGCTGGAATGTATATTCCACAAATTCAAAGGAAAGCTAAAGTTAAATTCACTCCCTTCCCTTATCAGGATTGCCCCCCAGACCTGCCGTGGCTCCTCAGTCACTCAGGCTCACTCTCTGGTCACCAGGACCTTCATAATGGCTCTGTGCCTGTGTCCTCTGTTACAACTTTCACCACCCTGACCTACCTTCTTATTACTCACCCTTAGGTTATTTCATTAGCTTCCTCACTAGTCAGCTCGTATCACATTTACCTCCTACCCTCCCCCACCCTCAAATGAGGATGACCTACCCATTGTTTCAGACCAGCTTTACTAAACATTTTCATCATGCCAGTCCTTGCTCAAAAATCCCAGTAAATTCCTAATACCTGTAGGAAAAGAAGTCCCAAAATATTTAATTTAATCCCTAGCTGACCTTACTTCCAAGTACCCACTTCCACCCTACCACTACATGGTACACAACTGTTTTAACTACATAATTTGCTGTCCAGTAAACATATTGCAGGAACTCTGAGCCAGGGTCATGAAAGCAAAACAGTTCACTGAACATGGAGACATCAACAAAAATCAGCCTACATCAGCCTACCGTGCCGAGCTTGCCTCATCTATACACCAGGGATCATAATAGACCCAACCTCATACGGTTGCTCTGAAAATTAAATTGGTTAATGCACATGAAATGCTTAGGAAAAGTACCTGGCATATGGCTAGTGCCCAGGAAACATTACCTGTAGTCAGGCCTTTCATACAATCTTTGGACTGGAGATGAAGGGAGCCTGTGTGTGGTCATTTTCAACCGCTAAAGGTGTTTGGAAAGGTGGTCTCCTTAGACCGAATCCATATTCCCCAAGAGATGGCTGGCTTCAGTTGCCATTGGGCCTCAGTCTCAGACTGTGTGGCACTCTTCTCCAGAATTTTCTTTAATTGCTCCTCCCCTGTGCTCATGCTTTTCCTCCATTTATAATTCTTATCCCTGACCTTACTCTTTTCTGTATATCTAAATTCTATCTAACTTTCAAGGCTTAGTTTAAAAACATCTGCTATGACTATTCCTGACAAATTCAGCAGTCATATTTACCATCACTTCATAAACATAAGTTCAAGATTAAAACTCCAAGGCTATCTCCCTCTAAGCATATGGCTACAATTTGAGATAAATAACAAAACTACTGACTGGCTTATACCTTTTCTACAACAACAGAAACAAAAACAAAAAGCTCCTTATGCTAAAAACACTAAGTATAAGTATTAAATTAGGGTACTTTTTAAAAACATACATAGCTCCTGTTTAGGTCCCTTGCTAATGATTTTTTATAATCAGTCACTGCTTACATCAGTGGCTCAACTCTGGACACATTTTGGAATCACCAACAGGGAGCTTTTAAAAAATGTTGATGTCACCCCAAACCCTTCCTCACAGAGACTCTGGTTTAATTCTACTAAGGTAGGATCTGAGCTTTCTATGTTTTTCTTTTATAAGCTTCCAAATGACTCCAATACACAATCAGAATTGGAAATCATGCACATAACCAGTCCTAACTTTGAAACTTAAATAGTACATGCCTTTCTTGCTTGCTCTGAACCTCCTCCTAGCTTGTTATGTTAGACTTAAGGGCAAGAACATAAATCCTTGCAGGTGCATTCTACTTCCCTTTCTTAAACTTCAGTTTCCCCAGCAACCTCTTGCAAAGAGCATATGGACTGCTGAGATTTGATCTTCTTAGCTCTTCAGACTGAAGAGCTAAAGTGAGTGCAGCCTGGGGCAAGCCAGAACCCCTGTGCCACTGGTCTTCAATAGCAAGCAGCCTCATCCATTCACCTTAATGTACTATAAATAATCTCATTTTCTATACATGCCATGAGTAAAAAGGACTGGAAAGCAGTGAGAAGAACTAGCTTCTCCATTTCCCTGGTAACTCTGCTCTCACTTATTTGCTTTGGTATTAAATACTGAGCTTAATTAGGAAGTAATACCTTATCTTGGTCCTGGACCAAAACTTATTTTCAAATGTTTTTTCGGGCTCTTTAATATACCTAATTAAAGTTATTCCTCAGAATTTTCAATTCCTTCTACCCCTTTCTCCCTTCTATTTAACTTAACAGAAGCAGGATGAAATTGAAAATTGAGGTTATGACATGAATCTGGGAAGTGAGCATTTTGAATGCCTGTGATTATAGTAGTATTACAAAAGCAATTATAAATTCAATTTAGAGTTAATTATTGATTGTAAATTCGATGTACTCAACCAGAGTTTCCATTACTAGCTAGAATGAGTTCATAAATGCTTAGCAGAATACCCAAATGGAGATTGTGAAAAGATAGAGCCTTACTGAGGTGGGTTCACTCAATCATTTGTTTCTCCACTTAATAAAATGTGTTGAGTTTGAATACTAGAAATACAAATATAAAGACACAGAGTCTTCTCTCAAGAAATTCAAAATTTAACAGGAGACAGAACTAAACATTTTAATACAGTGTGATAAGTAGTGTAACAGAAAAGAGGCAAGATTCAGTGAGAACATAAAGAAGAGAAAACTTCACAGAGGAGATTCTTGAGTTGGATTTTGAAGAAGAAATAGGGAGTTTGCCAAATGGCTGAGGTGTGAGGATGAGGAGGACATTCCAGGAAAATGTCACAGGATATGCAAAATGTATGTATGAATAAATCAGTCTGGCTCACTGAGAAACCTGAAGTATTTTTGAGACATCTGGATTACTGGAGGGAAGCAAAGAAATAAAAGAATGACAGAGCCAACAGGAATCAGAAAATGACTATATTAGCATGTGTAAAGCGATAGCCCAAGTACTCACATTTCACTCAGTCTAAAGAAACAGTTTCTCTTAATAGAAGAGAAATGATCCCCATAGAGTCCAGAATGTATTTGTTACTCAGGAATACAATAGATCACATCTATGTAAATGTACATGTCAGCTTTTTATATTTAATCGATATTGGCTATGAACATTATCTCATTCAACTCTCCTCTGATTCTCCCAGAGCAACCTTCTGATTATTAGTTGTTTTCCCATGTAGATTTATCTATGGGAGTGAGGAAAGACACATTTTGATTCAGATCACTTCTTCCCTGCTGAACAGTTGGACAAGGAGAAGGAAGGGTCAACAAGTCTCAATTTGATCAGGAAAGAATAGACTGATACCAGAGCTGAGTGCCAAAGACATTTCCTTCCTTTTGAGGATAAACTTTATCTGAACAAGGAAGTATCCTTCTATTACTATTTGCTGAGAATTTTCATTTCTTTAAATAATGAATGAATGTTAAATCTCATTAAACAGATTTTATGCAACTGTGGAGACAACCATATCCTTTATTCTGTTAATGTGGTGAATTATGATTGATTTCCAGATACCAAATCAACTCCTGAAATGACCTAATGTGATTGTAATGTATTATACCTTTCATGTGATCCTGGATTTTGTTTACTAATACTTTGTTTGGGAATTTTGTTCCTGTATTCATAAATAATTGGCTCGTAATCTCTTTCTTACAATGACCTTATCAGGTTTTTGTATCAAGATTGTGCTACATCTAAAAACAAATTGGGAAGTGTTCTCTCCTTTATTAGTCTCTGGAAGAGATTGTGGAAGGTTGTATTATTTCTCCCTTGAGTATTTCATATATTTTACTGATGTAGTCATCTGGACCTGGAGTCTTTGGAGTAAGATTTCAAGTTAGCAATTTAATTTATTTAACAGTTATGTGACTACTTGGAATTTCTATCTCTTTTTCTGTCAGTTTGGTATGTTGTATTTTTCTAAGAATTGACTGATTTAACCTAAATTTTAAAAAAGTGATTTGAGAAGAATATCAGATTAAATTTTTTCATAATATCCTTTCAGGATCTCTTAAATTTTTATAAGACCTAAAATGTTATCCATTTTTCCATTCCTAATATTGGTTATTTATGTCTTTTCCTTTTTTTTCTTTATAATAACTGCTACAGATTATCATTTAGTAATCTTTTCAAATAAAGTATAGCTTCATTGATGTTTCCTATCTCATAAATGTCTGCTTTTCATTATTTCCTTTCCTCAACTTTCTTTGAGTTTAATTTGCAATTATTTTTCTATCTTCTTGAGATAGATTAAATCATTGATTCCCACTTTTATCCTTTTCAAATACATTAACTTAAGGCTATGCATTTCTCTATAAGCAAGTATTTTGATGTATCACACAAAAGTTGGCATATAATATTTTCATTATTATTATTTTCAAAGTATTTTCAAAGAATCTTGATGGTTGATTTCTCATCTGCCCCAGAGATTATTTAAAAATATGGGGATTTAGTAACTACCTTTTTACTAGTGATTTCTAGTTTAATTGGATTGTGGCCAGATAATTTATACTTTGAGATTTGCTGAAATTTGCTTTATAGCTATATGGCTGACTTTTTTTCTTAATGTATTCTTGAAAAGAATGTGTCTTTCAGCTTTTCAGCAGCATTTTATATACATCAAGTAAGTCATTCTTACTAGTTGTCTTACTTGTCTTGTATTATCTTTAGCGATTTGTCTTTTTATCAGCTACTGAGAGAGTTCTATTAAAATTCCATATTATAATGATGAATCTGTTTCTCTTTGTGGTTCTGTTAATATTGTATTTATATATTTTGAAGCTATGTTATTAGGCATTAGTAAATTTCAGATACTTATTTTTCTGGAAAATTTAACTTTTGACCATAATGGAATGTCTATTTTATTTGTAAATAATTATTTTTGCTCAAAGTGCACTTTGATAGTAATAAAATTTTGCTTTGATATGAATAAAGCTCTACCACCCAGGTTTTGATTAATATTTCCATGGTACATCTTTTTGCATTTTTATTTTTAGATTTCCTGTATTTTTATATTTTACATGTGTCTCTTATAAGCAGCACAAAGATTTTTAAAATCAACTCTGACAATTTAAATGGTGCATTTAATTCATTTGAACTTAATTACCAGTATAATTTCCAAATATTTGGGGTTAAATCTTCTATGTTGGTATTTGCATTCAATTTGTACTACCTATTCTATGTCCCTTTTCCTCCCCTTTCTTTCCTTATTTTGCATTGAATATTTATTATTATTCAATTTTTCACCTCTATTAGCTTGGCAGTTATATTTAATTATTCTTTTAGTGATTACTCTAGAGATTAAAATACACATCCTTTATTCATTACCAAATAACATAAATTGGCATTTTTATCTCCTCAGAAACAACACAAAGACCATAAATCACTTTAGTTTCAACTTACATTGTAATTGTATATTTTAATGCTATAAAGGTTTTGAAATCCCATAGACACAATTTTATTGTTTTAAACTGTCAATATTCATTTAGGTTTACAAAGATACTGAATATTTTTAATTGTGTTTTATTCCTTTCTTCATCTCCAATATTCCATCTGGAATCAATTTCCTCCACCCAAAGAATCCCTTTTGGTATTTCCTTTAGAGTGATTCTGCTGGTGTCAAATTCTGCCTACATTTTTCTTGAAAGTCTTTTTATACTTCTATACTTGAAGAATATTTTAAGGGTATAAAATTCTAGATTGGCAGATATTTTCTCTCAACACTTTTAAAAATGTCACTCCACTGTCTTCTATTTTCCACTATTTCATTGATAAATCAACTGTGATGTAATGTTGCTTTTCTGAAGATAATCTGGATTGTTTCCCCATCATCAGCCCCCAGCTATTTTTAGGATCTTTTTTTAAATTTTCTCAAGTATTATCTTCATGTGTATACAAATATTATTCTGCTTGGAGTTTATATAGTTTCTCAAATCTGTAGATTAATGTCTTTCATCATTTATGAGAAATTCTAAGCCATACTCTGCTCAAATATAGCTTCATTCCCTTTTTGCTCTTCTCTTTTTCTGAATAAATTAGAACTTCTCACTGTTCCCTATTTGTGCTTCATTGGGATTTCTCTTCCATTCTATCATTCAGTACACTAATTCTGACTTCAAATGTATCAAAACTGCTACTAAAATGATCAAATATGTTATTTTTTGTTATTGTATTTTTCAGTTCTAGAATTTCAATATTTTTTATTGAAATAGTTGATATACAATATTATATTGACTTTAGGTATACAACACAGTGGTTCAACAGTTATCCACCTTATTAAATCCTCTTTGCCAATAATATAGTTACTAACTGTCAACATAGGAAGGTGTTAAAGAATCATTGGCTATATTCTCCAAGCTGTACTACCATCCCCATGACCAAGTTGAGAATTTTCATGTCTCCTTACCTCTCCATTCCCCCACTCCCCCATGGTAATCACCAGTCAGTTCTCAGTGTCTATGAGTCTACTGCTATTTTGTTCATTTTGTTTTGCTTTGTATTTATATTCCACAAATAAATGAAATCATACCATGCTTGTCTTTCTTCACCTGGTTTATTTTACTGAGCAGAATATCCTCTAGGCCCATCCATATTATCCATATTGTTGCAAATAGCAGGATTTCTTTCTTTTTTATGGCTGAATAATATTCCATTGTGTATATGTACCACATCTTTATTCATCTACTGATGGACACTTAGGTTGCTTCCATATCTTGGCTATTGTGCCTAATGTGGTCATAACATGGGGGTGCACATATCTTTTCACATCAGAGATTTTGTTTTCTTTGGGTAAATCCCTAGAAGTGAAATTACTGAATTGTATGGTATGTCTATTTTTAATTTTTCAAGGACCCTCCCTACTGCTTTCTGCAGCAGCTGCACCAGTGTGCATGCCTCCCAACCGTGAGGGCCCCTTTCTCACATCTTCACCGGCACCTGTGGTTTCATCTGTTTGTTGTTGTTGGATGGTGGCCATCTGACTGGTGTGCATTGGGGCTGTGCTGTGGCTTGATGTGCATGTCCTGGACAATTAGTGATGTGCGCATCTTCTTATGTGCCTGTTGGCCATCAGTGTTTCTTAGGAAAAAGTCTGTTCAGATCACCCACCCATTTTTTTTTTTTTTGGTGTTGAGGCATATGAGTTCTTCATATATTTTGGATGTTAACCCCTTTTGGATAAGTCATTTACAAATATATCCTCCCATAGTGTAGGATGCCTTTTCGTTCTGTCAATGGTGTCCCTTGCTATACAAAGTCTTTTTAGTTTGATGTAGTTGCACTTGTTCAATTTCTATTTTGTTTCCCTTGCCTGGGAAGATATGTCCAGAAAAAAATCGCTCATGCTTATGTTCAGGATATTTTTGCTTATGTTTTCTTCTAAAAGTTTCATGATTTTGTATCTTACATTTAGGTCTTTAATCCATTTCAAGTTAACTTTTGTCTGTGGTGTTAGACAATAATCCAGTTTCGTTCTCTTGCATGTAGTTGTCCAGGTTTCCCAACACCAGCTATTGAAGAGACTGTCTTTTCCCTATTGTATAGTCATGGCTCCTTTACCATATATTAATTAGTTTATTTCTGTGCACTCTATTCTGGTCCATTGATCAATGGGCCTGTTCTTGTGCCAGTATCATACTGTTTTGACTATTGTGGTTTTGTAGTATAGCGTGAAGTCAGGGGGCATAATACCTCTGCCTGTCAGGCAGCAAAGTCTGACTACTGCTGGGCCAAGCAGGCTGGGCAGGCAAGTGGGTGCACAGGAAGCACTTTGGGGCTGAGCCACCAGCAAGGGGGTAGAGCATTTGGGGTTAGCTCCTGTAAGTGCCCAACCAATTGGGCTAAGGGAAAGTTGGGGAATAACTCATTGTCCCCCTGCCTTTTCTCCTGTGGAGAGAGCTCCCTCTGACCCTCTCCCTCTAGTACCCTTCCTGCTGCTGGTAAATCTTTCAAACTGTTGCCTCTGTGCTGGATCTCAGCAGGGCCCACAGAGAATGCCTGTCTTCCACAAGTGGCAGGAGTCTCAGCCTCCCAGAGTGCTCCAGCTCTCCCTGGTTTCCAGACCTGTTAATCACCAAAGCCCAGTGCAATGTGGACTTATGATCCCAGAGCATATCTCCAGGGCCAGGTATACAGAGTTCCTGTACACCTCCATTCCTCTCCTCTACATTCTTCTCCTTGTTACCTGTAGGCTCAGCTGGGAAAAGGATTTGGGTTCAAAATGATTGTGGGCCTGCCACTTTACCCTTCTCTGTGTGGTCTTCTCTTTTTCACCAGGGATACGTGGTCTTTTCGGCAGTCTTCAGGTCATTTTCAGAGTTAGTTGTATTTGCTTCCTTCATGTGTGGGCAGAGATTTCTGCCTTGCTTTCCTACTCCATCTTTTTTCTGCAAAAGTCTAGAATTTCCATTCTTTTGTTTCCAGTTCTTTGACATAGTTCTCAATCTTGTCTTTTACTGCCATGTTCCCCTCTCCCTATAAATAATTTAAGCATTACAGAAGCCCCATCTACCTCCTGGAGCCCTTCCCTTTTCATAGCAATCCAGCTGTCCCCTGAATAAGCATGATCCTTTGTGGGATGAAAGCATGGAGGATTTATATTCTCTGATAATTTTCTTAATTACCCCCCACCATAGCTCTAAATTTCCCCCCATAAACCTTAATTTATATTTTGTTGTGTGATTTAGTAGTTTGTGTGTCCCTGTCCCTTCATATAGTGAAACAGGACTATGATAAATAATAAACAGTGTTTTGGTATGTTTGCTGGTAATATTCTTAGGTGCCACTATTAAATTGACATTATATTTTCTAAATTTATCTTTTTGTGAGTTGCATTAGTATATATCAGTTTTCAAGAGATGAATTTAATTAAACGTGCTGGAAAAAGTCTTACTTCTGAAGTTCCAAAATGAAGGATAAAGTCCTGGAACATGACCATGTCAAAACATCCCTGTATTTCCTGTTTAAGTACTGCTCACCCTCCCTAGATACATCCTCTCTCTTTTCCCTTTAGCTAAAACAGAGATTTGTAACTTATTGAAAATTAAATTATTAATCATGAATGGAATAAGCCTTGTGGTTTCATAATCTTCCTCACTTTATAAGAGAGGAAACCAAAGAAAGAGAATATAGTTGACCTTGAATAAGATGGAGGTTAGGGGCACCATCCCCCCACCCTACAGCAGTCAAAAATCCATGTATAACTTTTGACTCCCCAGAATTTAACTACTAATTGCCTTCTGTTTACTGGAAGACTTATGGATAACATAAACAGTCAATTAACATATTTTGTATGTTGTAGGCATTATATACTGTATTCTTACAATAAAGTAAGCTAGAGAAAAGAAAATGTTTCAAAATGTCGCAAACTCCCTCAAATTTTCCAATATATTTATTGAAAAAAATCAGTGTATTAGTTGACCTCTACAGTTCAAACCTGTGTTATTCAAGGGTTAATCGTACAAGTATATACAAATTGAAATTTCTAAATAGGAAAGTGATAGCCATTAAAGTGGAGCTACCAAAATGAAATTTCCCTTATTCCATCCTCACCTTTGTTTTGAATTGTTACTCTCATTTTTTACTTAAAGAAAAGAACCACATTTTTGAATAACTGAAACCCATCTTCAATCTATTTTTTATCTGAAGGCTAGGATTTGCAACTATTATATTTCATCTCTATTGGGCTCAAGATTTGTATTCCAGGAACCAAAAGTTCCTTTCTCAGCAGTTAAAACTGACATTAAAGTTCCTTACAGGAATATAATTATGAACAATACCTTAGATTTTCATGATGCCTTAGTCTACTCCAAGCAGTCACAGTGCACTAAAAGAAAGTATATAAAACAAAAGTATGTATGGCAGGATTTTTTTCCTACCAAATCTGTTAAAGTACACTAAGTATCAATTGTTATAACATAGCAATGAAGTCACATATGATCTTGTTTATATTGCAAACTATGAAAAACATATTTTTAAAGCATAAAACAAGAAGCAAGCCTGTGATCTTGTCATATAAATTGTTAGTATTTTATGTGGGCCTTAAAAAATGAACTAAGAGTTCTTAAAAATGAAATCACTAATTCAACAATTAATATTTCACTAAGAATTAATTGAATACCCATGTCCTTAGCAGAAAATTAATCATATGCTTTGCTGAACTAAAGTAATATAAAATAGCTTAGGCTAAAAGGAGCTTAAATGCCATTAGGGGATTAAGAAAAACTTCATGAAACCATGAATGAGAAAAATTGCTGTACAACATTGTCATGCCCTAATATAAAGCGCTCTTTTTGTAGGTATACTAAAAGCCACTTAAGTTCATTGTGGAGAGAAGAATAAGCATCTTATCTTCACAATAACCATCATTTTGCAAGCCTGGAATTTAGGACTCTCTACTATTAGAAACGCATTTGTCTTTCTATCTTAACCTCCCACTCTTTCCCTTCATGAACCCTGTGCTCCAGTCAAACACTGGTCTTGCCCCTCATGCCTTTGCTTACATCCTTTACTTCATTTGGAATGAATCACCTCTGTATGTCCTAACTTTACCCTTTTCAGAGACCAGCTCATATACCAACTTCTCCATGTAGCTGTCAATAATTCTGTGAGCCAAATGTAATTTTCTTCCTCTGAACTCCTGGAATCTTCATGTAATCTTCTGTTATGGCATTTACCACCCTTTAGCATTCCTTTTACATATATCTTAGCTACTCTACAAGATTGTGAACTACCTGTGCACAGGGATCATGTCTTTTAGCAGTTCTTTCAGGGGCTCTCCTCTTATGAAGTCTTTCCAAAACATTCATCTTCATTTCCAGAGGAACAACTCTTTTACTTTTGCAGTCATTTTTTCAGCTTCAGTAATATTTAATTAAATCATATAAAAATAATAAGTGTAACTAGTATAAAATGTTTGGGAATAATCACAATTGACCCTTACTAAAAATGCAAACTCAAAATGATGGGTATTATTATAAAGTGGCCTGCTGCAGGGAGTGGTTAGCTTGCCTTTGGGCATCAGTGTGCTTCACAGAGAAAATGAGGAGCTTTGGTCACTCTAGCCAATAGATTAAGTGGAAAGTAGTTAAAAGAGCTTATATTACTCTATGTGTACATTTCCATTCATTACCATTTACACCCATGGAATTTCTGTTTCAAACAAATTTGACTACAAAACTTCTTCAAACATCATTGATTTTCAACTGATTTCAAGCTGAGATCCAAAGTCAAGCTTCATTCATTCAGTTAAGTATTTATCGAGTTCCAATTCCGTGCTAGGCACTATATTAGGCATGATTTATCAACATAAGATAACCATTTGATGCAAATTCTCTAAAAGATCTTTACTGTTCACACAAAATTAATCATTTGGTCTGAGCTACAGATTTATGGTAGAACTATAAATTAACTTTTCCTTATTTTATTCTTCTGAAATCTAAGGTGTATTTGGATTTTGCTACTGGAGGCTGTTCCACAGTAAAGTATTTGACTAGGTCTGCATCTATACAGGAGCATCACTAGACACAATCAACGTTCTCTCAGCTTACTTGAGAACACTCAGTTGTATGTGAACATTTTCCTACTTTATCTATATTATGGCATATGAAAAAACAATGCAATACACGATTACCTTGGAGATACTGCAGGTTCAGTTCCAGGCCACTGCAATAAAGTGAGTATCACAATAAAATGAATCAAATTAAATGTGTAGTTTTCCAGTGCATGTAACAGCTATGGTTGTACTATAGTAGTCTATTAAGTATGCAATAGCATTATGCCTAAGAAATGTATAGAACTTAAAAATACTTTATTGCTAAAAAATGCCAACCATCAGCTCAGCTTTCAGTAAATTGTAATCTTTTTGCTGGTGGAGGGTCTTGTCTCTAGGTTGATGGCTGCTGACTGACCAGGGTGGGGTTGCTGAAGGTTGGGCTGGAGGCGGTGGCAGTTTGTTAAAATAAGACTACAATGAAATTTGCCACATTGATTGACTCTTCCTTTCATTAACAGTTTCTCTGTAGCATGTGGTGCTGTTTGATAGCATTTTACCCACAATAGAATTTCTTTCAAAATTGGAGTCAAACCTCTACCCTTCCACTGCTTTATCAACTAAGTTTATGTAATATTCTAAATCATTTGTGGTCATTTCCAAGTCTTCACAGCATCATCACAGGAGTAGATTGCATTCCAAGAAACCACTTTCTTTGCTCATCCAGAAAAAGCAACTCGTCAGGTGTTAAAATTTTATTATAGGATTTCAGCAAGTCAGTCACAATTTCAGGCTCCACTTTTAATTTTAGTTCTCTTGCTATTTCTACCACATCTGCAGTGACTTCCTCCACTAAAATCTTGAACCCCTCAAAGTCATCCATGAGGGTTGGAATCAATTTCTTCCAAACTCTCATTAATGTTGATATTTTGATCCCTTCCCATGAAACACAAATGGCATCTAGATGGCATCTAGAATGGTGAATCTTTTCCAGAAGGTTTTCTATTTACTTTGCCCAGATCCATCAGATGAATCACTATCTATGGCAGTTACATATAGCCTTATGAAATGTATGTCTTAAGTAATGAAACTTAAAAGTTGAAATCACTCTACGATCCACAAACTGCGGGATGGATGTTGTGGCAGCAAGCATGAAAACAACATTAATCTTCTTGTACATCTCCATCATAGCTCTTGAGTGACCAGGTGCACTGCCCATGAGCAGTAATATTTTGAAAGGAATACTTTTTTCTGAAGTGAGTCCCAACAGTGGGCTTAAAAGATTCCGTAAGTCATAATGTAAACAGATGTGCTGTTGTCCAGGCTTTTTGCTCCCTTTATACAGCACAGGCAGGGTAGATTTAGCAGGATTCTTAATAACCCTAGGATTTTGGGAATGGTCGGTGAACATTGGCTCCATTGAGACTCTTCATAACGAGAGAGTCAGCCTGTCCTTTGAAGCCAGGTATGGGCTTCTCTTCTCTAAATGTAAAAGTCCTAGATGGCATCTTCTTCCAATAGAAGGCTGTTTAGTTTACATTGAAAATCTGTTGCTTAGTATAGCCACCTACATTAATTACCTTAGCTAGATCTTCTGGATAATTTGCTGCAGCTTCTGCATGAGCATTTGCATGACCTTGCACTTTTATGTTATGATGAATTCCCTCAGAAACTCCTTTTGGGTTCCCAGACCTGATTCCAATGCATGTGTGTGTGGGAGAGGGTCTTCCAAGCAATTCTAGAACCACCAGCAGGGTGTCCAAGAACTCAACTCAATTCCAATGCTATCTGCCTGGAGACAGCCCCAGATTCCCCAGGATAAGGGCTCCATCGTACAAGACTGTGCTCCATCCCCTCTCACCCTTGCCTCCCTGCACCTCCCCAACACACACTACAGATGCCAGTCCCAAGCCCTAGGCTGTTGCCTGGGCTTATGACCAACTGACTCAGATTGGAGGTGCCAGCGACCTCCCCCTGAGGTTTGATTAATTTGCTAGAGCTGCTCACAGAACTCAGGAAAACACTTACATTTACCAGTTTAATAAAGGATACAAGTTAACAGCCAGATGAAGAGAGACACAGGGCAAGGTTCCAAATAAAGGAGCTTCTATCCTCATGGGGCTTGGGGCCTGACATGAGCGTTCTGGTTCCCCAAGTGTGGAAGCTCTCTCCAACAGAGAAGCAGGATGTAAAAGACAGGCTCTTCTCATGGGTTTCTGTGAGGGCTTCACTGCATAGTTATGACTGACTAAATCATTGGCCACTGCCTCCAGGACCCGCCCCTGGGTGGGGTCCAAAAGTTTCTCATTAACATGACAAGACACCCATTTCTCCATTTTCATTCATTCATCTGAATGACCAAATACATATTTCTTATATATATATATATATATATATGTAACTCATTGTATTGCGTATGGAGACAGCTTTTTCCCTTAAACGTAATGAACCAACCTCTGCTAGCTTCCAACTTTTCTTGCGCAGCTTCCTCACCTCTCTCATGTCCACAGAATTGGAGTTAGGGCCTTGCTCTGGGTTAGCCTTTGGCTTAAGGTAATGTTGTGGCTGGTTTGATCATCTATCCAGACCACAAAAACTTTCTCCATTAGGCTGTTTCACCTTTTTTATCATTCATGTGTTCACAGAGTAGCACTTTTAATTTCCTTCAAGAGTTTCTCCTTTGTATTCACAACTTGGCTAACTGTTTGGCACAAGAGGCCTAGCTTTTGGCCTATCAGTCAGAACACATACATTTATCAATTAAGTTTATTATTGTACATGGGTGCAGTTTATGGTGTCCTAAACAATTACAATGATATCATCAAAGATCACTGATCATGGATCACCGTAACAAATATAATACTATGAAAAAGTTTGAATTATTACAAAAATTACCAAAATATGACACAGAGACACAAAGTGAACAAATGCTGTTGGAAAAATGGTGCCAACAGACTTGCTTGATGCATAGTTAACAGAAACCTTCAACTTGCAAAAAACTTGCAGTAACTGTGAATCACAATAAAGTGTAGCACAATAAAACAAGATATGCCTGAATAAAGATTCATACCTTTTTAGTTTTTTGAAAGGAGTTTTTAATCTGTAAAATCTCTTAAAATGTATGATAGGAATTCATTTAAAACTATTGGTTGGGAAACTAATTTTTCATTCCAGGTGTTTCCAAGTAGAAGGACAGCTATTAGTGTAACCCTCCTTCCTGGCCCACCTTTCCTGTACCACTCTTCCCCATTTTACTCTGTTCCTTGTGCTGTTAAGTATACAGAACCTGTCCTTGTGTGGAGAGGCCTATAGTTCTTCAGAGCCTGTGACTGGGTATATAAATCTGTCTATTTCTGAAATTTGGAGTTGGTATTTCAAAGCATGTTGTTGTCCTATACCTAAGTCACATTCTCTGATATCATTAGGTTCATCAGTAATAAAGTTGATGTTTGACCTCTATCTGCCATTCCTTTGATTTATCTATCAATTGTTTCAGAATTTTGGCAAGGAAAAGAGGATAATTATAGTAATTACAGAATTATAGTAATTCTACTTGCCAAAACCCAATATATATGAATGGCCACATGCAGAGCAGTTGGTAAAGCCTAAAAGACATCATTTGACAGCAAGAACAGATAAGATAGCTAACCTACAAGCTTGTGAGTTTACACCATAAACTAACATGTGGACCAATCAGACCAAGAGAAATTCACCCATCAGAGCTCAGCAGTGCCCTGAACACATGTGCGTCATGGGTCACACAAGCATGTGCACATCTTTATTTGCATGACATTTTAGAGCTCCAGAACTACAATGGTTGACATGATGCATTATAAGCAACATAGACGAATTTTAGAAGTTCAGTACCTTGATCTGTCATAAATAAAATTATATCCATCGCAAAGATGTTCATGAACTGAAAAGGATATGGGTTGATAATTTGAGTCAGATTATGGGAAAAAAGATAAAACTTGGTATTCCTAAATGCCTCTGGTTACTTAGCCTAGGGCGATGCTACCTGTAAAGCCGATTCTGCTACCATCTGCTGACCGGAGGAAGGAGACCTGGATTCTCACGCTTCCTCTGATGCTTGTCTAGTGTTTGGTTTTCAGCATGTAAACAAAACAAAGTTCCTGCTCTAATGTTGCTTAAATTCTAGTAGAGGGGAAGACAGAGGAAACAACAAAGCAAACAAAGGTTAGGTGGTGATAAGTGCTATGAAGGAAATAAAGCAGCGTAAATGGGATAGAGGGTCATGGTTATGAATGGGGGAGCTGTGTTCTACAGGGTGGTCAGAGAAGATCTCTCAGTTTAAGAGACATCCATCTGAGCAGTGTGAAGAGAGTGAGGGAGTGAGCATGAAAATGTCAGAAGAGCAGAGCAAATGACAGTATTAAAGTTGCTGAGATGAGCCTGCTTGATAAACACAAACAGCAAAGATGGGAGTACGCTGGAGGAGATCAAAGCGAGAGAGAGACTGGTGACAAGATCAGAACAACATCTGGGAGCCAGGTCACCTGGGCTTCTAGGCCACAGAAGGGATTTGGATTTTACTCTGAATGAGATGGTAAGCCATTGGACTGTCAGCTGTGCCATCTTTTAGTAGCTCAGAGATGGGCTGCTATTCAGGGTGAGCTGGTTGTGCCCCATCTACCCACAACCCTAGCCCAATCAAAAATTTGAATCTTAAGTAGACAGATGGGAAGGCTGAAAATCCATGGCACCCAGGCCAGATGCTCAGTCTTGCTTGTTCCCCAGACCCAACCCAGCACTCTGGTAGTTCCTGCCCTGCTCTCTAGTCTACCATTCATTCTGTGAGCTCTTTAAAATTCTTCTAATAGATTCCATTTTCTGTTTGATATATAGAGAGTCATTTCTTTGCTCGCTATTAGAGATCACTAGCTTCTCACCAAGCTTATTTCTCTTCTTTCTGGGCTTACAGATGTTTACATTTCCCCACCTCCCTTGAGTTAGGCATATCCAGATGGCAGCCGAATGACAGAGTTCTAGTCAATGGGAAGTGAGCACTACTAATGTATGCCATTTCTAGGCGTGGATCTTTAAAAATCTCCCGTATATGATCCTTGTAACTTTTCCCATGCACAGGTTGAAGCATAGCAGCCTTAAATGCCACATACTAAAGAAGGCCACAAGAGCTAAGCCTCAGTCCTTGAGTCACTACTTAGAGAACTGTCCAACCAGGGATGTCTGCATTGGACTTTTAAGTGAGTTCCAGAGAAACTTCATTATGCTAAGTCACTAGGATTTCATTTGTTATAGCACCTAGTGTTATCTATACAAACCTTAATCACGCCTCTCAGTCTCACTAACCATCTCACTCCAACACTAAACATCTGTACTCCTTGTCATAGAAAACACTTCTTTTGTTATATAGACACACCCAGAATTCAAATTTTGATTACACAAGGAAATGAAAACATTCTGTATAAAAAATTCTTCTAAGATTGATAAGCAGACTCTCCCTTAACTACCAGAACTCCTATTTCAGTCCCATAACCAGAAATAACCCAGTTAATCAACAATATTTTGAAATTAAAAACAAAAACAAAAACTGAGCCTGGCAAAATAAACAGACATTCTAATGAGTTTTTATATTCTAACAAGTACTCCTGATATGTAAAGTAATGGAACTATGAAGAGGAATAACACAGTGCCTACCTTCAGGGAACCTGGATGTCAGCATGCAGATACATCTGCAAACAGGTACTTAAAATACAGTGGGACACATGCAATAACAGAAAAAATGTGCTAAAAGGTGTCAGATATGGATGCACAGAGAAGATGTTTTAACTTTGGAGTGGGTTGGGGCAGGCTGTGTGAGAGAAGGGGACTAGAATATAATCACAGAGTATAAAAGGCTGATGTAAGGTTTTGCAGGATAAAAATGAGTTTTCCAAGAGGATGAGGTTTGGGGTGGTTGGGGACAATTCAGATCACAAAAAGAAAAATGCAGAGAGGTGTGAAACCATATGGTATGACTGGATGTGCTTTGGAAAAGCATCCCTTTGCAAAAAAAGTCCATAATCTTGAAAATCTAAGGACCCAGTGGCATATATGTTAGTATCATGCAGATGTTTCCAATGCTACTCTAATCTCCAAGCAGACTAGAAAATACCCATCAACCTGTTTTTCCCAGGGCTTTACACAGTCCTGGTAATCGGCTAATGGTAGACTAAGATATACTTGTTATGAACAGTAAGGTAACTTAAGTCACTGAGTACCTAGCACATGAACTGGCCCTTACTACCAGGACCAGATGAGGAAGTGATCCATTTGAAACACAAGGTTTCAAAATAGTGACTACCTTCCTCCTTTCCTACCCCGACCCCTGCCCAACCAAAATACTACACGTGGGCCACATACAGAAACTTCTCCATTTATTTCAATTAGGAAATACTACCTACTACTGAGTAAAAAGTTGTTACGTGACCCATCATAACTCTGGAATTATACTATTTATCTGCACATCTGGGTTTTGGAATAAACAGTCAACTTATAAATAGCTAGAGAGTATCTGTTCAAGGCTTGGCCATGAGCTGGAGGCTATGATTCAATTTTAAAAGCTACAGGCAGATGTCTGAATCCTCCAGAGAGAAGTATAAAAATTCATCCTCTAAATTCTCCACTATTATAGAAAACTGAGGGCAAAAAGATGCCAGGTCTAAAGAACCAAAATAAATGAACCATGGTGTGACAGGACTGGTTCACAGCTTAGTGACTACATGGGAACAAAACATAGGCAAGTCAATTATTTGTGGTCTTTGGAGTTCCTCAGTAGAGGCACTACCGACATTTGGGGCTACATACATTCTTTGTTGTGGGGGAGCTACATACATTCTTTGTGTGCTGAGGATGGTTCCTGACCTCCATCTACTGGATGCCAATAGAACCCTACCCTCCGGTCACAACAACCAAGGATGTCTTCAGAATTATACTAACTGTGAACCTCTAGTGTAGACAGGTAGACCCAAGAGTGAGAGAAGAAACAATCAACCACAGGCAACATTAACTTGGCTGAGGATATAAACGAAAAACCATGGAGGATAAAAGGTATCCTGGGATTCTCAGTGAAGGAGTTAAACACAGGATTAGCTCTTTACCACTGGAATTCTTTAACAGCTACTGAGTATTAGCACAGAACAGAAACTGTACCCCACCAGCCACTACTGTCAAATTCCTGCAAGGGTTGAGTGGTGGTTACTAAGAGACAGAGCACTTGATCTGAATAGAATGTGTCAGTCTGGGATCTTTTAAAAATAAATCAGTGAGTCAGGACAGATTTCTTCCCTTCTGTTTTATGGCCATTTTTTTTTTTTACTACAATTATAACTCCATAAAAGCACAGAGGATGAGGGCTAATTGGTCCAAAAAGGAGGTGAAATCTGATGGGGTATCCTCATTGCTTTAGTGACCCTATAACAGTTTTTCTTAAGTTTGCAACAAAGAAAGAGCCCTTCAATTGTAGCCTTGAAAATAAGAATAATACCTTTAAAAAATAGAACCCAGCTCTTCTATTACATGGAAAGAGAGTTTGAACATATGCCTAGCATAGTATATGACAACACTTGTCTTTTCTCTGTCACATTTTTAAAGGAAATAATAAAACACACCAAGACCTCATTCCAGCAGATGCTGCTGAGATGAACAGCCATGGGTGACAAGCCTTCCAGCCCAGGAGCTTCTGGAGGAAGGACCCGTCTGCTTGTGCCAGCAGAGAGGCTTTGGGGGTGGTGGGGGATCTCCTGTGCCTGTTTGCATCGACCTCACTGAGACATCACAGGAGGCATGGTGAGGACAGCCTCCAGCTGCTGAGAGGACATCCTTTAGAACCTTCTGTGCTATATAGAGAGGAGGAGTGCAAGATGGAAGGGGAGAGGAGTCATACCAGAAAATTCTGATTGAGCAACAGCCACACACTTTCTACGTAATTTCCAAGTGCTCCTGCATTGACTTTTATCTAGTCCCCAAACTAAAGCTGCCAATAATCCATCAAGGAAAATTAATCATGGTGTTACAGTTACCAACAAATCCTCAGACATTTTCTGCTAGATTGGCTCTCGATGATAACTCGTTAATACCATTAGCTTTGTGGTTTCTGCAAGTGCAGTGTTAGAAAGTATGTTCTTTTGTATATATACAAAATGTTTAGAAACATTTTTATATCTCCATTTTTTTTCTTTATTCTTAAGCCAATGATCTATAAAGTCAGGTGGACCACCATCTTTTCTTTCTTAATACAGCTTATTTCCCTCTCTAATGTGGCTTTAAAATTAGAGGAGAATTGCAACCTGAAAGAACACAATTTATAAAGTTTAGTAATAAAACCAATATTGATAACAACTTTGCATCTCTCCTCTTTACCTTTCAAAATAATTGTCTAGATATTTATATTCTTATACTCGCTCTAACACATTTAGTGGTTATTACATTTTAATCAAATTCTGTCATGTATCTTTCAGCCATAGAAATGAGGAAATACTACCATTTGCAACAACATAAATGGACCTTGAAGGCATTTATGCTAAGTGAAATGAGAAAGACAAATACTTTATAATCTCACTTATATTGTGGAATCTAAAAAAAGAAAAAAAACATAGAAAAAGTAGTTATCAGAGGTGGAGGAGAGGGGAGGGAGATTTGGAGGAAGCTAGTCAAAAGGTACAAATTTCCAGTTATAAGATAAATAAAAAGCTTCCAGTTATAAGTAGTAGGGCTGTAATGTACATCGTGATGACTATAGTTAATGTAACTGAGTGAAAAAGGTGACATCTCTGCCTTCATGGAGATTTGTCTCCTTTGCCTCCTTAACCTTTGGACCAAAAGGAAACAAAAAAAGAAAAAGGGCTCTTGCTCAGCCCTGCAGCACTGCAGCCCTCTACATAAGCTTGTTGACATCAAAAGGAATTTTGCTTACAGTTTGAGATTTCTGCAAATAGCTCTGAACCCAAAGCTTGACTCTTGTAGGAGATAAGGAAATACATATGAAAACAATGACGGCCTCATTGAAGAGTTTGGGGAACATCATGAGCAGACCCAGGTCAGCAAGTCAACAAACCAAGGACACAGTCTCTCAGCTCCCCTAGGACCCTTGCTGGTGTCCAGATGCCTGCAGCCTTCAGTCACCCCCTAACCTTCATCCACCTCCTGCTCCCCCTTTCCTGACCATAAAAGAAACTTGTAAACAAACCTGAGTTAAGATGGTGCTTTACAACATTAGTCTGCCATCTTATCAGTCTGCTGGCTTGCCTTGTACCAACACCTTGTCTTTCTATTTCCTGACATGTCATGCTGTGCGTGGCATGGGCCTGGGCTCAGTAACACTAACACTGCTGTCTGATACATACAAAAGTTGTTACAAGAATAAATCCTAAGAGTTCTTATCACAAGGAGAAATTCTTTTCTTTATCTAGATGCAATAATGGATATTAGCTGGACTATGGCAATAATAGTTTCACAATACATGTAAATCAAACCATCATGCTGCATGTCTTAAACATACACAGGGATGTATGTCATTTATTTCTCAATAAAATCGGAGGAAAAAAGTAAAAGAATTCTGTAAGTTGGTGGCAGGAGTGCCTGGTTCCTACAAAGCTGAAACCATAGAAGCCTGGCTAGAGGCAATGTTCCCCAGTGATCCACCTGACGGCCCCACCAGGCTCCCACACCACCACTAGAAAAAAACAAGAAACCTTTCGCCTATAACATAATGCAGATGGCAAAACCAAAATCATCAAAGGAAGTCTTTCAAACTTCAAAGGGAAAAAGAAATGAAGGGATTAAATAGAATTCCTGTTGTTATAATAAGAAATGACCTGCCAGCAGCTTGCTCTAGCCTTTTTGTTTTTGGTTCTAAAATCTTGAAACTGGGAGTCGGCAAAACACACTCAATAGTTTACTTCATTTTTATGGAGGACTATGTTGGGATAAATAGGATTAACGTAAAACTCTGCATTCCCCAAATCATTTTTACAAGACTTTAAAGCACTTAGAGCTCTTAAGCAGTTTTAAGAACGAAGATGAGTTTCCCATAACATTCTCTAGTTCATTACTCACAAAAGGGAAAGAAAAATCCAGCAAAACAATGATACATACGTGATCTAGTAAAATGTTTTAAAAGGCAGAATATGGGCAATCATTGCTAATAGTTTTCTCCTCATTCTGTAGGATCTGAAGAATCAAAAGTTAGCATAAGTACAGCCATCTTAAGGCCTAAATACCACCCCCTAACCCAGAAGAAGCAAAATCATTAGAATCTTGAAAAACAAGTTAGTTAGCCTGTGTCAATTGTAGTGACCTTTCTGTGTCAATTGTAGTGACCTTTAGTTAGCTAACCGTAAATCAGTTAATCATATATGCCTAGCTTATCTTACTAGAACCACCCTAGACATTCCGTAGGTGATCTCATCTAATCAGACCCCAGGATGTGGCGCCAGCAAAAGATTTATGAGCCTATAGAAAAAACTCTGTATTGTGATTATGGAAAATTTTACCCCTTTTGAAAATACTATAAAACCTTCTGCCTTAGTGTGCTCGGGGTCCTCGTTGAGACCTGCTGCGACAGGCTGACTTGGACCCCAACTAGTTGGCTTCCGAATAAATTCCTCTTGCTTGTTGCATCAAGAAACGTCTTTGGTGAGTGATTTGGGGCGGCGCCTTCCCCAGGGGAATCCAACATTTGGGGGCTCGTCCGGGATCGGTTGTCCACCCCGCTTCACTCCCGAAGTCGCTCTTGGAGGAAGAGGTAAGATTAGTGGCGCCTTGAGTTGTTGTTTGTGTTCTGTTTTCTGTTTCAGTGAGACCGGTCAGAGTTCTGAAGGGTACCCGTTGTCTGGCAGCCGTCTCAATCCCGTACAGGGGCTGTGACTGCGGTCGGTAGACGTACTAGAGCACCGCAGGCTGCAACCCTGGGGGACGCCTCAGGGAGGTTGGGGGGCCAGGGACGCCTGGTAGCCTCCCGTCTGTTTTTCCGGCAAACTGAACCTGATGAGATAGGGTTGATTTTTGGGCGCCGAGAATTTCAACCCTCTGATTCCTTTCGGTTTCTGTTCGAGGCTCTGAAAAGAACCAAAAGCGGCCGCTGTGTGTCTAATCTGTGTGTGTCTTTGTTTTTTGTGTCCTTTACGTGTCTAATTATTGTTATACTGACAATGGGACAGACAGTGACGACCCCCCTTAGCCTGACACTAGATCATTGGACGGAAGTTAGAGCGAGGGCACGTAACTTGTCAGTAGAAGTGAAAAAGGGACCATGGCAGACTTTCTGTTCCTCCGAATGGCCCACCTTCAATGTTGGGTGGCCCTCGGAGGGGACTTTTGATCTCCCCACTTTACTAGCAGTAAAAGCTATTGTTTTTCAGGATTCGTCTCAAGGACACCCGGATCAGCAACCCTACATTGTAGTCTGGCAAGAGTTGGTGGAGAACCCACCACCCTGGGTAAAGCCCTGGGTGCAAAAGAAAATGGGCCCTCGAGTTTTAGCTGCCCAGACTCAACCTCAGAAAAAAGAAAAAGAAACTACCAAAGTTTACCCTGATACTCAAGATTCGCTTATAATTGATGATCCCCCTCCCCCTCCTTACCCTCCTGCCCCCACGGCACCCCCGGTGCCCCCGGCCCCAGCACCCCCAGCACCCCCAGCACCCCCAGCTCCGGCACCCTCAGTCCCTGATGCTGAGGCAGTAGGGCCGGCTCCGGGACCTGCCCAGGGCACCCGGCGCCGCCGAGGGGCCATCTTGGACCCACCGGGTATCTTTCCTCTCCGGTCTTATGGAGTTCCCATCCTTGGAGAAGAAGGGGAACCGCCTTTCCAACCTCTGCAATATTGGCCCTTCTCCTCTGCTGATTTGTATAATTGGAAAGCTAACCACCCGCCCTTTTCAGAGGAACCGCAGAAACTAACTGGTTTAGTAGAGTCTCTGATGTTTTCCCACCAGCCCACCTGGGATGACTGTCAGCAGCTTTTACAGGTGCTCTTCACCACGGAAGAGAGAGAGAGGATTCTCCTGGAGGCACGGAAGAATGTGCCTGGAACCGACGGACGGCCTTCGCAACTCCCTCATGACATAGAGAGGGGGTTCCCGTTGACTAGACCCAACTGGAACTTTAATTCTCCAGAAGGTAGGGAGCGACTAACCATCTATCGCCAGGCTCTGGTGGCGGGTCTCCGTGGGGCCGCCAGACGCCCCACCAATTTGGCCAAGGTAAGAGAGGTCAGCCAGGGAGCCACTGAAGCACCTGCAGTATTCTTAGAACGCCTGATAGAAGCCTTCAGGCGGTATACTCCCTTTGATCCCACTTCTGAGGGGCATAGTGCTTCAGTGGCCCTTGCTTTTATCGGGCAATCGGCACCCGACATTAGGAAAAAACTTCAGAGATTGGAAGGCTTACAGGATTTGTCGCTGAAAGATTTAGTGAAAGAAGCAGAGAAAGTTTATCATAAGAGAGAGACTGAGGAAGAGAAAGAGTTAAGGAAAGAGAAGGAGAGAGAAAGTAAAGAAGAAAAGAGAGATAGAAAGCATGAGAGAAATTTACAGGTAGAAAGGATGAACAGAACTCTAAAAGAGACCTTGACTAAATTGTCCATAGAGACTGGCTTATGTGATTGGTTAGTCCTCCTTCCCTTCGCCCTATTTAGAGTCAGGAACACTCCCGGCCGCTTTGGACTAACGCCTTTTGAAATAATGTTTGGGGCCCCAGCTCCGCTTCAGTCAGCACATCTTCATGTATTCCCTGAGTGTGCAACTAATAAGTTTTTGCTTGAAAGGTTACGAGCCTTGGAAGCTGTGCAGAAAGAGGTGTGGGCCTCCATCAAGGAAGCCTATCGGCCAGAGGAACTCTCAGTGCCTCACCAGTTCCAGGTGGGAGACCCTGTCTATGTAAGAAGGCACCGGACAGGAAACCTCGAGCCACGGTGGAAGGGGCCTTTCGTCGTCCTCCTGACTACTCCCACAGCTGTAAAAGTGGACGGCGTCTCTTCCTGGATACACGCTTCACATCTAAAGAAGGCACCCCCGGACCCAGACTGGCGAGTAACTCGGACTGATAACCCCCTTAAGCTTCGCTTGTGTAAAAAGAATTATGCTGTTAGTAATTCTGATGTTTCTGCTACCTCCAACCCACCAGAACCCTAACCCTCATGAGCCCAGGTTACTGACATGGCAAATCATTACCCCAGCTTCCCGCCAAATAGTAGTCCAGATAACAGGACAACACCCTAAGGGAACCTGGTGGCCTACCCTCACTGTAGACGTATGCACTCTTTTCAAGCAAGACCCTAAGTATGAGGACACAGTTGGAGTACCCGGATGTAGCACTCGGGATTATATAGTGCATTGGGGCTCTGGGACTATGAAAGAAATTCAAAGTGCCTGCTTTTATGTATGCCCGGCCCCCTCAACTGATGCTGAGGTCTCACAATGTGGAGGGCAGACAGATTTTTTCTGTAAAAATTGGGGTTGTGAACAGACAGGGACATGCCATTGGCTGACAGGAAGCGCAGGGAGACCCCCTCCAGGCCTTATAAAAATCCAACGAGGTGCCACTCATGCCCAGTGCAAGACTCATCCCACCTGCAATCTCATTGATATCTCCTTCACAGATGCAGGAAAAAGGGCAGCAAACTGGGAAAAGGGGCTTACTTGGGGACTAAGACTGTACCAGAGTGGGTATGACAATGGAGTCTTATTTATGCTCAGGCTAAAAGTAGAAACTCTCCCGGCTATCCCAGTGGGACCCAACACTGTCCTGCAGGACCGGCCGCGTCTCCCAGCCCCGGCCCCCGAGCAGACCCCAGCCCCCCCTGTAGTCTCTACCGCCGCTCCCTCTGTTTCCACTCCTGGTCAAGTTGCCCCTTTCCCTAGCACAGGACGACGCCTCCTTAACCTCCTTGAAGGAGCTTTTCAGGCCTTAAACACCACCAATCCTAAAACTACTGAATCCTGTTGGTTGTGTTTCTCTTCTGGGCCGCCTTATTATGAAGGATTAGGATTGTTAGGCAATTTTAATAAAACAACCCGTCACGAGATCTGTAGCTGGGGAAGCCACCGGAAACTAACTCTAACTGAAGTAACTGGAAAAGGAAAATGTTTAGGTACAGTCCCCCCCACCCATAAAGCCTTGTGTAATGAAACCGTAGCTATAACCCCCTCAGGTAAAAATGAGTATCTAGTCCCTCCCCCCGAGGGATGGTGGGCTTGTAATACTGGAGTGACCCCATGTGTCTCTACTTCTGCCTTCAATTCCTCTCGCGATTTCTGTATTATGGTTCAGCTAGTACCCAGGTTAATGTATCATGATGATCTCTCATTCGTAACTGAATTTGAACCTAGGCATAGATATAAAAGAGAGCCGGTCTCGCTGACCTTAGCCGTGTTGTTAGGGATAGGAGTTGCAGCCGGAGTGGGAACGGGGGCAGCCGCTATTGTTCAAGGGAACCAGCATTATGAAGGACTAAGGACTGCTATTGATGAAGACCTAAAAACAATAGAGCAATCCATTACAAAACTTGAAGAATCTCTAACTTCCCTCTCTGAGGTAGTCTTACAGAATAGACGAGGGCTGGATCTACTGTTCCTAAAAGAAGGAGGACTGTGTGCAGCTTTAAGAGAAGAATGCTGCTTTTATGCAGATCATTCCGGGATAGTAAGAGATTCAATGTCAAAACTTAGAGAGAGGCTAGATCAGAGGAAGAGAGAGCGAGAAGCAGGCCAAGGACTGTTTGAATCTTGGTTCACCAGGTCCCCGTGGTTTACAACCCTGATATCCACTCTGGCTGGGCCCCTACTCATCCTTGTGTTGCTTCTAACTTTAGGACCCTGCATGTTAAACCGGTTAATAACTTTTGTTAGAGAAAGAGTGAGTGCCGTTCATGTACTAATGTTGAAGCAACAATACCACTCACTCAACTCCTAAGAAGATACAAACATTCCATGATTGGAATGCCCCAAAAAGAGAAATGGGGAAATGTAGGATCTGAAGAATCAAAAGTTAGCATAAGTACAGCCATCTTAAGGCCTAAATACCACCCCCTAACCCAGAAGAAGCAAAATCATTAGAATCTTGAAAAACAAGTTAGTTAGCCTGTGTCAATTGTAGTGACCTTTCTGTGTCAATTGTAGTGACCTTTAGTTAGCTAACCGTAAATCAGTTAATCATATATGCCTAGCTTATCTTACTAGAACCACCCTAGACATTCCGTAGGTGATCTCATCTAATCAGACCCCAGGATGTGGCGCCAGCAAAAGATTTATGAGCCTATAGAAAAAACTCTGTATTGTGATTATGGAAAATTTTACCCCTTTTGAAAATACTATAAAACCTTCTGCCTTAGTGTGCTCGGGGTCCTCGTTGAGACCTGCTGCGACAGGCTGACTTGGACCCCAACTAGTTGGCTTCCGAATAAATTCCTCTTGCTTGTTGCATCAAGAAACGTCTTTGGTGAGTGATTTGGGGCGGCGCCTTCCTCAGGGGAATCCAACAATTCCTCAATTGAATTCAGATGAAAATTCAAAATTTTTAGGCCCTGTCTCTTAAAATAAAAATTTATCCTAATTTTCAAATACAAATTTCACTATAGAATATGTAGGAAAACAGAAAAGCACACAAAAAAGAAAATTAAAATAATCGGCAATCCCAATACTTAAAGATAGGCTCTTTTAATATATTGGTGAATTTTTTTCATTCTTGTTCCTTCCTGAGATACGTTTTTTTTTTTAACACAAATGGTATATTTTCTAATGTGCCTTTTAATTTAAAAATATATTCTGATCATTTCCCCATGCTATTAAATATTCTTTTCCAAAGGCTATTCTCAAATGTTTTGATCTCAGAACTACTTTTAAAAATTATTGAGGACTTAAAAAAGTTTTTGTTTATGTGGTTTGTATTTATCAATATTTATAGTATTAGCAATTAAAACAGAAACTTTAAAATTATTTTATTCATTTAAAAATAAAGTAACTTATTACAGGTCACTATCAATGATATATTTTATAAAAATGAATTCTACTTGCAAAATACACAAACAAAAATATTTAGTGAGAAAAGTGACATTATTTTGAATTTTTGCAAATGCTTCTCATGTTTGGCTTAGCAGAAGACGGCTGAATTTTCACATCCACTATTGTATTCCAAGTGTAGATAAATTCTTTTTAGTAGAAGTATATGAAGAAAACCTAGCCTCACACAGATATATAGTTGAAAAAAGGAGGAGAAATTTTCAGATTGTTGTGGTATTTTCTTTATACCACACCAAAACTTGACAAGTGTAGTGTTTTAAAGATTAACTGCAATGTGTAATCTAAAAAGAAAATCAATGAACTTCTCATACACTACACTTGCCAGAGAATGAAAGTGGAAATTGCAAACGTCCTACTATTACAGTGAAAATAGTTTTGACCTTGAGGACACCCTGAGAGGGAACCACACTTCGCAAGCCGCAGCTCTAAAGCTCCACACGCAATGGTTAATGTAGCATTCTACCACAGTAGAGTACTTTACCCAATAACCTGTTGTCAGACATTTAGATTGTTTCTAAGTTTCTGCTATTGGAGAAAATATTATAACAAATATAGTTACCTCTTTCTGCACATTTGTTTCCTCAGAATAACATCTCAGGAAGTAGAATTTGAAGGCCAAAACAAAGTTATTTTTTCAGGCTTTTAATACATATTGTCAATATTCCCTCCAGGTTAATTAATTAATTAGCAATCCCATCAGTAGCCTTACAAGAACTTTCCATTCTTACCCACACTCTTATCAACACTGGGTACCATGTGATCCTTGTCTTGAGAGTTGTTTTTAGAAAATCAAAGTGTTGACTGAGTTGGCTGCTAGTTAGCTCACACTCTTAGTGAAATACAATACTTGAGATCGACTGGAATTCTCTGCTTGCAGAGTACCTCTTTGATGATTCTACCACAGTTTATTTTTAAATGAATTGATGTGAATACTTCCCACTGCTACCATTAATAGTTACCATGTGTCTTCTACTTACAATAAGTTGCTTGAGATAGAGACTAAGTCTCATTATCTTCATATACACCACAGTGTTGAGTGATAGAGATAGAGACATGGGATAGAGACAGCACGGGGTATTGGTGGAAATAGCATTTTTCACCTAGGAGAGACCTGGGTTTAAATCCTGGCTTAACTGCTTCCTATGTGTGAGCTTGGGCAAATTACTTCTCCTTCCTTTCCTGAGCTCGAAGTCATCATCAGCTAACAAGGAGACTAATGTATACTTCAAAAGGCAGCTATCCTGAAATGGTATGTGTAAATTACCTTGTACAATACTTGGCAAATAAATGTCCATATGTGTGTTCTCTTCCCTTTCCTTTACCATGTTGGATTAACTTTGTGAAGTCCAAACTTTGAGGATCTACAAATTCACTTAGACTTAATAAGGCTATAATTAATTAAGACAGAAGGCATGTCTTTAGTAATGATTACCTCTGGGAAGTGTTACTAAGCAACACTGATGAGCTTTCCAGTTATTCTGCTCTGTATCACTCAATCATTACTCATTTTCTTGGTCAGTCATCATCTATGAGTGTGTGCTAGGTGCTCCAAAGACAAATTACACAGTCCCTGAATGAAACCATAACATAAAATGTAATCATTTTTAGTGCCCAAATGCCACTTCTCTGACCATGTTGAGACCTGAATGCAGAGAAAATTCAGTCATGCTGAGAGCTGTTCCAGTTGTACAGCACAGTGGCCACAGGTACATCACTCCTGGCCTATTCTGGCTCAAAGCTGACAATTACTGCAGGAGGGCTTTAGGACTAGTATATTTTAATGTGACCCTAAAATGTATTCAAATACTAACAAGAAAGCTTTGATATTTTCTGACAATCAGACCAAAGAAATTGGAGAAAAGACACTACTAAGATAGGTGCCATCCAAGCTGAAGTTCACCCCTACTTTTAACTCAAAATCAAAGCACAAACGAAGGAACAGTTTGTGCATCTGGGAGTACACCAGAGGAGTACTCCCATTGGCCAGTGGGCAATAATGTTGCTAGAGATGGCAGTATGACCCCAAAACTGCTCCACTTGGTGGGTGCTGACAGGTTACACCGAAGGAAAGAAAGAAGAACTCACTCATGCTGTGCTCTGTTCCAGGAACATGTGATATCCTTGTGTATTCATATTCTCATTTATCCCCTACCATATCTGCATCTTTCAGAGTCTGAGCCTCAAAGAGCTCAAGTAGTTCTCAGCAGAATATTTGGAGAACGGTGAATGCTAAAGCTTTAACAAGTCCAGGAGAGATTCAGAGAAAGTCTGGAACTCTGATTCTTGAGGTCAAACTGAGATTGATCAAGAACTTTTTGTTACCAACTTCTGGATAGGGTTTGCTGAAGTTGGTGTTGGGTCATTACAAGCTCCTCTGCTGGTCTGTAACTCTCCATTCAAAAGAGTTTAAAAGATTTGTAATGGGGAGGCATGTGGGCAGGAAGGGTTTGTTCCTTCAGATCTGAAGTGGGTTTAAAAATTTTTGTTGGTTGTAATGATGAAGGACAAATGGCAGCTTTGCGTTTCAATATTGTGGCTATTGATGTCCCAAAGATTCCTGATTGGTGGTAGGGGGAAGGAGTTCTGGAAAAGTGGGGCATGAGTACCCACTTAGGAGGTTCTTTTGGCTAGCCCTGAGGAAAGGCACATGTGTACCAAGGTTTGTAGGAGAAAAAAACAGCTGTTAGAAATGTTAAGAAGGTTAGGCCCGTTTGGTGCTTAGGAACATACACCCACAAGCTAGCCTAAATAGAAGGGATTTATCTTAAGGAAATAGAGGTTCTATGAAATCCAAGGGCAGGAGGTGTATCTAGGCCTCACAAGGAAGAAGAAATAGGAAAACATTGAGAACCAAGGAAACTACTTCTCTCTCTCTCCTCCATCAACATCTTCCTCTGTTTGTCTTGCACATAGCTTAACACAGCTGCTACCAAATGGCACCTTCAGTCCCTGAGTCTACAGAGTTGTCCTGGTGTTCTTTGTTTTTATTTATAACAAACAATTATTTATCAAGGAGATGAAGAGAGCAACCAAAAAAAAAACAAAACTGAGGCTACTGGCTTTCTGAAAAGGTGTTTAATTTCTTCTCCCTCTTCCAATCTCTATATTCCAGAGAACAAAGAGAAAGGGGTGGGAAAAGCAATATAACCTCACCTCTGGCAAGATGGCATGACCTGCCACGAAGAAGGAGAGAGTCATTCCTGGGCGACAGAACAGGTTCATACAAGGCCCTCTCTTACACACAGGAGACAGTAAGAGGTGCTCCATCAGAGGGTTCTGGGCCAGAGGCACCCCTCGTAGGTGCTCTTTTTGGGGGACTGTGTTAAGGTTTTAGGAACACACTAGGGTGAGCATACATTCGGAGTCCTACCCACCACTGGATAGGGGCTCCTTCCCACCCATCTTCTATACTTTGGGCTCCCTGCTTTGACAGATAGTTTTTATTTAGCATTAAATATCTTTTTCTTTTTTTTCTGGTTGCCACCTTAGACACCAAATTATGATCAGTGATTTTAGCTAATGTTCTTCTAGAACAGTTTACAGATGTAAATTTGTAATCTTTGTGCAATTAATGGAAAAACTATTGAATAATTCTGAAAAAACACAAAAACCAATATTATATCACAAATTATTGAAAATATCAAAATAAAGTTGACTAGCTTACCAAAAGTTGAAACCTGTCTTCCAAATGCCTCTCTTCTAAAACTAAGTAAAGAGAATTTCTGTCTCCACTTTCAGGTTACCAGAAAAGAGAATCTGATAGTACTTGGGTCTCATTCCTCTCCTTGACTAGGGTCATAGCAACCCACCTAGTAAGTTGGAGCACAATTCTCTGGAGGAGGATTGATTGATCTGGGTATACAGACTAAAAGAATTAGAAGGCAATTACTTTCTGATAATAGCAAACAGTTGAAAGATTTCAATACAGCTTTGAAACCATAGAGCAGATATACCCAGGTATGTAAGCCAGGACAAGTTGATGTCTAAATTAAAGACTTGTTTGTTTTTGTCATAAAATGGAAAGTCAAAGCTAAAATAAACAATGATCAGATTCAGCTGATATTTAATGGAGAAAGATACTTTATATGGTTGTATTTAGTCACTGCTCAGCTTTGTATTTACACTTAAATTCCTTATGGAAATATTTTGTTCTATTGTTTGTATAAATTGTTGTACATTTTTAGAAAAAGCAAAATCTACTGCATCAAGTGTTAAATGTTTTTGAGGATCAGATAACAAAACCTGAAGACAGCTGGTCCAATGCTTTATACTAGTGTCGTAGACATCTGATACCCTTTTGACAGTCCAGCATCTGATCTCTCCTCCCATTTGGTGAACTCCCCACCTCAGGGTCCTGGAGTAGTAGAGCTGACAATGCCAGATACTCTCCCAGTGATGACCTTCATCCCCTATCCAGGATGACTTGAGAGCTACTGATGAAAGAAATGGACAGTGAAGCTCCTCTTTCTCTCTGATGGTAGCAGAGGTTGCAGTTGTTGTAACACTGAGTTGCTAGAAAATGCAATAGTACAAAGTGTGACATCTAGTGCCCAACAGTAATGACAACCATTTCCTCACCTGAGAACATTTTTTAAGTAACTTTATTGAGATGTAATTCACATACCACATAACTCACCAACTTAAGATGTGTAATTCATTGGCTTTTATTATACTCACAGAGTTGTGCAACCATCACTACAATTTTATAACATTTTCAGCATCCCGCCAAAATCAACCCCACATCCATTAAGCCTCATCTTCCAATCCTCCTCCCATCTCCTTCTAGCCCTAGGCAACCACTAATCTACTTTCTACCTCTACAGATTTGCCTGTTGTGGAAATCTTATGGAAAAACACAACATGTGGTCCATTGTGTCTGTTTTCTTTCACTTAACATACTGTTTTTAAGGTTCATCCATGTTGTAGCATGCATCAGTACTTTATACCTTTTTAAGCCCCAAATAATATTTCATTATATAAATATATCATATTTCTTGTCCATTCATTAGTTGATGGACATTTCAGTTGCTTCCCCTTTTGGGCTAGTATGAATAATGCTATTAAGGACACTTGGGTACAAGTTGTTACATGGACATATGTGTTCATTTCTCTTGAGTATACACCTAGGAGAAGAATTACTAGGTCATATGGTAACTCTGTATTGAATTGTTTGAAGAACTGCCAGATTTTTTTTCAAAGCAGTTGCACCATTTTATACTCCCACTAGCAGTATACAAGGATTCCAATTTATCCATATTTTCACCAACACCTGTTATTATTTTTCTTTCTGATTATAGTTACAGTACTAGGTATGAAGTGGTATGTTGTTGTGATTTTTGAAAGATTTTCCTGATGGCTAATGATGCTGAACATCTTTTCATGCTCATTGGACATTTGTATGTCTTCTTTGAAGAACTGTCTATTCGGACCCTTTACTATTTTCAAATTGGGTTGTCTTTTCATAATTGAGTTGTATAGTTCATCAGACCAGTTTTGAGGCATGGTTTTAAGGGTTGTTCCTGGCTACTAAGCCCACTTTTCCATACTTCTCATGATTCTGTGAGCACCAATATCCTTTAAATAAAGTCATTTTCTGCTTAAATCAGCCACAGTTAGCCTCTATTGCAACTCAAAACCCTGACTGACACAGACTCTGGAAACCAAGGCAGCAGCCCTTACCTAGAGAAAATCACTTATGTGAGACTTTCTGGCAAATGGAAACCTGTTCAGTGGCAGTGGTGTTACTAAACCCTGGGTTTCTGATTCATGATTCTAACCTTAAAAGAAACTCAGTACAAGGGAATTTATGGGATTGACCAATGGAAACTTTGCCAGATTGAGCAGCAAGTAGGAATTGGTGCAGAGAGAAATAGAAAGAAAACTCTAGGAAATTATTGCCATTTTCCTCTAAGATAAAATAGACCATTGATTCTTGTAAGTTACCCAGAAGATCAGGCACTGACTGATCTGCTGATGCCTGCAGTGCCCTCACTGTCTTGGTCCTGCAGCCATAGAGGCTGTGTTACCTGCATCCTCCTGCCAACCTAGGTTGGTACCAAGGACTCCACTAAAGGGTCAAGTACGTAAAGGAAGTAGAAGCCCTAATTCTATCAACCAATTTAACTACATATTTGATTGCCAATTTTAATTTATATATCAACACTGTTAATTTGGGGTATGCCTTCTCCCCAGCCCACTTTTTGTATATTGGATTCTCTAAGGAGACAGGGAAATAAGAATATCACTCCCTCCCAATTATTAGTAATTTAAGGCCTAGGGTTTGGACAAAGCTATTTTCTGCAGTTTTGTGGGTAATATCTTTAGCTCACTCCTCTCATCAGGATAGACTGAAGCACAACTATAGTGCCCTCTCATTCCTAAGCATCCACTTCCCCCTTTCTGATGCCTTCTTCTCCCAGTAAAGCATCTTAGATTCTGCATTCGAATGGATTTTTTTCAAAAGAGGTTCCAATCCAGAATAGATGCTGATAGGTTTCGATTGTTAACCCTCTCAAAGGTGTTTGCATTTCTATGTCATTCATCTCTTTCTACTGACTTGCATTTTGCCAATTCAAAGACCACTTCTCGGTTCTCATTTCTCCATGTACTTGTGCTGGCACCTAAGAATAAGATAATTTGTTAAGAGTGTAAGGATATGCTGACAAGGGCTTAACATCCAAAGTATATAAAGAACTTACACTCCTCAACACCCAAAAAGCAAATAATCTGATTAACAAATGGGCAGAGGATATGAAGAGACAGTTCTCCAAAGAAGAAATTCAGATGGCCAACAGACACATGAAAAGATGCTCCACATTACTAATCATCAGGGAAATGCAAATTAAAACCACAATGAGATATCACCTCACACCAGGAAGGATGGTCAGCATCAAAAAGACTAAGAACAACAAATGCTGGCAAGGATGTGGAGGAAGGGGAACCCTCCTATACTGCTGGTGGGAATGTAAGCTAGTTCAACCATTCTGGAAAGCAATATGGAGGCTCCTCAAAAAACTAAAAATAGAAATACCATTTGACCCCAGAATCCCACTCCTTGGAATTTACCCAAAGAATACAACTTCTCAGATTCAAAAAGACATATGCACCCCTGTGTTTATTGCAGCACTTTTTACAACAGCCAAGATATGGAAGCAACCTAAGGTCCATCAGTAGATGAATGGATAAAGAAGATGTGGTACATATACACAATGGAATACTATTCAGCCATAAGAAAGAAAGAAATCCTACTATTTGCAACAACATGGATGGAGCTGGAGGATATTATGCTCAGTGAAATAAGCCAGGCGGAGAAAGACAAATGCCAAATGATTTCCCTCATTTGTGGAGCATAATAATGAAGCAAAACTGAAGAAACAAAATGGCAGCAGACTCAGAGACTCCACGAATGAACTAGTGGTTACCAAAGGGGAGGGGTGTGGGAGGGAGGCTGCGGAGGGAGGGAGAAGGGGATTGAGGAGTATTATGTTTAGTACACATGGTTGGGCTATCACAGGGAAAACAGTGTAGCCCAGAGAAGGCACATAGTGGATCTGTGGCATCTTACTACACTGATGGACAGTGACTGCATTGGGGTATGGGTGGGGACTTGATAATATGGGTAAATGTAGTAACTGCATTGTTTTTTCATGTGAAACCTTCATAAGAGTGTGTATCAATCATACCTTAATAAAAAATTTTAAATAAATAAATAAATAAAATGGTAAAAAAATAAAAAAGAGTGTAAGGATATGAGTGATGTTGAACTGAGAGAAGAAAACCTGAAGCCCTGGGATAAAATGCTTTGTTATGAGATCCAACACTTATTCATTCAACAATCACTTCTTAAGCACCTACTGTGTGCCAGACACTGTGTTCTAGCTGCTGGAGATACAGCAGAGAAGAGAAGCAAAGGCTTCTGCACCACTAAGTGGTGGCGAATAAACAATGAATAAACAAAAAGCTACCATTTCACAAAGAGCAATGTGAAACAGTGAATCATGTGATAGTGAAAGATGTGGAGAGAGCCCATGAGGCAGGGTGGCTAAAGAAGGCCTCTTTATGAAAGTGACACGTGCACTGAAACCTGAGGAGTGGACTTGGGTAAGAAGCACTCCAGGGAGAGAAACGAGCAAGTGCAAAGACCTGGATGCAGGAACAGGCTTAACATGCTGGAGAAGAAAGAAACCAGCATGGCTGGAATGTAGGAAACATAGCAGAATGGGGAGATGATATGAGAGAGGCAAGTAGGTCAGACAGCACCTTGAAAGCTGTGATAAAGAAGCAAAGAGGTTAAGTATCTTGTCTTAAGTCACACAGCTAGTAAGTGGCAGACCCAGGATGATAATCTAGGTCTTTTTAATCTTATCAGGTATTTTTATATTATAATCTGGTTTATGCCCACAGTGGTGCTGGATGAAGAGGGGATTCACTGAAGCCCTCCTGGAGATTCCAAAACTCTAAGAAGAGACAAAGAAGACTCTCTTCTTATTCTCTCTTGCAGGAAAAAAAAAAGACAAAAAGCCTAGATATAAAACTTCAAAGTGCACCATGTTAAATTCAGTGCAGTTTGTCTTTTAAAAGAAGATCTGAATTTTATAGATATTATGGCAAATACATATTGAACATTTACCATATGAGTCCATAGAGTATGTAGAGAGAAGTTATTTTAGTGTTTGACCTCATGAAAATTCAATCACACTGGAGTACCTAATGTCTATTTTTAAACCTAAGGTCTACTCTCCCTATTACACTTCAGGAAACTTAATATAGCTAAGACACTGGTTAGGATTAGCTACTACATAGGTTATCTGGGACTTTTATGCTTTACTTTTAAAATTAGAAGTAATTAAAATCATTTTTAAAAAGTAAATTTATACTCAAAAAAAAGAAGGAAACTGGCTAATAAAGACCAGATGTGTCTACACGTGTGTGTGTGTGCATTTATATATAAAATCCTGAGATAAGCCCTGAGCAATGAGTGTTTCAGCACTGGCTTTGCCATTAGGCTAGGGTTGGAATCTTGGCATGCTTACTAGCTGTCCGATGTTAGGTAGATTATTCAATACTGCTAAGCCTCCATCTTCTCTACCACAAATGGAGATGGAAACAACACCTGTGTCACAGAGATATTTGTAGGAATAACTCAAAATAAAAGTGACAGTGCTTGGAATAGACCAGGTATTCCTTGAGTAAGTGTTGGTTTCTCTTCCTTCCTCTGGGTCTCTGTTCACTCATCAGAAACATTAGCAGATCAGGGAGATGATAGTAAGGTCCCTTCTAGGATAAGCGTCAGCAGCAGCCAGACTTCCTTGCCGGACTTGGACTGCAGGATAGTGTAACCTGTTGCTGTAGGTAGAGAAGTGATAGCAAGATGGGCCAGAGACTGACAGAAAACTTCCAGGGGAGTGAGCAAGAAGGCTTCAGGGACTAGGACTTGAAGGGCCAGTAGACCCCTACCTCAGCTCTCCAGGCTCTCCAGGCCTAACATCGGACAGCTGGTCTTCTAATTCCATTTACCAATGCACTCATTTTAATTAGTTACTCATAAGATTATTTATTTAATGTCTGCCCTCTCCAGAGACTAAACTCCAAAGAACAGGAACTCTTTTTTGTTCACTCACTCTATGTTTACATTGCATCACTTGCAGTAGGCCCTTAATACATATTTGCTGAATTAAAGAGCCTCTTGTCTAATGGTAGATACAACTCTGAAATTGGAAGTGTCATGAGTTTAGCTGAGTTACTCTATGGTATTGCTGCCTTGGCATCCATTTTGTTTGACCAAGTGGCCTACAGGGCCTTAAACTGACACTAGATCCCTATGCAAGTGCATGCCCTAGACAATACTCTGCAGTCATAAGTGATTGTATTCCTGATGTGACTCCCTCACCAGGCCTTGTGATCAACAGTAGCCCCCACATCAAGTGTCTTTCCCCTTATGTGCCCCTTAGATAAGACCTCTGCGGAGCTTACCAAAACCCTGCTCACTTTGGTTTGAATTGACTGAGCCTTAGCCAGGGATCCCCAAAGCACCCCACCCATAGACCCAGATAAAAATACGTGTCCCAGCTCCTCTCTCTCTGCCTGCACTCTGCCTTGATCTCCCTGTGTGACCCCTCGAGGTATGCTGTATACTTCTTCCAGGATTGTCAGCCTGCAGCTCACTGACCAGGACCCTATGCTCTACTTAACAAATGTTAATTTAACAAAGTCATAACAGGAGGAAATTAATTTTATTTACAAATCAACAATGATAAGTACCCTAGTGAAATCAGCCATTAAGAGGAAATTTGTGGGGATGTAAATTTCTGTTTAGCATATGGATTTTTTTTTTGAGAGGCATACCTAAACTAAGACAACATAGTAACGGCTCCACAAGAGGGCTTCGAACATTAAGTTTGGTAGACTGAACTGTAGCATCAATTAATCTTCCCACATATTTTAGACTTTATCAGATTAGGATGTGGAATTTTGGAACTGAATATACTCCAGCTGTTTTAACAGAGGACTTTTCTCTGGGCAAAAAGCAAAGCCTATTCTTATCCTTCCATCTATGACCTGGCTGAAGGGTCAGTCTAGGGGAAGCTTTCCGACAGGTCACAGAAGGTAGGGATGATGACTGCAGACATCCTAACTGAATAATCTCTCAATACTTATCACTGTGCCCTCCACGCTACATGTTTCCAGAGTCACCAGACATTGTCAGTCCTTGGTAAGTGAATGGTCAACAACCAATGAAATTCTACCTAATCTAACAGGTTCATCATCCCAACTAAATTTGCTTCCCACAGGAGTCTGGGTGACTATTCATTCACTTGCTCATCCAGGGAATATGACACATTTTTTAAACAAAATTCTATCAGTCAATATGTCCTCCACTTGAGTAGGTTTGCTGTTTTTTAAAAAAATCCAACTGTTGCTGCATTCTGCTATATTGAGTCAAAGTCTTACCAAGGTCATGTAATATTCATGCAGCCAACACTTAAATATCTCTTCAATTTCTGGCTCCAAGCACTGTGTTTTATCCTCTCTCCTCCCTCAGTCTCTGGCATCCCAAACAGTCACCCCTCCCATCTCAGCTCTTTCCACTGACCTCAAAAGAGGGCCTGGCTCGGATAACACCCTTGTCAAAACACCTAGGTAAGCACAGCAGTGAGACATCATATAAATAGATAGAAGGAAACAGAGTGCTCTGTACTGATAACAAAAAACATTTACAAACTCCCTTCACCTTCCCAAAGGTTTGTTTCCTACAATGTTTGGTTAAATGTAAATGTCACTAATAAGCTTAATTCTTTCAGCTTAGACCTATTATTTATACAGGCACAGACCAAGCAGCAACTGAAGGTGATTTTTAAGTTTCCTCTGTGCTTAAACAGGGAAATTAAAATTGACCAACAGAAAATGATCCAAAACAAAAATACTAAAAAAAAGTCTAAAGGATTTGTGAGAAAGACTAAAAGAACCAGGCTTCACTGGTTTACAGTCAAAAAAATACAAAAATAGTGAGTGCCTATTTACCTATTTCTCTTCACGCAAGAGACCACCAATTTGAAAAGTCAGCACAGTGTTTGGCACACAGTAGGTCTTCCATAAATATTAGTTGAATAAATATATGAGCATCTACTATGTAATGGAATTCTGCAATCACTGTGTTTCTTTCTTTTTTTTAAACCTGAATAGTATGGTAGACAGAACACAGCTTCCTATTTCACTCAGAATAAAATATTAAGTCCTTACCACACCCTACAAAGTCCTACATCATCTGCAACCCAGCTACCTCTTAGGCTCATTTCCCACCACGCCCCCACCCCCTTTCTATTCTGCTCCAGCAATCTGACCTTGTGCTCCTCAAACAAGTCACAAATTCTGGCCTCAGCACCCTCACACTAGCTCTTCCCTTTGCCTACAACACCCATTCCTTCAGTCTCTGCTCAAATGTCACCTCATCAGAGAGCCTTTCCTCAGCACCTCATCCAAAACAGCATAACCCTTATGCTGCTGTCTTTGTCCTCCTATCACTTATTGCTGCCTGAGATATTACATATTTCTTTGTTCCTCCAAACTGCAAAGTCACTCCCAGGAGGGCAGAGACGTTGCTATTTTGTTCACTGCTGTATTTTTTGTGTCTAGAAAGAGTCTGACACATTTCAGGAGTTCAATAAATAGTTGGTGAGTGAATAAATTAATGGATATTAGGTTGGAGGCTAAAGACCTGGAATCTAATCCCAGTTCTACCACTAAAAAGTTGTGTGATTTTGGATGAATGTCCCCTGACTCTTTCTGAATCTGTAAAAAGGATTGGTTGGGAAAAGGTGTTTCTAAGGCCTCTCCCCTCTCTACAATCCTATTGGTTTTATAGAGCTATTTACATATAATTTTTATATGTTTAAGCAACATAAAAATCTTTTTTTGATATTCACAAACTAGGAGACTTCTGGGCACTTCATAGTGTATGATTAAGACCCTACTCCAAAGGCTCGTGATGAAGCCTTCCCCAATTTTTCCAGGCAGGATGGATCCCAGGACTTTCTCCCTCTATCAAGGTACTTCATACAGACTTTTTCTTCCTTAACTCTCTTATAACAGTTAATGATATAATTATGCTTTTCTGTTTCCCCACCTAGAATGTGAACACCTTGAAGACAGTAATGCATTCTTTGTAATTTCTGTATGCAAGCACCTTGCATGGTCCATGGCAATTAGTAAGCATTCCATGAATGTTTAGTGAATGAATGAATACAGAAAAGCCAAAGTGGAAATAGGATCATTACTTACACTGAAAACTAAGACCATCACTCATTCCTCATTGATGAATGGTAGACAGAAGGTAAAGCTTTACTGCCACTGATGATTCATCTGAAGGGACATAAGAAACTGAAACCTACTGGGAACCCACTAAAGGCCAAGCACTCTTACCCATGTTCACATAGTTTATTTAGTCCTATAACAACCTTACGAATTAGGAATTATTTTTACATATGAGAAAATTGGGGCCCAGAGAGGATATGGGATTTCCCTATGACAGAATGGCTAAAAGGACACTCAGGCCTCTTCATGCCATATATTATATTCATATCAATGACTGATACTTCAGAAGGGTGGTTCTCTGATGCAGTATAAGTACTGGCATGTGTAACGGTGAGCATTCCTGCACCAGAAAAACATTTTTACAATTGGGGGGATTATTTCCCTGATTCAGAAAGGTGGCTATAGATAACTCCCTATATATATTCTTGAAAAGGTAAAGAAAAGATTTATAAGCAGATTACACTTTGTGCCTTTTGAATTTTTAGAGTAAAGCTTATTTTTTCTGATAATAAACTACCTATTCATTATAGAAAAATTAAAAAATACAGATAAATATAAAAAATAATTTAGTCAACCATTATTCCATCACTCAGACAACTACTATTAACCTTTTTTAATCTTACGGTTAATAAAGGTTATCATAAATTTTATTATGTTTTTTATTATGGTAACCTTTATTAAGCTTTTAAGCCTTTTCCAATACATATTTTATTTTATAGAGAGATCATTCTAAATTATACAATGTATGTTTTTTCAGGTTCATTAGATACATGGTTCTATATTGTTAGAAATCATAAGTAGCATTTTAATAATGGTTTAATAGCACATCAAATAGATGCAATAATACATCTATGCATTTTATGTGCCTCACAATTCTTTTAAAAAGTCACTTTGTAATTCAACTTCTTGAAATGGTTTTCTCCACTGAGAAGTGCTGACAACTCTTCCATTCAAGAAGGGGGAAAAACTCCCTTCACTATTATTCAAAGAAATGAAGTCTTCCCTTTTGCTCTAACAACTAAGTAGAAGCTAGTTAGAGCCATTCAAGTTGCACCTACAATTTGGAAGGGTTTCTGCTCCAAAGGAAAGGAGGTGGTGAAGCCTAGCTGTGGCTTGGAGGAAACAGACCTGGGCTCATATCCTGGTTCTTACACTGACTTGCCTATACCCTCAGGAAATTATACAAACCTCAGTTTCCTCATCTTTAATGGCACAGTCACCTCATAATATTGCCAGGAAGGTTAAAAATGAGAAAACATAAGTAAACATTTAGCACAGATACTGGCACAGAATAGACCCTATTTTAAAGTCAAACTTTGGTAGAAGAGCCAAGAGGAAAGGGTGAAGAATGAGGAGACATTCTTATCTCCCATCCTTTAGAGAATATTCCAGGGTCTCACCTTTAATCTCAGATGAAAAAAGAACTTTAGGGCATATTTGTAAACTCACAACAAAATGGTATATTTGTGACACTTTGAGGTAGGAGGAATTCAGGGGCTCCCAGTTCCCCTCGCAGTTTCTCCCACTGCCATCTCCCTTCCCCTTGCCCCCCGGACCCCTCCCCAAAACCCTGCTGTGGTTCAATCCTTAGACAACTCCTTTATTTTCACTATTGCCTCTCTGATCTAAGCCTTTCTACACCCAACCTTCTAATCTGCCCATAGGCCTAATTTTCCAGTAACACAAGTCTGTTCTTCTAAATCCTGTTCAGTTTACTGATTTCTTGCTACCCATCAAATCCAAAGTTTAAAAAATGTGATGGTTTTCAAGGTCTTCATCACCACCTTCCCATTCCCACATGCTCCCCTCCACTTTACCCATTCTGACCCTTGCCCTAGTGTCCATCTAACCATCTTAGTCAGTGCAGGCCACAGTTTACTGCAAATAAAACATATTTATCTAAAGATCTTGACCTTTGTCAAAAAGCAATGTAATCCAAAAGTGGTGCTTTGGATCACTGTTAGCTGCTCACATTTTGGAGTATATGAGTTTTCAGATTCTCTGGAAGAGGGGACAAATTTGGTTGGGCAAGGATTTGAGGATCCCAGACACCATTAAAGAAAAAAGGTTAGAAAGTCTAGGACTGACAGTTTTCCTTCTCAGTATGGACCAGAATCACAGGTCCCTACTCGCTATTCCATTTCCACAGGTGCTTTCTCTTCTGCTTTTCCTTTCTGCCTCTCATGCCCATTCTCAAAGGCCCAGGTTATGGCCCCTTCATCTCAAGGCAGTCATAGATCTACACACTCTCTTCCGACCTTCCACAGTACCCATGGTCTGTCTGCCCTCGCTTCTCATTTATTTAGCACATAGTCTCATGCTCCTCAGATTGCTCTCTAACTTTTTCCGTAAAGTCCTTGACGGCAGGAACTGTGCCTGCTTCCCACTTGGCACTTCCTTGGTAAACATGTGACTGGTATCTCAGACTTCTTATCTGACTGGCCATTCACCCTAATCAATGCCACTCCGTGAGCTTTTTCAACTTCAGCCCTGCTGTCTTTGGTTGGGCAGCACTTTAACTCAAGGTAAGATGAGTATTCTGAAATGCTGCACATCCATCTGTCACCTACAAAGCCTTTCTACTGATATTAATAGATTGAGTAAGAGACATCACTGACTGACAAAACACAAGACCAAAAAAAATCCCATACTAAAAAAGAACAGCAACAGCCAAACCCCATACTCAGTGAGAGTAGAAACAAGTCAAAATAGAGAGGAGATGGTTCTTGTTATTTTCATGTTGGGGTCTACATGAAGGGAAGGAGGGAGGGAAGGAGATGGAAGTGAAGGAAGACCATATAGTATTACCTACAATTGTATTCACATTCATTGAAACGCTAATATTTGGGGTCAGGATTCTTCCCCAAAAAGCAGGATTTTAAGAACAGGGTTATTGAAACCCACGCTTCTTTTCTCCAAAGAATTTATGGGCTTCGTATCAAAATGAAGCCTGCTTATAGCAACCTAGCCCAGATTAGGTATCCAAGAGCCCGCCAGCCATCTGAAGGTTCCAGAGCGGCCTTCTACGCCTCCACCCACACCCGCTTCTCCTCTAATTCGGGCTTTCAAGATTGCTCCTGTGCCTTGATCCAAACGTAAGCGTTTCAGAGTATTTCTACAGCTAGGCAGGGCCCTAAGTAAATCTCGATATAAACAAGACCAGCCAGTCACAAGGAGCGGGGCTGGCGGGGCGGGAGAGACTTGGCGGCTGCAGGCGGGCCTGTCACTCCAGCTGACAGAAAGCACCTTCACCTTCAAGTTCTTCGCCCAGGCAGCGCCCTAGAGAGAAAGTGCTTATTAGCTCGAGGGAACGAACTCCAGCGCTTATAAAGGAGAGGGAGCGCCAAGCTCCCGGCGAAGCACCTGCCCCGCGGGGCCGCGTCCCCGGCTGCGGCCCGGGCGGAGGCGCGCGCTACCTGGTGTCCGGCTCCCCCTCCGACTCCGCCGCCGTGTCGTCCTCCTCGTCTTCCTCCTCCTCGGTCTCCAGCCCTCGGGTCGCCCCCTCCGGGTCGGAGCCGAGGGCGCTCTCCGCCGCGTGGTCGCTGTCGCTGCTCGCCATCGCGCCTGCGGGGCCGGAGCCGGGCCGCCCCTCCGCGCCGGGTGTTCTCCCTCTGACTGCGCCGCGGCCCGGCCCGGCGGGGCGCCTCGGGTTCGCGGCCGGGGGGCGGGCGAGCCCCGTGCCTTTAAATAGAAGGCGTCAAGAAGTTGCGCCAGAGCATCTGGGGCCTGGGCTCCGCTTCTCCTCTTCCCGGCTCGTCTGCCAACCTCCCCGACCCCTCCCCGCCCCCGGCTTAGGCAGATGCCGGCGGGCCTTTTGGGCGACGAGCAGTCACCATCCAAGGGGCGCGGGCTCCGGCTGCCCCAGGGAGTCGAAAGGACGAAGGGCACCGGCCCCGCCTCGTTCCTGCAGAGCAGGTTCGGCAGGCTTTAGGTTTCCAGCGGGGCTATTTGAGGGGCCCTTAATCCCGACCAAAATAACTACTCCTTACTGAGCAGAGCCCTTACCAGTTGAGGAATTCTGCTAAGGGTCTCGCTTTCCTTATTCCCTCACAACTCTGCTATGGTAGAAGGATTAACTGCAATGCTTTTATAGAGGAAAAAACAAGACTCAGAAAAGCTTGGGTAGCTAACTTGCTCAAGGCCTCAAGGCTATTAAGGTGACCCAATGGGAAAACAAAGCTCCACGTGTCCGACTATAAAGCCCAATTTTGAACCATAGTATTCGCTTCCTTTATATTTTTAAATCATTAATTTGTGATTGTCTTCCTGTGGCTCTTGAATTGTGCCACCAGAAATTTTTTCTCCATTCATGTCTTAAACCTTGAAGAGGAATAATTTTTCCACAATAGCCAGAGACTGTTTTGTCTGAAAGTCAACCCAAAGGTCCCAGACCTTTGGTTGGATGTCATGCCCATGCTTAAAAACCCTCAGTGGGTTCCCACTGCTCAACAACTGAAGCCCAATCACCTCATGAAGATAAACAATTCATACCTTACTTGTCTGGACTCTTCTTAACGAGCCACGAGTTCCCAACACTTACCAAGCCACACTTCTGTGCCTTTATTTACACAGTTCCTTCTGCCTAAAAGGTTTTTCCTACCCTTATTTACTTGGTTACTCATCATTCAAGATGACCACCTTCTCTGAAATTCTCAGGTTGAGCCCAATACCTGTTCTTCCAGGTTCCCACATTATCCTAAATTCAAATTATGTCTGTATCTCTTTCCCTCAGTAGACTGTAAGTTTGTTACTCATCTCTGTCCCATCATTCCCAACTCTTAGGAGCCTAGAAGCTAGAAGAGAACTTAGCACATAGTAGGTGCTTAACGAATGTTGCCTGAAGAGGACAGGACCAGACCTGCTGAGTATGTACAACAGGTAGAGAATATCTTTACAAAGATATTCTTCAAGAGGATGATTTTATGGCTAGAGCAGCTAACATTTTTAATTTCAGCAAATTTTATTCAGAGTTAAATATGATGAATGTTAAATTATGTAGTAACTGCCCAGTTACACTAGCTTGTATGCATGTGTTAAGCCTGTGGGCAAAAGAGTGCAGATAATTCGGATGCAGTACAGGAGCATCAGCTGGTGTGCATGAAAAGGGAAGACAGGAGAGTCCAGGCACTCAGAGTTCACTAAACCAGGTTTAGTATCAGCAGTGTTCACTCCCTTAACACAAGCTAGGTTTTTCCATTTGTAATCCCAAACAACTGCTTCCCCAGGACAAAAAGAACTCAATCCCAGCTATGGAAATCTGTGACACACTAATCAGAACAAGAGCTAGCCAACATATACTCCTTCCATTGAACTCAAAATTTCTTGGAGACACTAAAGTCAACAAGATTTCCTTGCAAAGATTCTAGTTCAAACCAATACAAAATATAGAATGACAATACAGACTATACACTTCTTTCTAACAATACTTTCTTGAGTAATAAAACATGCAAATACATAGAAAAGGGTGGATCAATACAAATAGAAAAAGAATGGTTATTCACCACATGATTAAATAAGTGATTCATACTGAAAAGTTTAAAAAATTCTTATATATTAACAGCCCACTTATCTGACATATTTGGCTGTCACAACATACATAATCCTTAAGCTTCAGTCTACTGATTTATAAGTGGGTATAAATTCATTAATTTCTTGATCTATTTGTTAGAGTAAAACACCTGAACAGCAGAAGCAAGTTGAGTGTGAGTATTGCAGGGGAAGAAGGTGTTGGTGTCATTGAAAGCTGAGAAAACAGTCTGGTGAAGGAGTCGGTACCACAATAAATGCTGAGGCTTTATTAGGAAATGTAATACTGTACGGGCAGAACACCGTACACACTTATCCATCCCTGAAAGCCACACGGTACTATACAGAGCACCATGACTATAACTCACTGTCTATACAGATTTATCCAGTCATCAGTAGATTAATTATACTCAATACCTTCTGATAAAGAAGTGTGTATAATATATCCTAGGAAGTTTTCGAGAAAAAGAATGTATAAAGCTTAATTGCTTCCAAAGTGTCAAACATCAGTAATCTAAAAAGATCACCTATGTGGAAAGCTTCATTCCTAATAATGCTAGAGAAGTACGATCTTGATGTAGTTAATTGGCTTAACCAAGAATGAACTTCATTCCAAGATCCTCTGTATAACTAAATAATCAAGCACAATAATTGAATTGAGTTTCATTCTACATGATAACTACAGCCTCCATCTCACCTCAAAAGTAAAGACTTTCACAGAAAAAGAAAAAAACACACACATCAATGTCCATATATAAACTTTATTCCATATGAGATAAAAAATTTTGACTTAAAGAAGAAAATGTAAAAATGCACCTTTTACAAGTCAAAGAAAAGCAACTCTTAGTGCATTTGAGTTGGTCTGCAAAAAACCAAATATATTAGAGGTACAAACTGTGCCAACAGCAGGTCTAAAAGAAACTGTACACAGTCCTCAAAAAGTTCAAACTGTTTTCAAGACAACCCTTCATATTTAAATGTACAGGCACTGACCAATTTACAAATATTTACATAAACCAAAAACAACCTTAATAAGCACTATCTTTTTAGCAGCCACCATTACTTCATGTGGAAGAGAAATACTAAAAAGGATATCTTTATAAACATTAAGCTTTTATTTATAATAATTTTGTCTTATCCAGAACATTTTATAGTGGCTTACTGACTAAAAATTCCAGTTTAGATTATAATCCTATACTGTGTATAATTGTACACAGCAAAAAAATCTGATACTATCAATAGGATATAATCTCAACTTTGATTTTACAGTTTCTGCTGCTTCATGTCACAGAAAAAATAAAAGCAGAAAAGCAAAGCAAAGCAAAAGTGCACATTGCACTAAGCTATCATAAAGCACAGGGGACTTAATCTTTTCAAAATGTTTACATGGAACTGATTGTTTTTTTAAATTCACTAACTGCTGTACAATACAGAGTTAGTGCTCATATTACTATAGTGCAAAATGTATTGTTGGTGTCAACAAAAAATTTAAAGCAATCTCAAGAGTACATACATCAAAAGCATGTGAGGTACTAATAAAATGCTAATACAGACACACCCAAAGCCTCAGTCCATCCTGGTGATTCAAGTGAAGACATAAGGCAATTTCCAGTATTTCATGCCTCTGCAGTGATTTCACTGAAATAAAAGATTTCATTTTGCTTCAAGTAACTGAGTAACTGACTTGAACCTTCATTTACTAAAGGACAGGCAACAATCTATCTACTGTAGGTTATACTTTAAGTATGTATGAATCAGACCCTTTCCAAAATTACACACATTTCTTCAGTATTAACATATGGTATGATTAATTGAAGTTATATTATAAACCTATTATTTGTTCAGATAATACCCCAAAAATATTTTATCTGATCTGAAATTTCATGCTGTAACACTACTAATCATCAGTGTTAAATGTTTTCAAAAATACATCTTTAAATCAAAGGGTTTTATTAGAAATGTCATAATAAAATATGCAATCTTTATATAAGTATGTCCTCTTAAAAATAAAACACGAAAACAAGAAGAACAGTTAAAAAGAAACCATGATGGAGGTAAACAAAACACATTACAATGTTACTATTGTTCTTTAATTCTCAGAAGAATTTATTAAAAAATAGAGGCCAGTTATCTTTTCAGGATAGCAGCTCTTAAAGGTAGTATACTGTTCAAATCTTTCTTGTTTTTCAATCTGTGCCATGACTGGGAGAGAGAAAAAAATCATTCTTAAAATCTAAAATATATATGGAACAAAAGACTGAGAGTTACTAGCATGTTAATAATGGTTCTTTCTAGGTGGTAAAATTTTAAGTGTTTTTTTTTCTTCTTTTTTTATCTTTCAGGTTTCTAACACAGTAGAGATATTATTTCCGTCATCAGAAAAGAAAATGTTACTTAAAACTCAATACCTGTATGGTTCCAATTCATTAATAAGGAAATAGGTATAGAAAGGTACATATTAACATTCACTCCAGGTTTAAATAATTTCACCTAAAATAGCAAGGTAATTAAAACAAAACCTTTGGGTTTCACTGGGTAAGGGAAGAGTACTTCAATTATTTGATTGAACTGTTTGCATCTAGTAAGCTCTTTCAATTAAAAATAGTATTTATGAAGGAGTAAATCTATAATAAATAGAGCACTTCACATATGCTCTAAGGAAGAAGAGTAAAAGAAAATTTGTAAGAAATAAAGAAAAACTGAAATTCTTATTCACAAACTAAAAATCTGGCTCACTACTTGGTGACTACAGATCTTTGTAGTTTGTTTTCACTTCAGTTGTTTGACTAAAAGTACTGGTTTTCCCACTAAACAATCCTATATCAAAATTCACCCATCAACAAGAATAACAATGTAGCAATGCTACTTTTAAGTTCTTAATTTGATAAAAGTATTCCCTCTTGGATTCTTGTTTTGCCAGGCAGAATTCCATTCATTTAAAATTTTCTATTCTGGTTGACAAACTGTGAGGACCTAATTTGAAGGACAATATGATATACTTGTATTTTTAATTATTATCAAAATAAAGTCCACTTGTGTAACAGATAATGAAAAAGAATGCCTCTAAAATGATCTTCACAATTCACCCATATTTTTCTTCTATAAAGCACTCTCTCCTATATGTCTCATAGTACATATTTCTATCATGTGTTTCTACTCTGTACTGTGGAATCCTCAAAGACAGGAACCACACCAGGCAAAATTACTGAAGAATAAACTAATACTGTAGATTAAAGAGCTAAGGAATAAACTAGTTTATATATATATGACTTAAGTTTATATATATAAAACATTTGTGTACACAAACACACACTTCTTTTAATGTCTACCTATAAGCAAAGATAAAATGGCACTCAAGTTCCTTGTTACAGTGGGATATGCTCAAGAAACTCACGGGACACATTTCACTTTTCATTAAGGCTACAATAAGTTCCCTGCTTTTTAGGGAGGAAAGGAATCATTTGGTGTTAAGCACTCATTCTAAGAGCATAATAAGCTCATTAGGAAATGCTTATTTCCACAAAAGTGAAAGACAGATCTTTCTGAAGGAAAAAGTGTATTTAAATTCAAGTAATAAATTCCCTATTGTGCCACATTAATGACTTCATAATACAGGAGACAGAGCAATTCTGTCCAACTATTATGTGTATATTTTTCATTTCAAAGCACACTAGTCCACTAATGTTTCTATGTTAACCTGATGATGCATTGTTTACCTTTAAAAATTGATCCTTGATCATGTCAAACTTCTGCCTTTCATGCACAGCTCTGGCTGTATTTGTTCCATCAAAAGGTTCTGCAATGTTAAACACCCAGAAAAACAAGAAATTTTTAAAATGAGAACATCAGTCTTTTTATGAGGCTGAATTCTATATATGAAACTGTCAATATTTGACAGTTTTTGACCTACAAAATAGCAACTGCAATGGTTCAGCCTACTATCTTATACTTCTCAATTCTATTAAGGTAGACAGACTGCAAGTGAGAAGATAACTAAAAATGAAGTCATCAGCATAGATGTGTTATGTCTAAATTATAAAGGTGGTAAGATTTCTGAAGAATTACAAAAATCAAGAACCTACCCGTACCCTTTAGGGATTAAAAATTAGTTTAAAAAATAAACAGTTATCAAAAACAATAAAGCGCTACATCCAAGAGAGGTGGTCAATGTTAAATACCACAGAAAGGTAATTTTAAATTAACATTTAATTTAAAAGACCATTGATTTGTCCAGCAGTAGAAAGGTTAACACCTTTGAAAGTAGAGATTTAATACTGGTGAGGATGAAAACAGTGCTGGGAGTTATGGTGTGAGTGGATGGTTTAGAGAGAAGATACAGTGAGAACAGTAACTTGTGTGAAAAACTTGGCAGTGAAAGAAGAAACACAGGATAATAAGTAGAAAAGCCAGAAAAAAACAAAGAAAGAATTTCTGCATATGTCTCCAACATGACCTTCCATACCTTCATCCCCTCCCTTCTCACCCTTCACCCACAAGAGAAGGGTCTATGCATAGATACAAGGAATCTGTCTTTATGTAGAACAAGGAAACTGAGGATAATAGAGAGAAAAGGATAACTATAGGCATTAGAAGTGAGATGGGATAGCTGACACAGAGCTAGCAATAGGTAAAATGTACTAGAGTTCAAGAATTTTGGCACTGAAAAAGAGGGGAAAAAGTACTTAGAAGAGCCATGGAAGACCAAGTCAAGAGTATTTTTCAAGGATGAGAGACCTATGTATGCCTTTTAAAGCTTAAAGAAAGGGACAGAAGAAAGTTAATGAAGTTGCTAGAAAGAGAAGAAACTACTCGAGAGGAAAGACCTGTGAAACAGGAAATTTGATTGATTTTAGATTTGTCATATAATCTAAGCAGGCCCATAATTTTAAAGACTCCTTTTGTTTATTTGTATTTTATTGCTTAGAAAGGTTGTTTTAAAAAGAAGTTTAGCTTCACAGTACAGGCATACCTCATTTTATTGTATTTTACTTTATTGCATTTTGCAGTTATTGTGTTTTTTACAAATGAAGATTTGTGGCAACCCTGCAAAGAGCAAGTTATCAGCACCATTCTTCCAACAGCATTTATTCACTTCAAGTCTTTGGGTCACATTTTGGTAATTCTTGTAATACCTCAAACTTTTTCATTATTATATTTATTATGGTAATCGACAATCAGTGAGTGATCTTTGGTATCACTACTGTAATTATTTTGGGGAACCATAAACTGCACCCATCTCGAATGGCAAGCTTAATTGATAAATGTGTGTATTCTGACTGCCCCACTGACCAGCTGCTGCCCTCTCTCTCTCTCTCCCCCACCACCACTTGGGCCTCCCTATACCCTGAGGCACGATTACTGAAATTAGGCCAATTAGTAAGCTTACAATGGCCTCTAAGTTAAGTGAAAGGAAGATTCACATGTCTCTCATTTCAATCAAAACCTGAAAATGACTAAATTTAGTAAGGAAGGCATGCCAAAAGCTAAGACCGGCTTAAAGCTAGGCTTCTTGCACTCTCACCACTTAGTCACATTGTGAATGAAAAGGTAAAGTTCTTGAAGGAAATTAAAAGTGCCACTCCAGGAAACACATGAACGATAAGAAAGTGAATCAGTCTTATTGCTGATACACAGAAAGTTTTAGTGGTCTGGATAGAGGATAAAATCAGCGATAACATTCCTTTAAGCCAAAGCCCAATCCAGATCAAGGTCCTAACTCCCATTAATTTTGTGAAGGCTAAGAGAGGTAAGGAAGCTGCAGAAGAAAGGTTGGAAGCTAGGAGAGGTTGGTTCATGAAGTTTAAGGGAAGAAGCTGTCTCCATAACATAAAAGTGCAAGATGCAGCAGCAAATACTAATGGAGCAGCTGTATCAAGTTATCCAGAAGACCTAGCTAAGATAGTAATGAAGGAGACTACTCTAAAGAATAGATTTTCAATGTAGACCAAACAATCTTCTAGTGGGAGAAGATGCCATCTAGAACTTTCATTGTTAGAGAGCTTCAAAGCTTCAAAGGACAGGCTGACTCTCTTGTTATGAAGAGACTCAATGAAGCCAATCTTCACTGACCATTCCCCAAATCCTAGGGCCCTTAAGAATCCTGCCAAATCTACTCTGCCTGTGCTCTATAAATGGAGCAACAAATGCTTGGGCAACAGCACATCTGTTTACAAACTGGTTTACTAAATCTTTAAGCCCACTGTTGAGACTTACTACTCATAAAAAAATGATTCTTTTCAAAATATTACTGCTCAGGGATTAAAAAGTGGAATAGGAAGGCAAGGCAGAAACCTCCTCCCAAAAACACATAAAAGAAGAAACTACAGCAAACACAACTAAACCTGAAAATGACATGAAAACTGCAGAACAGACCTCCTACACCTGAGGAAGAAAAGAAGACCATATAGAAAACGGTAAAGTGGCAAAGCCAAGATCAGACAGACTCAAGCCCTCCCCCAAGCCCAGTCTACAGGCAAAAGAAAGAGAAACGGAGTGAGGAGTGGGTAAGAGCCCAGGAGCACTGCATAACTAGCCCTGGAGATCTGCCCCAGGAGCATGAGCCCATATTATATTGGGTTCTGGTGACTAACAAGGCTGGACACCAGGGGCAGGTGGACACTCTGGAAGGCTAAAGACTCTAGCCAGTGTGGAGGGCAGGCATGCTCTGCCTGTCCTGAGACCCAAAGCAGAGGTGGCAATTTGAAAGACTTGCCAGCATACCAGAGGGGCGAGGGTTGGAAGGAACTCTCCTCAGGAGAAAGAGCAGGTAGAGGGTACACCCCCAGCTCTTCCTTGGCCCAGCAGATTGGGAACTCTTGGGAGCCCCCCTTACTGGCAACAGAGCCCCAAGGCTTCTCCCTGTGCGCACTGCCAGGAGCCAACCACTTGGCCCAATGGCAGCATCATACTTTGCTGCCTGTCAGGCAGAGGGGGACTCTCTCAGATTCCTTGGTTCCATTTCAGCCCAACACCAAGGAGGTGCCTGCAGGAGCCAGCCCCAAGAGATCCTTCCTCCCTGCAGGTGTCCAAACTGGTGTGGCATGTCCAGCTGGGGCAGAGCCACACATCAGTCCACCCACCCCATTAACCCTGCAGTCCTGCCATTTCTGCAGGCCAGGCAGAGGGAGGGCCCCAACTACAGCAGGCTCAGAAGAGACTCCTGAGATGATCACAGAGACAGCAGCTGAGGAAAACTTCCCACTCAGACTGAGACCACTACAGATGCCAGACAGACAGGTGGTTCTGCCCACGGCATGCCAACAGCCGGGAGCCCCACAAAATAGAAGGAGGCATTAGAGAGTAAAGAATCTTGAGCTTCTGGATAGCAGGCCTTCTTCATAAGGCTATTACTTTACAGGCCAGAAAGCATAGCAGAGACTTTAATACAAAGGAAGAAACACAGAAGCCCTGACAAATGAGTAGACAGAGGAATATGATCTAAACAAAACTGTAAGACAGAACCCCAGAAAGAGGGATGAATGAAACAGAGAACACCAATCTTCCTGATAAAGATTTCAAAATAAAAATCATAAACATGCTCATGGATTTACAGAAAAGTATTCAAGACCTCAGGGGGAACATCAACAAAGAGACAGAAGATCTGAAAACCAGCCACACAGAGTTGAAGACACAGTATCTGAAATGAAACATATGACAAAGGGATAAAAGTAGGTTAGATCATGTAGAGGAGATGGTAAATGAAATGGAAATTGGAGAAAGAAAACAAAGAAGCTTAGGAACAGAGAGAAAAAAGTATCTCTAGAAATGAAAGAATGCTAAGAGAGCTATGTGACCAATCCAAACAAAACAATATTTGCATAATAGGGGTAGCAGAAGGATAAGACAAAGACAAAGGAATAGAAACTCTCTTTAAGGAAATAATTGTTGAAAACTTCCCCAATTTGGGGAAGGAAATAGTCACTCAGGTCATGGAAATTCAGAGATCCTCTAATAAACGGAACCCCAGGAAGACACCACAAGACATATAATAATTAAAATGGCAAAGATCAAGGATAAAAGACTGCTGAAAGCAGCCAAAGAGAGAAAAAAGGCAAACGAAATCCATCAGGCTATCAGCAGACTTCTCAACAGAAACTCTACAAGCCAGAAGGGAGTGGCATGATATATTTAAAATACCGAAACAGAGGGACTTCCAGCCAAGAATCCTATACCCAGTAAGATTATCATTTAAGTTTAAAACAGGTATTAAAGAATTTTCAGATAAATAAAAGCTGAAGGACTTTGCCCCCACTAAGCCAGCCTTACAGGATTTGTTAAAGGGACTGCTATAGATGGAAATGACCCTAAGGCTAAATAGCTTTCACCAGTGAAAATAAACCCACAGTAAAGGTACTAGACCAACTAACTACCAAGCAAGTACAAAATTAAAACAAAACAAAGGAAGCAAAATCAACTATACACAAAATCAGTAAAGGGATACACAAAAAGTGCAGATTATGAAATCTAATACAAAAAATGTGGAGGAAGAGGAAGAAGGGAAAAAAAGTACCTTTAGATTGCATTTGAAATAGAGTGATCAGCAATTTAAAATAGACTACTACATAGTAAGGAAGCTATCCTTGACCTTTGGTAATAAAACTAAAACTTACAATAAAAACACACAGAAAAATATAAATTTTAAAAAAGAGAAATCAAATTACAATACTAAACAAAACCATCAATAACAAGAGAAGAGTATAAGAGAAGAAGGAATTGAGAGGAGCTATAAAAAGAGCCAGAAGACAATTAATAAAATGGCAATAAGTACATATCTATCAATAATCACCTTAAATGTAAATGGACTAAATGCACCAATCAAAAAACATAAGAGTGGCAGAACTGATAAGGAAACAAGATCCATTTATATGCTGCCTACAAGAGACTCATGTCAGACCCAAAGACATACATAGACTAAAAGTGAAGGGATGGAAAAGAAATTCCAAGGAAATACTAGGGGGAGAAAAACAGGATTAGCAGTATGCATATCAGACAAAATTAATTTTAAAACAAAGTAACAAGAGACAAAGAAGGACACAACATAATGCTAAAGGGATCAATCCAAGATTATATAACCACTATAAATATCTATGCACCCAACATTAAGAGCACCTACATATGTAAAACAAATACTACCAGAATTTAAGAGGGAAACAGACTGCAAGACATTCATTTTAAGAGACTTATACAACACCACTCATATCAATAGATCAACCAGACAGAAAATAAATAAGAAACAGAGGCATTGACAATACATCATATCAAATGGACTTAACATCTACAGAACACTCCACCCAAAAGCAGCAGAATACACACTTTTCTCAAGTGTACATGGAACGTTCTCCAGAACAGATCATGTACTAGGCCACACAAAGAGCCTCCATAAATTCAAAAAGATTGAAATTGAATCAAGCAGCTTCACAGATCACAATGGTATGAAACTAGAAATAAATTACACAAAGAAACAAAAAGACCTACAAACATACGGAGGCTAAACAACATACTTCTAAATAACCAATGGATCAATGAACAAATTAAAACAGAAATAAAGCAATACACAGAAACAAATGAAAATAAAAACCCCACAGCCCAAAATCTGTGGGAGGCAGTGAAGGCAGTTCTAAGAGGAAAGTACATAGCAATAAAGGCTTACCTCAAGAAACAAGAACAATCCCAAATAAACAGTCTAAAATCACAATTAAAGAAACTAGAGAAAGCAGAACAAATTAAGCCCAAAGCCAGGAGAAGGAGGAACACAATAAAGATCAGAGCAGAAATAAATAAAATAGAAAAGAATAAAATAGAAAAAAGAACAATGAAACCAGAAGCTGGTTGAGAAAAATAAGTAAAACAGATAAAAGAAAACTCCAGGTCCAAATGACTTCACAGCCAAATTCTATCAAACATTTAAAGAGCTAATACCCATCCTTCTTAGAGTATTCCAAAAAGCAGAAGAGGAGGGAATACTTCTAAAATCATTCTATGAGGCCAGTATCACTCTAATACCAAAACCAGACAAAGACACCACACACAAAAAAAATTATAGACCAATATCCCTGATGAACATCGATGCAAAAATCCTCAACAAAATATCAGCAAACTGAATCCAATAGGACATCAAAATGATAATCTATCATGACCAAGGGGGATTTCTTCCAGGGATGAAAGGATGGTACAATATTTGTAAATCAATTGATATCATACACTACATCATCAAAAAGAAGGATAAAAACCACATGATTATCTCATTAGATGTTGAAAAAGCAATTGACAAAATGCAACATCCGATTCATGATAAAAACTCGACAAAATGAGTATAGAGGGTAAGTACCTCAATGTAATAAAGGCTATATACAACAAACCCATAGCCAACATTGTACTTAATAGCAAAAAACTGAAAGCTTTTCCTCTAAGATCAGGATCAAGACAAGGATGCCCACTCTCACCACTTTTATTCAGTACAGTACTGGAGGACCTAGCCATGACAATCAGACAACACAAAGAGATAAAAGGCATCCAAACTGGTAAGGAAGAAGTTATGTTGTCACTATTTGCAGAGGCTTTGACATTATACATAGAAAACCCTAAAGACTCCACCAATAAAAACTACTAGAACTAAAAACTGAATTCAGCATAGTTGCAGGATACAAAATACACAGAAATCTGTTGCATTCCTATATACTAACAACAAACTAGCAGAAAGAGAAATCAGGAAAACAAAAAATTTACAATTGCATCAAAAAGAATGAAATACCTAGGAATAAGCCTGAATAAGCAGATGAAAGACCTGTACTCTGAAAACTACAAGACACTAATGAGACAAATTGAAGACACCAATAAACAGAAATCTATCCTGTGCTGATGGATAGGGAGAATTAATACTGTCAAAATGGTCACCTGCCCAAAGCAATTTATGGATTCAATGCTAACCCTACCAAAATACCAACAGCATTTTTCAATGAACCAGGACAAATAGTTCTATAATTCATGGAACCACAAAAGACCCCAAATAGCCAAAGCAATACTGAGAAAGAAGAACAAAGCTGGGGGCCTTAGGCTCCCTGACTTCAAGCTCTACTACATAAAACTACAGTACCCAAAACAGTTTGGTACTGGCACAGGAACAGACCCATAGATCAATGGAAGAGAATAGAAAGCCCAGATATAAACCTATGTATCTATGATCAATTAATACATGGTAAAGGAGCCATGAATATACAATGGAGAAAAGACAGCCTCTTCAACAACTGGTACTGGGAAAACTGTACAGCTACATGAAAAAAAAGAATGAAAATGGATTATTGTTTAACTGCATACACAAAAGTAAACTCAAAATAGATCAAAGACCTGAATGTAAGTCATGAAACCATAAAACTCTTAAAACAGACAAAAATCTCTTGAATATAAACATGAGCAATTTTTTCCTGGACACATCTCAGGGACACAAGGAAAACAAGGGAAACAAAAGCAAAAATGAACAAGTGGGACTACATCAAACTAAAGAGCTTCTATACAGTACAGGACATCATCAGCAGAACAAAAAGGCATCCTACAGTATGAGAGAATATATGCATAAATGACTCACCTGATAAGGAGTTAACATCCAAAATATATAAAGAACTCATATGCCTCAACATGCAAAAACCAAATACCCAATTAAAAAATGGGCAAAGGACATGAAAGACACTTCTCCAAAGAAGTACAAATAGCCAACAGACACATGAAAAGATGCTCCACATCGCTAATCATCAGGAATTTGCAAATTAAAACCACAATGAGATATCACCTCACACCAATTAGGATGGCTACTATCCAAAAGACAAGAAACGACAAATGCTGGCAAAGATGTGGAGAAATGGGAACCCTCCTACACTGTTGGTAGGAATGCAAAATGGTGCAACCACTGTGGAAAGCAGTATGGAGGTTCCTCAAAAAACTAAAAATAGAAATACCATTTGATCCAGTAATTCCACTCTTAGGAATTTACCTAAAGAAAACAAAATCTGATTTGAAAAGCTATATGCACCCCTATGTTTTTAACCACACTATTTGCAATAGCCAAGATATGGAAGCAACCTAAATGTCCATCAATAGATGAATGGCTAAAGAAGATGTGCTATATATACACATGGAATGTTATTCAGCCATAAAAAGAAAAGAAATCCTGCCACTTGCAACAACATGGATGGAGCTACAGGGTACTATGCTCAGGGTAATATGCCAGGCAGAGAAAGACAAATACCATATGACTTCACTTATTTGTGGAATATAAAAACAAAGCAAAAAAGAAGGACAAAACAGCAGTAGACTCAAACACTGAGAAGTGAGTGGCGGTTACCAAGGAGGAATGGCTGGTGCAGAGAGTGGAGAGAATAAAAGGGCACAATAATTTGCAATCACAATATAAGTTGATCATGGGGACTGCTGAACCACTGTGATGTACATCTGAAATCAATGTATGGTTGTACATTAAACAATGTTTTAATAAAAAAAGAAAATAAAAAAGTAACAAAATTACTGTTCAGGGACAATACACCTGGTCACCTGTGAACTCTGATGGATATATAATTAGATTAACATTGTTTTCATGCTTGCTGAAACAACAGTCATTCTGCAGCCCATGTATCATGGACTTATTTTGACTTTAAAGCCTTATTATTTAAAAAATAATTTCATTAACACTATAACTGCTATAGACAGTGATTTCTCCAATGGATCTGGGCAAAGTAAACTGAAAATCTAATGGAACAGATTCACCATTCTATATGCCATTAAGAATATTCTTTCTGAGAATGTCCCAATGGGAAGACATCAGAATATCAACATTAATAGAAGTTTGGAGAAAGATGATCGCAGTCCCCATGGATGACTTTTAGGGGTTCAAGACTTCAGTGGAGGAAGTAACTGCAGATGTGGTAGAAGCAGCAAGAGAACAAGAATCAGAAATCAGAAGTGGCCTGAAGAAGATGTGACTGAACTGCTATCTCATGATAAAACTTAAAGGGCTGAGGAGTTGCTTCTTATGGATGAACCAAGAAAGTGGTTTCTTGAGATGGAATCTACTCATGGTGATGCTGTGAGACTGTTGAAATAACAAAAAATTTGGAATGTTACATAAATTTAGTTGATAAAAGCAGTGACAGAGTTTGAGAGGATTGACTCTAATTTTGAAAGTTCTACTGTGGATAAAATGCTATCAAAAAGCATCACATGCTACACAGAAATCATTCATGAAAGGAAGAGTCAATCAGTGACAAATTCACTGCTGTCTTCTTTTAAAAAATTGAATGATATCACACATAGCACTTTACAAGTCAATGTTTAATATTCAAATAATTCAAAATAATATATATGCATCGTACAATTTAGCAAACCCAACATTAAAGCAGGAGATTTCATTTCATATTCACGAACTCTTAAAATGTTGGATATAATTCAAGATTAAAATATTCTAAACTTAACGTTTTCCTACAAGTACTGAATCTCAATCCTTCATTGTTTTTTAACTTCAAGACTTACAAGTCATCAACTTGAGACATTTGTGAGAACAATTCTCTCTTGAAGTCAGTTTTCCACTGACTTAAGGAATGTTTAAACACATAATTTTAGAGAACAGAATATCTTCAGAGCATTTAATTTTTAAAGTAAAAATCAATTTTACTCATAAAAACCTAGCATGCATTATCAATATTTAAAATATAAGAGCCCATTTTATTTAATAGAATATCAATCATCACATGAAAATACTATTTTCTTTCATCTCCAAGTCATGAAATTAAGTTTCAATCAACTACAAGCATGAGGGATGCATAAAGATGGCTTAAATCTTACCAACAGAAAGATTAAACGCCTAGATTCATAGTTAGTATCTTTTACAATTAAAAAATTTTAAATTATTTTTTTAAATCAAATTAGTATTTTAAACTAAAAGGCTTATAAACCACTTCAGAACAGAATGTATTACTTTCAACTGCAATAAAGTTGAAATTATTCAAGTAAGTAAGTATCAAGACAGCAAACTACCTTCTACACAGATGTATTTATTTATCCACTCAAAATCATCAGGCCTGGGAATGGCTTTGGCTTCACGAACTGAAATCATCTGACTGCTCCAGCTATAAGAAGAAAAACATTAATCATATTAACTATTTCTTATTACTTTTATTATATCAATAGTAAGACATATAATCTGATTTTCTCATAAAATACTGAAATTTGCCTCAGCACAATCCCCAATGTCCCTCTCCATTTCTTTTTTCTCCATAGCACTTATATTCTAACAATTTGCTTATTTTTTTATGTCATTGCTTGTGTTATCTCCCCCAAACAGAAAGAAAGCCCCAAGACGCTGAATTATTTATGTATTTTTTTCACTATTCAACTAGTAACTTAGTACAAACCAGTCAGCAAAAAATATAAAAACTGTTCATTATTAATACACTGTTAGAATTTTTTTATTTAAGAGAGAGGTAATCTTCTTGTGTCATTTTCTGGTATAAAATAATTCTTTTTCAGTTGTATCTCTATTTGTATGACTTGGAAAAAATTTTGAAATTTTCCAATAGAAACCAGTAGGTACTGTTTTAGAAAAACAAAATTAATACTCTACAAAAAACATACTATTATTGCTATCTATCATATGTGGCTGTTAACAATGAAGTTTTATTTAAGTAAAACAATTTTATCAGCATGTCTGAAGGTAAATTATCCAGTCTTTAGTACATACAGATCTTACATTCTGTTTATTCAAAAGTTGCTTATGATTATAATAGTTTTGTACAAGTACAATTTTCTTTATTTTCAAAAACATTCTAGAACGTATGACCTCTCAGCTTGTATGCAAGAGAAAAATGAGTTTGGGGAATAGCTGATATCTCTTTCAGCTATATTTAGTTTTCTCCATGATTTTAGTAAGAATAGAAAGACCATGGTTTAGGACCTTCCAACTCCAATACTCTCCCGATCCTACTCTTCCAAAAGCATATAATCATGGGTCCAGTATGGCATGCGCTTCTGGAAAATTGATTAATTATATGTTAAATATGCAAGAAAAGATGCCCAAGATTGCATCTTATGAAGCACTTGAGAATAAAAAAAAATCCTTCAAGAATAATTTTCTATTTTTTATCATGAGTTCAGTTCAGAAATACTTTTGCAAAGGCAGCTTTAAGTTCTTTAAAAATATATTATCAGAATTTATGCTTTTTAGAAATAAAGGTTTGTCAAAGAGAAATATTTAGTATTGGTTACAGTAAGAAATTTCTGATTCTTCATGTACAGCAGTTCCCTTACTATGGCCTCTGAACAGAAAAGTAGTACACTGCCCTATTGGCCCAAGTGTTTCTAAAACTTTCTTCAAGAACAAAAATGTAAAGGGGATAGTTATTTAACCACATCCCTGAATCAAACATTGCAGTAGAATTACACTTTGAACTACTTCACTTCTTATCACTTAAGGAAATTTCACTATTAAAACGTCCATGCTTCCTTTCATTCCCTGAGACTACTTGTTTCTAATGTCTACTTATGGATAGTTCCATTTGCAGCAGAATTAAAACTGGAAACATGTTAAAAGATTTTCTTTTAGCAAGTTCAGAATATTGAAATACTGTATCCTACTGTTAAATTACAACTTTTACTTCCTCAGATCAAAGAACTCTCCTCACCACTCTGTATCTATTAAATCCAATCCCAAATTTATATTACATGCCAGTACCTGGTTCTAAAACTAGATCACAGAACATATGTGATGTACCTATATTCACTTGATCATCCCTAACCAGGTTATCATTTAAGCTTCAAACAATCATCACTGCAAATAATGCAGTTATTTAAATGACTATCATTTGAAGTACTTCAGAGGAAAAAAAAAAATTTTAAATCACTACCATTTAGACTGATTCAACTGAATTTCCAAAGAAATTTAAAATATTTCTAAATTATATATTTCAAATCATAAAATATGATATATAACTTCTATACTATTTTTTTTTGGTATCATTAATTTACAATTACCTGAAGAACATTGTTTACTAGGCTCCCCCCTTCACCAAACCCCCCCCAAGCCCCATTACAGTCACTGTCCATCAGCGTAGTAGGACGCTATAGACACTACTTGTCTTCTCTGTGTTGCACGGCCCTACCCATGCCCCACCCCCCACATTATACATGCTAATCGTAATGCCCCCTTTCTTTTTCCCTACCCTTATCCCTCCCTTCCCACCCATCCTCCCCAGTCCCTTTCCCTTTGGGTAACTGTTAGTCCATTCTTGGGTTCTGTGATTCTGCTGCTGTTTTGCTCCTTCAGTTTTTCTTTGTTCTTATGCTCCACATATGATTGAAATCATTTGGTACTTGTCTTTCTCTGCCTGGCTTATTTCACTGAGCATAATACCCTCTAGCTCCATCCATGTTGTTGCAAATGGTAGGATTTGTTTTCCTCCTATGGCTGAATAATATTCCATTGTGTATATGTACCACATCTTCTTTATCCATTCATCTACTGATGGACACTTAGGTTGCTTCCGTTTCTTGGCTATTGTAAATAGTGCTGCGATAAACATAGGGGTGCATATGTCTTTTTCAAACTGGGCTGCTGCATTCTTAGGGTAAATTCCTGGGTCAAATGGTATTTCTATTTTGAGCATTCTGAGGAACCTCCATACTGCCTTCCACAATAGTTGAACTAATTTACATTCCCACCAGCAGTATAGGAGGGTTCCCCTTTCTCCACAATCTCACCAACATTTGTTGTTGTTTGTCTTTTGGATGGTGGCAATCCTTACTGGTGTGAGGTGGTATCTCTTTGTCGCTTTAATTTGCATTTCTCTGATGACAAGCGATGTGGAGCATCTTTTCATGTGTCTGTTGGCCACCTGAATTTCTTCTTTGGAGAACTGTCTGTTCAGCTCCTCTGCCCATTCTGTAATTGAAATATTTGCTTTTTGTTTGTTGAGGTGCATGAGCTCTTTATATATTTTGGATGTCAACCCTTTATCGGATCTGTCATTTATGAATATATTCTCACATACTGTAGGATGCCTTTTTGTTCTATTGATGGTGTCCTTTGCTGTACAGAAGCTTTTCAGCTTGATATAGTCCCACTTGTTCATTTTTGCTTTTGTTTCCCTTGCCCGAGGAGATGTGTTCATGAAGTCCTCGCTCATGTTTATGTCCAAGAGATTTTTGCCTATATTGTCTTCTAAGAGTTTTATGGTTTCATGACTTACATTCAGGTCTTTGATCCATTTCGAGTTTACTTTTGTGTATGGGGTTAGACAATGATCCAGTTTCATTCTCTTACATGTAGCTGTCCAATTTTGCCAGCACCCACTGCTGAAGAGGCTTTCATTTCCCCATTGTATGTCCATGGCTCCTTTATCGTATATTAATTGACCATATATGTTAAGGTTAATGTTTGAGGTCTCTATTCTGTCCCACTGGTCTGTGGCTCTGTTCTTCTGTCAGTACCAAATTGCCTTGATTACTGTGGCTTTGTAGTAGAGCTTTATACTTTGTTTTGAAGTCTATTTTGTCTGATACTAGTACTGCAACACCTACTTTTTTCTCCCTGTTGTTTGCATGAAATATTTTTTTCCATCCCTTGACCTTTAGTCTGTGCATGTCTTTGAGTTTGAGGTGAGTCTCTTGTAAGCAGCATATAGATGGGTCTTGCTTTTTTATCAATTCTATTACTCTGTGTCTTTTGATTAGTGCATTAAGTCCATTTACATTTAGGGTGACTATTGAAAGATATGTAATTATTGCCATTGCAGGCTTTAGATTCATGGTTACCAAAGGTTCAAGGTTAGCTTCTTTACTATCTTACTGTCTAACTTAACTCACTTACTGAGCCATTATAAACACTGTCTGATGATTCTTTATTTCTCTCCCTTCTTATTCCTCCTCCTCCATTCTTTATATGTTAGGTGTTTTATTCTGTGTTCCTTTTGACTGCTTTTGTGGGTAGCTGATTTTATTTTTTACCTTTAGTTAGTATTTGGTTCATCTGCTTTCTTTGCTGTGATTTTATTTTCTCTGATGACATCTATTAAGCCTTAGGAGTGCTCCCATTTAGAGCAGTCCCTCTAAAATACCCTTTAGAGGTGGTTTGTGGGGGGCAAATTCCCTCAACTTTTGTTTGTCTGGGAGTTGTTTAATCCCTCCTTCATATTTAAATGATAATTGTGCTGGATATAGTATTCTTGGTTCAAGGCCCTTCTGTTTCATTGCATTAAATATATCATGCCGTTCTCTTCTGGTCTTTTAGGAATAGTTGTATTTGTCATATTTTCAAAAATATATATGGTTTTGGGAGGAGATTTCCACTGCTCTGTAAGGTTTCTGTTGAGAAGTCTGATGATAGCCTGATGGGTTTTCCTTTCTAGGTGACCTTTTTCCTCTCTCTAGCTGCTTTTAAAACTCTGTCCTTTTCCTTGATCTTTGCCATTTTAATTATTATGTGTCTTGGTGTTGTCCTCCTTGGGTCCCTTCTGTTGGGACTTCCGTGTGCTTCGTGGTCTGAGCGACTATTTCCTACTCCAGTTTGGGGATGTTTTCAGCAATTATTTCTTCAAATACACTTTCTATCCCTTTTTCTCCCTCTTCTTCTGGTACCCCTATAATGCAGATATTGTTCCATTTGGATTTGTCACACAGTTCTCTTAATATCGTTTCATTCCTGGAGATCTTTTTACATCTCTCTGTGTTAGCTTCTATGCATTCCTGTTCTCTGGTTTCTATTCCATTAACAGCCTCTTGTATCTCATCCATTCTGCTTTTAAGTCCTTCCAGAGATTGTTTTATTTCTGTAGTCTCCCTCCCTACTTTTTTGGTTAGCTCTTCCATTTTTCTCTGCAGCTCCATCAGCATGGTTATGACCTTTATTTTGAATTATTTTTCAGGAAGATTGGTTAGGTCTATCTCCCAAAGCTCCTTCTCAGGGATTGTCTCTGTTAGTCTGGTCTGGATCAAATTCTTATGCCTTTTCATGGCGATAGAGGTAGTTGTGGGGAGTTGGCGCATGTGTCAGCTGGGAGAATGTCCCTTTTTGCTAGTTTGTGGCCTTCCTCTCCTGTGAGAATGTTGACCCCTAGTGGCTTGTGCTGGGCAGCTGCGTGCAGACAGGGTCTCTGATTCTGGCTGGGGCTGCTGTGAGCATGGCCAGCCTCAGGCTGCTGCTCCGCTATGGTAGGGCCACACCGGAGGGGGAACGTGTGGGAGGCTGTTTATCGCTGTGAGGGTCCTCCGAGCTGCGCTGCTGCCCAGGGGGTTAGGGCGCCTGGAGTTCCGTGGGATTCCCAGCTGCTGGGCTGAGTGCGCCGGGACGCTTTCATCCAGCTGTAAGGCCCCTGTCCCTTTAAGACTTTCAAAACGCACTCGCTTTTCTTTTGTCCCAGGGGTGCCTGCTGCAGGGACCTGCTCACAGGTTTTACTGTCCTGTTTCCCTAGTATCTGGCACACCACGCACTGTGTGTGTACGCTCCCAGTGCGGATGGCTAGGGCTGGGTATTTAGCAGTCCTGGGCTCCCTCTCCCTCCCCACTCCGACTCCTCTCCTCCCCCAGACACTGGAGTGAGGGGTGCGACCCGGGCCATGGCTTGTATCTTACCCCCTTCGTGAGGTGCTGGGTTCTTGCAGGTGTAGATGTAGTCTGGCTGTTGTACTGTATCTTTTGGTCTCTCTTTTAGGAATAGTTGTATTTGTCGTATTTTCAAAAATATATATGGTTTTGGGAGATTTCCACTGCTCTACTCACGCCACCATCTTGGCTTCTCTCTATACTATTTTTACTTTTAGAGGTGAATTCAAATGTCAAATTCAAATGATAATTAGAAGTATTTTCCCTAAATATTTTATTCTTGAAAACAGGCCCTAACCTAAGCATTTTACCATACCATATTTCTCTACCATAATTTGCTTGCCATGTGAAAATGTTACTGTCACTCAATAATTAAAGTGTAAAATAAGATAGTTTAAAGAGGGGTGTGTCAGAAAATTATAGAAGAACAGATATGGAGGTTAATTTAATCTATGGTAAACTTGATAATACATGATAGTCTTTTGGATATAAAACTGAGATTACTAACTATATTAGGATACTTGCTTCTTTTTTTCATCATGATAATAGACTGGTACTCACTTTTTTACTCTTTTAGCCATTCTTTTTGTGACAAAGAATTTGGAGATGATTGGTTAAATTGCAATGTAGTCTTCAGCAATTTTACAAGGAAAATATTAAGGTTAACAAAGTCACAATTATGGGTCTGACACCATATGGCTGCATACACACTACGACTAGTCAAATTAAGTGAACATGTATATAGTTCTGCATTATTAAGGGCTGGGAAGCAAACAAAAAGAAAACTTTGTTAGAGATTTCAAACCTCTTAAGCAGAAAGAAAACTATATGCTAATCTTGGAGTTTTATTTTGTTTTGACTGGCTCTTCCTCTGCCTGACCCTTTAAATACTGGTGTCCATCAGGGCCTTGCCTCTTTCAATCTTCTCTTAATGTTAGAGCACCCATCCAAGGCTTTAATATTCTGATTTTTTTTTCTAAATCCTTTTCTCCAGCTCTGACTTTTCTACTAGCCCAGGACCATTTTTACAATTAACTATTGGAAACTGCCACATGGAAGAAATACAGGCATCCCTGTGTCTGTATTTTCAAGACTAAATTTAATATATTCTGTCCATGGTTAATTATTAAAATCACTCCCTTGCATATCCTCTCATACCCCTTCCTGCACTAACTTCCCTGGCTAAAACAACACAATCATAATTAAATCTTTGCCCACTCCAATCCTTTCCCATGCAGGTAAACATGGATGGAGGAAAATATGAAACATACTGGCCTTTAAATTTATGATCACTTTAAATTAATGATTATCTCAAAGGACCCTAAATGGGCTACTACTCACCAATCATATTAATTCACTTATTTACTCTGACATAACAATGCATGCCTCCTCCTCGCTTTTCAAATTTCCTCCCTCACAGTCATTCCCAGCTGCTGTCCGTGCTTCCTTTCATTGAATAACAAAAGCAATCAAAAGATAATTTCCACTAGCTCTCATTACATCAATTCACTTGTATTCCTCTGTATTTACATATTGTACTTACTATACTGGTATGAAATTACTATTAATGATTCTCTGTGCTCCTATTTCACTTGTACTCTAGCTTTGAGCCCTTCTCAACTCAAACTGTTCAATATTTTTACTATGTATTTTTCTGTTATCATCAATTTTGCTATCAAGATGTGTTAGTTTCTTTACCCTAGAGGAGTTTACATACACTACACTATCTGTATCTAATTCTCTTCTTCCTGTTCTCTATTGAGCCCACACCAGTGATGCTTGTTATCCCCATTATCCTATAGAAACTGCTTCTGACAAGGGTCCTGTGGCCTCCACATGGGCTAATGCTCCAAAAGTCAGCTTCTGACTCTATCTTTTACTTGATCTATCAAAAAATGTGTCACAGATAATCACTCCCTCCTCCTGGCAACATCTTTTCTCCCCTGGATTCCAAGACAATACATTCTATTGGCTTTCCTCCTACCTCAACTATTCTTTCTTTTTAGACTACATGTATTATTTCCTTTTCATCCCTAATCACATTTTAATTGCATCTTTGTATTATGAAACTTTTCAAAGAGAAAGACTAAAAAGCATAAAACTCAAAAACAATTCAACAGCTGTTAACATGTTCCCACATTTGATTGTGTATTATGTGTATGTTTTGAACGGAAACATTTATGAAGATGTAGACAGCATGAAACTTCATTTTTTTATTTTTGGATATACATCTCATAAGAATAAGGCCATTCTCCTTTACAACACAAACAGTATCTAGAGTTAACACTAATTCAAGTGTATTTTACAACTCCTCCACCCTAATCAGGTTTTAATCAAGGTTCATGCATTATATTTATTGTTCCACCTCTTCAATCTGGAAAAGTTCCCTCTACTTTTGTTTTTTAATGACACTGACTTTTTAAGAAACTAGGCCAATTGTTTCACAGAATACCTACATTGTGAATTTGTGTCTCTCTCCTCAATATGTCACATATTTCCATATCTTATTACCTGTAAACCTCTTAACACTGGAGTATCAAAGGTTTTAGTCTCTGAGACTTTTTTCTTTTCTATCTATATTCTCTTGATTTTCTCAGTTTCAAACCTTTAAATATCAGCTAACAACTGTCAAATGTACAGATCTAACTGTGACCTCTCTCCTGAACTCTTGATTTGTATATTGAACTATCTACTCAATTGGAACTCTCCATTGGAACATTTTATAGTATCTCAGTCTTAAGAAGTTCAAACTCAGTAACACTCCTTCTCTTACCCCATCACACCTAACAGTGACTCCATCCTTTCAGTTGCTCAAACCAAAAACTTGGAAGTTGCTCATCTCTTCTCTCTTAATGTGACATCTAATCTATTGAATAACACAAAATAAACAGAATCTGACCACTTCTCATCCACTTCCCCTGCAACTACCTTTATCCAAGCCACATCATTTCTCTAGATTATTGCAATATCCTTCTAGTGGTCTCCTTGCTTCTACCCTTGGCTCCCTTCAGTCTATTCTCACCTGTTATGAACTAGATCAGACTACATAATTTCTCTACTGAATCCCTGCAGTGGTTCTCCATTTCTCCCAGAGGAAAAGCCAAAGGCTTCAAAATTAACTGCTGACTTCCCTAACTTTCTGACATCATTTCTGCCATTCCTTGAGGCAAACTCCTACCTCAGGGTCTTCGCACTTGCTTTTCCATTTTTTGAAAAGGTCTTCTCTCAGACTGTAATTCACACCTTTCTCTCCACTGAGTCTTTATTCGAAGGTCACCTTTTCAGTGGGACTTTCCTTTACCATGCTAGGTATTCAATTACAATACAGGTATTAAAACTGCAAAAACTACACATATCTGCACCTCCTTTCTGCTTTTGCTCTATTTTTCTCTGCTTACCACCAAATGATAACATACTGTAACTTTGTTTGATTTTCTATACACTGTAAACTCCATGAAGACAGGGATTTTTGTCTGTTTTGTTCACTGCTATATCCCCAGTGCATACAAAATAGCATGGTATACAGGAGGTACTAAATGATTTATTGATTAAATAAAATGAGAGGAAAAAATCTGAGTAAGAAAGGAGATAGCAATATTAGACCTTTATATAATTTCCTTTTTAAAAAAATCTTGTTTAAGTATGTAGGAATGTATTTTTGATTCAGCAGGTAGATTAATAGCAATAACATGTAATTAGGCACCCAGGGAATAAAGAGGCTTATAAAACACAATTATAAAATATAACATTATAAGATAATAGATTACAAAATAGAACTTTAAGCTTCGTAGATCTCCAATGTCTATGAGTCTAAAAGGGATTTAGTACTTGAATTTTTCTTTTGTTTTGATACAAAATTATTATTTTGTTCTAGATACATATTTTGTTCAAGATATATTATCTTACTATATTTTGTTCTAGAGTCCCTGAGGCACCTGGCTCCTTTTTACCCTACTTTGCCAGTTCCCCTTTCCAAGTGCAGCTCTAGAAGCTTGGTTTCACTTTAAGAATTTTCAGCACCTAGGTTTAGGAGAAAGCTGTGAGTAAAGTAAGAAAATCTCAGTATATTTTAATGGCCATATAAATTTTATGCAACATTTATTAAATTATATACTCAAGCATCTCTTAACAGGCACTTAATTCTGTCTTCAAGTAAAGAGAATTTTTTTAATTGACTATGTCAAAGTTCAGAAGAAATCATTACAAGTATTTCTAACAACTGTCAGAATTCTTTGGCACAGCACCTAGTTCAATACCATGACTACACTCTTGGCTGTGCTCCCTACAGTCAAATTTCTGAAATTAATCTGGTATGAAACAACACACTTGACAAATGTACTATATGATGAAAGAGGTGAAGATGTCTCCTGTCATGTATCATAGAGCTAACAAATGTGTCCAAAAGTTCAAAACCTCTTTCCAAGCATCATCATCATCCCAGCCATTATCATTTGGCACAGCCAAGCTAGTTTCTATTACACTAAACTAACACATTTACCATTCTGTTTCAGTCCAACAAAGTGGGTAATTTTCAAGGTATTTGTATCCAGATGCTCTAATCATGAACTATACATGGCAGAAATATATTTTTCTTCTAGGACTCTTTTTCCCTCTGTACAAATCTCCCTCGATGACTAATTTATATGACACAACAGATGATGCCAATACAGTCTAACAATTAAGAATGTGGTTGGAATCAGACCTAAATTTGAATCCATTCTCTCACTATCTAGCTCAATTGCCACAGGGAACTTTCAAGTACACAAGAAGGTTGATAGGGGTTATTGTGAGGGTTAAATGATATAATAGTACAGGAATCACTCAACATACTGTAGGGTACTAGATAAATACTCACTAAACATGAGGAACTGTTATTATAATATCTTAAAAGAATCTGAACTCTAAAATAACCTTTATAGGCTCTTATCTTTTATATAGTCTTAAATCTTTCCTCCCTTTATATAAATGGAGGCTCCTTCCATTTTATCCTTGTTGCCTGAACTTATATTCTGGTCCTGGTCATTTTTAGTGTTAAGTTTATTCTTACTACTTTCCTCCAGCACTTTTCCTACTCCTTTTCTTAACCAAATCCAATAATTTTAAAGTCATCTTAAAGATCTTTGAATCATCCCCATAATCTTACTTTCTGCTTCAAAATTATTAATTTTGTACCAATTACTTTTCTAATACCCACTTATCTGGCACTGGGCTAGGTACTGAAGACACAACTGTAAACAAAACAGGCACAAACAGTCTGGTATAATTACTTTGAGGAATTTAAACAACATCTCTTCATTCATGCCCTGTGTTTCAAATCATCTTATAAGAGTCATATTTCTCTAGAGCTACTCAATCATAGCAGATAAGACGATAGAAACTTTGCAGTAAAGTATCACAGTTAAGAGTAAATTTTGCAGTCAAAACTGTTTGAAATACTCCTCTTACTCGCTGTGTGAATATGGGGCAAGTTTCTTCACCTTTCTATATGCCTCATTGGTAAAACGGGCATTAAATAATACCATCTCATATGGTTATTATGTAAACTGAATGAGATAATACATATAATCTGCTTAGAACAGTTTTTCCCACCTGGTAACAGCAATTTATTACTACTAATATTCCCCTCTACAAACCTCTTCAAAAATGGTATGCTATGGTCTTTATACTACTCTCCTCTAACTCTGTAAGTTAAGTCCTCTTTTTTTTCTTCAGGTTTTTCTAAATTCATCAGGAGAGCTTTAAACAATCCCTAACCCTACTCCATCTGGCCTAAGAATTACCATAAGAATTTTTAGAACTTTCAGTTATGTACAGTCCTTAAACTATGTCCACTAGTGTTTCATGCTTCCACATCACCCTCAGGAAAAAAAACAAAACAGGAAAAGGACTATCCTTTGATTTGTATAACACACTAACGACTATTTTTTCAAATGTCAAGTATTAAGTAGATCTTTTCCCAAGTTTGTCTTAGCTGGTTTTACTAAAAATTTGAACTTCTAAAAAACAGATGTTCCAAACTACACAGCACCTACATTAGACCAAGACAAACATTTACTTGGGTCCTACTATGAAGAGTCAGCTAAACATTAAATGGGATCGCTATTAAAACAAACTAAAACTGGGCTTACTGAACTATACCTTTTTTATTAGCTAGGAATATGAAATCTATTTAGCATCTAATAATTGTTAGGTATCAAATTTTATAAGCTACACATTTCTGGACAAATTTATAGCATTGAAATTGGTAAATATTGCTTCTGACTAAATTTGTAGCATTCATTTATATATAAACACAATTTGAACTTTCACTTACTCAAATTCTGTAGCATAGTATTTCAGAAAGCCCAGTAAGAGGTCCCCAAGATTTGATTCATTCTTTGAGAGGTAAGGAGGAACATTACATGGAACCTGATGTACAAGGTGCAGTTGTATAGCAGGACTAAAAGATTCCTGTCAAAAGAGAAAGAAAAATGTAAAGTCATATAAAACACACACTGAAAACTTTTTAAATCCTGACCTAAACTAAAGCCCTCTGAAGAAGACAGAAGAAATTTTATGTTGGCAATTTGTAGATTCTCTTCCACTAAAGATTTCACCAGTGTTTAGAGTAGGTCAGAAAATACCTGGAAAACTGATATTCCATCATTCTTTGAGGTATATCACTCTATTAACCAAATGGATCTCTACAGCAGCAAAGATTTTCTAACTCATAAATAAACCTTACTGTACATACCAAGATTCCATCCAATAACATATAATTTCTTTATAAATATAAATCTTTCTTAATTATTTCTATAAAGAATAGTTCTGCTTTATGAAGGCTATGTATCAAGCACAAGGTTAAGAGCTTTTTCTAATTGCCACCTAAAATTTCTCTAAAGGCCACTGAAGTAACTTTAATATGTGATTAGAACTTCGGCTAACTTTAAATTTTGGGTTTTATTTCACTTTTGCATTTTGTATCTTAGAGGGAAGATAAGATAGACTTTCGATGTAAACTGAACTTGAAAGACAAAGAGGATAGGGAAAACAAGATAGAAACTGTATTACCAAACAATATTCAGCAAACTTCCACCACAACGTTCGTAGAGGAGGATATCATTTGCTTGTAATGCACGCCCAGACAACACACTGATTAGAAGAATACTAATGGGTACTCAATTCGTTTTGTCTATGGTATGCCACTTATTTTCATATTTGATCTTTCCTCTATTAGCACCAAGCTCTGGCTCTAAAGAATCATGGAGATTCTCAGGTAATACATATCCATGTTAGAAAATAATCTAAGTAATTTGCACAATGCCTTCAAGAAGGGTTTTCTATAGTCCCCTTTGCCATCAGAATAGAAACATAAAGAATAAAAAAAAAAGCAAGTGGTAAAACAGCAGAATGACTGCTATACTTAAAGTTCCCAATTATCTAATAGGTCAACCCTAGGTTTATAGATATCTAGGTTTATAGATATCAATTCAATTGTTATGTCTCAGTAACTCTAACACTGAAAAATAGAGGTTCCCTAAACAACTAAGATGTAATACCAAGAAACAGGGTAGTGTATCTATTTAATGGTAGTCCTCAAAAATCATCAGTACAAAGGAGCAAGAAAATAGAAAATCCCCTCCCTTGCCCCATTACTTATAATTCTATCAATAATCTTTAACTACCAAGAAGTGATAACCTTTTCCTCAGAAGAAATTTTACTCCAACCATAATCATAAAGCTGGACTTCCTAAGCCTGGGACTTACCCTTACATTTCTAACAGATTTGGTTTTACAAGACTCAAGTAGAAATCTTAATTGCTTCTAAGACTAGGTGGAATAGGAGAGAAGCCTCAACTTAACAATAAAGAGTAAAAGCAGAAAGAGCAGGGGCACTTCCTCTACCATCCTTTGTCTCTGACTTACTAAGTGTACACTTGACTTAGGACATTGTTTAAAATTGCAAAATTTAAATACTATTTTTTGGCAAATTATACAAAAATGTATAACATAAATTCAAATGACAAGGAAAAGAAAACTGGGTCACTGTTGAATCCCTTCTTCTGAAAGTTTCTGATTTCTAGAACCTAGCACAGTATATTCAATTATGAACTAATGCTGAAATAGAATACATTTTCCTACCTTAAGCTTAAAATTGGCCTTTTTTAAAATTTTTATTTTGTCCAGCAATTGTGAGATTAACACTGAAGAAGTGTGAGACCTACTCTACTAATATGCTGAATGACTTTAGACCAACAGTTTGGGCAGTCGTCTCTTAGTCCCACTGTTCTTATTCATAAGCTATATACAAAAAGAGCTATGTCATATATACCAAGGAAAAACTTAAGGAGAAATCCAAACTTAAGAAAGTGGGGCAGGGAGCAGGTGGAGGGTACACCAAAAAAGCTACAAGTAAACAGAAACACCATTTAACCCTACAAAATCCTCATTTTTTGGTAATCAGTCACATTACAGAAAGATTCTCTGCTTTGAGAATTTTTCATCAAAGAATATATTTTTAAAGGAAGCTTCCCCACTGCGATGTCTTTAAGAATAATATATGCTACTTTGGATAGGACAGGCGGGCGCAGGAAGAACATCAGCTAACATTTTAGAAAAAACATAAAGAAGAACCCAAAAGCCAATGGGGAAAAAAAGGAACCTTAAAATTACAACCTAAATCCATGGGAAAAAAATTCAACTGATAAACTGTAACATCTATTTCTCAAATAACTGGGGGGAGGCAGATTACTGGTATTTTCTGCCAATTTGCTTAACATAGGGAAGACATCTTTACTGATTTTCAAGCTATATCTTATTATTACTCTAAAATCCAAATGTGTAATGACTTAATTTCTGAACACATTTCCAATTGGTACTTAAATGCTGATATTTTTAGATATTTGACTTTTCTCTTCAATCAATGTCAAGTTTAAAAATCCTGAAAATTCTCACTGTTTTTGCCCATACAATTTCTTACCAAAAATGGCAACACCTTTTGCCAGATTCCATCATTTTTCTCAGAACAGACCGTGATATCTTACTTTACCTTCAAAGTTTGAAACTTGGAAAATTAAGTACTTTCTGGAATAAATTAGATTGGCTAATACCTTTTACTTGGTCACTGTTCTTCAAAATAATGTATGATTTAAATGAAAGATGACTGTTTTCCATCTCAAGGCAAACAAATTTAAGTTGTACAATTTTCTAACAATATGAGTTATTACACCCTAGAAATAAATGTTGAAGATTTGAAAGAAAAATATAACTGATATGGAGTATGTAAGTGGGATTTTGCCTGAACAGAGAAAGAACTATATGATATTAAAAGTTCTACCAAGCTTTGTTATTTTAAGCTGATCACCACTAACCTGGTGATGTATATTAAAGACGGATCATTAAATTCCCTTTAATTTATACCTGCTTTTAATGAGATTTTTAAAGTTTTGAAATCAACAAAAGTATTTAAGATAAAGTAGAAGTACTATAATGAAGTGGTTAGGAGCATAAGCTTTGGAGTCAGACCTAGGTTTGACATTTTCTGTTAGTTATTTGAGCCCAACCAAGTCACCTAGCTTTCCAAAGGTTCTGATTCTTCACCTATCATATAAGGAAAACAACAGAACTCATAGAATTGTTAGATAGATTAAATGATATGATGTATGTAAAGCACAGCAGCAATAGCATTACCTATTTAATTATTTAGTATATGCCAGACATCATTATTATTGTAACTATGCATTTATACAATAATGCAGTATGGTTACCTCCTAAAACTTTTAATGAGGTATTATTTCAAAATTAACTTCCTGATGATTTTAAAAATTTAAGTAATGCCAACTTTAAAACACTAGCTTTTTGTCATTTAAAAAAATAAATCTTCATCTAATAGTAATAATAGGAGAAATGTGGGATCAACATATAAATCAAGTACAAAAATCAAACGAATATTCATATTTGACCTGATTGTTTATAGGTCATAATGCGTGATCAAAACAGAAAGTTTCTGTGATGAATGCCCTTGTACTGTTCACCATGTAAGAATTTATTCACTATGTAAGAATTTGTTCACCATGTAAGAACTTGTTTGTTATGCTTCAGAAGATTGGAGACTGACGAGAATTAGGCTTGAGATGGATTAATGATTGTACATTGAGTGTTGACCCCCCTATACTGAATTTTATTGTTGTTAACAACCATTTGATCAATAAATATGAGATGCCCTCTCAAAAAAAATAAAAATAAAAAATAAAAAAAATAAAAAAATAAAAATAAATAAAAATAAAATAAATCTTCATCAAAAATTTTTAATTTTCTTTTCAAAGGTATTCATTTTTAGCCTGTTTTACATAACTAATTAAATCCATATACTAAAACTGAAAAAAACTTCCAGATGTGTATGTATGTATATATACACACATATAAATGTACAATTTAATGTATTTTCAACATACAACCGCACAGAGGAACTCTACGTTCTCAGAATTATTTATTTCATAACTACAAAAAAAAGGGTGATTTTCTTACATCTCTATTCTGCTATCATAAATGGCTTCCTAGAATATGAAGATACCATTAGGGAAGTTAACAAACAGTAAGTTGTCTTGATAAATCTACTTAGCATAAATTTAATAATAGGCTTGCATTAAAATAAAGATCACTTCATAAACTTAATCTGAGTTTATAAACTTTCTCAACTACATTCTTTAACTTAATATTCCGCCCTCTAACATTCATGCTGTTTTAAGTCTGTAAGAATTTAGTAATAATCAATAATGCGATACTAGGATATACTTTAAGATAGTTATACTTAGTCTTTCATCCTTTTCTTTCATAATGTAACTGAATCAAAATACCATACCAATTTTTAAAATAATTATCATAAATCTTATGAAAATGACTAAAAAGAACATATTGAACAAATTTTATTCCACTTCAAAATTTTTATCTTTTTAAATTCTATTTTAACTATATTAGAAAAGCTCAAAATTTAAAAGAACTTTGTTCCCTTGTAAAGTAACAAAGTTTCTTTTGTTACTGTAAAGTTTTAAACCATTCCCAAATTTATTTATATAAGCTAAAATTCTGTCCTATCTTAAAGAAAGGTGTATCTCTGTAATGAATAATCATATATACAATAGGACTCACAAATAAAACAAGCAACAGAAATTAGATAAATGATATACTACCATTTTGCCTTTCCTTAAGAAGCATAGTATAAAGGAAAAAATACCAATTTCTGGGTCCATAATCTGTGACTACATAGCTTGGATCAGTTATGTAACTTTTCTGAGACCTTTCTTCACCTGTGAAACAAAAATAATACCTTACAAGTTTATGTGTTTAGAATTAAAGATACTGTGTATAAAATTCACAGTGTACTGACATAAAATAGATACTAAGTAAACGACAGTTATTAGTAATAAGAAACAAACAGATTTCCTTGTTCCATTAGATGGAAAAGGACTCTGGTAATCATCTGACAGGGTTTATGTAAGCATTAATCTTACAGTATAGATAATGTATTTTAACTATTTATGACAATGTAACTACACCTGGAAGCAAATTAAGACTTTCTTAAATCTAACAGGTCTTGCTATTGGTATTTTTTAAGGCCTAGGAGCTGAGCTAGTATTATATCTATTTCCCTGTTACAGGTATAGAAATGAGATTATTAGCAAACCAGGGATGGAGAATGTAGGGTCAGAGGTGTTGTATGTGAAGGGAAGTCAGGATTCTGTCATAGAAGAAAGCTAGATAATAAGAAAAATGAAAAACAAGTAAAAATGAGGCTCTTCAACCTAGAATATAACAGTAAGAACTTAGGTATCCTAATGATAAGAGCCAATATCTCTGTTCCCAAGCATAGTGCATTAAAGTGAGACTTCATCACTATTTTATATTAGTAAAAAGAGTTTCATGTAGCACGGGATTTTAAGTGAGATTTCTGTGGAAGCATCTCTTCAAAACATAATATTCTTTAAAAGGGTAAGCTTAACTAGTATAATCTTTTGCTGAAAAAAATATATTCAGATCTTTGTACCCTGAAACCTAGGTCTTAAAGAAAAATGAAGTTGGGACAATAAAATGAAATAGTAAACACCTGGTCATTATCTTTGACCTTTCAGTATGATCTAAAGAATTAATAATCTATGAAGGGAAGAAACCATTCAAGAATAAGGCCCAAAATTTAGTTCACATTACCTTTATTTCTATATTTTCTGATGCTTTCATTTTTCATAATGTTTAAGAAAGGATAAATACTGATCCCTAGCTATATTGGAGACTTATAATTGTTCTTCATAATAGCACAAATAAGTTTTTAAAAGGAAGACAAGATAGCCAAATTCTAAAAGGTTCTTGATACAAATGCTTTCTAGTAGAAGACCCACCACAAATAGGAAGTTCCCACTACAACAAAATTCTATTACAGAGGTGGGGGATGATGAGCGCCTCTGGCCGGAGCTGCCCCACCAGCGCTTGCCAGTGTCCCTGCCAGCACCTGGACAAGCGGCCGGCCAGCGTCCATGCCTCCACCCGAACCCAACGCCCCAGCAGTGTCCCCACCAGCATCCCCACCTACGCCTGGACCCAGTGCCCACCTGTAGATGCAGCCCAGGAAGAGCTTGTAAAACCTTCAAAGCCTCAGATGTGAAACTCCTCAGAGTTAGCGAATGAGCAAACTGAGGCTCAGAGAGGCTAAGTCATTTGCCCAAGTCTGATGGCTGTAAGTGGAGAAGTGAGGTTTGACCACCAGACTGTTGCCATAAACCACAGCCAGAACTGGATGACCTACCAATTAAATTTTCAAAAAATACACTTAACAGAAGAGCCAAGATGGCAGCGTGGGTAGGGCAGTGGAAATCTCCTCCCAAAACCATATATATTTTTTGAAAATACAACAAATACAACTATTCCTAAAAGGGAAACCAAAGGATACAGTACAACAGCAAGGCTACATCTACATCTGCGAGAACTCAGCATGTCAGAAGGGGGTAAGATACAAGCAGCAGCCGGCGGGACCCAAGCGCATCCCCCTCCAGCTCCCCGGTAGGGGGAGAGGAGTCGGAGCGGGGACGGAGTGGAAGTGCAGACACACATAACATGGTGTGCTGGATATTACAGAAACGGAAAAGTAAAATCTGCGAGCGGGTCCCCCATAGCCGGATCCCCTGGGACAAAAGAAAAGCGAGCGCTTTTTGAAAGTCTTAAAGGGACAGGGGCCTCACAGCTGGACGGAAGCATCCTACCACACTCAGCCCAGCAGCTGGGAATCCCAGGGAACTTTGGGCACCCCAGCCCTTTGGGAGGCAACCCAGCCCTGAGGCCCTTCACGGCGATCAACAGCCTGCCGGTAGCTCCCCTTACGGCACAGCCCCGCTGCAGTGGCTGAGCAGCCATGCACGTGCATGCAGCGGTGGAGCAGCCAGGGAGTGGCCGCGACCACAGCAACTGAACAGAATCTCCTCCTGGAGTGCAGCTGCCCGGGCCAGACCCAAAGGCCGCTGCCAATGCGCAATGGCCCGACACAGGCAGAGGAAACCGGGGCAAGGTGCGAAGGGGCGCCGTTCTTGCAGGAGAGCACACCCAGCACGCCTGCCACTCTCTGCAGGGCTCTGGGCTACCCTGACGATAACCCTGCCCACAGCAGCTGAGGATATTAATCTGGAGGCTGTGCCAGGTGTGGGGGTAATGGACACAGAGGGCAGAGAAGGGCAAGGCAACCAGCAAGCAGGAAAGGACTTTGTTCTCCCACCTGACATATGCACAACCTTCCTACAACTACCTCTACTGCCATGAAAAGGCAGAAGAATTTGGTCCAGTCCAGAATTACCCTGACAAACCCCGAGAGAGGGCCTGGGGAGATAGATTTAACCAATCTTCCTGAAAAAGAATTCAAAATGAAGGTCGTAACCATGCCAATGGAGCTGCAGAGAAATATGCAAGAGCTAAAGGATCAAGTTGGGAGGGAGAATACAGAAATAAAACAATCTCTGGAAGGACTTAAGAGCAGACTGGATGAGGTGCAAGAGGCCGTTAATGGAATATAAATCAGAGAACAGGAAAGCAGACAAGCTAACGCAGAGAGAGATAAAAGGATCTCCAGGAATGAAAGAATATTAAGAGAACTGTGTGACCAATCCAAATGGAACAACATTCACATTATAGGAGTACCAGAAGAAGAGGGAGAAAAAGGGATAGAAACTGTCTTTGAGGAAATAAATGCTGAAAACTTCCCAAAATGGGGGAGGAAATAGTCTCTCAGACCATGGAAGCCCATAGAACTTCCAACACAAGGGACCCAAGGAAGAAAACACCAAGTCATATAATAATTAAAATGGCAAAGATCAAAGACAAGGACAGAGTATTAAAGGCAGCCAGAGAGAGAAAAAAGGTCACCTAGGAAGGAAAACCCATTAGGCTATCATCAGATTTCTCAACAGAAACCTTACAGGCCACAAGAGAATGGCATGATATATTTAATGCAATGAAACAGAAGGGCCTTGAACCAAGAATACTGTACCCAGCACAACTATCATTTAAATATGAAGGAGGGATTAAACAATTCCCAGACAAGCAAAAGTTGAGGGAATTTGCACCCCACAAACCACCTCCACAGGATATTTTAAAGGGACTCCTCTAGATGGAAGCACTCCTAAGGCTAAATAGACGTCAACAGAGAAAATAAAATCACAACAAAGAAAGCAGACCAACCAAATACTAACTAAAAGCAAAAAATAAAATCAACCACTCACAAAAGCAGTCAAAGGAAACACAAAGGAGTACAGAATAAAACACCTAACATATAAAGAATGGAGGAGGAGGAATAAGAAGGGAGAGAAATAAAGAATCATCAGACTGTGTTTGTAATAGCTTAATAAGAGAGTTAAGTTAGATGGTTAGATAGTGACAAGAGATAAAGAAGGACATTACATAATGATAAAGAGGTCAGTCCAACAAGAGGATATAACCATTATAAACATATATGCACCCAATACAGGAGCACTGACATGTGAAACAAATACTAACAGAACTAATGGAGAAACTAGAATGCAAGGCATTTGTTCTACGAGACCTCAACACACCACTCACTCCAAAGGACAGATCCACCAGACAGAAAATAAGTAAGAACAAAGAGGCACTAAACAACATACTAGAACAGATGGACCTAATAGACATCTACAGAACTCTACACCCAAAAGCAGCAGGATACACATTCTTCTCAAATGCACATGGAACATTCCCCAGAATAGACCACATTCTAGGGCACAAAGAGCCTCAGTAAATTAAAAAAAGATGGAAATTCTACCAACCAACTTCTCAGATCACAAAGGCATAAAACTAGAAATAAATTGCACAAAGAAAGCAAAAAGGCTCACAAACACATGGACACTTAACAACATGCTCCTAAATAATCAATGGATCAATGACCAAATTAAAACAGAAATTAAGCAATATATGGAAACAAATGACAACAACAGCACAAAGCCCCAACTTCTGTGGGACACAGCGAAGGCAGTTCTAAGAGGAAAGTATATAGCAATCCAGGCCTATTTAAAGAAGGAAGAACAATCCCAAATGAATGTCTAAAGCCACAATTATTGAAATTGGAAAAAAGAAGAACAAATGAGGCCCAAAGTCAGCAGGAGGGACATAATAAAGATCAGAGAAAAATAAATAAAATTGAGAAGAATAAAAAACAACAGAAAAAGGCAATGAACACAAGAGTTGGTTCTTTGAGAAAATAAACAAAATAGATAAGCCCCTAACCAGACTTATTAAGAGATAAAGAGAATCAACACACATCAACAAAATCAGAAATGAGAAAGGAAAAATCATGATGGATCCCACAGAAAAACAAATATTATTAGAGAATACTATGATAATCTATATGCTAACAAGCTGGAAAACCTGGAAGAAATGGACAACTTCCTAGAAAAATACAACCTTCCAAGACTGACCAAGGAAGAAACAGAAAATCTAAACAGATCAATTACCTGCAAAGAAATTGAATCAGTAATCAAAAAACTGCCCAAGAACAAAACCCCTGGGCCAGAAGGATTCACCACTGAATTTTATCAGACATATAGAGAAGACATAATACCCACTTCTCCTTAAAGTTTTCCATAAAATAGAAGACGAGGGAATACTTCCAAACTCATTCTATGAAGCCACCATCACTCTAATACTAAAACCAGGCAAAGACACCACAAAAAAAGAAAATTACAGACCAATATCCCTGATGAACATAGACGCAAAAATACTCAACAAAAAATTAGCAAACCGAATTCAAAAATACATCAGGAGGATCATACACCATGACCAAGTGGGATTCATCTCAGGGATGCAAGGATGGTACAACATTCGAAAATCCATCAACCTTTTCCACCACATCAACAAAAAGAAGGACAAAAACCACATGATCATCTCCATAGATGCTGAAAAAGCATTCAACAAAATTCAACATCCATTCATAATAAAAACTCAAAATTTTTGGTTTTTGTACAGCAGAGGACACAGAAAAGCTTCAGTACAGCAAAGGACACCACCAATAGAACAAAAAGGCATCCTACAATATGGGAGAATATATTCATAAACGACAGATCCAATAAAGGGTTGACATCCAAAACATATGAAGAGCTCACGCACCTCAACAAACAGAAAGCAAATAATCCAATTAAAAAATGGGCAGAAAAGCTGAGCAAACAGCTCTCCAAGGAAGAAATTCAGATGGCCAATAGACACATGAAAAGATGTTCCACATCACCAATCATCAGAGAAATGCAAATTAAAACCACAATGAGATATCACCTCACACTAGTAAGGATGGCCACCATCCAAAAGACAAACAACAACAAATGCTGGCGAGGATGTGGAGAAAGGGGAACCCTCCTACACTGCTGGTGGGAATGTAAACTAGTTCAACCATTATGGAAATCAGTATGAAGGTTTCTCAAAAAACTCAAAATAGAAATACCATTTGACCCAGGATTCCACTTCCAGGAATTTACCCTAAGAACACAGCAACCCAGTTTGAAAAAGACAAATGCACCCCTATGTTTATTGCAGTACTATTCAGAATAGCCAAGAAATGGAAGCAACTTAAGTGTCCATCAGTAGATGAATGGATAAAGAAGATGTGGTACATATACACAATGGAATATTATTCAGCCATAAGAAGAAAACAAATCCTACCATTTGCAACAACATGGATGGAGCTAGAGGATATTATGCTCAGTGAAATAAGCCAGGCAGAGAAAGACAAGTATCAAATGATTTCACTCATATGTGGAGTATAAAAACAAAGGAAAAACTGAAGGAGCAAAACACCAGAAGACTCACAGAACCCAAGAATGGACTAAAAGTTACCAAAGGGAAAAGGACTGGGGAGGACGGATGGGAAGGAAAGGATAAGGGGGGGCGAGAAAAGAAAGGGGGCATTATGATTAGCATGTATAATGTGGGGGGGTCACAGGGAGAGCTGTACAACACAGAGAAGTAGTGATTCTACAGCATCTTACTACGCTGACGGACAATGACTGTAATGGGGAATGGGAGGGAAACTTGTTGATGGGGGAGTCTAGTAAACATAATGTTTCTCATGTAACTGTAGAGTAGTGATAACAAAGTAAAAATAAATAAATTAACAAAAATACACTTAACATAAAGTTTACCACCTTAAAAAAAAAACTATTACAGTGAGCCTTTTACTATTCAGCACAACACGTGTGCATTACAATCATAAATTATGTTCAAAAGCAAACCATCAGTTCTTATTAACTATCAAACATACAATTATATTTAGGTTCCATGTGAAGTACAACAGTTTCCAAAGAACTTAATTACTTTATATTAAGTAATTAAGTTCTTTGGAAACTGTTCACTCAAGCTAGACGTTTTCCTTTGTAAATATGACCATTTATTAAGTTTAGAAAACAGTTCTTCTTTTATGTTAATGAAACTAATAGGTAAAAGTTATATGGTTTCAGAAGGTTGGCTAAACATTCTAAACAAGTAGCTTATATATTATTTCCAAATAAAACCAGGAACAAGGATGACTATGGAGGAAAACTGAAATGGTAGGGGTATAAAATAAGAAAACAGAGAATTCTGGAAAATAGGAACACAAAAAACTGGAAAAGAAACAAAAGAATTTATATAATTATGAATATGTACATTACCTAAATTTTCCCTAAACTCAAACTGAATACATGCTTAACTTTTTCTAGCAGGCACACTTCATTTCTGTTATGTTTCAAATTCAGCAGGATTCTTAATATTCTGCAGACAAGGATAGTGTACTAATGTTACCGTTTGTGGTGTATTATTTGGAAAGACTGAATGAAAGATAAAATGATTATCCAATTGTTCAACTACTTAATTTTTCCTAAGCTTTCATAGTATATATACAATGGGCTAAAAAACTTCTGAGTTACTAACTAAAGAAATCTTATAAAACTAGACTTAAAAATAGCATGAAGAAAACAGGAATAAGTCTGAATTGGCCTTGACTAAGTATATTTAATTTCTATTAGTGATAATTATAAGCACCATGCAAAAAATTACATCATTAAGATAAATGACCAGATTGTCTGCCAATAACCAAATAAAGTATCAGTCTTTTGAAAAAGTATATGAAACATTTTTAATTTTCTAGTGGTCAATGCCTCAGCTTATATAGAAATGTTATCATATACTTAGAAGGTTACTACTACTACTTTTATATTTACATTAATACTGCATATAATAGTTCCACATATACTTGTCATAATATGTATTATAATAATTTATAAGAAACACTTACTGGGTACATTTTTTGGATGGATGGAAGGATGGGTTCAGGTAGGGCTATAAAAAGAAAAAGTTTAAAGCTTCTGTGATTCACATAATTCATTTTACAAAGCAATAATTTGTCAGCTCTACCCCAGGTATGAGACTAAAAGGGTTTCTGCTAAAATTCAACAATTGCCTTATATTTTGTGAAATTAATTCTGATCACTAAAAATTTTAATTCATAAGATACCTAAGCTGACAATTTAAGATTTGTTAATAAACTATGTATATTTCTATGTAAACCAATGTTCTTTACATGGTTTCGAAACAGGCCATCAATAAATGGACACACATCAATTGGTTGAACATCAGACTCACACACAAAATAAGAAAGACAAGGATTGTTCTATAGATAAAGAATGGACATTGTTAAGATGGATTTAACTATCAAAAACATTTTTAAGTATGGTCCAATGATACTACATCATGAAAGAACAACAGCTGTATCCTAACTGTCCTTATTACTTAATTCCTCTTAAAACAAAAGAACACCAAAGGTGAGACAGCTTTGGAAAACTGATTTATTGAAAAGAAAAACCGGAAAAATAAATTTTCAACTTCATTAATTTTTAAAAAGAAGGCCTCTGCAAAGGTTAGAAACCAAATCAAAAGATTTTCACCAATCTGCTATAAAATAAAATTTCATACAAAGGAATCATTATCTTCCTACATTACTATATTTTTTGTCATTCTTCACTCTTCAGTAACTTAACCTAAATAAAAACTAATTAAATGCAGTAATATTAATTTTACATTATAATGTAAATAGAATACCACAAAAGGCAAAGTGCCTAATATTCACAATATAAGAAATAACTGTAAGATATAATGTCTTAAGTATCATAAGATACAAATGCATTTTCAAGATTTAATATTAAAGACCAAATATAGTGCCATATGACAAAGTATGTATTTAAGAATTAGAAATACATCATATATAAAATCAGCAACAATCTTTAATTCACTTTGAGTTTCCTATTTTGCAAAACTTTTTTAAATGACTTCTGGACTACATTAATGTACATATAATCTACGATTATGACCAACTTACATGATCTCTAACTATTATTATATATGTATAAATTTCTATCACATAATATTTCAATTTCCCTTCTGTATTGTTTCATTTGCCAACTGAAATTAGAAAAAAAAATTCCATGAAAGTCTAGAATACTCACAGAATATGACTGAAAATATTAGGGGAAAAACTCACTTGTTACTTACCAGAATGACTCTTAGGAAGTAGGATGGATACATACTTTTTCCCATGGACATTCAAATTATCAAAATTCTGGAAGACTCTACCAATAAATTCAAGCCCCAGTCACTTTAATTCTAAAAGTCTCTATATTTTTAATGACTTTCTAATTATTTTTGTTAAAATATAGAAGTCATATTGGAAAATCTTACTAGAACTTACTTAGTTAATTAAAAACCTGAGTCCCTTTCCCACTGAATACTCCTAGTAAAATATACTTTAAAAAAGAACAAAGAAAAGGTTACAGAGAATTAAAAACAAAATTTACCCCATTCTAGAAATATAACTAGAATTCTAAGAGAGCAAAACAAATACTAAACACTAGTTTATAGAGTCTTAGAATTAATTGCCAGGAGTCTTTAGAACGAATCAATTTGGAAGCTGTAGGGGGCAGGGATATCACTTAGTAAATCCCTTATGTGACAACCTTAAAGATTCAAAAATCTTTTTTTGTGAAAATAAATAAAGGAAACCTCATTTAAAATGGAGTTGGAAGCCTGGAAGAAGAGACTGTCATGCACTACCACTCACCAAAAGAAGCATAACTCATATTACCCAGTAAGAAGCAGCTTACTTTTTACAAACCCCAACAAGAAGTAGTAAGAACTTCTCCTTGCCCGCAACAGCCCAGCCAATGAGAACTCAGTGAAAGGGCCCCTCCCAACTACCCGCCTTTCCCCTATAAAAGTGAGCACTTTTCCTCTGTTCTCCAGCCTTGCCTATGGTTTGCCGTATTTGTCCCAAATTGCAATTCCTCTGCTTTTCCCAAATAGACATTTTGCTGGTTATATAACTGGCTCTTGTTTTTTTAAGGTCACCACACTGCAGGAACAATTACTATACTGTGGCAGTTATTTATTAACACTAACCTGATAAGCTCAATGTGTCTAGTAGTCTTTCAGATGTTAATTTACTCAAAGCAATATATGTTCTGGAAGAATCTGACTATACCATCTACTTTTACTCAAAAAATCTGGACTTCAATCTTTTAAATTTCTCTCTCAAAAGCAAAATAAGACAAAATAAAGCTTATTATTGCAGCATCCGATCAACAGATAATGCCTTGAGCATTCCTAAAATACAAGATTTTTACTTTGCCTGCAGGTCAAATGAGAGTTGGTCAGGCCCCACAAATTTATACACATGAACACTGCATACTGATTCATCAAAATTTCAACTTAAAAAAAACAGATCTTCAACAACACTATGCAACCATTTATCTTGAAAATGCAGTAATTAAAAAATGCCTAAGAAATAGTTTTATACCTGGTTACATGGTAAATATTCTATGAATATTCATTTATATTATTATTTCTAACCAATTGATACTTTTGCCCCAAACTCAGTCTTAGATTATCAGTAAATCTCTTCTCAATGGGCTTTTCCCTCACACTTTTAAGTCACCTTTTTAAGCATATTGTAGTCTATTGATGACTGCTGAAATTTATCCTAGGAAATGCTTTAATCTTTTCAATGCTTTACATACAGAGGACCTGTTTCCTTTCTCTATTCATAGCTGAAAAGATATTAAAGCACTTAAGAAGTTAAAACTTAAAGATCATCTAATCCAACTATTCCTGATATAGATGAGAATATTAAGGCCAAACAGACAGAATGACCTGGCCAAAATCACAAACACTAGTTAGTTCACCGTGGCTGAGCTGGAACTGCTCAATACACCTTGCAGGCTCTTGTATGACAAAAAATTCAACAGCTAATTTCAATCTCTCTAATTTGTTCTAAGGAAAAGTAGCTTAAATTTGTCAAAGTACAGAGTTACACATTAGCTCTGATAGCTGATGTCCTTTAACAAAGAACTACAAATAGGTTGATGATAGTGCCATTAGCTACAAACCACCCTGATAAATGGGATCACTTTGTCAAGAATAAAATGTTTAACAAAATCTAGACCAAAATTTAACATGATTTTATTACACTCATAAAATACTGTTTGAATTTTCAGCTTGTTTGTAAAACCACCTTGAGACATCTGTGATTAAAGCACATTTTTCTAAAGAAGGCAATCAAATTAAAATTTCTAATGTAACCCATAAGAATGGAGGCAAAGGGCACATATTATGGATGTTCATATGTGTTAAGTGCTTTAGTCAAATCTAATTCTTAAGTCACAACTACAACTTAAAATTGAATAGACACTATGTGGTGGTACATGAATGCCATATTATTTTTCAAAGAAATATTTTTAATCTATTCAATTTTTAATAAATGTGAACTACAATCCACAAGAGGACAGAGTCCACTAAAAAAGCATAAAAAATAATATATGTTTCAGACTGAACTGCAAAATTGGACAAAAAATGATTAGTGATACATAAAGCATTATCTAAAATAGCCAACATTATGTTTCAAATCCTTTTGGAGGGGCAAATCAATCATCAAACTAGTGTACATACAAACTGGTCAGCAACAAAAATACGTGTATTATAATTAGCTGGAAATTTTTTAACAACAAAGAGGAAGACTAACCTTTCTGATGACTAATTCATAAAACTTTGGCCCATTTAACTAGTATAAGTCTCTCTCACTAAACTCAAAAAAATTCTTCTTATTTCATCATTCAAACAGAAATACACTCTTATTTAATACATATTATAAAACATCTACAAGTATAGTAACATATAAAGAAAAATTCTACTGTCCATAATTAACCATTGATAAATTTTTGGCACATACCTTCTCAATATGTATGTACATATGAATTATATACACAAAATCCAAAAAGCTACTATTTTAAAAATGAAGTTGGTATCATGTTATATATGACCTACATATATGAATATTTTATTAAATCCTGAAAATATGATTTTTAGTGGCTGCATAAATTTCATACTAAGATGTATTCTAATTAATCATCCCCCCACTCTTATAAACTTAATTATTTCTGGTCTTTTATTATTTCAACAAACACGAGAAAAACAGCCTTATGTATAAATCTATGTATGCATCACTAATTATTATCTTAGGATAAATACCTAGAAATGGAATTGAGTCAGAGGGTATGAACATAAATATTACAATACTGCTTTCTAAACTGTGGAAATATCATTAACCCAGAACAGACCAGACACTAGACATCCTTATGTATGATCTTCTATTACATGAACATCAAGTCTTTCACCCAATCTCCATGCCAGCTCACATGGAATAAAAGCTTCTTTGACCAACAAGAAAATCATATAATTCCTGTCTCAAGTGAAAAATAAAAAACATGATGAATGGTGCTTGACCTTATTTTTATAGGCCTTCTGAACATTCACCTGCCTCAACTTAATAGGTCCACGATACTGTGATGAATGTTCTTTGAATACAAAAGTGAATATAGACAACGCAAAAAAATAAAAATACAGTGAAACTTCTTTATAATGTTTTCCAGGGGATAACATTTCTAAAACATGTGTTCATAGCAACAAAATAGGAAATATGGTTTTTTATCGGCCTTAGAAAGAACTTATTAAATGCTACTTTAAACAGAGTCAACAGGGAAGACACAATAATGAAGTTAAACTGTCTTTCCATTTTAACAATTGGGAAAATCCTGTAATACTTACTTTGTAAATAGTGCAAAACCATCAGTACAAGACTATAGCTGCTTAAAGTACCACGACTGGCATCATTTATCTCATGGTGATTCGCCCACTTCTTAATCACCAGTACTAATGGACGAACTCGATTTTCAACTGAAAGTAAAATTAAAACTTAAAAATGGTAAGATTTTACATTTCTTTGAAAGTTTACATCATTAACTAACTCTATGCCAATAAGTAGAGCACTAACACCCTCTGTACTAAACACTGCATTTACTATAAATGTGTCTTACATCTAAAACATACTTTAGTTACCTTTTAAAAATTACCAACTATTAACATTCATTTTATTGACCTGTAACTCTGGCAGTATATGTATGACTAGCAGAGCAACTTATTATGCATATAATGAGACATGATATATAAACATAATGACACAACTAAAGAGAGGTCAAGATTTACTACAAACATCTTTAAAAAGGAATACAGAATGAAGGATAAATACAGAAGCCAAAAATTATTTGGAAATAAAAAACTCACGGTATGCATAAGTTCTGAGAAGGAATGTATTTCTTATTCCAACAATATTGTTTACATTCAAGTCAAACTCCACACAACTATTGAAAGAAAAACACACTTTAGCTCGAGTATAAATTCAGCTAACTCCCTATAGTAACTAAATTAATATCCATTCATCCAATAATACAAAAATAGCATGGGCCCAAAGGCCTTAAAATGAGGCACTAAAGGAATAAGTATATCATTTTCATATGACTTAGTAAATTAAAAATACAAAATAGAATTATGGTTGAAAGACCCATAATATACTGTTAAAGTTCTAATTATCCTTAATAAAAGAAATTTAAAATTTTTTAATTCCTTTCTATATAAAATTCCAGGACCAACTTCTTAACAATGAGTTTTTCAATTAAAAGAATGCCTAAAATAAAATGTTAACAAAATTCCTTTCCAGAGCTTTTAATAATAAAACTTTAAATTAACCATTCCATAATTTTCTTGTTTGGGGGAAAGAACACCTATAATCTTTCAATTATCCATGCACAATGATAAAAATGGATAGTGATATTAACACTTCAGAGATTATATATTTGGCTTTGGGAAACTATGGTAATGATGGAGCGACATTCTTTAATTATGTTGTGCAAATCTAACATTGAAACCAGTCTGTACTTCCTCTGTATAACTTTAAAGAGAGGGAAAAAAACATGTAGATGGAAACTAGTCTATAATCAAAAACTTTTCTAAAAATAAGAATTCAGAGCTTTAAAAATATACATACTACTTGTTTCATATTCTACTTTTGCAAATACTAAAGAAATCCTTAGCATGGAAAGAATTTTATGCATAAAATGCTACTTCTAACAGAGGAATGGATAAGTTAATGATGACACATTCAAAGAAATACTACAGAACTATTAAACACAAAGCCAGAAAATATTCAATGATATCAGGAAGTGTCCATGATATATGGTTAATTAAAAAAGTATGATTTCAAGTTTAATTTAAAAACTTGTATGCATTCATATGCATAGAAAAGGGATTGAAAAGTTTACACCAAAATGTTAACATCAGTTATCTTTAAATGTTAGAAGTGGAGTTTTTTTTAATGGCTTGTATAGAGAAAAACTATAAAATGCTATTTTTATAAAAATAATAATAATAATAATAAAGGGAGAAATGTGGGATCTACATATAAATCAAGTATAAAAATCAAACGAATATTCATATTTGACCTGATTATTTATAGTTCATAATGCGTGATCAAAACCAAAAGCTTCTGTGATGACTGCCCTTGTACTGTTCACCATGTAAGAATTTATTCACTATGTAAGAATTCGTTCAACATGTAAGAACTTGTTCGTTATGCTTCAGAAGATTGGAGACTGACGAGAATTAGGCTTGAGATGGATTAATGATTGTGCATTGAGCATTGACCCCCCTATACAGAATTTTATAGTTAACAACCATTTGATCAATAAATATGAGAGATGCCCTCTCAAAAAAAAAAATGCTATTTTTAAAGAACACCTGACCATGAAAAAAGCTTGCATAATATCTTAAACAGAAAGAGGATAAAGTTGTTTATATAACTAAAACCATGTATTTTTAAAATCACAATTAGCTAACAGTTTTTTTTATATTTGGTTTGTTTTATCCCCCCATAGCTTTGTGCTTTAGAAAACCCTACCATTATTTACTTGATAAAAGATGTATTATGTATTTACACACTGCTTAACCTCAGCTGGGAATAGAGTGTATGAGGTGACTCAAAATGTTCCCCACTTTCCGTGTGTCTACTGATGACCATGAAAGTGCTGGAAGTGTTCATCCGGGAAGGTTAAAAAATAAATTTCATCAACTAGGCAAATTCATAAGTACAGAATCCGTGAATAATGAAGATCAATTGTGCATATACACTTACCCCTACATTCATATAACAATTTCAGTATCACTTTTATAAATCTGGGCTAGAAAACCCTGATTTATCATAATCCTATTTATTTTTTAGAAAACAAAAAATCTTTTTAAACAATGAAATAAATATTTATTAACATTTTACATTCATGATATATAAAAGACCCTAATTCAAATGCCCGTAATAATTCAGAATCCAGGCTGGTAGACTATATAGATGTATTTTATAATCACCTTGATATAAATATACATTAAATTTCATCAATTAAGATATGTTCTTAAGAGTACATTACATTTCCAAAAGGTAAGAGATTTAAAAATCTGAAATGTAAATATACATATATTCTTAAACTGGACAGTCTCAAACACTCATAATGTCAAGCAGAATAAGTACAGTTAAGCATGAAGAACAGCTCCAACTAGTTTAAGAAATAATTTCAAAGGCCAAATTATAATAGGTAATTTCTAAAAGTGGTATCTAAAAATTGATGAAGTTATTAAGCTATAGCATACATTTCTTAATTACATCCAAAGAATATCTAAAAACCATCTAAAGCAACTGAAAAAAGGGAATTCGGTAATTGCCTACCTGACTTTATCCCTGAACTTCACAATTGGCACTTTTGCTCGAATCAGCTGAGGTCTCTCAATGTAGCCAGCTGAAGGATATAAGATAATGTAAATATCTGTGAACATTCCACAAATCCATAGTTTCAATGCACATATTTTAAAAGAAGTATTTTACTAAGCTAAGACATTTTAAGAAAACACAGTTTTTGAGGAAGAAAGCAAAGAAGGGACGTATCGAAATCTAAGACTAGAACTTCCAATACCATTCAGAGGGCTTTATTAAAATTATTTTCAAAAATGTGGTCTAATATCTAATAACATTTATGAGGAAGTTCATCACAGCAAATAAACAGGAAAACTAGGCTAGCAGCAGGCAGACAGCTTTTTCAGTACAGCACATGGCAAGACATTATGGCAGCCATAGATATATTTACAAAGAATCTTAAGTGTGGAAATGCTTGCAACATGATAAATGGGGCTCTGATGCATTCCAATAAGTATGATCTCTAACAGGAAGAACACACACATATACATATTTTTTATTCCCTCAAATTTGAAGAAATTTTTTCCTGAGTTTAAAGCAATACACACTGATTGTAAAAAATTAGGAAAATACTAAAAATGTTCAGTTACAATGCTTTTACCAACAAAATCACAGAATACATCAAGCCTCCAGTACAATTCAAGTGCAGGAATTCAGTGAGGTTTAACGAAAAATAAGATTTAGAGTTAAAACTTGAGTTCCAAGTACAAGTTCTAACACCAACAAACTATATTCCTCAAGCAAGTTACTAAAACCATTGATCACCAGTTTACTTAAAAAACAATAAAAAAACACTTTCATTTGAGTTAGATGATCTCTAGGTCTCTTCCATTTTTAGTATTTTTCATTCTAGTAATAGCTACTAAAAAGCCTTTAAGGTACAAATTACTTAATTTTACAGATGTGAAAAAAAGTCCATTGATATTAATTGCTTGATTTATTTCTCTTCTACAATAGATATTTTTTCAAGGGCAGTAACTTATTACTTGACTTTGTATTTTCCAGCTCAAAGCATGACACATTAAGTAATCCTTGTTAAGTAATGGACAAATGTCTTTCCAACATCACACAGTTATGTGACTTCAACTGTTTACAATACTTTGTGAAAGTTTGAAATAAATTGAGATGGCTTACCATGTGGAGTAAAATCTGCTTAGTTATCTTACTCAAACAATAAAATCTTACAATAAAATGGCCTAAGTCAACAATTTTGCTTTCTGTTGTAGTAATTCATTTGGGCTTCATGTTCAGTGACCGTATTTTTAAAATTTGATGTCATAAATCACACCTCAAGGCAAAACAGATGAAATTCTCTCCGCCTTACATGAACACCTGCAAGACTTCATCTGTATCACTCTTTTGGCTTTTCTTGGATCCTTTGTGCTACAGTTATTTATACTCATGCCTTAATAGTCTATATATAATCTTTTGAGAAAAAGAATTGAAGTTTATTTATCTTTGAATTCCCCAGTGCATTCAGTGGGATATCTTGTAAGCAAACTCAATAAAGAATTATTCATAAAAGGTTACTCTTATTTTTAAACAAGAATTAAAAGGAATTTATCTGAAAATAAAATTCTTTGTATCTATCCTGACCAGAAAACAGACAATTCTTACTAGAAAATACATAAAGTAAGCGACATTTTAAATAGTTTTGTCAGATGACGTATAAACTTGAGGCATATCAGACTTACAAAGTCTAGTACAGAAGTGTTTATGGACTAAGGTGAGTATATGCCATGCTTCAGTCTTCTGATTTACCTGAAAAAGAACACTGAAAAGTTAAAAATAAGGTGTTTTCTTTTCATTATTTTTCGAAATTTAGTTTACTTTCTTAATGTATCTCAACAAAGAGAAAACATACAAAGTATACTTTTCTTTGGAGCTATTTTTCAATATATGCTAAATTACATTATAGGAAAAAAATTATCAACTTTTAGGCTGTCTTTCAAATCACCATTTCTAACTCTGTTCCTGATTTTAAATTTGAAACACAATTTTAAAAGAAATATTGTAACAGCCATTTATGTAATTTTCCCCCTTAGTATAAACATACAAAAAGGAATCTTTTTCAAGAAAAATGAACAGAATTTTAACTTTCTGTAACATGTTTTACTTCCTTATCTCAATTGTCATCTGCTTAAAGATAAGGTTCAAATCTACGATGTCTCTGTATAAGGTGTGACAACATGATTCAGACATGCGAACATGACTGGAGGTAAGTAGTATGTACCTGAGTGCAGTCTTTAACTTCCTGAAAGTTTTCATTACAACTCTAGTATTCTCTACTATGTTTATTATTTCTAAGGTTCTGTTTTTGTGTTTCTACTTTTCCTTTATATGATTTCAAAGCCTAGAACAATACCAGAGTTTCTTTCCTAGAATGTCTTCCTGATTTGCAGTAACTGGAAGCCAATTTTGTGAGTGAAGCAACAGGTACAGATAGTAAAAATATGTATTACCATTCAACAGACTTTTCTTGTATTCTTAAAAAGGTAGGCTATAGTAAGGCATTTTTAAATTATACTGAAATTAATTTAAGAGACCTCAGCATATTCAACAGACTGCATCAGGTCAGTTTTATGAACACCAACTGTTGTGGTATTAAGGATACCCAAGAGCATTTTGGCTAACAAGAAATTCAAATGAACATAATACTAAATAACAAAACTTGGTTGCTAAATAAAAAAAGAGAAATAAAGCCAGAATATCAGAAAAAATTATTAAATCACAATAGGATCATTTTAAATTTCAGTGAAATTTCTCTCTTGTATTCTCCAAATAAGAACTCTAAAATGCAAAGCATTTTCAAGGAGAAAAAAAAACAAAATTAAAAATAGAATCATTGAGAATTCCAATGGAAAGGAAATGTATCAAGAATATAATACTGACACATGTTCTTCTTTGCTGCATTCTGGTTACATATCCAGTGCAATGACATTCCAAAACAGAGGCACAGCTCTTTAAAAACACAGTGAAGCCATCTCACTTTAACAAATCAGAAATACATTAATGCTAAATTCCATGATGGTTACTGTGTACATGCCTTAAAAGAAAAAGAAACATTTCTTGTTTTTCCTTGAATTACTATAAACAAAGACTCCAAAGGAATAATTAAAACAAGTTCTTTTCCTCAATGACTTTTCTATGAATTTTTTTTAATGATTTAACAGGAGAAACACAGAGGGAATTAAATGTTTCATTACTTACTGGTTCCTCTTTAACAACCAGACATAAATCACCATCACTGCTCCGGGTACCAAATCCATTTAAGGAAGACCCAACCAAAAAAAGTCTGCTTCCTAGAGAAACAGAGAGAATGATAAGGTACTACATAAAATTTAAAATAGCAATGGATATACATAAAGGGCATGCAAAACAGGGAAACATACGTGGAAATAACAGCTGAATTTCTCTCTGCAGCTGTGTTCGACAGCGTTCTTTCTTCTTTAAATCACTTACTTGCTGCTGACATGCTTCAAATAACTCTAATATCTGCTGACTCAACTTGAATCCACGGAAAAAAAAAAATTTTCAGAAATGTAAAAGTAATTTCCATACTGAGAAGTGTAAAACAATACTATTGAGAGTACCTTAAAAATAAATATATTATCTCCTTAATAAAACTACTACTACTCAGGTAACAACAGTTACTGAGTAACTGAAATAGTTACTAATTTTACACAGTAAAGCATCACTGACAAGTCAAAGAAAAGTACAGTCACACATAATTCACTGACTATAATCCATGGACCAGCAAACTATAACCTTTGGGTGCTACTTATTCGGGAAAGACAAATTTAGCTAACAATGTAAGATTTTTACATTCTTAAAGGGTTATAAAAACAAATATTTAAAAATATGTGACAGGGGGTGGAGCCAAGATGGCGGCGTGAGTAGAGCAGAGGAACTCTCCTCCCAAAACCACATAGAATTATGAAAATATAACAAAGACAGCATCCTAAAATAGAGACCAGAGGACACATGACAACATCTAGACCACATCCACACCTGCGAGAACCCAGTGCCTCGCAAAGGGGGTAAGATACAAGCCCCGGCCCGGCAGGACCCGAGCATCCCTCCCCCCAGATCCTGGCGGGTGGAAAGAAACTGGAGCGGTTTTTTTCTTTTTTTTGGCGAGTGCTTTTTGGAAGCCTTAAAGGGACAGGGACCCCAATACCAGGGAAACAGGGCAGTAAGGCCGGTGAGCGGGTGCCTGAGACCAGCGCCTGAGGACAGAGAAAATCGCGTGTTTTTCCCTTTTTTTTGGCGAGTGCTTTTTGGAAGCCTTAAAGGGACAGGGACCCCAATACTAGGGAAGAATGGCAGCAAGACTGGTGAGCGGGTGCCTGAGACCGGCGCCTGAGGACAAAGAAGATCATGCGTTTTTCCCTTTTTTTTTTGGCGAGTGCTTTTTGGAAGCCTTAAAGGGAAAGGGACCCCAATACTAGGGAAACAGGGCAGCAAGACCGGTGAGCGGGTGCCTGAGACCGGAGCCTGAGGACAAAGAAAATCGCGGGTTTTTCCCTTTTTTTTTTGGCGAGTGCTTTTTGGAAGCCTTAAACGGACAGGGACCCCAATACTAGGGAAACAGGGCAGCAAGAGAGAGTGCTTTTTGCAACTTTTAAAGGGGTAGGACAGGAAACTTAGCCCAGAGGCAGGGAATCTGGGGATCTCTGGGCACGCTAATCCCCTGGGCAACAGGGAGCACAGAGGCCCATTACAGAGATAAATAGCCTCCTGGCCACTCCCCATCCAACAGGGCTCCACCATTTTGGAGAAGCAGCCCCAGCCAGGCCAGGCCCACAGCAACAGCGGAGATAAACTCCATAGCAAACGGGCAGGTAGCAGAAGCCCTGTCTGCGCACAGCTGCCAAGCATAAGCCACTAGAGGTCGCTATTCTCCCAGGAGAGGAAGGCCACAAACCAACAAGAAGGAAAGCTCTTCCAGCTGTCACTCGTACCAGCTCGGCAAACTATCTCTAACACCATGAAAAGGCAAAACTACAGGCAGACAAAGATCACAGAGACAACACCTGAGGAGACAGACCTAACCAGTCCTCCTGAAAAAGAATTCAAAATAAAAATCATGAACATGCTGACAGAGATGCAGAGAAAAATGCAAGAGCAATTGTATGAGATGCAGAGAAAAATGCAAGAGCAATGGGATGAAGTCCGGAGGGAGATCACAGATGCAAGGAAGGAGATCACAGAAGTGAAACAATCCCTGGAAGGATTTATAAGCAGCATGGATAAGATGCAAGAGGCCATTGAAGGAATAGAAACCAGAGAACAGGAACATATAGAAGCTGACACAGAGAGAGATAAAAGGATCTCCAGGAACAAAACAACACTAAGAGAACTATGTGACCAATCCAAAAGGAATAATATTCGTATTATAGGGGTACCAGAAGAAGAAGAAAGAGGAAAAGGGATAGAAAGTCTCTTTGAAGAAATAATTGCTGAAAACTTCCCCAAACTGAGGGAGGAAATAATCGAACAGACCATAGAATTACACAGAACCCCCAACAGAAAGGATCCAAGGATGGCAACACCAAGACACATAGTAATTAAAATGGGAAGGATCAAGGACAAGGAAAGAGTTTTAAAGGCAGCTAGAGAGAAAAAGGTCACCTATAAAGGAAAACCCATCAGCCTAACGTCAGACTTCTCGACAGAAACCCTACAGGCGAGAAGAGAATGGCATGATATATTTAATGCAATGAAACAGAAGGGCCTTGAACCAAGGATACTGTATCCAGCACGACTATTATTTAAATATGATGGCGGGATTAAACAATTCCCAGACATGCAAAAGCTGAGGGAATTTGCTTCCCACAAACCACCTCTACAGGGAATCTTACAAACCACCTCTTACAGGGACTGCTCTAGATGGGAGCACTCCTAAAAAGAGCACAGAACAAAACATGCAACATATGAAGAATGGAGGAAGAGGAATAAGAAGGGACAGAAGAGAAGAATCTCCAGACAGTGTATATAACAGCTCAATAACCGAGCTAAGTTAGGCAGTAAGATACTAAAGAAGCTAACCTTGAACCTTTGGTAACCACGAATCTAAAGCCTGCAATGGCAATAAGTACATATCTCTCAATAGTCACCCTAAATGTAAATGGACTTAATGCACCAATCAAAAGACAAAGAGTAATAGAATGGATAAAAAAGCAAGACCCATCTATATGCTGTTTACAAGAAACTCACCTCAAACCCAAAACCAGCACAGACTAAAAGTCAAAGGATGGAAAAACATATTTCAGGCAAACAATATGCACCCAACACAGGAGCACCAGCATTTGTGAAACAAATATTAACAGAACAAAAGAGGGAAATAGACTGCAATGCATTCACCTTAGGAGACTTCAACACACCACTCACCCCAAAGGATAGATCCACCGGGCAGAAAATAAGTAAGGACACAGAGGCATTGAACAACACACTAGAACAGATGGACCTAACAGACATCTATAGAACTCTACATCCAAAAGCAACAGGATATACATTCTTCTCAAGTGCACATGGAACATTCTCCAGAATAGACCACATACTAGCTCACAAAAAAAGCCTCAGTAAATTCCAAAATATTGAAATTCTACCAACAAATTTTTCAGACCACAAGGGTATAAAACTAGAAATAAATTCTACAAAGAAAACAAAAAGGCTCACAAACACATGGAGGCTTAACAACATGCCTCTAAATAATCAATGGATCAATGAACAAATCAAAATAGAGATCAAGGAATATATAGAAACAAATGATGACAACAACACAAAGCCCGTGGGATGCAGCGAAAGCAGTCTTAAGAGGAAAGTATATAGCGATCCAGGCACAGCTGAAGAAGGAAGAACAATCCCAAATGAATAGTCTAACATCACAACTATCGAAACTGGAAAAAGAAGAACAAATGAGGCCTAAAGTCAGCAGAAGGAGGGACATAATAAAGATCAGAGAAGAAATAAACAAAATAGAGAATATAACAATAGCAAAAATCAACGAAACCAAGAGCTCATTCTTTAAGAAAATAAACAAAATAGATAAGCCTCTAGCCAAACTTATTAAGAGAAAAAGAGAATCAACACAAATCAACATAATCAGAAATGAGAATGGAAAAATCAAGACAGACCCCACAGAAATACAAAGAATTATTAAAGACTACTATGAAAACCTATATGCCAACAAGCTGGAAAACCTAGAAGAAATGGACAATTTCCTAGAAAAATCCAACCTCCCAAGACTGACCAAGGAAGAAACACAAAAGTTAAACAAACCAATTACGAGCAAAGAAATTGAAATGGTAATCAAAAAACTACCCAAGAACAAAATCCCGGGGCTGGACGGATTTACCTCGGAATTTTATCAGACACACAGAGAAGACATAATACCCATTCTCCTTAAAGTCTTCCAAAAAACAGAAGAGGAGGGAATACTCCCAAACTCATTCTATGAAGCCAACATCACCCTAATACCAAAACCAGGCAAAGACCCCACCAAAAAAGAAAATTACAGACCAATATCCCTGATGAATGTAGATGCAAAAATACTCAATAAAATATTAGCAAACAGAATTCAACAGTATATCAAAAGGATCATACACCATGACCAAGTGGGATTCATCCCAGGGATGCAAGGATGGTACAACATTCGAAAATCCATCAACATCATCCACCACATCAACAAAAAGAAAGACAAAAACCATATGATCATCGCCATAGATGCTGAAAAAGCATTTGACAAAATTTAACATCCATTCATGATAAAAACTCTCAGCAAAATGGGAATAGAGGGCAAGTACCTCAACATAATAAAGGCCATATATGATAAACCCACAGCCAACATTATACTGAACAGCGAGAAGCTGAAAGCATTTCCTCTGAGATCGGGAACTAGACAGGGATGCCCACTCTCCCCACTGTTATTTAACATAGTACTAGAGGCCCTAGCCACGGCAATCAGACAAAACAAAGACATACAAGGAATCCAGATTAGTAAAGAAGAAGTTAAACTGTCACTATTTGCAGATGATATGATACTGTACATAAAAAAACCCTAAAGACTCCACTCCAAAACTACTAGAACTGATATCGGAATACAGCAAAGTTGCAGGATACAAAATTAACACACAGAAATCTGTAGCTTTCCTATACACTAACAATGAATCAACAGAAAGAGAAATCAGGAAAACAATTCCATTCACAATTGCATCAAAAAGAATAAAATACTTAGGAATAAACCTAACCAAAGAAGTGAAAGACTTATACTCTGAAAACTACAAGTCACTCTTAAGAGAAATTAAAGGGGACACTAACAAATGGAAACTCATCCCCTGCTCATGGCTAGGAAGAATTAATATTGTCAAAATGGCCATCCAGCCTAAAGCAATATACAGATTTGACGCAATCCCTATCAAATTACCAGCAACATTCTTCAATGAACTGGAAGAAATAATTCAAAAATTCATATGGAAACACCAAAGACCCTGAATAGCCAAAGCAATCCTGAAAAAGAAGAATAAAGTAGGGGGGATCTCACTCCCCAACTTCAAGCTCTACTACAAAGCCATAGTAATCAAGACAATTTGGTACTGGCACAAGAACAGAGCCACAGACCAGTGGAACAGATTAGAGACTCCAGAAATTAACCCAAACATATATGGTCAATTAATATTTGATAAAGGAGCCATGGACATACAATGTCAAAATGACAGTCTCTTCAACAGATGGTGCTGGCAAAACTGGACAGCTACATGTCGGAGAATGAAACTGGACCTTTGTCTAACCCCATATACAAAGGTAAACTCAAAATGGATCAAAGACCTGAATGTAAGTCATGAAACCATTAAACTATTGGAAAAAAACATAGGCAAAAACCTCTTAGACATAAACATGAGTGACCTCTTCTTGAACATATCTCCCTGGGCAAGGAAAACAACAGCAAAAATGAGCAAGTGGGACTACATTAAGCTGAGAAGCTTCTGTACAGCGAAAGACACCATCAATAGAACAAAAAGGAACCCTACAGTATGGAAGAATATATTTGAAAATGACAGATCTAATAAAGGCTTGACGTCCAGAATATATAAAGAGCTCACACCCCTCAACAAACAAAAAACAAATAACCCAATTAAAAAATGGGCAGAGGAACTGAACAGACAGTTCTCTAAAAAAGAAATACAGATGGCCAACAGACTCATGAAAAGATGCTCCACATCGCTAATTATCAGAGAAATGCAAATTAAAACTACAATGAGGTATCACCTCACACCAGTAAGGATGGCTGCCATCCAAAAGACAAACAACAACAAATGTTGGCGAGGCTGTGGAGAAAGGGGAACCCTCCTACACTGCTGGTGGGAATGTAAATTAGTTCAGCCATTGTAGAAAACAGTATGGAGGTTCATCAAAATGCTCAAAACAGACCTACCATTTGACCCAGGAATTCCACTCCTAGGAATTTACCCTAAGAGCACAGCAATCAAATTTGAGAAAGACAGATGCACCCCTATGTTTATCGCAGTGCTATTTACAATAGCCAAGAATTGGAAGCAACCTAAATGTCCATCGGTAGATGAATGGATAAAGAAGATGTGGTACATATACACAATGGAATACTACTCAGCCATAAGAAGAGGAAAAATCCTACCATTTGCAGCAACATGGATGGAACTGGAGAGTATTATGCTCAGTGAAATAAGCCAAGTGGAGAAAGAGAAATACCAAATGATTTCACTCATCTGAGGAGTATAAGAACAAAGGAAAAACTGAAGGAACAAAACAGCAGCGGAATTACAGAACCCAAAAATGGACTAACAGGTACCAAAGGGAAAGGAACTGGGGAGGATGGGTGGGCAGGGGGGCATAAGCAGGGGGAGAAGAAGGGGGGTATTAAGATTAGCATGCATAGTGGGGGGAGGGAGAAAGGGGAGGGAGGGCTGTACAACACAGAGAGGACAAGTAGTGGTTCTACATTTTGCTATGCTGATGGACAGTGACCATAATGTGGTTTTAGGGGGGACCTGATATAGGGGAGATCATAGTAAACATAGTATTCTTCATGGAAGTGTAGATTAAAGATTAAAAAAAAAAAATCAGTTCCTGTGTGCTGACCTCCAATGAGTTCTACACAGTGGTATAGAGGGCATGTCAAAGTGTGGGCAAAGGGTCTATTTGTTTCTATGCAGAAGATCAAGGCCTAGCTTGGCTACCCAGAAAATGAACTAAGATACGATATGAGGAGGAGCTTCCGGCATCAGCACTCTCTGGAGGACTCATGCCGGGGGATGAGCATCAAAAAGCCTCCAGAGGGATCAGGGCGATGCTGTGGTTGTGGCTGCGTCCACCCCACCGTTTCCTGGACTTGCCATTGGAATGAGGAGGGAGATGTCTAGGCTGGCATGTGCATACGGTGAGACAACGAATTGACCGGATCTGTACTGTTGGAACTCAACCAGGAGGTGGGAGGGGTGCAAGTTGTAGCGCTCCAAAATCTTATGACTATAAACTATCTACAGTTAAAAGAACATATGGGATGTGAACAGATCCCAGAAATGGGTTGCTTTAATTTGTCTGACTTCTCTCAGACTGTTCAAGTACAGTTGGACAATATCCATCATATCATAGACTAATTTTCACAAATGCCTAGGGTGCCTAAATGGTTTTCTTGGCTTCACTGGAGATGGCTGGTAATTATAGATTTGCTTTGTTTATGTCACCGTATTCCTATTATGTTAATATGTGTGCGCAAGTTAGTTAGTATTTTAAAACCTATACATACTTAAGGTACTATACAAGAAGATATGTCAAAGAAATAATCAATCCTCCCATGTTTTCTTCCATATGCTACCTCTATAGCTTTTCTTCTTCCTTCCTAATTACAACTCTTAAATAGAATTCGTGCCTCATATCGAATTTACCGAGTATCATAATTCCTCCAGGTGGTAAAGATACCTCGAGACAAGTGCTGGGCATAGAAGCCACAGGGCATAAATCTGCAAAGAAGTAAAAAGCTAACCTTTTCAAACAATATGGCTTCTCTCTCACTTACCAACTTTACATTTCCCTGTATGGCCCCAGAAGACGACTGCTTACCCAGAGATGGGTAAGATTCCTCAAGGGAGGAACAACCTAAGACAGGCACAGTCGCAGGGGGGCCATCAGGTGAGAAATTGGGGAACAACAGTAGTGAAGCTTAGAACCTCACCCCCCTCTGTGTTGAAAGAAAGCTTCTGCATCCGTGTATGTTTTATTGCCCTTGTCTAGCTCGTATTAGCACATAGTCTACAGGCACATATCTGATCATCTACAGTTGCTCTCTTACAACACTAAACTATGTTTTCTACCTTTATCTTGCATCTACCTACCACTTCAGCAGTTTATTAAAAATAAAAATAATAATAAAGGGAGAAATGTGGGATCCACATACAAATCAAGTATAAAAATCAAATGAATATTCATATTTGACCTGATTGTTTATAGTTCATAATGCGTGATCAAAACCAAAAGTTTCTGTGATGACTGCCCTTGTACTGTTCACCATGTAAGAACTTATTCACTATGTAAGAATTCGTTCACCATGTAAGAGCTTGTTCATTATGCTTCAGAAGATTGGAGACTGAAGAGAACTAGGCTTGAGATGGATTAATGACTGTGCATTGAGCATTGACCCCCCCTATACAGAATTTTATAGTTGTTAACAACCATTTGATCAATAAATATGAGAGATGTCCTCTCAAAAAATAAATAAATAAATAAAATAATAAATTTTAACTTTAACTTGTCTACATTTTAACTGTACTCTGTTGTTACTAAATGTGTTACTAAAAACTCATTTTTAATGTTTTAAAAAAAAATATGTGACAGAAACCATATGTGAGTGGTGAAGTCTAAAATATCTAGTATCTGTCCCTTTAAAGAAGTTTGCCCAACCTCTGGTATTCATACTACAAATACCAAATATGACAGAAAAGGCTCTGGTCATCTGTGCTCATGGTAAGCCACCTTCTTTCCCATTCTTACAACAAAGCCCTGAACCCTGTTTTCTTGTTGCCATCCAAGGATGAATCTTCCTGTTGATCTACCTATCTGGTTCATACTTTTTCCTCCAACTCAACTCTTGCCATCATCATAGGTAATTTCTATATCTATAAGGACTACATATCACAACATACTTCTATCATTTCTGAACTTCTACCCCAATATTCTTCGTCAGTGCTACACTCTTATAGCCATGTAGTCTTACAAAAAAAAACAAAACTTCTCTAGCTCTGAAATTTTTAATTCTAGTATTCTATCTTGGCTTCAATCTCCTGTCCATTTATTAATTTCTTACTCCTCTAATACCTGTTCTAGGACCATGCAGAACTGGATTCCTTTGAATCCTCTCTTTTTTCCTAACCTATCAACACTCAAATGGCATGATTTCCTTTTCTATCCCATCTATATCCCACAGTGCATCCCTTAAACCACACTCTTTTATCATGCCTTAACAACATTATCCTTTCGTCATGCTTTAACACCTATACTGCAAAAACCTAATCTTAGATCAATACAAACACACACCTTCTCTGACTCAAGCTGCTGAAAGATAAAACTGAAAAAAAAGATTAAGAATCATTAAATTGGCATCTTTCAAAGTTAAGAGTTTGAGAATTAGCCTAAGGACGTCCCTTAGCATCACTCAGCAATTACTTCCATGTCTCTGGTTAGATATTCACCATCACCATTCCAAAATCTTTGCTACTTTCCTCACGCCCTCTACAGTTCTCTTACTTTCTTTAGCAGACAACTTTAACTCAAGTTCACTAAGACAACTGAGGGTACCAGATGTGACATTCCTTAGCTTCCTAACCATAAATTCGCAAACTTGCATGTTTGAATGAAACCTCATCTCTTACCTCTGTTAGACAAACTGTCTTTTTCCCCCATTCAAAGCTAATCCCTCAAGGCACAAATGCCTCCATCAGGTTTTCAGTCTCTCACTTGCCTTTCAATCTCTCCCCATCTAGGCCTTCTTCAAATCCATGAATAGGCACAAGTCTCACCCATCATCTAGAACATTTTCTTCGATCAGGTTTAGAATATTCATTTTAAGAAGGCAGAGGCAGTCTGAGAAACTGGGCAGTGAATGGGACATAATTTTTTAATAACCCTGAATACCTCTCCCCTCAAAACAGACAGTATCTAGGAAAATAAAATGAACAAATCTAACTAAACCAAAGAGAAATAAAACATGACCAACAAATATGACACAATTAATTGACTATATATCACTCATAGGCAAACTAAGAAGCACTGGGACCAAACACCTTTAGCAGCAAGTCCCACATGGTATCAGAAACATTAAGAGGAACAGGCGGAAAGGGATTTGGGGCAGCCTGAAGCCAAAACATCCATGAATCAAACAGCCTCCAGGTACTACTTCCCACCCCCTTCCTCAAACTGAGGAGTCCAATTCAGTGTGGAACATCATTGGCTACAATTCACAGGTAAATCCAAGAGCTTCACAGTAAAATCAGAAATTTCAGATCTAAGTGAAGCACCCGTTTAAGACAAAGCAACACACCAAGCATAAACTGCCAAGATGTGAAATATAAACAAAGCAGTACACAGCTATTAGGGACAAAGGAAACAACATCTAGAACTAGAACAATTCTGACTCCCAGAGGACATTTGACAATGCCTCCAAACATTTTTGGTTACCAAAATTGGGGGGGTGGCAGCCGGTAGGCACCACAGGGTGGTCACTGGCAAGTAGTTAGTAGAAGCCAGGCTGCCACTGAACATCCTATAACACAGAGGACAATCTCTCACAGCAAAGATTATCTAACCAAAATGCCAATATTGTAAGGGTGAGAAATCCTGCTCTAGATATAAGAAGCTAAGGAGAAGAGAAATGGTCTCAGGAAGAATATTTCTTAAAACTACCTAACAACAGAAAAGGATTCCTAGACCCAAAGACCTAGAAAAGCTAGCCTGCCCAACCCTCCTCATCTAAAAACAGTACAGAAAAAGCCACCTCACCTAAACACAAATAAGAGAAGAGAACTGGGATCTCAGAAAGAGAGGTGAGAATGGGAGGAAGACAAAAAAATTTGGACAAGTAACACCTAAACTGGATTATAGCCAATTCCCACACCAAGTTTGATAAGAAAAATGAGAATAAACAGAGTAACATTCCTACAGATAATAAAGCATACCAGAAAGCCAGAAGTGTCCACAAACTAATGGAAATTTTAATGTAACATATCAAACCAAGGTTTTTTTCTCTTATGTTTTAATTTTCTAAAAAATAACTAAGAATATATACTAGTACTAGCAAAAAACAATTGGAAATTTACATTTTAAAAAATGATCAATAATAAAACATGAAATATTTAGAAATATATATATATATACCAAAATACAAGAACCTATACACTGAAATTACTGAATAGTGATGAGAGAAATTAAAGACCTGAATAAATGGAGAGATACGTCAAGTTTGTGGATCAGAAGACTATTATTAAGATGTCAATTCCCCTGAAACTGATTTATAGTCACTCCAATAAAAAAAGGGGGAAAAATTATGTGTGTGTGTGTGTGTGTGTGTGTGTGTGTATGAAAGCTTAGTAGGCTCTAGTAGGCTTGGCTCTCGAAATTGAGAAAACAATTTTAAATTTTATTTGTAAAGTCAAAAGACTGAAAATAGCCAAGAAAAAGAATGAAAAAATTGGAGGATTTACCTTACCTAACTTGTACACTTACTATATAGCTACAATATAATACAGTACTGGCAAAGATAACAAACCAGAACACTGAAATAACTACAAATAATATGACATCTTTAATAAGCTTCAAACTAATGAGGAGGCATGTACAGATGAAATAAGATTGGTCATATGTTGGTAACTGTTAAAGCTTGGTGATATGAGGATTTACAATACTATACTTCTTGTATGTATTTGATATTTTCCATAATAAAAAGCTAAAAAAAAAAAGCATCCAAGTTTATAAAAGATTTGTGAATGTTTCCACTAAAAGTGATTATTTTCTAATTTTAAAAGATGCTTGAATGATTTTTTTATTTACCTAGAGCAGGGTTGGCAAACTATGGCACTTAGACCAAGTACTGTCTCTGGACTGTTTTATAGGTCCAGCAAGCTAAAATGATTTTTATGTTCTTAAGCACTGTTTAAAATACAAAGAAAAAAAAATAAGAGACTGAGACCCCATGTAGCCCAGTATTTATTATTTTGCTCTTCATAGAAAAAGTTTTGCCAACCCCCTGACTTAGAGAATCAATTAGGCATATCAACACAATCCTAGAAGTCATAGTAGGTATTCAACATTTGTTGAATAACAAAAAGAAATAAATTTCTTTACTACAATGCTCAAATGAAGTTTTACTATATTTATAAAGTTCTTTCACCTGAATGACCATGTTCATGTAGAAACAGTCATGATTATGTGTAAAATATGAAATTTCACATATTTGCTCCTCTGTTTTTTACACTCATGGAAACATATCTTCTCTCTGTTTTATATAATATAATTTTCCTCAACATCTAGCCATTTACTTAGGGATTCACATTATCAAGTTTTGTTATTATATCCTTGAACAGAAGACAGAGAATACAGAGTCCAATTAAGACAAAAACTCAAAAGAAATACACACACATACTGAAATAAGACTTCTATTACTTAAATTTAAAGAAACATTTTAGGAGATAATTACAAAGAAAAAGTAATGTATGCTATGAAATCTCCTTGGCTGAATATCAGGCATCAAATATTTATATCATATATGTAATAGTAAGCTGGCTATGCATAATGGCACTTCAGTAACTTTGCTTTTGTTTCATTCAGAAGCATATATTTCCTTATCATTATTTTTAAAAAAGCAATTCCAACAAGTATTAAATAGATTATTCTTAAGTTCTCAAAATTTCTACAATACTACCTGCTCAGTCTGCCTGCCAAGACCTATTACATTAAAATTAATTGTAGTAGGTATCTCCTTCTCACTATATGTAAAAGTTGCATCTGTTAAAATTATAGAAAAATATTAACTTATATTTTAAAATATAAAATTAGTATTTATGCCAAATATATCTGTTCTTTTTCCTAAAATTATAACCTGTCTGTAAAGTCAGACTCAGGTCAAATTACCAATAAAGTTATCATTTTCTGAGGCCAACAAAACCATTAAGGACAAGTATGGATTTGGATTCAAAAAAGTTTTAACCTGTGTCAATAATAAAACCTTAAGGCCCATCTTTCACATTGTATTCTCAGCAGTTTCTCCATCTGTCCCTGTTAGCGTGGCTCCCATAAAAAGAAAGTGAAAAGAACCTCTTAGCTGGGATTACTAAAATCTGATTATATTCTACAACATATGAAAAGTGGTAACAGGCATTTGGCTAAATATAAGTACTATCTACAAACAAGAAACACAAATTAGCAGTGAACTTTCAAGACAGAAGAAAAAAAAATGAATATAGTACAGAACCAGGTCACTAGTTCATAAACATTTCAACAAAAATTGGCAACTCCTGAGGCTCTCTCATTGCCTTAATCTTAGTTACACATGTAACTAGAAGAAGTTGATACTAATTACTGAGCAAAATAAGGCTAGATATGTAAAGAAAGTATAAATTCATTCTTGATGCTGAATTTCCTCTCTCTTCAAATTAAAATAAAATAGATCAGGAAAACATCACGCTGAAAATGACAAACTCCTTGTTAATGTGTTATTATGTTTTTGTATGGGCACAGTGTAGAGCCTTCTTAATTTATAAACTGGCATGCTGGTTAGGCAATATAATTACTGATTTCTTTCCCAGATGTGTGATTGCCTTTAGGCACATACTAAAAAGCAAGAAATAATATAATATGGCCAAGAAAGAATTACCTAATAAAAGAAGGATGGAAAACAAACAAACAAAACAAGCTTTCACTTGATGTTTTGTGCCGAGTCCTGGTCTACAATTTTGACATAAATTTACATCTTAGTGGCTTTCAAAACTTTTTTGACAGACAACATACACTGTATGAATAGAGCCCTAGGGATCAGAGCAGACATACATAAAATAGAGAAGAATAAAACAATAGGAAAAAAATAATGAAACCAGCAACTGGTTATTTGAGAAAACATGAAGCCCTAGCCAAACTTATCTAGAAGAGAGTATACACATACACAAAACCAGAAATGAAGGAATAATCATAACAAATACCATAGAAATACAAAGATTAGAGAATACTATGAAAATTTATATGCCAATGATTTAGACAACCTAGAAAAAATGGACAAATTCCTAGAAAAATATAGCTTTCCAAGACTGACCCAAGAAGAAACAGAAAATCTTAACAGACCAATTAACAGCAATGAAATCAAGTTGCTAATAAAAAAAAAAAACTCCCAAAAAATGAAATCCCAAGTCCACATGGATTCACAGCTGAATTTGACCAAACATTTGAGGGAGAGCTAATACCCATCTTTCTTAAAGTATTCCAAAAAGTAGAAGAGGAGGGAATACTTCCAAACACATTCTATGAGGGCCAGAATCACTCTAATACCAAACCAAAGACACCACAAAAAAAGAAAATTACAGACCAATATCCCTGATGAACATAGATGCAAAAATCCTCAACAAAATATCAGCAAACCAAATTCAGAAATACATCAAAAGGATCATCCATCACAAACAAGTGGGATTTCTTTCAGGGATGAAAGGATGGTACAATAGTCATAAATCAATCAATGTCATATGCCACATTAACAAAAGTAAGGATAAAAACCACATAATCATCTCAATAGATGCTGAGAAAATATTTGACAAAATTCAACATCCATTCATGATAAAAACTCTCAACAAAATGGGTATAGAGGATACAAACCTCAACATAATAAAGGCCATGTACAACAAACCCACAGCCAACATCCTCAACAGCAAAAAGCTGAAAGTTTTTCCTCTAAGACAGGGAACAAGACAAGGATGTCCACTCTCACTACATTTATTCAACACAGTACTGGAGGTTCTAGCCACAGCAATCAGACAAAACAAAGAGATAAAAGGCATCCAGATTGGTAAGGAAGAAGTTAAACTGTCTTTGTTTGCAGATGATGTAACTATTATTCATAGAAAACCCTGAAGACTCCACCAAAAAATTACCAGAACTAATAACTGAATTCAGCAAAGTTGCAGGATACAAAATTAATATACAGAAATCTGTTGCATTTCTATGTACTAAAAATGAAATAGCAGAAAGAGAAATCAGGAAAACAACTCTATTTATGACTGCATTAAAAAGAATAAAATAGCTAGGAATAAACCTAACCAAGTAGGTGAAAGACCTATACTCTGAATAAAACACTCATTAAGAAATTAAAGAAGATACCAATAAATGGAACACTATCCTGTGCTCATGGATAGGAAGAATTAATATATTTTGTCAAAATGCCCTTTCTGCCCAAAGCAATTTATAGATTCAATGCAATCCCTATCAAAATACCAATAGCATTTTTCAATGAACTAGAACAAATAGTTCTAAAATTCATATGGAATTTTTTAAAAATTGGAACCACAAAAGACCCCAAATAGCCAAAGCAATACTGAGAAAGAAGAAGAAAGCTGGGGGCCTTAGGCTTTTAGCTCTACTACAATGCTACAGTAATCAAAACAATTTGGTACTGGCACAAGAACAGACCCATAGATTAATGGAACAGAATAGAGCCCATATATAAACCCATGCATATATGGTCAATTAATATATGATAAAGGAGCCATGAATATAAAATGGGGAAAAGACAGCCTCTTCAACAACTGGTGTTGGCAAAACTGGACAGCTACATTAAAGAGAATTGAAAATGGATTATTGTCTAACTCTACACAAAATTAAACTCGAAATAGATCAAAGATCTGAATGTAAGTCATGAAACCATAAAACTCTTAGAAAGAAACATAGGCAAAAATCTCTTATACGTAAGTATGAGCAACTTTTTCCCAAACACATCTCCTCAGGCAAGGGAAGCAAAATAAAAAATGAACAAGTGGTTCTACATCAAACTAAGAAGCTTCTGTACAGCAAAGGACACCATCAGCAGTGCAAAAAGGCATCTTACAGTATGGGAGAATATATTTGTAAATGACTCAAACTGGTAAGGGGTTAACAAAAAAAAAACCAAATAACCCAATTAAAAAATAGGCAAAGAACCTGAAGAGACATTTCTCCAAAGAAGACAAATGGTCAACAGACACATGAAAAGATGCTTCATACCACTAATCATCAGGGAAATGCAAATCAAAACTACAATGAGATATTACCTCACACCAGTTAGAATGGCCACTATCCGAAAGACAAGAAATAACAAATGTTGGCAAGAATGTGGAGAAATGGGAACCCTCCTAAACTGTTGGTAAGAATGTAAACTGGAGCAATCATTGTGGAAAGCAGTATGGAGGTTCCTCAAAAAAATAAAAATAGAAATAACATTTTACCCAGCAATTTCATTTCTGGGAATTTACCAAAGAAAACAAAATCCCTGATTCAAAAAGACAAATGCATCCGTATATTTATGGCCACATTATTTACAACAGCCAAGATACAGAGGCAAAAAGTGTCCATCAGTAGATGAATGGATAAAGATGTGGTACATATACACAATGGAATATTATTCAGCCATTAAAAAAAAGGAAATCCTGCTATTTGCAACAACATGGATGGATCTAGAGGGTATTATGCTCAGTGAAATAAGTCAGGTGGAGAAAGACAAATACTGAATGATTTCATTCATTTTTAGAGTATAAAAAACAAAGCAAAACAGAAGGAACAAAATAGCAGTAGACTCACAGACACTGAGAAGGAACTGGTGGTTACCAACAGGGAGGGGTTGGTGTGGATTGGTGGGGAGGATGAGGGGCATAAAGGGGCACAATAATTTGTAATTATAATATAAGTTGGTCATGGGGATGGTACAGCATGGAGAACATAGTAAATGATTCTGTAACATGTTTCTGCATTGACAGATAGTAACTAGAAGGGGTGAGGATTTACTATGGGTTACTGCTGAACCATTTGTTTTACATTTGAAACCAATATAAGATTGTATATATGATACTTCCCTTAAAAAAAAGAGCCATAAGAATAAATTTAACCAAGGGAGTAAAAGATCTATACATTGAATACTATAAAACACTGATGAAGGAAATAGAAGATGACAAATGAATGGAAAGATACTCCATGTTCATGGATTGGAAGAAATAAAACTGGTAAAATATTCATAGTACCCAACACAATCTACAGATTTGATGCATTCCCTATCAAAATTCCCATGGCAGAAATGGAAAAAGCAATCCTAAAATGCATATAGAATAACTAAGAACCCAGGATAGCTACAGTAATCTTGAGCGAAACAAAGCTGGAAGCATTACACTTCCTGATTTCAAAACATATTACTTAATTATCTATAGTAATCAAAACAGTACATACCTGCATAAACACAGACATAATAAAGGCCAATGAATGTAACAGAGTGCCCAAAAATAAAACCACACATACACAGTTAATGAATAATGACTACACAGTGGGTAAAGGATAGTCTTCAATAAAATTGGGAAAACTGATCAGAATATCCTGATGCAAAAAGAATGAAATTGTACACTTACACCATACACAAAAATCAACTCAAAATGGATTAAATAGTTAAATGTAAGAGCTGAAACTATAAAACTCCTTTTAGAAAACATAGGGGAAAAGCTTCTTGACATTGGTCTGGGCAATGATTACTGGATTTGACACCAAAAACAAAAGCCACAAAAGCAAAAATCAGTAAGTGGGACTGTATCAAATTAGAAAGTTTCTGCACATCAAAAGAAAAAATAAACAAAATGAAAAACCAACCTATAGAATGGGAGGAAATATCTGAAATTCATATATCCAAAAAAGGGTTAATATCCAAAATATTTAAGAAACTCATACAACCCAACAGCAAAAAAATAAATAACCTGATTTACAAGTGGCCAAGGACTTGAACAGACATTTTTCCAAAGAAGACATACAAATGACCAACAGATAGATGAAAAGATGTTCAACATTACTGATCACACTTATTAAAAGGCTATTATCCAAACGTCAAATGAACTAAGATACAATATGAAGAAGAACTTCCAACATCAGCACTCTCTGGAAGACCCATACCAGAAGATGATCATCAAAAAACATCAACAAAGATCCAGGCGCTGCTACAGATGTAGCTGCATTCATCCCACCGGTTCCTGGACTTGCCATGGGAATGAAGAAGGAGATATCTAAGCTGGCCTGTGCATACAGTAAAACAACAAATTTGACTGGATCTATACTGTTTGAACTCAACCAAGAATTAGGAGAAGTGCAAGTTGTAGCACTCCAAAATCTTACGACTACAGACTATCTACTGTTAAAAGAACATATGGGATGTGAACAGTTCCCAGGAATGGGTTGTTTAAATTTGTCTGATTTCTCTCAGACTGTTCAAGTACAGTTGTACAATATCCATCGTATCATAGATAAATTTTCACAAATGCCAAGGATGCCTAACTGGTTTTCTTGGTTTCACTAGAGATGGCTGGTAATTATAGATCTGCTTTGGTTATGTAACTGTATTCCTATTATGTTAATGTGTGTGCAATTTAATTAGTAGTTTAAAACCTATACATGCTTAAGTTACTCTACAAGAAGATACGTCAAAGAAACAATCTTCCCACGTTTTCTTCCGCCTGCTACTTCTATAGCTTTTCTTCTTCCTTCCTAATTACAACTCTTAAATAGAATTCGTGCCTCATATCGAATTTACCAAGTATCGTAATTCCTCCAAGTGGTAAAGATACCTCAAGACAAATGCTGGGCATAGAAGCCACAGGGCATAAATCTGCAAAGAAGTAAAAAGCTAACCTTTGCAAACAATATGGCTTCTCTCTCACTTACCAACTTTACATTCTCCTGTATGGCCCCAGAAGATGACTGCTTAGCCAGAGATGGGTAAGATTCCTCAAGGGAGGAACAACCTAAGACAGGCACAGTCACAGGGGGGTCATCAGGTGAGAAATTGGGGATCAACAGAGGTGAGGCTTAGAACCTCACCCCCCCTGTTTTGAGAGAAATCTTCTGCATCCGTGGATATTTTATTGCTCTTGTCTAGCTTGGATTAACACATAGTTTACAGGCACACACCTGATCATCTACATTTGCTCTCCTACAACACTAAACTATGTTTTCTACCTTTATTCAGCATTTTATTAAAAATAATAATAATAATAATAATAAAGGGAGAAATGTGGAATCCACATATAAATCAAGTATAAAAATCAAACGAATATTCATATTTGACCTGATTGTTTATACTTCATAATGCCTGATCAAAACTGAAAGTTTCTGTGATGACTGCCCTTGTACTGATCACCATGTAAGAACTTATTCACTATGTAAGAATTTGTTCACCATGTAAGAACTTGTTCGTTATGCTTCAGAAGATTGGAGACTGATGAAAATTAGGCTTGGGGTGGATTAATGATTGTGCATTGAGCACTGACTCCGCTATACAGAATTTTATTGTTGTTAACAACCATTTGATCAATAAATATGAGAGATGCCCTCTCAAAAAAGAAATGTCAGAAGATAACAAGTGTTAGCAGGGATATAGAGAAAAGGGAACCTTTATACACTATGGGTAGGAATGTAAGTTGGTACAACCATATTGGAAAACAGTATAAAGATTCCTCAAAAACTTAAAAATATAACTATAATATGATTTATTTATCTATAAATACATATAAAATGGGATATATATATATATATATATAATGGGCTGTTATTTGGCCTAAAAAGAAGGTAATTCTGCCATTTGCAAGAGTGAACCTAGAAGACATTATGTTAAGTGAAATAAGTTAGATAAAGAAAGACAAATACTGCATTATCTCTCTTATATGTGGAATCTAAAAAAGTCAAATTCATAGCACCAAGCAGAATGGTGGTTAACTGGGGCTGGAGGGAGTGCGCATGAAGAGATGTTGGTCAGGTTACAAACTTTCAGTAATAAGATGAGTAAGTTCTGGAGACATAATGTACAGTATGGTGACTATAGTTAATAACAATGTAATGTACACTTGAAATTTGCTAGGAGTATCTCTCAAGTGTTCTTACCACAAAAAAATATGTGAGGTAAAGGATATGTTAATTAGCTTGACTATGACAATCATTTCACAATGTATACATGTATCAAAACATCGGATTGTATACCTTAAATATATACAATTTTTGTCACTCATCTTGATAAAGCTGCAAAAGACTGGTAGAAGATGGGGCGACACACAGTCTATCTGAAAATCAGTGAGCTAATGCTTTACAAATATTTTAATTTATCCCCCTTTTGAATTTGTTCTGTTTCTAAATAAAGGGGGATATTGAAATTTATGGAAAAAAATGTTTAAGATAGAGACTCTGAGAGCTCTGTATGATAACTGTCCCCAAACTGTTCCTCCAAGAATGCCAAGAGGCTCCATGAAATTTGCACCTTTCCAAAATTAAACACTACACAAGATATCTCTAATAATTCATAATCATCTGTTATTTTATCAGTACCAAGAAAACCTTAGCCTAACCTTATCTCAACTCAAAATTCAAATAAATTACTTCAATTCACACAGTATCTTCAAACTAACCAGAATTTCCAAAGAACAGTTATAAGAGAATTCAGAAGCTTGGTTAACTCAGATTCCTCTACAGCCTCTTTTTTGTTCTAGTAACCATATATTCACTTAAAAGCTAGAGTGAAATAATAGTTCAGTAAAGGAACTCAGGTTTTTGACTTACAGAGGTCTAAGACAGCAGCTTGAAAAACAGATGAAAGATTTTTAAATGGAGAAAAAAATTTAAACTCAGAGGATATCATTTTTTAAGGTTGCAAAACACAGAATATGAGTTTCAAAGTAATTAACACTTCTAACAAAATCTTTTCCTTATGTTGACTGTATCAGCTGATTTACTATTAGTACTAATAAATTTATTATTACCCAACTTAAGTGAGCCCTCTGTATTACCCAGCAAATACTGTTTCAAACCTCCACTCTTGTTTCTCTGGTCAGTTTGATTTCTGCACTCAGTCAACGTTATTTCAACCCTTCTCCATTATTCTCAAACCTGTTCATCCCACTACATGTTCTCCACCCTAAACAGATGGCCTTGCACAGTAATTCAAAAAGAAAACAGGAAGAAGCTCCTCAACTCCACTGATGTCTCCATTTCATATGTACAAACCTATACCTATCCTCTCCTCCAATCCTCCAGTTCTAAAAAGCTTTTCTTATACCCAAAGCCAAACACTCCACCTTTAGGCAAAACTCATACCCTCTCTACCTTTTAAAAACTTTATTCATGACTGCTTTGTTCTTTCTCGAATAGTCACTTCTTTCTCTCTCCATTGAATCTTTTTCATAAATATTTATATGTAGCTAAAGTTTCTCCCACCTTAAAGAAAAAAAAAACTGCTTTGTTCCATTTCCACCTTTAGCTCCTCCCCTTCAAAGCCAAACTTCCCAAAACAATTATTAATACTCTTTATTTCCATTTCTGTTTTCCCATTCTTTCCCCAACCTATTTCAATCAGTCTTGGATCCAAAGAACTGAAAAGAGGCCAAGGTGGCTAGAGTTTGATTAGGGGGGAATGGCTGAAGTGTGGTTAAGAGAAATGGGAAGAGGAGTACTTGTATGTCATTTTGGTCTTCTGCCTATTAACAGCAGTAAGCTCTTCAGAGATTTTTTAAGCAGAGAAAAGGGAGGAGTTAAAATTAATCTGACTTTATTGTATGAAGTTGAACAAGTGGATATAGATGTTATTGTAGTATTCTCTAGGTGAAAAGGTGCCTTGAATTAAGAAGTACTGGTAGTTAAGATAGAGAAACTGGTGAATTTAAAGCTATATTCGAGCAGTGGAATTGATATGATTTGGTGATAGGTTAGACTAGGTCATCTAAACCTCTGAACTTCATACTCCATGCTCCTTTTTACATTAGGAACTTCAAAACTGTTGTTTCTTCTCTCTGAAGCATTCTCTCCACGCCCCCCACCCCAACTCTTTCACTAGTTACTCCCACTCATCCTTCAGATCTCAGGTCAAACATTACTTTCCCTAAATCATGCATGAGACCTCAGATACATTCTCTTATCACTCTTCAATTCTCCTTCATAGCAATTTTAATTGTAAATATATAAATAAAACTGTGATGTGCGTGATTTTTTTTAACATTTTTTAAATTAAGGTATCATTGATATACAATCTTATAAAGGTTTCACATGAGCAACACTGTGGTTATTACATTCACCCATATTATCAAGTCCCCCCGCCACACACCCCACGGCCGTCAGTCACTGTCCATCAGCGTAGTACGATGCTGTAGTCAGTACTTGTCTTCTCTGTACTGTACTACCTTCCCCGTCACCCCCTCTACACTATGTGTGCTAATGCATGATTATTTTTTTAATGGCTTTCCCTTCATATACTGTATGTACACAGGTGAAGAGACCCTGTATGTTTAGCACAACATTGTAGCACATAGCACCACAAATATCTGTTCAGTACTAAATACAGAATCTAATCTACTTCAGACGTTTCTATTATCACTTTTAATCGAGGTGACATCATGATTCATCTCTCTGGCTCTGCCCTTGCTTCTGAAATATATACTGCCAGTTCAGCTACAACATGTTTTTCTACAATACCAATTAGCTTACAGACCACTGGTAAATAGGGAAATGGTATCAATTTAATGTGTCAGTTGAGTGATTTGTACATGGAGCTGAAATTGTGGAATTACAACCTTTACAATTAAGAAAAAAAGTCCTCGGTTTGGCTGCTGCACAGGCAGAAGTCCTTACAGATCTTACGCAACTGAAAATAAGTGTCTGCATTGAGGATTCCCTTTCAATAAAGCAGACCTACAGCCCCACATAGCTCTCTGCTGGTGTATTTCCTTCTGTGTCTACCTTAATAAATAGCAGCCTCACTGACTCAGAGCTCCACTTTGAACTGCCCTGTCTCAATGCCCACTGCAAGCCAACATCTGATCTCTATTTTGCATATTTTTAACATCCTCTGCCGCAGCATCCAGCCATGCTAGCTGCCTACCTGGTCTATCCAAGTTATTTCCCAAGATATCAATTATTATTCTTCATTGCGCTCTTGTTACAAAATTATTGCAGTTTTGAGTAGACTGCTTTAACCCTGTCTTCCCATAGCCCTATATTCTCAGTGTGCAACTTACAGAACATTAGGTTTTCAAGAGCACAAATGTTATATAGCATATTCTCCTTCAGTTCCAGATTGCTCTTGACTAGTTCCTAAATTAGCTTATACACCCAAAATCTAGGTTCCTTATCTCTGTTAGTAGTCCAGAATCAACTGAATTATTGATGTCCCTCTCTCCCACTCTCCTCTATACTCAATCACTCCAAACATTCAATCAATTTTCCTTATGCATGGTCTCTCACACCTTTTCCACTACTATCTGTAGTAACTGAAAGCTTCAGCACCTCTCATCTGAATGAATTTAGTATCTTGCAGGTTAGTCATCCATATTTCAGGCCTTCCTAAATCCAAACCAAACTCCATTACACTGCAAGAACTATCTTCCCGAAAATGCAAATCTGATTGTTATTTCTCTACTCAAAGACCTTCAATGGAATTCTGTGCATTTAAGCCCCAAACCAATATTCCACTTTTATTGTGCACTGAACCTCTCATTCACTTCACACTGTAGCAAAGATAAACTGTACAAACTGTTGTGTACAGTGGTGGCAAAGAAAGACTCTCAATAAAAATTAGCTATTATTGTCACAGATTACCTGGTATTACAGTTATTTCTAAGAATGGTATCTCCCTATCCTTGATTTTAAACATCTTAAGTTCCTCCTCTTTACATCATTAGAGACAAGGGTCAAATCTTGGGTTGTGTCACTTACTAGCCGTGACCTTGAGCAAGTTATTTAGCTTTCTGAGCCTCAGTAAAATTAGGATAATATCCATGTCATGGGTTGTTGAAAAGACTAAATGACATAGCATATGTAGAATACCTAGAAGAGAAGAGACATCAGTAAACATTAGTTTTCAAAGTGTTCACTTAAAGAATGAACAAAGAACTACTCCCTTACCTTCTTTCTCCCACAACTAGTCAAGTAGAGAGTAACATTCAAAGAAATTGGTTCAACAACAAAATATATCTTAATCCCTCCTAGATAAATGGTTATTCCAAAACTAAGATTGAAGAGAATCTTTTTCTCTACTACAAAGAAAATAAGGAGTTACTGATTTGGAACCATACTTTACTAAATGACATATACTGACTAATGTGAATTATTATTAAATTTACTGAGACTCAACATATACCTAGTCCATATATGCTGAACTAAGTTATTTAGTGCTAATACAAATACAAGCAAAAACACAGAGCTTCAATACTTATGCAAAATAATTTCCATATAAAATGAGGCTACCTACCAACATATATTAAAAACTGACACACAGTAAAAGATTCTTATACATTCATTCAAATTGATTTGATTTATACCACAGGTTCTTATATTATAGCATTACAAGAGTTTCTTTAAAATAAAAAAGCAAACAAAGGAGAAAAAGGGAGGGAGGGGGAAATGGTACTAAAACATCTCAAGTTACTCTTTTTCCAGTTTACTTTGCTTCATCCTCCCTCCCACTGGTTGCATGTAATTGCTTTTCCTACTTCATAGTTAAAAAAGAATGACAGTTGTTTTTAAATATGTGAGTGCTGGGACAACAAGACTAACAGCAAGAGAATGATGTTGGACCCTTACTTTACATTATATATAAGAAATTAACTCAAAATGGACAGAAGATCTAAATCTAAAAGCTAAAATTATAAAGCTCTTAGAATAACACACAGGCATTAATCTTTATGACCTTGGATTAGGCAATGGTTTCTTAGCTACATCACCAAAAGCTCAAGCAACCACGGAATAAACTGGACTGCTTCAAAATGAAGAGCTTTTGTGCTTCAAAGGATACCATCAAGAAAGTAAAAAGACAAACTACTGAACAGAGAGAATATATTTGCAAATCATATATATGATAAGGCCTAGAATTCAGAATATGTACAGAACTCTTAAAACTAAACAATTAAAAAATAATCCAATTAAAATCAGGCAAAGGATCTGAATAGACAGTCGTCCAAAAAAGATACATAAATGGCCAACACACAGGAAAAGATTATCAACATAATTAATTAGGGAAATGAAAATCAAAATCACAATGAGATACCATTTCATACACAACAGGATGGCTATAATCAAAAAAACAGACAACAAGAAGTGCTGATAAGGATGTGGAGAAATTGGAATACCCATACACTGTTGGTGGGAATGTAAAATGGTAGAGCCACTTTAGAAAACACTCAGGCAGGTCCTCAAAAAGTTACACACACAATTACCACATAACCAAGCAAATTTCAGTTCTAGGTATTCACCCAAAGAAATGCAAACATGTCCACACAAAAACTTGCACACAGATTTTTCATAGCAGTATTATTCAGAAGAGTCAAAAAATGGACAGTCCGAAAGTGAGAAATGTGTAAACAAATATGGTATTATTTATACAATGGAATATTATTCAGCTCTAAAAAATAAAGAGCTGATACATGCTATGACACAGATGAACCTTGAAAACATGCTAAGTGAAAAATCCAAGCCCACACTCTGTATGATTCCATTTATAAAAAATGTCCAGAATAGGCAAATCCATAGAGATAAAATAATCAATTGGCAATTGACAGGGGCTTAGCCTACAGATGTCATATTTCTCAAGAGTGGGGCAACTTTGAAAATGCAAAACAGCAAATATAAATCATAAACGAGCCAAGTGGATGCAAATATTTACATTATAAACTATTCTAAAATACCTATAATTTTTTTGTTTCACTAACTATGGAGGAAGGGGAAGAGAGATGCTAATACTGGTGTTAAATAACTCATTGTTCCCCAATGCTGATAATGTCATTTTCCAAGAATTATTACATATTTCATTTCATTAATTTGAAATGGTTTTTACCAATTATGTTTCTGTAAATCTTTCTTTCCTGATCATATCACTTTGAATATATTACTTCCTCAATAATTCCTAGATTCTCTATTTTTGACATTCAAAAACCTCACAACAAGTACAAATATTCCAAAAGAAAATGTTTTTTAACAATTTATTATTTATGGTATCTATATGAAAACTTGTTTTTCTATACTAATGAGTAATAGTTCTCTAAACTAAGAAATCAAACGTTTTAGGCTTTTATCAATTAGAGAAAATTTTTGATTTCCTGATATGAAAGCTGCACTTCTAATAAAAGAAAAGTTAACTAAAACCAAAAAATCAAAAGTTGGACAGAAAACCTGTGTTGAATAGTATTTCAAACAATGCAAAAAAGACATGTTCTACACAATCCAAGACATTAGCTATTTCTGATACTTTTAATCATTATTTATATTAACTTCCCAAAAGATAAAACTAAAATCAACATTATTATTACCTTATCTTTGGCCTCAGGCAGTGTGATTTCTCTAGGTTCTAAAAATGGTATTTCTTGAGAAGGTGGAGTACATCTGACTATATCTGGTACATAGGGCGTATTAAACAATGGCGGCATTGAGTATCTTCTTTCACCTGATAAAGGCACTATGTGGTTAACTACAGTTGGCTCTTGGTGAGGTGAATAGAAACGTGGCCGTTTACCGTGAAGAGGAAGATTTTTTTCATCACTTAATCTCCTGAAAACAAGCAATATACCTCAGTGATTAAAGATATAATTTTCTGACAGCAAATAGAAAACAATTTAAAAAATGTAAACGGCAGATGACAATACTGACTTTCTCAGCAAGGCCACATTAGCTTTATGTAAATCTTAAAATATTGATTTTCAGTACAAGAGATGCCTTAGGAAAAATGTGTTATAATAATGCATATAAAAAAACAAATTACATAAATATTCATTAGGGCTAGTCACCTGAATTTGAACTACTCTAATGTTTCACCTCAAAATGTAGGAAAATTTCTATCTATAAAAAAACTAACAATAAATAAAAAGGCCAAAAATCTAACATAAGGAGGATAAACTTAAGTAAACTGAGTGGTATATATTTAAAATAAAAAGGCTCTTTAAGTCCACCAATATTCTGCTTCATCAGTAGGAAAGACCAAACTAAGAGAAACTTACTTTTTAAAGAGGCTATAAAGACATTGGACAACTAAGGGAATTCTAAAATAAACTGCATTTCAGGGGACAGTACTGTATTAAATGTTACATTTCTTGAGCATGACCAATATATTTTGGTTATATAGGACAGCACCCTTGTTCTTAAGTGGAATGCACTGATGTACTCTGGAGTAAAGTGAAATGATGTCAATAACTTTCATATGAGCCAGAAAAAAATGCGGGGTAGGGAGAGAAAGAAGCAGAAAAAAAACAGATGCAGCAAAATTTTAATTGATAAATCTAGATAAATAGCATACAGGTTTTCACTATACTATTTAAATTTTTCTAGAGGCTTAAAATTTTTAAAAATAAAAGGGCAAGGGAAAATTTGTTAACAAGAAGTTATTTGTTGGAAAAAAGATATTTACTTCATTGATATATTAAGTGGTTCACATACATAATACTTTATGCCATAGGAAATAGTATAATTCCTTTTAAGCTCTAAAATATAATGAGTCATGCGTAGCTACTTGAAGTTTTTTATTATGAAACTCTTTTGGGAGTATGCCAATTCCTCTCCTTGACAGACCCACAAAATAACTGGAACTCCTACTCATACATAAAAGTGTGTAGTACTAGAAACATATGAGTATACTTAATACTTTTTTAAACATACAAGTAATTTAGAGCTTTATGTGATGAATATCTATTGAAAATGCCAATTCTAATTTTAAAAATACATGTTAACTATGAACTAATGGAATTTATTTTCACTAATGATTCATATATTGGTTACTAAGGCAATTTCTAGAAAATAAAAATCTAAATAAAGTCAATACTTGAATCATATATAGCCTTCCACCATGACAATTTTGAAGAACTCATAGTGTTTCTAAGCATAGGATCTACTGCGAGACCATCTGGGTTTAAGTCCCAGCTATGCCACTTCTACCTGAATACTAGTTGCTTAATATCTGTGTGCTTCAGCTTTCTCCTTAACATAAGGATAGGCTAACATAAGGATAGGCTAACAATATAAAGTACTGTGAAACTTAAATCATTCAAGTCCTTAGAACAATGTCTACTACACAGTGAGTGATCAGTAATTCTTAAATACTGTTACATTTAATTACACATAAAAGTTATGGAATGTTTAAAAATATCTCCCTGGGCAAGGAAAACAACAGCAAAAATGAGCAAGAGGGACTACATTAAGCTGAAAAGCTTCTGTACAGCGAAAGACACCATCAATAGAACAAAAAGGAACCCTACAGTAAGGGAGAATATATTTGAAAATGACACATCCGATAAAGGCTTGACGTCCAGAATATATAAAGAGCTCACACACCTCAACAAACAAAAAACAAACAACCCAATTAAAAAATGGGCAGAGGAACTGAACAGACAGTTCTCTAAAAAAGAAATACAGATGGCCAAGAGACACATGAAAAGATGCTCCACATCGCTAATTATCAGAGAAATGCAAATTAAAACTACAATGAAGTATCACCTCACACCAGTAAGGATAGCTGCCATCCAAAAGACAAACAACAACAAATGTTGGCGAGGCTGTGGAGAAAGGGGAACCCTCCTACACTGCTGGTGGGAATGTAAATTAGTTCAACCATTGTGGGAAGCAGTATGGAGGTTCATCAAAATGCTCAAAACAGACCTACCATTTGACCCAGGAATTCCACTCCTAGGAATTTACCCTAAGAACGCAGCAATCAAGTTTGAGAAAGACAGATGCACCCCTATGTTTATCGCAGCACTATTTACAATAGCCAAGAATTGGAAGCAACCTAAATGTCCATCGGTAGATGAATGGATAAAGAAGATGTGGTACATATACACAATGGAATACTACTCAGCCATAAGAAGTGGAAAAATCCAACCATTTGAAGCAACATGGATGGAGCTGGAGAGTATTATGCTCAGTGAAATAAGCCAAGCGGAGAAAGAGAAATACCAAATGATTTCACTCATCTGAGGAGTATAGGAACAAAGGAAAAACTGAAGGAACAAAACAGCAGCGGAATTACAGAACCCAAAAATGGACTAACAGGTACCAAAGGGAAAGGAACTGGGGAGGATGGGTGGGCAGGGAGGGATGGGGGGGGAAGAAGAAGGGGGGTATTAAGATTAGCATGCATGGGGGGAGGGAGAAAGGAGAGGGTGGGCTGCACAACACAGAGAGGACAAGTAGTGACTCTACAACATTTTGCTAAGCTGATGGACAGTAACCGTAATGTGGTTGTTAGGGGGGACCTGATATAGGGGAGAGCATAGTAAACATAGTATTCTTCATGTAAGTGTAGATTAAAAATTAAAAAAAAAAAAAAGAAAGAAAGAAAGAAAAGGGGGATTACTCCTTGACAGGATAAAACTATTGGTAAATCAAAGATCAACACATGCTTTAAATATCCTTAATGTTGATCACTTAAAGGGTGTCAGATGATCAGCTATGGAGGTACTCTTCTGATAATATTCCTTTCTCTTAATTAAAAAAAAAAAAAAAAAAGCAGTTACTGTGTGCTGACCTCCAATGAGTTCTGCACAGTGGTATAGAGGGCATGTCAAAGTGTGGGCAAAGGGTCTGTTTGTTTCTATGCAGAAGATCAAGGCCTAGCTTGGATACCCAGAAAATGAACTAAGATACGATATGAGGAGGAGCTTCCGGCATCAGCACTCTCTGGAGGACTTGTGCTGGGGGATGATCATCAAAAAGCCTCCACAGGTATCCGGACGATGCTGTGGTTGTGGCTGCATCCAGCCCACCATCTCCTGGACTTGCCATAAGAAGGAGGAGGGAGATGTCTAGGCTGGCATGTGCATACAGTGAGACAACGAATTTGACCGGATCGGTACTGTTGGAACTCAACCAGGAGTTGGGAGGGGTGCAAATTGTAGCACTCCAAAATCTCATGACTATAGACTATCTATGGTTAAAAGAACATATGGGATGTGAACAGATCCCAGAAATGGGCTGCTTTAATTTGTCTGATGGTTGAAGTACAGTTGGACAATATCCATCATAACATAGATAAATTTTCACAAATGCCTAGGGTGCCTAAATGGTTTTCTTGGCTTCACTGGAGATGGATGGTAATTATAGATTTGCTTTGTTTATGTCACCGTATTCCTATTATGTTAATGTGTGTGCAAATTAGTTAGTAGTTTAAAACCTATACATACTTAAGGTACTCTACAAGAAGATATGTCAAAGAAATAATCAATCCTCCCATGTTTCCTTCATATGCTACATCTATAGCTTTTCTTCTTCCTTCCTAATTACAACCCTTAAATAGAATTCGTGCCTCATATCGAATTTACCGAGTATCATAATTCCTCCAGGTGGTAAAGATACCTCGAGACAAGTGCTGGGCATAGAAGCCACAGGGCATAAATCTGCAAAGAAGTAAAAAGCTAACCTTTGCAAACAATATGGCTTCTCTCTCACTTACCAACTTTACATTTCCCTGTATGGCCCCGGAAGATGACTGGTTAGCCAGAGACGGTAAGATTCCTCAAGGGAGGAACAACCTAAGACAGGCACAGTCGCAGGGGGGCCATCAGGTGAGAATTTGGGGATCAACAGAGGTGAGGCTCAGAACCTCACCCCCCCTGCTTTGAGAGAAATCTTCTGCATCCGTGGATGTCTTGCTGCCCTTGTCTAGCCTGGATTAATACTTAGTCCATAGGCACACACCTGATCATCTGATCATCTACATTTGCCCTCTTACAGCACTAAACTATGTTTTCTACCTTTATCTTGCATCTACCAACCACTTCAGCATTTTATTAAAAATAAAAATAATAATAATAATAGGAGAAATGTGGGATCCACATATAAATCAAGTACAAAAATCAAACGAATATTCATATTTGACCTGATTGTTTATAGGTCATAATGCATGATCAAAACCGAAAGTTTCTGTGATGAATGCCCTTGTACTGTTTACCATGTAAGAATTTATTCACTATGTAAGAATTCGTTCACCATGTAACAACTTGTTCATTATGCTTCAGAAGATTGGAGACTGACGAGAATTAGGCTTGAGATGGATTGATTGTACATTGAGCATTGACCCCCCTATACTGAATTTTATTGTTGTTAACAACCATTTGATCAATAAACATGAGAGATGCCCTCTCAAAAAAAAATAAAATAAAATAAAAATAAAAATAAAAAAATAAAAAATGGGCAGAGGAACTGAACAGACAGTTCTCTAAAAAAGAAATACAGATGGCCAACAGACACATGAAAAGATGCTCCACATCGCTAATTATCAGAGAAATGCAAATTAAAACTACAATGAGGTATCACCTCACACCAGTAAGGATGGCTGCCATCCAAAAGACAAACAACAACAAATGTTGGCGAGGCTGTGGAGAAAGGGGAAACCTCGTACACTGCTGGTGGGAATGTAAATTAGTTCAGCCATTGTGGAAAGCAGTATGGAGGTTCATCAAAATGCTCAAAACAGACCTACCATTTGACCCAGGAATTCCACTCCTAGGAATTTACCCTAAGAACGCAGCAATCAAGTTTGAGAAAGACAGATGCACCCCTATGTTTATCGCAGCACTATTTACAATAGCCAAGAATTGGAAGCAACCTAAATGTCCATCGGTAGATGAATGGATAAAGAAGATGTGGTACATATACACAATGGAATACTACTCAGCCATAAGAAGAGGGAAAATCCTACCATTTGCAGCAACATGGATGGAGCTGGAGAGTATTATGCTCAGTGAAATAAGCCAAGCGGAGAAAGAGAAATACCAAATGATTTCACTCATGTGAGGAGTATAAGAACAAAGGAAAAACTGAAGGAACAAAACAGCAGCGGAATTACAGAACCCACAAATGGACTAACAGGTACCAAAGGGAAAGGGACTGGGGAGGATGGATGGGCAGGGAGGGATAAGGGGGGGGGAGAAGAAAGGGGGTATTAAGATTAGCATGCATGGTGGGGAGGAGAAAGGGGAGGGCTGTACAACACAGAGAGGACAAGTAGTGATTCTACAACATTTTGCTATGCTGATGGACAGTGACTGTAATGTGGTTTATAGGGGGGACCTGGTATAGGGGAGAGCCTAGTAAACATAGTATTCTTCAGGTAAGTGTAGATTAAAGATTAAAAAAAAAAAAGAAAGAAAGAAAGATAAGGGGGATTACTCCTTGATAGGATAAAACTAACGGTAAATCAAAGATTAACGCATGCTTTAAATATCCTTAATTTTGATCACTTAAAGGATGTCAGATGATCGGCTATGGAGGTACACTTTTCTGATAATATTCCTTTCTCTTAATAAAAAAAAAAAAAAAAGCAGTTCCTGTGTGGTGACCTCCAAAGAGTTCTACACAATGGTATAAAGGGCATATCAAAGTGTGGGCAAAGGGTCTGTTTGTTTTTGTACAGAAGATCAAAGCCTATTTTGGCTACCCAGAAAATGAACTAAGATACGATATGAAGAGGAACTTCCAACATCAGCACTCTCTGGAAGACTCATACCAGAAGATGATCATCAAAAAACATCAACAAAGATCCAGGCGATGGTGCAGTTGTAGCTGCATCCATCCCACCGTTTCCTGGACTTGCCATTGGAATGAAGAAGGAGATATCTAAGCTGGCCTGTGCATACAGTAAAACAACAAATTTGACTGGATCTATACTGTTAGAACTCAACCAGGAATTAGGAGAAGTGCAAGTTGTAGCACTCCAAAATCTTACGACCACAGACTATTTATGGTAAAAAGAATATATGGGATGTGAACAGTTCCCAGAAATGGGTTGCTTTAATTTGTCTGATTTCTCTCAGACTGTTCAAGTACAGTTGGACAATATCCATCATATCATAGACTAATTTTCACAAATGCCTAGGGTGCCTAAATGGTTTTCTTGGCTTCACTGGAGATTGCTGGTAATTATAGATCTGCTTTGTTTATGTAACTGTATTCCTATTATGTTAATGTGTGTGCGCAATTTAGTTAGTAGTTTAAAACCTATACATGCTTAAGTTACTCTACAAGAAGATATGTCAAAGAAATAATCAATCCTCCCATGTTTTCTTCCATCTGCTACCTCTATAGCATTTCTTCTTCCTTCCTAATTACAACCCTTAAATAGAATTCGTGCCTCATATCCAATTTACCGAGTATCATAATTCCTCCAAGTGGTAAAGATACCTCAAGACAAATGCTGGGCATAGAAGCCACAGGGCATAAATCTGCAAAGAAGTAAAAAGCTAACCTTTTCAAACAATATGGCTTCTCTCTCACTTACCAACTTTACATTCTCCCTGTATGGCCCCAGAAGATGACTGCTTAGCCAGAGACGGGTAAGATTCCTCAAGGGAGGAACAACCTAAGACAGGCACAGTCGCAGGGGGGCCATCAGGTGAGAAATTGGGGATCAACAGTGGTGAAGTTTAGAACCTCACCCCCCCATGTTTTGAGAGAAATCTGCATCCGTGGATATTTTATTGCCCTTGTCTAGCTCGGATTAACACATAGTCTACAGGCACACACCTGATCATCTACAATTGCTCTCTTACAACACTAAACTATGTTTTCTACCTTTATCTTGCATCTACCTACCACTTCAGCATTTTATTAAAAATAATAATAATAATAATAATAAAGGGAGAAATGTGGGATCCACATATAAATCAAGTATAAAAATCAAACGAATATTCATATTTGACCTGATTATTTATAGTTCATAATGCGTGATCAAAACTGAAAGTTTCTGTGATGATTGCCCTTGTACTGTTCACCATGTAAGAACTTATTCACTATGTAAGAATTCATTCACCATGTAAGAACTTGTTCATTATGCTTCAGAAGATTGGAGACTGACGAGAATTAGGCTTGAGGTGGATTAATGATTGTGCATTGAGCATTGACTCCCGTATACAGAATTTTATAGTTGTTAACAACCATTTGATCAATAAATATGAGAGATGACCTCTCAAAAAAAACAAAAAAATTTCTCCTTCTACCCAGGCAGCACTTCCCAGTGCCTGGTGCCTCTGCCCTTCCATAAAAGGTTCTGGATATAAGATTAAAGCATAAAAAAAAACAAAAAAAAAACAAAAAAAAGTTATGGAATGTTTATATAGGCTTTAAATAGTAACATCCTGCAAATATTGCCATCTTATTTTACTAATCACCTCTGAAGTTCTATTATACTTTGTAATACATAAATTTATTTTAATTAAATTGGTTAAAATTATTTGGCTTCTGACTTCTCTATAGAAAGCTTTATGTCATGCAGAAATTTTCACTCTAAAAGTATTTATCATGGAACCTTACCTGTATTAAGATTTAGATAAGTCAAATAGCAAACTTTATTAGAAAGAAGGTACTTTGTACTTAATTGCTTCCCTTTAAAATTCATATGGTTAAGCTCGAACTCCCAGTACCTCAAAATGTGACTACAAAGTAAGTCACCAAGAAGAATTAAGTTAAAATGGGGCCATCGGGATGGGCCCAAATCCAGTAAAACTAGTATCCTTAGAAGATGAGATCAGGACACAGAAGACCCAAGACAGAGGGATGACCATGTGAGGACACAGAGAGAGAGCAGCCATCTAAAAGCCAAGGAGGGAGGCCTCAGAAGAAACCAAACCTGCCTACTCTTTATCTTAAACTTCTAGCTTCCAGAATTGTGAGAAAATAAATTTGTTGTTTAAGCCACTCAGTCTGTTGTACTCTGTTATGGTAGCCCTTGCAAATACAGAAAGCTATCCAACTTAGTTAAAAATCTCAATTAAAAGTAGTTTTCTGAAGAAATATAGCTTCATTCCATCTAAAACTTATAATGGTGGGAACAACAAATTAACAAAAGTGTCCCCAAAATGTTTTAAATTCATAGACGTTTTAAAATCCTGTGATAGGACACAGGTCCCAGTAAACAAATTTAGGGCAGTGTCCATACAATTTTAATACAAGATACACTGTTACATAGTTTTCACAAATGAAAAATTTTCCTTTTAAAATTATTAAATACTTACTAAATAAATAATTTATAACCTAATAAAATAAGTACTTACTTCCTTCCTCGAAATAATGGAGAAGTTGAGGTCTGTGTTTGACTGACATTTCCATATGTCAACTGCTGTAATGACACAGCTCTAGACAAGCTACCAAAAACAAAATAGTAGTAATAAACATTTTTTCTTTTAAAAACAAAAGAATAATTTCAGAAAAATATTTTACTTATCAAAATAAGGCAATGAATATTTTCTCTAACTTGAAATGTTCCTTATAAAAAAATCTGTCAAGCAGATAACAAAATTTAGAAATGATATGAACCAAAATATCACCATACTTACTCTGCATTCTGAAAGTTGAACTGTGCATCTACAAGCTGCTGCTGGTGTGAATAAAAAATTGGTGACAAGGAGAAGTCATTAGATTGTTGATGGTTTGGAGTGTAAGGTGGGCGACCCAAAATTGAGTTTGGGAACATGTATTCTTCTACCTAGAATAGTTTTAAAGACAAATTATTAGTCGCAAGATTTGAACATTTTAGTATCTGCTCTTGTAAGCAATTAGTTATGAAATGTGTTTTCAAAGTTACTTTTAAAAATTTAAACATCTCTTAAGACACACTACAGGTGACCAAAAAACTTACTAATAATGAATTTTAAATCTAGGTTAAGCATATTATTATTCAAATGATACTAAAATATATGCAAGTTTCTAATTCCTGATAATTTTACCCTAATATCAACAAATCTTTTACAAATCAAGTTATCACCACATACTCTAATAATTAAAAACAAACCACCCAAGGGAGACATTTAATAAAATCTTACAGAGTTTTACATTTATTCCCAATTTAATCTATTCAAAGGTATAAGCCATCATATGATAACATGATTCCTAGGATTTAGATCTGATCAAATAAGGGAAGGAATTTGTATCACCTAATATCTGTTTATAAACTTCTAAGGTTCTTCTCAAAGTATAAATAACTTATATTAAGGACTTCTGACGAAAGAAGGTTTGTTCCATAGGAATGTATACAGGAGAAAACCCATGTACAGTAGTTCCCCCTCCATGCAAGGTTTCACTTTCCAAAGTCAACCTTGGCCTAGAATCAGATGATCCTCCTGACATACTGTGAGAGGGTCAACAGTAGCCTAATGCTACATCACAATGCCTATATCAATCACCTCATTTCAGCTTATCATGGAGGCATTTTATCATCTCACATCATCACAAGTACAGTAATATTTTGAGAAAGACCACATTCATATAACTTTTATTAAAATATATTGTTATAATTGTTCTACTTTATTATTGTTGTTGTCAATCTCTTACTGTGCCTAATTTATAAATTAAATGTTATCATAGGTATATATGCATAAGAAATAAACAGTATATGTAGGGTTTTGAGGTATCCACTGGAGGCCTTGGAATGTATCTCCTGTGGATAAGGGGGCACTACTATACAAAGCTATGAGAACCATTCACTGACTCTGGCAGGAAACTACATATTTATTTATATTCGTTCGGGTGACTGATCCTAAAAGGCTATAAACTTACAAATAGCAGGGTAAGGTAACAAAATTAAAATAGGTATTAAGTAAAGTCTACACAGTGAAAACAGGATTTCCAGACTACCTTCCCAACAGGCAATTAGAAAACTCATCTATGGAATAACTAAGAGAGAAATCATATAACATAGTCATAGTTTTCCACCAAGAAAAAGTTAAGCTTGCTACCAACCCACAATGAAGTCTCCGAATGACCCCTCCCACCAACACACACACAGAGCTTCCAGTTTGATTTCTAGTACCTCTCACTTAAACAGGACATCCACGGATTACCAGGAGAAAACAAAGACCTAGGAATAAACAGAAATAATCCCAAGAACAAACAAAAACCATATCAAAATGTCCATAATTAATCAAGAAGTTGCATAAATAAAATAATATGGTGTTTAAAAAAACAGAAAGGGCTCTTGGAAATTATAAAATTGAAAGCAGAAATATCCAGCAGAAAATTAAAAGACAATATTGAGGAAATCTCTTAGAACAAAAAGGAAAGACTGGTCACAGCAGGGGGAAGCAGAGAAAATAGAATGAAACTATGTGGTCCAACATCCAATATAAAGGAAGTTCCAGAAAGAACAGGGAAAATACAGAGAAGGAAATTAACAAACCAATAAAACAAGAAAATGTCTAAAACTGAAAAATACCAATCCTTAGATTTATAGGAACCAATGGGTACAAAGCAGAACTTAAAAATTTTTTTAATTAAAAAAATAGGTCATGTTATAGTGATATTTCAGAATATAAGAAAAAAGAGGCTCATAAAATATTACAGAGGAGGAAAATGTTATAAACTAAGGGCTGGTAATCAAAATTAATTTGAATTTCTCTTAACAGTGGAAACCACAAGACAATGAAGTCAAATGCCTTTTAGGTCTCTGAAGGAGATGCTCTCAAGCTATATATAATTCTGTACCCAGCTATTATCAATGTAAGGGTGACTAAAAACCTTTTTAGATGTTTATCAAAAGTGAAAAAGAATATCTGGGATCTAGGAAAAGGAAGAACTGATACAGGTCAGAGACAAAGTAAATTCCCCAGGATGATGGTGAACGGAAGCTTAACAGCTTAAATTAGAGCAGGAGTATAGAGGGCTTCAAAGAGATATCCGAGGGAAAAAACTAAAAATTAAGTGTTAGATTACCTGACGTATTTGACCACATACAGTAGTTTGCTAACAGAGCAGAAATATAGGAATAGAAAAGCAACAAGTTAAAAATGAAAGAGATTACTGAATTACAGAAAAAACACACTCAAAAGATCATATAAAAAAGGAAATAAAATCAGGTACCTGCTTGGTTCTCACACTGAAAATACTGGTTTAAACAAATTATAATATATTTATTATACCTCATTTACCATATATTGTATTTCTTTGATAATTACATATATTCTTATACTACATGTCACATACATTTACATGTTTATATACATCACAATTTATTATGAAAGGCACTAAAAGCACAAGGGTGCTAAAATCTCATTTTCAGTACATTATCAATCCAAATGAGCTATAAAAGTTAGGTTTTTGTTGTTTTCTTTTATCACAAGAGGAAAATAACACTTAAGCAGGTAAACGAAATGGCATTTGCCTCCGGGGGTTGAAACCAGGTGGTTAGAAAAACTGGAGCACTAGACAACAGAGAAAAAAAGAGAAAGATCTGGGAAGAAACAAATCAATTGTATGTACTCTCTTCCTTGTTTTTTTCAATTCTATACAATTAAAATTCCCTAGGCTGGCCACAGATAATACTGACCAGTCCAGGGTTCATAACAGATTGTGGACAAGGGTCTAGAGCCATGAAGACCTCACACCAAATGCCTAATTCTCCAATTTGGATCAGAAACAAGGTGTTACCTCCAGAACACACAAGAGTTTGTCAGCTTTCTTCAGCAGGCCTTTATCTCTTGTTTGAGATTTTTTAAAAAATCAATCCTATCATATCTGCTGAACTGTACTCCCTGATTTTCACTGCTCAGAGGAAAGGAAAATACCTTGAGCCAGAAGGATTCCAGACACTCCTTTATGAAAAGTATACGCCAAATTCAAGACTAGTAACTAAAGCCTCGCTCTACCCTTTGCTGGGTTCACACTCTTTCTTGGCCTTCTTTGCTCTGTTTCCCTGACCCAGATCCCCATAAAACAAAATTCCTTTTCCATAGGACCCATGAGAAAATGACATTAAATACAATTTATTACAGAGAATTTTGCTTGATATTTCATATTGTTGGAATACAGATACTACAAATCTAATCAAAGGAAGGAACTGAATTCAGAAAAACTAGAACTATAATGTTCTAATTTCAGATTTATTTGGATCTGTTCAGTTAAAATTCTAGACATTTTACTTATACCTACAAATAATATACTTGTGTTTTTCTTTTAGACCCAAGTAAAGTCATATACACACTCTTTCAGACTCGAAGACACAAAATGAGATAGCCCATATCTCACCTTATTTCTATCCCATCACATCGCCATACTCAAGCTAAGAATAAGTCAAAAGATGTTTTGTGGCCCGTAAGTACTCTATAAAGCTAATGACCAAATTATCCAGGCTTAAAAGCTTAGAATGATTCTAAAGCCAAAAGTTTACTTTAAGGCAGATATCTAGGTCTGCCTATTCCAAATTTCCAGATAAGTACCAAAGCTTTTGGAGTCCCTCCACAAAATATCTGTCAGGCTCTCCTCAATATGAATCTTGGTCCTCAAATCTGGCTCAACCGGGCTAACCCTCAAAGTAGGGAGGGTCATTCCTGAAGAATTTAACCAATGGCATTCAATGCTTCACAACATAGGTATTCTGCATGACCCTCTAGAGACAAACAAGGAAGAAAACCAAAGCCCATGAATTTCAACATTTTTTCTATTACATTTCAACACTGGTTTTGATGAAGATAAAAATGACACAAAAATAATAACCTATCATAAATAAGGGATCAATTTTTTTAAACAGAATATAAAGTTTCAGAGTATAAAATACAGCAAAACTATGGCCATAGAAGAATTAAGGGGACCTCCACAAAATTTTTTTCTTTTTCTTTACATTCTGAATGAAAGGCTTCTTCATTAAGTAGAGAATGATCTATATGAACCACTATCCACATTAACTTGTGGTGCCAGGTATAAGAAATTTTATGATCAATAAAATCCAGATATTAGTCATGCCCTATTTTTCTTAGCTTGAAAGTTACCAGTTTCTCAATAGGTACTTGACTATAAGAAGATTTATCTAGTTAAATTTTGAACTGTTTTAAAACTGTTGCATTAGTTCCTGCATTAAGGAAAGAATCTTAAGGACTGTTTCTTGACTAAGATTGGCCCAACTGGAAACTATATAGGTTTATTTGTAAATAATCCTACATGAGATAAGGCTGTAATACAGTAGATTCAAAGTAATCCCTAGTGATAAAGTATTTGGTCCTGTAACTTAGCACCTGGAATTTCGTAGAATCAACCCAGCATAAAAAACAGAACTGTAGTGGCTAAATCAAGCTACCTATTCACTTTATTCCAACACCTTTGATCGCCTAAACTCACTTATTTTCTCCACAATATAAATAGTCCAATTCCTAAATCCTGCTCACCCACTTCCAAAATCACCTGCAGGTTTTGCAAAGGATGTTTACTTTAATGAAGAATTAGATTCCATCAAAGTGCTAAAAAGTAATCCTGTCAGATGGTTTGAAATAACCATTTCTAAATGACTGATAAATGAACCGTTTCACATGGAGACTGTTACACAACATTTCCAGATCAAATTTGGGGCTATCGTGCCAACAAAGTAATGTTACTACTGTTGGCTGTTAATCAGTACATATTAAGAGCCTTTTGGCTGTTAATCAGTACATGTCAAAAACCTTGTGCTAATAAACCATACAATATGATGGTATTTACAAAAATAGTATGCTACCTGCAATATAAATACACAGGTTTAGTATTAAATTACGATCTCTTTTCTCTACAAAATCATTTATCATGAATCTGTTAACAAGTTGGCGATTTAGCCTGAGTTTTATTAAAGTTTCTTTTTTGTTCACCCTATGGCATAGACAATCTAAACAACTGCTATTCTAAACAAAGAGCTGAAAGAAAAACAAGGCAGGATACTGGGATAATCCAGAAATTGTGAGAGACATAAACCCCGTTGTTTTCTGGCCTAGAAAAAGAAATGAAAAGCCTATCTACAAAGGCTTAAGTAAACGGTAAAAGAAGAGTATACAACAATCTGGCAGGGTCCTAACCTGTGCACTTCCCTGTAAAGTGAGGAACTAAGGCAATGTCAATCCCTGTAAAGTGAGGAACTAAGGCAATGTCAATCCCATTTAATTGAAAGCCTAAATGTTAAAATTATTAATTCACATATTTACCTTAGTTCTTCACCACCCTTTGAAACACCATGCAAGAGTCCCAAGATTCCTCTTTCGATCCTAGACTGAGATGAGGGCAGGCGCAAGGAAGAGAAATGAGTTAAAAAAGTAATTGGTCCTAAGATTCTTCAGAAAGTACAGCGGCCTGGGGTCCACCCACAAGCCTGGGATATCTAATATGCACTGTCGGAACCTCCCACGCAAGACAAAACCGTACAGTTTCAGAAAAACTTGCCCGCGCACCGCCCCCTATCTGGGCTGCAAGGTTGCGTCCCTCTTGGAAATCCCCTAACTCACAGCTGTCTTCGGCTAAGAGTTAAGCCGGGCCCACCAGCACTGCCCGCCCAGGAGCTCCGAGGCGGGAGCGGCGACCGCCCGGGGCGCTCGGTTGTAGTTCCGCGGGAGCCAAAGAAGATAGTGGCCCGCGGAATGGCCAGGCCTGGCTCCGGACTCAAAGAGAGATTTAAGCTCCGGGCTTGGCTGCCGGGAAGAAGCGACACACAGAAAAAGGCAAGGCCAGCAGGGCTATGGTAAGTTGGGGGATGTGGCAAGAAGCGGAAGACCAAAAAGTCGCCGAAAGAGCAGCGTAGAGAGCCCGGTCAGTAACACCCGGAAGACCTACCTGACCCCGGATAGGAACACTAAGCAGGAGCGAGAGGTCACACTTCCGGCAGCCGCCTCCCCCACTCCTGAGAGCGCTTTGCTCGAGTGCGCAAGCGCACGACCGCCGAAGTCCGACTTAGCGGCAGGACTTTCAGCCGCTGGGAGCGCGCGTAGGGAAAAGGCTAGGACATCTCTGCAGGGGTTTGGCTTTGGAGGGCTACCGTAGGCCTCCTGCCACGCTCACGGACAGCAGGTCTTGTTCTGATAAAAATGCCTCAGCCAAGTGACTCCTCCCCAGAGCTTTTCCTGACTCACGTGCCCCTCATTCTTTTGCACGCATCAGTATTAAGCTTTGCTATTTTTCCTTCCAGTGATGAGAGCTGCTCGGGGATGAAAATGGCTTTATTTCTAAAGCCTTGACTCAACATACCCTAATTCAACAAATATCTGATGTTCTTATGGAGTGAGCTATAATCGTAAAAATATCTGAGTTGTTGACTTGATTGATGAAAATCTGTTAACAGTATCACTTTATTGTCCTTTTAATATCTTCAGTCTCTCCCCCTCATTCCTGAATTGGTAATTTGTGTCATCCTTTTCCCTGATTAATCTTACTGAAAGGAAAGGAGCGACACAAAGCAGCAATTCACCGGAGAATTCCGCTTTATTAGGGAAAGGTGCTGGGTTATATAGGAAGGGGCATGAGCTGACTGAGGTGTCACGTCTACAGGGCTGGTGCCTATTGGCTAGGTGCTGGGATTGGGGGGGGTGAGGGGTGAGTTCGCCATCTTATGGGTGGGGGCCCTTCATTCCCCCCTTTCTTCTCTATGGGGTTGTGGACGTTGCTTTCTCTCTGGCTGCTTCCTGCTGAACAGGGGCGGAGAAGGGAGTGAGGGCTTGAGGATTGGGAGGAAAGGGTTGATAGGACTCCCCACAGTAAGGACGAGTAGATGTGGATTTCTTCAGGCTGGAAATCAACGAAGGTTCCCTGTAACCATAGGTGGAGGACTTGTTGCTTCCAATGGTGCCAAGAGGATATGGGTGCCAGAAGCCAGGCGTCTGTGGCCAGTGTTTCCAGGAACTGTTTCCAGCGGGGAGAGGGGTCCATCTCAGCGTGTGGTGAGGAGGTTACGTGAGGGTGAGGGATCTTCTGTGGCTAAAAGCTCGTAGTTCCTGAGTAAAAGCTGGTTGAAAGTTTGATTAGAGATTTTTCCGACTTGGGATTTGATGAACTTTATTATACAAGTAAGAAGAGACAGGCGAGAAGAATGATTATTATGGGGCCTGCAATGGGCCACAGCCAGGTGAGGAAGGGGTTTGTTAGTATTGAAGAGAATGGGTTGGAATTGGAAGCAGAGTGGAGACTGGAGGCAAGGTCGGTGAGTTTGGTAATGTCAGTTTCTACAATGCCGGATTCGTTAATGTAATAGCAGCACTCTTCTCGAAGGAAGATGCAGGTGCCGCCCTTTTTGGCTGTAAGCAGATCTAAGGCCCGCCGGTTTTGAAGGGTGACTTTAGCTAGCGAAGTGACCTGTCTTTGGAGAGAGGCCAGGGAATCGGCAGTGGATGTCAGGGCTCCCTCAAGTTTGGCATCGAGATCTCTAATTGCCCATCGAGAGTGACCCAAGGCTCCTCCCGAAAACCCTGCCCCAATGGCTGAGGTGGTCAAAGAGATACCGACCATGATGGGAAGGAAAGCAGCCCTTTTTGTGCGTGAGGGCAAGGGAGGTTGGAGCTCAAGAAATTCTGCCATGCTGTAAAGTGTAAACTGTGGGATTAGGGTGACGAGAATGCAGGGTGTATTGGAGTTGGGAGGCAGTGAGTTGAAAAGACTGCCATTACACTAAAAGAAGTGTCCCGGTTGCGTAAAAGTCTTAGAGCTGGAGGTAGGGGTGTAAATAGAGAGGCAGTGAAGTGCACTGGAGAGGGGTGGAGTTGGGCCTACACAGTGGTGGATGGTGAGATTATCTGCATATTCTGGTTCCCAGGGGGCAGAGGGGTTGTCCTTCTGCATGGAAGGAGTGGTTGGAAATATTAAGCGGCACGGCGGCCAGCAGTGGGTGCTGTAGTGATGCGCACAAGAAACAATTGGCGGTGTTGAGGGTGTGGTTGAGAAAGACGGTGGTGTCTTGAATGAGCTGTAACCAAGAGTAGGAGGAATAAGAAGATGAAGAGGCGCCGTCAGGAGTTTGGATAATGACTTTTTCGGAATGTCCAATATCTGATGCAACTTGAGATATCTGGGAGTGAGAGGAAACATACTCTCGAGAGATATGATGGGAGGGGTACTGTGGGGGGTCAACGACCCCCCATAGTAAACTGAGGCTGTGGCTCCGGCAGCCCATCGAGAGTCCCAGGGATCTGGGATTGATAAAGAGAATGAGCCGTTGGGATATTTCATGAAACGGTTGGAGGAGTAATACTGTGGGTACCGGGAGTTACCCATGTAGTGAATGGCGCAAGACCAGTAGGGACATCCCCCGTAGGTGTCTTGCCATCACCTGCAATAGGCTTGTTTTTGGTCATAGAGGAAGCAGAGGTAGGGAGAATAAAGATAGCTGCTATTGAACACTTCAGTGGAGGGAGGGAAGTGGAGATATAAAGGCTCAGAGCAGCCTTTCAGAGGGCAGTCTGATGTGGCAATGAGGGCAGTAACTTTTGTTTGATGCTGTGTGTAAGTTTGTCTGACTTTGAATCGCTATACAAAGGAGGCTGGGGTAGCAGGGAAGACAATAGGAATGAGGAAAAAAAGCGAGACAGCAGTAAAGGAGGAAAAAGTCATGATTCGGGTATGGATGGCAAAGGGGGTGAACGGGATTTTGGAGGAAAGAGGACAGTAAGATCAGGAGTCTGGAGGGAGGGAGAGTCTGTAAACTTTTGTAGGTTAAGAGATCTTTTAGGTGATGTGGGGACAGAATGGTAAGGGGTGCCCTGAATGTCAATTTATGAGCTTCCTTCTGCAAGAGCTGTCCAGTGGCTAATGCCCATAGGCAGGGGGCCCATCCCCGAACTGTGGGGCCTAATTGCTTGGAGAGATAAGCTACTGGGGCAAAGGATGGGCCATAATATTGGCCTAGGACTCCTAGAGCTTGACTGGACCTCTCATGAATGTATAATGAGAAGGGCTTCGACAAATCAGGAAGATGGAGAGCTGGGGCTTCCACAAGGGCTTGACGGAGCTTAATGAAGGAGTGTCGGGGTGAGGAGGATAATGGTTCTTCAGGGGGGCCCTTGTTGAGGTCGTATAGGGGTCTTGCCAACAGGGAGAAGTTAGGGATCTACGCTCTAAAATACCCAGCCAGGCCTAGAAAGGAAAGGATTTCTGTCTTGGTTTTGGAAACGGGCAGGTCAAGAGGAGCTGTTTTCTATCTAAGGTAATGGACTTTCTTTGTTGAGATAGAAGGAATCCGAGGTAAGTGACAGAAGGGGAAGAGATTTGAGCTTTGACGTGGGATACCCGGTAACCTCTGGAAGCTAGAAGGTTAAGTAGGGAGGCAGTGTCAAGTTGAGACTGTTCCCACGAGGGACTGCAGAGTAGAAGATCGTCCACATATTGTAATAAGGTGGACTTGGAGTGATCATGATGAAACTGTTTGAGGTCCTGAGCTAGGACCTGTCCAAAAATATGGGGACTATCTCGGAAGCCTTGTAGCAAAACTGTCCAAGTGAGTTGTTCAGAATGTCTTGTGTATGGGTCCGTCCAGGTGAAGGGGAAAAAATCTTGGGAGGAGGGATCCAGAGGGATAGAAAAAATGCATCCTTGAGATCTAGGACTGAGAAGTGGGAAGCCGAGGCAGGGATCTGCGATAAAGGGGTGTATGGATTTGGAACTAAGGGATGGATAGGGACAACGGCCATGTTGATGAGGCGAAGGTCTTGGACAAGGCGGAAAGATCTGTTGGTTTTTTTAACAGCTAATATGGGGGTATTAAACGGGGAGTGAGTGGGTCTGAGGTAATTTTTGTTTAAGAGATCTTGAATGATGGGTTGGAGGCCTATGAAGGCTGAAGTGGTTAGGGGGTATTGGGCCTGACAGATATACTGAGAGGGGTCATGTAATTTGATAGAGGCAGGAGGACATAGAGCCATGGAGGGGCTTGTAATGTCCCAAACTTTGGGATTTACAGGGTGTATGAGGGCGGAACCGGAGCTTTCATTGGGTAGAGGGGGGTCGTCAGCTATGAGGGCCATCAGAAAGGGAGTACTGGGGGCTGTGGGAGTGGATATAGTTATGGAAACATGGAGGAGAGAAAGGATGTCCTGTCCTAGTAAAGGGATGGGACACTGGGGCATAACCAGGAAGGAGTGGGAGAAAGGTATGGGATTGTCTTGGATTGTGCATAAAAGGGGGGGTTTAATGGGAAAATCTGTTTACCTCCTACCCCGACTATAGGAGTAATGGCTGGTGTGGTAGGGCCCCGGTATTCTCACAAGACTGAGAAGGTGACTCCTGTATCTAGGAGGAAGGAGATGGGGCAACCGTCTACTGTTAAAGTAACCCTGGGCTCCTGTTTGGTGATGGAAATGGTCGGGCGAGAAGCCCCCGGGCCCCGTCAATCTTCTTCTGTCAGCCCCACTACGGCGGGCTTAGGATGGGAGTTGTTCTTCCAGCCTCCCCTTCGGGTGGCTGGGCAATCAGACCCCCCAGTGGCCTTTTTTGTGGCGTCTGGGGCATGGGGTGGTAGGAGATCTGGGGGAGGGGCATGCCCTTGACCAATGTCGTTCTTGTCCGCACTTGAAACAAGCTCCTGGGGGGGCTTGTTTGTAGAAGGGCGCCCAGGATGTGGTTTTATCAGCTGGGCCAACATTTGGAAATTGGCCTGATCAGCCTTTTATTTACAGCGTTCTTTCTCCTCCTCCCAGTTATGGAGGGCATGTCTTCCGTCAGGTGTTTCTGGGTCCAGGCTGGTATACCGTAATAGGGCTTGAGTGAGTCTGTCTAAGAACTCGGAGGGACTTTCCTCCATCTTTTGAATTATGTCTTGGAGCTTTTGAAAATCAACTACTTTACGAGCTGCCTTTTCAGACCTGCTATTAGGCAGGAGGCGAAAATATCTCAAGAGTGGAGATGCACGGCAGTGTTATAATCCCAGCATGGGTCTTGTTCGGGGACAGCGGTGGGGCCAAGGGGGTAGGTGGGGTCAGTCCTGTGGGTTTCAGTAGTGTGCATTTGGGCAAAGTCCCAAACTCATCTATGCTCTTCAGGAAGGAGGGTATTGGCCAGGAGCATGAAAATGTCATGATGTGTGAGGCTATATGACTGGAGGGTCAATTGAAACTCCCTGATATCGTGGGATCAGTGGAAAAGGAACGTACGCATTTCTCAAGTTGGGCTAAATCTCTTAAGGAGAAAGGGACGTGAACGCGCATGATGCCATCGGATTTTGCTACCTCCCGGAGGGGGGCAATAATTTTGGGAGGCCCTCGGGACCGAGTCTGAGGGGGAGTGAAGGGTTCTGGCTCAGTCTGTGGGGGAGAAACAGGTGATGAAAGCAAAGACAGAGGAGGCCCCTGGGACCTAGTTAAAGGGGGTCTGAAAGGCTCAGGCTCAATCTGTGGGGGAGGGGCAGGTGAGGGGGATGAAGGTGGAGTAGGTGAGATGGGGGAGGAGATGGTGGGGGAGGAAGGGAGAAGGGCTGTTGTAGGAGAAGAAGGGGAAGGGAGTGAACTGGGAGGCTTCTGCGGGGGCGGAGGCGGCAGTGATGGCGGCGGTGGTGGAGGAAGGGGGAGGGTCTGTTGTAGGAGAGGAGGGGGAAGGGGGCGGGTGGGAGGCTTCTGCAGGAGAGACCGCTTGCAGGCTAGGAGAACTTGGGGGGAGGCGGGGGGGAGGAGGAGGAAGCAGTGGTGAGGGAGGCGGGAGGAGGAGGCGGAAAGCTTTGATATAGGGAATCTTCTTCCATTTTTTCAGGCGCTGACAGTAGTTAAAGAGATCATTAGTGATGTTAGGATCAAGAGTTCCCCCTGCGGGCCATTGGTTGTTATTGTCTAGGGGGTATGTCAGCCAATCTTGGGAGCAGTATTTACGGAGAAGTTTTGGTTTTATATCAGGTGTCAGGGAGAGGGTAGTTAGATGCTTGAGCAGTCATTCAAGAGGTGAACTTTCAGGGAGGGATGAGGAGGCTCCCATGGCTAAAGGACAGAGAAGGAGACAGACAGGGGAAGACGAACGGAGATCCTCGGACTGGAAGCAGACCACAAGGAGACAAAGGGCGTCCCCGATGATCCTTGGTGGTCTGTGGAAACTCGGATACGAGTCGGAATTTCTTAGGAAGTGTGGGTCGTCACCCAGACTTCTCTAGGAAGGCAGTTTGCCAGAGTCACGAGGTACCTAGTACGAGGAATTTTTGGTGGAAGGAATTTTTGGCAGAAGGAACGGAAGGAGGAGCGTTCTCATCCACAAAGGAGTCACCTCGTTTATGGCTGTTGGAGGAGGGGCCTGAGGGTTCACAGCAGCCGTGAAGGCCTGAGGCAGGGAGAGTTCCCTCCTCATCCCCGAGCGTCAGGGCCTTGCTGGATGATCACGATCAATGGCACTGCGATAGCTCGGGGAAGAGTGGCCCACTCCGGGGGAAAACTTACCCAAAGGCCAAAGAGGAGTGGTGAGTGTGATGAGCCAGTGCCGGAAAAAGATGAGGGCAAGCTGCTGCTGGTGTTGGGGTGGGGGGGGAGACGGGGCCAGTTGGGGTGTCCTGTCTCCTGGGTTTCGGCACCAATGAAAGGAAAGGAGTGACACACAGCAGCAATTCACCGGAGAATTCCGCTTTATTAGGGAGAGGTGCTGGATTATATAGGAAGGGGCATGAGCTGATTGAGGTATCATTCTACGGGGCTGGTGGCTATTGGCTAGGTGCTGGGATTAGGGGGGGCGAGGGGTAAGTTCACCATCTTATGGGTGGGGGCCCTTCACTTACTAACTTTCCTGATTCAAAATCTCAAAGCCAGCTTTTGCTTTCATGGATATTCTCTATTAATTTTGTTTTCTATTTAATTGATTTTTGCTGTTAGTTTTATTATTTCCTTTCTTCTGCTTTTTTTTAAGTTTCTAAAATTAATTTTATAGTTTCTTGACTGAGGTTGATTTGAGATGTTTCTTCTTTTGTAATATGAATATTTGGCGGGGTAAGTATCCCTCAAAGTACTGCTTTAGTTGTACTCCACAGTATTTTCATTTTCCTTCACTTCAAAATAGTTTCTAAGTTTCTTACAGATTTTTTTCCTTGACCCAGGGTTGTTTCTATGTTACGTAGCCTCCAAATATTGAGGACTTCTCCAGGTATTTTTTTGTGTTTGATTTCTAGTCTAGTTCAATTTAATCCCATCAATAGCATACTTAGAATAATTTGAATCATTTTAAATTTATTAAGACTTATTCTGTGGCCCACAGTGTAGTTTGAGCTGGTAAATATTCAGTGTGCACAATGTGTATTCTGCAGTTGTTGGGTGTAGAGAAAATGATATAAAAATAAGATAAGAATAAAAAATAATGCATCTTGACCAAATGGGGGCTTATCCCAGGAATGTTAGGGTGAATTAACATTAGAAAATCAAACAGTATAATTCACATTAACTGAGACCAAGAAAGTAAAACTGTATAATCGTTTGAATAGATACAGCAAGCGCATTGGACAAAATCTGATATCCATTCCTAACAGTATAAGGAAACTTCCTCAATTTCTTAGAAAGTATCTATAAAAAGCAACATACTTAATGGTAAAGAACTGAATGCTTTCATCCTAAGATCAGGAAGAAGACAAAGATTTTTGCACTCACCACTTCTTCAACGTTGTACTGGGCAGGTCGAGCCTGTACAGTAAGGCAAGAAAAAATATAAAAGGTATCCAAATTGAAAAGAAAGAAATAAAACTGGCTTTATTTGCAGTGACAGCCTCTCTGGTAAAAATCCTTTCAACCTGAAAACAAGCTACTAGAATTAATAAATGAGATCAGCAAGACTACAAGATACGTAAGTCAGTATACAAGAGTCAGTTGCATTTGTATTATACTAACAGTGAACAACCTGAAATTGAAATTTAAAATTGCATCAGAAATATGAAATACTTAGGGATAAGTTTGATGAAAGATATACAAGTTGTATACTGAAAAATGCAAAATATGCTGAAAAATTTAAGGCACAAATACATAGAAAGATGTACCATGTTTATGGGACAGAAGACTCAATATTGTAAAAATGTCAGTTCTTCAAATTGATCTACAAATGCAACATAATCCCAACCAAAACCCAAGCAAGCTTCCTTTAGCAATTAACAAAATGAGTCTAAAATTTGTATGGAAATGTAAAGGACTAGAACAACCAAAACAACTTTGAAAGAGAACAAAGTTGGAGAACTTATTCTGCATTACCTAATATCAATATTTATTATAAAGCTTCAATAGAATTGGTGTAAAGAAAGAGAAATAGGTCAATAAAACCGAAAAAGTTCTAAAAAAAAAAGTTCCTTATATTTATATGGTCAATTGGTCTTTAAAGGACAAAGGCAATTCAGTGCAGAAAAGAAAGACTTCACTAATAATGCTGGAACACCTTTAGCAGTGATGACTAAGAAAAGGAAAAAAAACATTTCTGTAAGAACAAATATCTGGGGAATCTAACCTTTTATGGATGTTGTAATGGTATGGATATGCACTGCTCAAATCTCGCGTTAGGGAGCATAGTCAACTAACAAACCCAGTGCTGCCTCTCCAGATCTACCACCACATTTGGAGCTGAGACTGCCTCTCTGAGCTGTGGCCATCCAGAAACTGGGCACAGCAGGGGTACTCATGCCAGCCCATTACTGCAGAACACAGGACTCCTCTAATGGGCAGTTCTGGCTTGGGAATTTTCCACTGGCCTAGCTGAAACTGTCTTAGAACAGTGCTGTAGTCTTTTTCTGCCCAGTTCTCCTTCCTTCTTCCTCTCCTTCAGTAGATGTCACACTTGCATTGGAGTCAGGCTTTCCCTGCCTGCTCTTGCCTCCTTCCCTTTGTTTGCACAGGGATCTCCTGTAATAAATCTCTTGTATACCTAATCCTATCTTGGCTCTCCAGTCTTGGAGGACCTGAACTAACATAGAAATTTTCCCTGAAAAAATGCCATTTAAGCTGAGACCTAAAGGAGCAGAAGTTAGATGAAAATCTGAGAGAAGAAAAAGAACAGTCCTGAGTTAGACAGGAGGTTGGCACAGTGCCTGGAATATGGTTAATGCCTGACTAAATGGAATGAAAGGTGCTTTATGTGTGGCATGTAATTATTCCACATAAACAATTTTATAAAAGGAATTCTATTGTTATCTTTATTTTACAAATGACAGACTAAAGGATCAGATCTGTAAAGTAACTTACCCAAGGTCAGGCAGTAGTTGAAAAGTACAACTAGGATGTCAACAGGTTGGTTTGTTTCCAAGAGAGTTATTTTTAACTGCTTAATCAGCAAGTTATACTGGCTCCCTTCAGAGGAATTGAAAATGGGCTTTGAAAAGAAAATTCTTGTACTATAATTTTTTAACAATTCATAATCCATCTAAAGGCCCCTGCCTCTTCTAAAAAGAGGACAGGGACATCCTGACTTACCATGGTGATGTTTATGAAAGTCATGAGGTAACTGAATAGTTACAATTAGTGGTGTCTATGCTGTAAGGAGGATTTTATAGTTAGAGAAACAGAAGATTGAAAGAAATTCTAGCAAGTTTCTATTCTTTAAGTAATGCCACATGGAAATGATGCACATATGTCTTTCTAATTAGGAAGGAGTGACTGAAACTAGACGTATAGGATAGAGTTTGATGATTATTATAGTATTAAAACTCCAAAAACTTATCAGCTTCTCACTATTCAATGTGATCTTTTGCATATCATGATACTATTTCAAAGTGCATTCTTCCATAAATTTAATGCAATTTGAAAACATATACTGGCTATTGAGTTGAACAGTGTTCTTGGAATTCAAAATATACTACCCCATAATTCTCTCTCTAATACATTTATTGTAAAACAATCTCAGCAAATGATTATAGAGTATTAGAAATAGAATGAAGTTCAGCAATTATCCCTGCTCCTCACTTTCATGTAAGGAAACAATGGATATATTAAACAATGGATGAACTAAATCATTTTAAGCATAGTAGCATGTACTTTCAACTTAGATATTACCTGTAAATAAGCAGCACAATTGAAAGTCTACATGAACACACTGTGAATATAGTTTTCTATTCAGTCACCAGGTAAGAGCCCTTAGAAATTTCAAGTTGAAATTACTGCCACAGGTTCTCATGCCTTCAGAAATTACTATAATAAAATATTTGCTCAGAGTGAGCACATTTGGTGGGGAAGGAGGTTAATGGAATTGTTTTCTATGAATATAAAAGTAATGAAGGCTTATTGAAGAAATTTTGGAAACTACAGAAATGTAAATAAAGGTAATAAAATTAAATTTAATAAAATTTAATAAAATAAAAATGAAATAAAATTTTTTTAAAAAGGTAATAAAAATTAAAATTCACAGGATATGGTATAACTTAAGTCTGTTAGCCTGAAAGTTGCCTTTTAAAAGGTTAATTTTATGAAGACAAAAGCAGAAATTAAAAAAAAAATACTGACCAATACTTCAATTTTTGTCATGGTGAGTGTTTAACAGGTATGATTCAATATGTCCCAGATTACAATCAGTCTCAACTTTTATTACTTTGGAAACTAAAAAGCTATACAAAGAAAGATAATATCTAAGAGATTCAAAGTAAAAGATAGATTCTGGTAACAGAAGAGTAATTTACTAGGCAATAAGGATCTAAAAAATCTTTCTTAGTGGTAGGTTCCAAATAACTGGATAGAATAACTGAATTAAATGAATCAATTAGACAAAAAAAACCTAATTTTTTTAATTGACCCTATAGTAGGTAGTTTTAGTGTAACATTTTATTTTTCTAAGATGCGTCCTGAAATTATGTGGATATTTGCAGTTATGTAAAGGTTAACAACTGCTAGAGAAATGTAGGAGAATATAATCAATATCACATACTCTTCTTTACAAACTTCATCAGTAAAAATTTGTTTCACATTTACTCTGCTTGATCTTGTCTCCTTCTGGGAAGGTTTTCACTCACTAATTTATTTATTCATTCTTTTAGTCAGTCATTTAGTCAATCAACAAATATTTATTGAGCACTCATTATTTGTCAGATTCTTTTCTAGACAAATAAATCCAACAGGAATATCTTTTTGGGAGGTGGAAAATAGTAATGAACACCTGAGTAGAAAAGACAGCTGATTAAAAAAGGAGCCCAAAGTTCAAAACAAATCATTAGGATGCAAACAAGATTAAACTTTCACAGGAGCTAGTGAAGTGTTAGCAAGGAGCAGAGTTTCATTCAAAAGAATCTTTCCTCAAAAGGAAAAGGAAAGAAAAGGGCTTGAATAAAACTGAACTTATTGTACAGAAATGTAATTCTTTTAAGTATCAGAACATAATGCATCAGTATTTAAATTTTTCTATTTGTATTCTGCCTAGCTCTACACCACTCTCTTCTCATACTTTCTTCTTAGGAAGCTTCACTCAGAGAAGAATTTTTCAGGGTAATGTTAACCATATGGCATTTTCTAATCTTCCCCACAAAAAAAAATGCAAAGTAGGGTTTTAAAGTAACACTGCCACCTACAAATAAGTACTTAGGGGGAAAAATAACTGAAATTCCAATCATCTGGGTAGATGTCCAAGTTGCCAAAAATCTAAGAATAAGACATTGGAGTGGGGCTTCTGGTTTACAGAAAATAGAAATGTGATTAAAATAAGAAAAGAAAAATGACTTCAAAGTCTTGGCATCCTTCAAATACAAAAAGTCTATCTGCCTATGTATTTTGTCTCTATATTAACTACATCTTTCCAGTTGCAGGAGATCCTTGGCCAAGATACTTTAACATCCCTGCATCTCAGTTTCCTTACCTCATGGGGGTAGTATAATAGCATCTACCTCTTTGTCGTGAGGATTAAATTCTTAGTATGTATTAAGAATGATAAAACTTCAATTTAGATACCTGTCTATTTTATCTTTTCCTGAGTGTTTTCATGTTTAGCCTTAACCATTATCAATAGCCAGAACTACTTCCCTTGTTCCACCATCTGTTCCCAAAGTTACCAGAACTTTTGTGCACAGGATCACTGAGTAAGAAGTATTCTCTGATTTACCCACCCTTGTGGACCTGACCACCTAGGTTACTACTGTAAGGAGAGAGCTCTAAATTGAACTTCAGCATTAATAATAATGAAGTAGGTCTGTAAGAAATATTAACTGAATTGAATTTTTAGATTTCAGTTTTTGCAGTCACAGAATTCAGCAGGTAGCTCCAAATTTTAAACACATAACAAAGGTATATATCTTGATATTAAAATGACACTTATGAACTTTAGAGGCCAGCTTATAGCATGGGAGTCACATAAACTTCATACTCCAGGCAACAACTTGATGTTTTGGAGAGGTGAATGGATGGAACTGAGGGAAAGGAGGTAGAACACAGGTCCTGTGTACATCAAATTGTACGAGTACATTACCCAGATAGTGCCACTTTGATAATCAATAGTATTCCACAAATCAATCAGAATATCATCCAGCTGTTTATTCAGCATCTGGAAAATAGACTTATTTAAAATAATAGCCAAGAAGTATAATGATGCAGGAAGGTGATGAAAAGATGCCTTCAAACTGAGGTTAAAGTTGAACTCAGAAATGAAAATATAAAGATAAAAATATAAAGAAATGCTTATCCATCTGTAGAATGACATCTCTGGCAAAAATTTTAAAATATGCCAATACCCACTATTGATAAGGATGGAGAACAATGAGAAATAATAAATACTGATATTTAAAACCACTTTGTTTATTTAATATAATATTGTATGTAACTGTAATTCAATTTTTTAAAAGTTTGTTTAAAATTACTTTGAACAACACTATGACATTTCAAATGAAGTTGAATATGTATATATATCCTGCAATCTAGCAAGGATCTCCTCCTAAGTATATATTCTAAAGAAATTCTTACCCAGGAGACATGTACAATTATATTAATACCAGCATTGCTGCAAATAAACAGCATAAAACATAAAACTGGTAACTCAAATATCCACTGAAAAGCAACTGAATGAATAAATTGTAGTATATTCATTAAATGGAATACAATGCAGCACCAAAAATAAGTTACAGCTACATATGTCAATGTGGATGAACCTCATAATCCTGTAACATGCTGTGGAAAAATAAAAAGAGCAAGTTTCAGGAAAAAACAATTATATGATTCTATTTATATAAAGTTCAAAAATATGGAAAACTAAATAATTTGTTTTTAGGGATACATTCACATGTGGTAAAACAGTAAAGAAAAACAAGGGATAATAAGTACAAAATACAGGGTAGCAGATGCCCATGGTAAAAGGTAGGAGAGGAGGGGGATGAGATAGCAGAGGACAGACAGCGGGACATTGCATGTACTATTCAGCTTTTCAAGCTGGGTGGTGGGTACCTGGGTGTTCACTTATTATTATTGGTGGTGTTGCTGCAGTTATTTATACTTTGTGTATGTGTTATGCATAATAGTACAGTTTTTTAAATCAGAAATTGTACATCATAATAGATTTTCAATTAATGTGAGATTTAAAAGTTTTACAAACATCCAAAATCCAGTCAAAGTATTCTGAACATAACCTCAGGGAGGCCTCAGAAGATTGGATTATTATGAATATGATCAATTATTCAGTAGATTCTTGGTCTTGGATGATTTCTAATTCTTCTGTGGTAAGAATTTGAATTCTGTATATGTAAATTCCAGTTTTACAGAATTTCTGGCTACTGAATGAGTCCAACTGACTGCTTGGAATACTCCTAAAATTTTTACTTTATTGTTCTCTTCTTATCAGACATGGAGATACGTGTGAATTAATTTTTTAAAACTATTATTCCTTTGTGCAAATGAAAGAAGCCGCAAGAAAGCCAACTTTTAGTGCTAGTGTTGGAATTGTAGAAAAAGAGAAACAGCCCTAATTAGAAGTGGTTCCTGACTAGCAGTTTTATCCAAACAAAAAAAAAGAATATGTGTCATGAAATCTGTAATTTGAAGATTTCTGACAGCACCAAGGTATATACCCCAAGAATGAAGAGTAAATAAATACAGAAAGGAGAGTATTGTATGACTATGCTAAGAAGCAGTAATTCTCTTCATTTACCTATTGACACTTCAGTACCTTGGCAAGATCTCTATCTCAGGAAAGTATGTATTAGAACAACAGACTTAATGATACCAAGCAAATAATTGTCCTTGCTGTGATTCCATGCTCCTTGACCAACTATAACCTGGTTATAGCTCAACTACTGTATTATTTTCCTACAAGGAGAGAATGGAGAACCTTCTGGCACTGTGATGGGTATTACTCATCCCGCCAGGATTTCTGCCTGAAAGGCTGGCTTATATAGACTCTATCACCTGGCTTCCTTGTCCATTGGGCTTCCTGTTGAGTTGAGGCAATGCAGAGCCTCAATGAGAAGATCAGAGGGAGGGAGAAAAGAGAGATTGAATTATCTATTCCCCAGGCTTCTCCCTGTGGTGTCCTTGTAGGATGACTGTGTGCATGACAAAAGATCTCAGCCTCTTTCTCAGCCTCTCCATCTCTGGGTTCTAGTGATTGCTCCTTTCCCTCACTTCCTCATGCCATCAGGCCATCAAAATGTCTAACTGTGATCCTGCCTTTGCTCCCACAGTGTATACAGTGTAGCCCCCAAGAGAATAGTCCTCCAACTAAACAATCATTAGTGCAGTGTCAAAGGATGGTGCAAAAACGTTTCTGTACTTTTTTCATGAAGTTATCTCCATACAGAGACAGCACCAGATGGGCTGCGAGGGCCCTTTTTGCTCTCATCTGCTCATCTCTTTCCTTTTCTTCCCCTCTGCCCTATTTCCAGGATCCTCTCCATCTAGTCAGTGTCCTCTGAGGTCAAGTCCATGGAGAGTCCTATGCTAGCACAGTCCAGGGAAGCCAATTGCAGGACCTCTCAATCCTTCTATTTAACTGACTTAGGTCTTTTAAAGTCTTTAGAGTGAAGGAACCACAAAACAACACAAATGCATTTTAAAAACAAGACTTTTTTCCTGAAAATATTGTTGCCCTCTCATAGTGCAACTTGGGGACATTATTTTGCTAAAAGACCCTCTTCTCATGCTATGTGAGAAGGAGAAAGAATTGAGGGGACAGAGATGAAGCGCTGAGAGGGCAGGAAGAGGGGAAAGAAAGGAGTGGTAGCTGGATATGAGAGTCATATTCAGCAAGGAGAAGAAAAAGAAACAGAGCATTTCAGAAAATGAAAAAAGTATTATTGGAGGCCCAAATCTGGGAAGATGGAACATTTGTAGAAATAAAATAAGCCCAGTGTAACAGTAGCTTTGTTAGTGATGGAGAGATGGTTTGTGAGATGGAGCTGCTTATCAGAGAAAGCAGGTAATTATGGGTCACATTAGGAAGCTCAACCTTTATCCTAAGTAAAGAAAGGGTAGGTTGTTAGGGGAAATCTGGTGGAAAGCAACTTAAATACTATAAAAGTTTGGCTAGGAAAGATTGATAAGCTGGCCCATTTGATATATTGTATATTACTCTATTTCTTGGCTTTTTTGCACTCAAGTTTTTTGAAATTTGAATTACCCAAATAATGTTAATGTAAAAGTTTTGAGCAACACAAATTGAAAAGTCCCCTGATTTTTCATCCTTAATAGTTCTTGAACTTTCCTCTCAGTTAACTGTTAACAAAAAGTCCTATCAGTGACCTAAACTAATTGGAGTTTATTTGACAGGCAGCTACAAGCATTGGTTCAGTGATTCAGTGATGTAAAGAATTTTCCTCATGGTGTCCATATGGCTGCAATAGCTCCAGGCATGGTATCTATCATTCACAAATTATTGCATAGCTTTAGGTAATTAATTTTCACTACTGTGTGAAATTCCACTGTATGAATATACTACAGTATATCCATTCTCTTGTTGGTGGACATTTGGGTTATTTCCAGTTTGGGGGGTTTGTTTGTTTTGTTTATATCTGCTTTTGTTATTAAAAAAACATGTGCTTTAATAGTCTTGTACAAGTCTTCTGATGTACAAATTGCACAGATTTCTCTAGGGTACATACCTATGAGTGGAATTGCTGGGTAATAAAGTTTTCATATCTCAATTTTATTTCATCAGACCCTTTATATAAATGATATCATGTAGAACATATTGTTCTGTATCTTATTTTAATTCATTACATAAGCTCAAATAATTTGTTTTTCTCATCACTCTATCCCTAGCCCTCTTCATTCATTTTATAAATATGTATTAAATATCTACCATGTACCAGACTCCAACCTGAGTTTTCCCTTGAAGTCTTTTCTGTCCATATCCTCCACCATGACTCTCAGTTCTGATCCTGCAGTTTGCTAGTTTCCAAGCAGGTATTATCCCAAGAATAGGGCCATTTCTAGTCCACAGGTTGCTTTTACCCTACTTGGCAAAAGATGTACCCCTTTCACAGTACCTAATCACATGCCAGGGCCAACACTACGCAGTGTTTTCTGAGCAGAGCACAACCTGGATTTCAGCTCCCTCACTCCCTCAGCAGTTGCTCTTATTCAAGTACAGCCTGTTCAACTGTACAGTGAAGCACTGCCTAAGAAAGGTAGCTAATAGATGCAAACTTCTCTTTCACTTTCTTTGATCCTGGCTATACTAAAGATGTTCTCCCTTTCCCTCTTCTTTTTTCACCTTTAACTATTTTTCTTAGACTATAGGAAGCAGCCATAACATTTGCCATGAAGAAAATATTTGCCCTGAGGAAAAGTGGCACCAATCAGTTATTTTAAATATAAGTTCTGTGACTCAAAGAACATGCTTTGTCAGTAAGACGAGTTCAGATATCCCAGCCACAACAGTTTGGCTTGGCTTGGCCTGAGAACTAGTGCTCAGGTGCCAGAACGACCTTCTATGGGCCTAAGAGATAACAGTGCTACTGAGGTGGTTTCATCCAATTTCTGTTCAGTAGCCCCATTTCTGTTGATGTCAAGTGACACGAGACAAGCCAATCAAATTCTCTCTTTGAGAACTATAACTGATAGATGAATAAAGAAAGGATGGATTATTAAGTTTAATTAACCCAAGTGATACCAAGCAAGTTATGATTTCATTTTGTTTGAATAGGTCCCAATGTAGGGAAATTTGGGACTTGAGACAATTTCCCTTGTACAAAACCTCCAACAGAGAATGAAATCTGTCTGACTCTTTCTTAATGGTACCTGACTGATACACTAAATGGTCACTTCCACCACATCTAAGTATAAACTGTTTTCTATAGTTTTCTAAGTTCTCCTTTTCGCTCAGCCATATGCTAACTTCCTCCAGAAAACTTCCTCATGAGTTCTTTAACCCCTGGCAGAGTGCTGAACACACATAACAAGGATCCAATAAATATTTGAGAGGCTGAATAACTTTTTTAAAAATTCCCAGTAGCTGAACCTAAAATATTTAGTATAAAGTAACAAATAACCATTCTGAAAATGTAAACAATATAAGTTGGAGTTCATGTGCCTTTTTCCTCCCCTACTTCAACTATCTCTACCCAAGGATTGTTAACAGTTTCCTGTGTGTTTTCCCAGACCTTTTTATATGCACAGACATATTAATCTGTGAGGTTTTCTTCCCCTTATATAAAAATGTAATCACATATTTGTTCTGCATCTTGCTTTTATTAATTAAATTATTTTTTGTCTATTCTTCATGTTACTCTGTGTGTGTGTGTGTGTGTGTGTGTGTACCTCATTGTTCTAGATGGCTGCTTAGTGTCCCTCCCATAGTATGGGTATGTCACAATTTTTATGAAAACCTATGGTTTAATATTTAGGTAGTGTCCAAGTTTTCACTACTATGAGTAATATTACAATGATCACCCTTGTGTTCCGGGAGTACTTTTGCAGGCTGCAGACCCAGATGTGGAATTACTGGGGACAGTTATAGTGACGTTTTGAAAAGGAAACTCAGAAAGAGCTGAATTCTAGGCTTGACACTGCCTCTTCTAATCTATGTTACTCTGAGTATGTCACATCAGCTCCCTCAGATTCAATTTCATTTGTAAGAGAAAGAAAAATCTCAGTGTGGTTCATAGGATTGTTGTGAAAATAAAATGACAAAATTAAAGCATTGTGGTTGATCAATATTAAGCTTCAGCTTAGTTTTAGTAGGATAAGAATATTTTCTGAGCTCCTTCATAATTTGCTAAATCTCATTAGATGACCTGCCAATTTTTAGTGTGCAGCTGGCATGTTCCTCTTCCGAATATAGAATGAGGAACCAAGTAGAAGAATATTACAGAAATCAAATAGACAATCAATGCATTCTGTGGAAATAGGTCTTGTTCTTTGAAAAAATGAATTCAGGATCCCAGTTTTGGTCACCCTTAGAAAAACATGAAAGTGATCCATAAAAATCTCCAAAAAAGAAAATATGTTCTAGAATCCTTTAAGGTTATAGGCAGAGAATCCCACAAGATCTTTATAATCACAACGGTCAATATAAAATACCTTTAACTAGTAAGGAAAGCACTTATGGAACTAAATCTTGTTATTAGTTGACCTGAGTTTGTATTCTGCTTCACCACTGACTGATCTGTGAGCAAGTGATAAGCTCTCAGACTTTGGTGAGGTTTTTTGTTCTGTTTTAGTTTTTTATTTGTTCGCAAGATGGAGATAAAAATAAAGTATTTTAAGGATTATATGAGTACTGCATGTGGAAAAAGCCCAGTAGAGATCCTTGCAAACTGAGATATTCAATAAACGTAATTCATGGAAAGGGAGGAAGAAGAAAACTAGTGGAAATGACATTCCAAGGAAGGAATGGCTCTGAGCCCTTGAACCAAGAACCTCTGCATTCCTCACCTGCAAAAAGAAGGAATTGGGGGGGCGGAGCCAGGATGGCGGCGTGAGTAGAGCAGTGGAAATCTCCTCCCAAAAACACACAGAGCTATGAAAATATAACAAAGAAAAATCTTCCTAAAATAGAGACCACAGGACACAGGACAACATCCAGACCACATCCACACCTGCAAGGAACCAGCGCCTTGCGAAGGGGGTAAGATACAAGCTCCGGCCCGGCGGGACCCGAGCTCCCCTCCCCCCGGCTCCCGGCGGGTGGAGAGAAACCGGAGCGGTTTTTTTTTTTTTTTTGGCGAGCGCTTTTTGGAAGCCTTAGAGGGACGGGCCCCCATTGCTGGGGAGGCAGGGTGGCGGGACCGGTGAGCAGGTGCCTGGGAACGGCGCCGGAGGACAAAGAATATCCCGCGTTTCTCCCTGCGGGACCGGTGGACGGGTGCCTGAGACCAGTGCCTGAGGACGGAGGAGGTCGCGCGTTTTTCCTTTTTTTTTTTTTTTTTTTCTCTTTTTGGCGAGCGCTTTTTGGAAGCCTTGAAGGGACGGGGACCCCAGTGCTAGGGAGGCAGGGTGGCGGGACTGGTGAGCGGGTGCCTGGGACCGGCGCCTGAGGACAAAGAGTATCCCACGTTTTTCCCTGCGGGACCGGTGGGCGGGTGCCTGAGACCGGCACCTGAGGACGGAAGAAATCGCGTGTTTTTCCCCTTTTTTTTTCTCTTTTCTGCGAGTGCTTTTTGGAAGCCTAAAAGAGACAGGGACCCCGGTGCTAGGGAGGCAGGGCGGCGGGACTGGTGAGCGGGTGCCTGGGACCGGCACCTGAGGACAAAGAATATCCTGCGTTTTTCCCTGTGGGACCGGTGGGTGGGTGCCTGAGACCGGCACCTGAGGACAGAAGAAATCGCGTGTTTTTCCCCTTTTTTTCTCTCTTTTTGGCGAGTGCTTTTTGGAAGCCTTGAAGGGACAGGGACCCCGGTGCTAGGGAGGCAGGGCGGCGGGACTGGTGAGCGGGTGCCTGGGACCAGTGCCTGAGGACAAAGAATATCGAGCGTTGCTTCCCTGCGGGACCGGTGGGTGGGTGCTTTTTGGAAACCTTGAAAGGACAGGGACCCTGGTGCTAGGGAGACAGGGCAGCAGGACCAGTGAGCAGGTGCCTGGGACTGGCAACTGAGGAAAAAAAAAAAATCGCTTGTTTTTTCCTTTTTTTTTTCTTCTTTCTTTCTGTTCCCTCTCTCATTGTTGCTGTTGTTGTTTTGGTTTGGAGAGTGCTTTTTGGAAGTCTTAAAGGGGCAGGACAGGTCACTTAGACCAGAGGCAGGGAATCTGGGGATCTCTGGGCACTCTAACCCCCTGGGCAGCAGGGAGCATAGAGGCCCCTTACAGAGATAAATAGCCTCCTGGCCGCTCCCCATCCAACGGGGCTCCACCATTTTGGAGGAACAGCCCCAGCCAGGCCAAGCCCACAGCAACAGTGGAGATAAACCCCAAAGCAACTGGGCGGGAAGCAGAAGCCCTGTCTGCGCACAGCTGCCCAGCACAAGCAACTAGAGGTCGCTATTCTCCCAGGAAAAGGCTATAAACCAACAAGAAGGGAAGCTCTTCCAGCGGTCACTTGTACCAGCTCTGCAAACTATCTCTATCACCATGAAAAGGCAAAACTACAGGCAGACAAAGATCACAGAGACAACACCTGAGAAGGAGACAGACCTAACTAGTCCTCCTGAAAAAGAATTCAAAATAAAAATCATGAACATGCTGACAGAGATGCAGAGAAAAATGCAAGAGCAATGGGATGAGATGCAGAGAAAAATGCAAGAGCAGTGGGATGAGATGCAGAGAAAAATGCAAGAGCAGTGGGATGAAGTCCGGAAGGAGATCACAGATGTCAGGAAAGAGATCACAGAAGTGAAACAATCCCTGGAAGGATTTATAAGCAGAATGGATAAGATGCAAGAGGCCATTGAAGGAATAGAAGCCAGAGAACAGGAACGTATAGAAGCTGACATAGAGAGAGATAAAAGGATCTGCAGGAATGAAACAACACTAAGAGAAATATGTGACCAATACAAAAGGAAAAACATTCGTATTATAGGGATACCAGAAGAGGAAGAAAGAGGAAAAGGGATAGAAAGTGTCTTTGAAGAAATAATTGCTGAAAACTTCCCCAAACTGGGGGAGGAAATAATCGAACAGACCATGGAATTACACAGAACCCCCAACAGAAAGGATCCAAGGAGGACAACACCAAGACACATAATAATTAAAATGGCAAGGATCAAGGACAAGGAAAGAGTTTTAAAGGCAGCTAGACAGAAAAAGGTCACCTATAAAGGAAAACCAATCAGGCTAACATCAGACTTCTCAACAGAAACCCTACAGGCCAGAAGAGAATGGCATGATATACTTAATGCAATGAAACAGAAGGGCCTTGAACCAAGGATACTGTATCCAGCACGACTATCATTTCAATATGATGGTGGGATTAAACAATTCCCAGACAAGCAAAAGCTGAGGGAATTTGCTTCCCACAAACCACCTCTACAGGGCATCCTAAAGGGACTGCTCTAGATGGGAGCACCCCGAAAAAGAGCACAGAACAAAACACACAACATATGAAGAATGGAGGAGGAGGAATAAGAAGGGAGAGAAGAAAAGAATCTCCAGACAGTGTATATAACAGCTCAATAAGCGAGCTAAGTTAGGCAGTAAGATACTAAAGAAGCTAACCTTGAACCTTTGGTAACCACGAATCTAAAGCCTGAAATGGCAATAAGTACATATCTCTCACTAGTCACCCTAAATGTAAATGGACTTAATGCACCAATCAAAAGACATAGAGTAATAGAATGGATAAAAAAGCAAGACCCATCTATATGCTGCTTACAAGAAACTCACCTTAAACCCAAAGATAAGCATAGACTAAAAGTCAAGGGATGGAAAAACATATTTCAGGCAAACAACAGTGAGAAGAAAGCAGGGGTTGCAGTACTAATATCAGACAAAATAGACTTCAAAACAAAGAAAGTAACAAGAGATAAAGAAGGCCACTACATAATGATAAAGGGCTCAGTCCAACAAGAGGATATAACCATTCTAAATATATATGCACCCAATACAGGAGCACCAGCATATGTGAAGCAAATACTAACAGAACTAAAGAGGGAAATAGACTGCAATGCATTCATTGTAGGAGACTTCAACACACCACTCACCCCAAAGGATAGATCCACCGGGCAGAAAATAAGTAAAGACACACAGGCACTGAACAACACACTAGAACAGATGGACCTAATAGACATCTATAGAACTCTACATCCAAAAGCAACAGGATATACATTCTTCTCAAGTGCACATGGAACATTCTCCAGAATAGACCACATACTAGCTCACAAAAAGAGCCTCAGTAAATTCCAAAATATTGAAATTCTACCACCCAATTTTTCAGACCACAAAGGTATGAAAGTAGAAATAAATTCTACAAAGAAAACAAAAAGGCTCACAAACACATGGAGGCTTAACAACATGCTACTAAATAATCAATGGATCAATGAACAAATCAAAATAGAGATCAAGGAATATATAGAAACAAATGACAACAACAACACTAAGCCCCAACTTCTGTGGGATGCAGCGAAAGCAGTCTTAAGAGGAAAGTATATAGCAATCCAGGCACACTTGAAGAAGGAAGAACAATCCCAAATGAATAGTCTAACATCACAATTATTAAAACTGGAAAAAGAAGAACAAATGAGGCCTAAAGTCAGCAGAAGGAGGGACATAATAAAGATCAGAGAAGAAATAAACAAAATTGAGAAGCATAAAACAATAGCAAAAATCAACGAAACCAAGAGCTGGTTCTTTGAGAAAATAAACAAAATAGATAAGCCTCTAGCCCAACTTATTAAGAGAAAAAGAGAGTCAACACAAATCAACATAATCAGAAATGAGAATGGAAAAATCATGACAGACTCCACAGAAATACAAAGAATTATTAAAGACTACTATGAAAACCTATATGCCAACAAGCTGGAAAACCTAGAAGAAATGGACAACTTCCTAGAAAAATACAACCTCCCAAGAATGACCAAGGAAGAAACACAAAAGTTAAACAAACCAATTACAAGCAAAGAAATTGAAACAGTAATCAAAAAACTACCCAAGAACAAAACCCCGGGGCCGGACGGATTTACCTCGGAATTTTAACAGACACACAGAGAAGACATAATACCCATTCTCCTTAAAGTGTTCCACAAAATAGAAGAAGAGGGAATACTCCCAAACTCATTCTATGAAGCCAACATCACCCTAATACCAAAACCAGGCAAAGACCCCACCAAAAAAGAAAATTACAGACCAATATCCCTGATGAATGTAGATGCAAAAATACTCAATAAAATATTAGCAAACAGAATTCAACAGTATATCAAAAGGATCATACACCATGACCAAGTGGGGTTCATCCCAGGGATGCAAGGATGGTACAACATTCGAAAATCCATCAACATCATCCACCACATCAACAAAAAGAAAGACAAAAACCACATGATCATCTCCATAGATGCTGAAAAAGCATTTGACAAAATTCAACATCCATTCATGATAAAAACTCTCAGCAAAATGGGAATAGAGGGCAAGTACCTCAACATAATAAAGGCCATATATGATAAACCCACAGCCAGCATTATACTGAACAGCGAGAAGCTGAAAGCATTTCCACTGAGATCGGGAACCAGACAGGGATGCCCACTCTCCCCACTGTTATTTAACATAGTACTGGAGGTCCTAGCCACGGCAATCAGACAAAACAAAGAAATACAAGGAATCCAGATTGGTAAAGAAGAAGTTAAACTGTCACTATTTGCAGATGATATGATACTGTACATAAAAAACCCTAAAGACTCCACTCCAAAACTACTAGAACTGATATCGGAATACAGCAAAGTTGCAGGATACAAAATCAACACACAGAAATCTGTAGCTTTCCTATACACTAACAACGAATCAATAGAAAGAGAAATCAGGAAAACAATTCCATTCACCATTGCATCAAAAAGAATAAAATACCTAGGAATAAACCTAACCAAGGAAGTGAAAGACTTATACTCTGAAAACTACAAGTCACTCTTAAGAGAAATTAAAGGGGACACTAATAAATGGAAACTCATCCCATGCTCATGGCTAGGAAGAATTAATATCGTCAAAATGGCCATCCTGCCGAAAGCAATATACAAATTTGATGCAATCCCTCTCAAATTACCAGCAACATTCTTCAATGAATTGGAACAAATAATTCAAAAATTCATATGGAAACACCAAAGACCCCGAATAGCCAAAGCAATCCTGAAAAAGAAGAATAAAGTAGGGGGGATCTCACTCCCCAACTTCAAGCTCTACTACAAAGCCATAGTAATCAAGACAATTTGGTACTGGCACAAGAACAGAGCCACAGACCAGTGGAACAGATTAGAGACCCCAGAAATTAACCCAAACATATATGGTCAATTAATATTTGATAAAGGAGCCATGGACATACAATGGCAAAATGACAGTCTCTTCAACAGATGGTGCTGGCAAAACTGGACAGCTACATGTAGGAGAATGAAACTGGACCATTGTCTAACCCCATATACAAAGGTAAACTCAAAATGGATCAAAGACCTGAATGTAAGTCACGAAACCATTAAACTCTTGGAAAAAAACATAGGCAAAAACCTCTTAGACATAAACATGAGTGATCTCTTCTTGAACATATCTCCCCGGGCAAGGAAAACAACAGCAAAAATGAGCAAGTGGGACTACATTAAGCTGAAAAGCTTCTGTACAGCGAAAGACACCATCAATAGAACAAAAAGGAACCCTACAGTATGGGAGAATATATTTGAAAATGACAGATCTGATAAAGGCTTGACGTCCAGAATATATAAAGAGCTCACACGCCTCAACAAACAAAAAACAAATAACCCAATTAAAAAATGGGCAGAGGAACTGAACAGACAGTTCTCCAAAAAAGAAATACAGATGGCCAAGAGACACATGAAAAGATGCTCCACATCGCTAATTATCAGAGAAATGCAAATTAAAACTACAATGAGGTATCACCTCACACCAGTAAGGATAGCTGCCATCCAAAAGACAAACAACAACAAATGTTGGCGAGGCTGTGGAGAAAGGGGAACCCTCCTACACTGCTGGTGGGAATGTAAATTAGTTCAACCATTGTGGAAAGCAGTATGGAGGTGCATCAAAATGCTCAAAACAGACCTACCATTTGACCCAGGAATTCCACTCCTAGGAATTTACCCTAAGAACGCAGCAATCAAGTTTGAGAAAGACAGATGCACTCCTATGTTTATCGCAGCACTATTTACAATAGCCAAGAATTGGAAGCAACCTAAATGTCCATCTGTAGATGAATGGATAAAGAAGATGTGGTACATATACACAATGGAATACTACTCAGCCATAAGAAGTGGAAAAATCCAACCATTTGCAGCAACATGGATGGAGCTGGAGAGTATTATGCTCAGTGAAATAAGCCAAGCAGAGAAAGAGAAATACCAAATGATGTCACTCATCTGAGGAGTATAGGAACAAAGGAAAAACTGAAGGAACAAAACAGCAGTGGAATTACAGAACCCAAAAATGGACTAACAGGTACCAAAGGGAAAGGAACTGGGAGGATGGGTGGGCAGGGGGGGATAGGGGGGGGGAAGAAGAAGGGGGGTATTAAGATTAGCATGCATGGGGGGGAGGGAGCAAGGGGAGGGTGGGCTGCACAACACAGAGAGGACAAGTAGTGACTCTACAACATTTTGCTAAGCTGATGGACAGTAACCGTAATGTGGTTGTTAGGGGGGACCTGATATAGGGGAGAGCATAGTTAACATAGTATTCTTCATGTAAGTGTAGATTAAAAATTTAAAAAAAAAAAAAAAAAGAAAGAAAGAAAGAAAGAAAAGGGGGATTACTCCTTAACAGGATAAAACTTGGTAAATCAAAGATCAACGCATGCTTTAAATATTCTTAATGTTGATCACTTAAAGGGTGTCAGATGATCAGCTATGGAGGTACTCTTTTCTGATAATATTCCTTTCTCTTAATTTAAAAAAAAAAAAAAAAAAGCAGTTACTGTGTGCTGACCTCCAATGAGTTCTGCACAGTGGTATAGAGGGCATGTCAAAGTGTGGGCAAAGGGTCTCTTTGTTTCTATGCAGAAGATCAAGGCCTAGCTTGGATACCCAGAAAATGAACTAAGATACGATATGAGGAGGAGCTTCTGGCATCAGCACTCTCTGGAGGACTCGTGCCGGGGGATGATCATCAAAAAGCCTCCACAGGGATCCGGACGATGATGCGGTTGTGGCTGCATCCAGCCCACCGTCTCCTGGACTTGCCATAAGAATGAGGAGGGAGATGTCTAGGCTGGCGTGTGCATACAGTGAGACAACGAATTTGACCGGATCTGTACTGTTGGAACTCAACCAGGAGTTGGGAGGGGTGCAAGTTGTAGCACTCCAAAATCTCATGACTATAGACTATCTATGGTTAAAAGAACATATGGGATGTGAACAGATCCCAGAAATGGGCTGCTTTAATTTGTCTGATGGTTCAAGTACAGTTGGACAATATCCATCATATCATAGATAAATTTTCACAAATGCCTAGGGTGCCTAACTGGTTTTCTTGGCTTCACTGGAGATGGATGGTAATTATAGATTTGCTTTGTTTATGTCACCGTATTCCTATTATGTTAATATGTGTGTGCAAATTAGTTAGTAGTTTAAAACCTATACATACTTAAGGTACTATACAAGAAGATATGTCAAAGAAATAATCAATCCTCCCAAGTTTCCTTCATATGCTACATCTATAGCTTTTCTTCTTCCTTCCTAATTACAACCCTTAAATAGAATTCGTGTCTCATATCGAATTTACCGAGTATCATAATTCCTCCAGGTGGTAAAGATACCTCGAGACAAGTGCTGGGCATAGAAGCCACAGGGCATAAATCTGCAAAGAAGTAAAAAGCTAACCTTTGCAAACAATATGGCTTCTCTCTCACTTACCAACTTTACATTTCCCTGTATGGCCCCGGAAGATGACTGGTTAGCCAGAGACGGGTAAGATTCCTCAAGGGAGGAACAACCTAAGACAGGCACAGTCGCAGGGGGGCCATCAGGTGAGAATTTGGGGATCAACAGAGGTGAGGCTCAGAACCTCACCCCCCCTGCTTTGAGAGAAATCTTCTGCATCCGTGGATGTCTTGCTGCCCTTGTCTAGCCTGGATTAATACTTAGTCCATAGGCACACACCTGATCATCTGATCATCTACATTTGCCTTCTTACAGCACTAAACTATGTTTTTTACCTTTATCTTGCATCTACCTACCACTTCAGCATTTTATTAAAAATAAAAATAATAATAATAATAGGAGAAATGTGGGATCAACATATAAATCAAGTACAAAAATCAAACGAATATTCATATTTGACCTGATTGTTTATAGGTCATATTGCATGATCAAAACCGAAAGTTTCTGTGATAACTGCCCTTGTACTGTTCACCATGTAAGAATTTATTCACTATGTAAGATTTCGTTCACCATGTAAGAACTTGTTCGTTATGCTTCAGAAGATTGGAGACTGACGAGAATTAGGCTTGAGATGGATTAATGATTGTACATTGAGCGTTGACCCCCCTATACTGAATTTTATTGTTGTTAACAACCATTTGATCAATAAATATGAGAGATGCCCTCTCAAAAAAAAAAAAAAAAAAAAAAAAAGAAGGAATTGGATTAGACCATCTCTAAGGCCCTTTCCTTTAAACAATTACATGTATAAAGCGCTTACTGTATATCAAGTATTGTTCTAATTGCCTTATATTTAGATTCACTTGATCTTCACAGCAAACCTATGAGGCAGGTACTGCTATTATCATTACCATTTTACAGATGAGGAAACTAAGGGACAGCAAGGTTAGGGTGATTTGCCCAAGGTCACAAAGCCAGTGAGGGACAGAGGCAGGGCTTTGAGCCTAGGTTGTCTAGCTCCAGAGCTCATGTTCTTAACTTTCATTCTGTGATTCTCTGACATCCTCAAACATTTAAGTTATTTGCTTTGTGTTGATATTTGAAGGAACTTTCTTTTCTAATAGTTTCTTTCCACGTTGTTTTATTTTAATGCTTATTGGTGTGTAGATTTATTTAGAGGGCTTTTTTTTTACAAAAAGTTAATACAAATTAGAACTTATATTTGGTATCTACTTCTGTGCAACAAATTACCCACAAACTTTGTAGCTCTAAACAACAAGCATTTATTATCTCACATAATTTCTGAACATCAGAGATTCAAGAGCAGCTTAGCTGTGCGGTTCTGGGTCAGGGTCTCTCATGAGCTTGTAGCCCAGTTGTTGGCCGGGGCTGCCGTCATCTGAGGCAGTTGAGAATCTGCTTCCGAGTTCACTCATATAGCTGTTAATAGGAGATTTCATTTCTTTACCACATGACCTCTCCTTAAGACTGCTCATATAAGTTAGCAGCTGGTGCCCTAGACTGAAAAATGAGAGAGAGAGAGAGAATCCAAGACAGAAAGAAGCTGAAGTCTTCTGTCCAAGCTACTCTCTTAATCTTAGAGGTGACCTTCCATTATTACTCCTGCCATATTCTATTTGCTAGTTACCAAATCCAGCCCAAACTCAAGAGGTGGGCAATTAAGTTCCGTCTTTCAAGGGGAGGAATATCAAAGAATGTATGAATATATCTTTAAAACCACAATCAGTACAAACAAAAATATAACAAAGAGTGGTGTACTCATTGCCCTAAATTGGCAATTTTCATATTATCACCTTATCATATTTTTATTAAGAACATTTTCACTAAAACAATTAGAAATAAAATCTTTTTGTTCCCACACCCAGCCCCAATCCCTTTCCTACTCCCCAGAGACAACTATAAGATTATGTGGCATGTATTGTCAGTCTCTTTTATTCTTTTATGTTCATGTAAGTATAGTGAAAACAGTGTATGGCATTGTTTTGTGGGTTTTTTAATTTTTCACAAAGGGTATCATCCTTACATATTTCAGTTCACTTTTTTCACTCAGTGTTGTTTTTGAGATTTATGTATGCTGACATATTTAGACCTAGTTCACTATTACGTTTTACAAACAGACCACTTTCAATTCATCTAAGGATGGAGTTTGCTCCCTAAATTATAAATCACGGTTATAATCAATGCTGTAAGGAAAAGCTTTATGCATGTTTTCTTATGCATATGTGGAAATCTCTCTAGATCAGTGAGTGTTTCCACATAGTGTGCTCCATTCCACAATGAGAAATTTCTTATTGTGACTGGTTCATGTCTCTTTGTGAGCAGTTACATATATGTAATTGAAAGTTTCATGAGAAACAATACTTATTCTTTCTATGAAGAATAACCTCTGATATTACCTATTTTTAATCTTTGTTCTTTAAAATTAGTAGCTTTTAGCCACTAAATTGATTTCTGGACTATGGGGTTCCATCAGCAGTTTGAAAGACAACCTTCTAGGCTAATATCCAACTCTAATGGCATACACAGTTTATGACCATTTAAACTTTACAAGACATTGCAAACTTGCCCTTCTTAGTAGTTGTACCAATTTGCACTACCCCAGCAGCATATTGAGAGTTCCTTTTTGTCCATATTGACACCCACACTCAATATTGTCATGTTTTTCATTTGCCAGTCTCATTATTGGGTCTCATTTAAGGGTTGGATGAAAGCAGGCCTGTATAAATGTAACATTTCTTTTATTTGGGAGGCACAGGTGAAATGGGAGATTTCTCCAATTATTGTCTTCATGGCTGCTATGTGCCATTCCTGAGTCTCTTGGAAAATGTAATAAAGAAAGAACAGAAGCATTATGGAGGCATTCCTCAGAGGAATCACAGTAATCTCTGGAACAGAGCTAGACCCACCTGCCATGGCTCCCTCCAATTTTACATCTCCAATCCATTTACCACTTTTCCCAAGCCTTCCACTCTAATCTTTAGCAGCATTTCTCCTACTGTGCAGAGAACATGAGCCCATTACAATAACACTCTGCTATATCCTATGCTTCACCTATAAAGTTACCAATACCTGCTTCCATTCCATCCCATCCCAGAGCAAGTGGTAACCTTCTTCCTTCTTCCTGCCCGAGGCTAATTCTTTCACCCCAGCATTGAGATCAACCCCATCCCATCCTCTGAGGGCTCTTGATTCATAAATGATGCTCCCTTTTGCCTCTCTCTTCAACTCCTCCCCCCACCTCATCCTTCCTTTGAGCACAGCAGCATGCTCAAGTCTCCCCTTCCTGAATAAGGTCTGCTCTCAAGTCCTTGCTCCTCTCTGTCTGACCTACACTTACATCCTCAGGACTAAATATCTTCAGAGAAGCACTTCCTTTCATTCATAGCACCTATCCTTTACCTTCATAGCATTTACCAAAGGATGTGTTAAAATGCTTATTTGTGGGTCTGCCTAATCTAACATGCAGTCAGTTCCAAGGGGTCAGGAACCTTGTCTCCCTATCACCTCACAGAATAGGCACTAAGGGATTATTTTTTAAGAAAAAAACGAATGATTTCCTAGTCTTCAGTCTCACTCTTCCACTCACCATCTTACACCACATGAATATTTCAAAATGAAAAGCCTGCAACACCCTGCCCCACATGAAAAAATGCAATTGGCTTCTCAGCCTGTGAAGGCCACTCTCCCGAGCACAGCTTGAAACGGTTCTGTGAAAACAACTCTCTCCTCCCCAGAAGACAAAATAAATGCCACCTCTTCAACAGAGGAAGCAGAAGAGGAACACTTAAATCAGCTAATATTATTAGGTGACAGCCCTAATAAAAGGAGTTGTGGAGGAAGGATATAGAAACCATAGAAAAAGATTATATAATTATTTATAGATTTCATCCTGCAGTTTTTTTGTTTTTTCCTTCCATTTCTCTTTCATGAGAAAACTTTTGCCTATCGATTCAAATGGAAGGGAATCTAACATTTCCCTGAGCACTGATGATATTCCAGGCATTAGACTAAATGCTTTATTTACTTAATCTTGGTTAATGTAATTCTCTTCAAAACCCAGAGTATGTATCGTCTACTCTTTCAAAACTAAAATGACCAAGGCCAAAATATCAAAAACACCAAGAAAAATGAAATATTTTGGTGATTTCCACATTACAGGAAAATGCAAGAGGCCTGTACAATATATATGTTTTTTATTAGTTGACATTAGGTCATGAGTCATCTCTGGCATATGTGATAGTCTTATTGAAAGAATATAGTAAGTTATCCTCCATTTGCCCCATGGTCCCAAGCACATAAGTTGGTGAGAATTATGCCTGGGCTTGCCTGGGGCTTGACTGGGTTTACCCCGCCTTATCTCTAAACATCCCGACCCTCCCTCAAAGCAACAGGCCAAGCAGATCCACCACAATAAAAAGGCACAACGCTCTGCACCACGCTGCTGCTCTCTCTCTCTTTGTCTCTGTCTCTCTGTCCCCCTGCTCTCCCTGCCCTCACTCTCTCTCTCTCTCTCTCTCTCTCTCTCTCTCTGTCCTGCTGCTCTCTCTGCTACTCCCTCTCCCTCTCTCCCTCTCCCTCTCTCTCTCTCTCTCTCTCTCTCTCTCCCCCCCCACCCCCTCTGGGACAGCCACTCTCTCTTTCAGATAATAAAATCTCTTGTGTGGCCCCATGTCTCCTGAGTCATTCTGGGTAAGGAGGGTCGTGCTGAGATACCCTTTCATTGGTGCCATGACTCAGATGAGGCTCTCCCATTGACTTTGCTCTTCCTTCAGAAACCTGAGCTGCTCTGGAAACCCTCACTGCCCGATCCTCCTCCACAGGCTCACCGTCCATTTCCCCGGTCCCTCGTCTTCTTGCCCAACACCGGCCTTCAATTTGGTGAGTCTCCCCTTCATGGTCAACTTAAATGTCCCTTTGGAACCTGGGAAGAGACCGTTGAGTGTCTGGCACCCCCAAGGGCTCCTCCGGGACAGGGGCACCCCCAACCACAACTTTCAGAGTCACGGTTGATCCCCATAGTCGACCCTTCTCTGCCTCCCCATGGTGAGAATCCTCATAGACTGAGGCACGGTCTCCCTTTATCTACGTTTCTACTCTACTCATAACTCCTGGTACCAGGTACCAAGCCTCCCTGGTGTTTTTGCCTTGACCCCGCAGTTAGAGGTGGTGATGACCCCCTAACTGTGCCTGGTCTTCTCCGTGACCTTCTCAATCGCTCAGGGACACCTCAGCAACTTCTGAATGGTCTTGTTCTCACCATGGGATCTGGCCCCTCCATTCCCAGTTTCACCACTAGGGTGCTTACTCAATAATATAAAGCCCCTCCACCTCACTCCAGACTTCAAACCTGCTTGCTACTGTAATGAGATCTGGCCACAATATCCCTTGGACAATCAGTCTAAATGGCCCCCAAATGGCTCTTTAGATCCTAAAATTCTCCGTGACTTATACAACTTATGTGAGCGTACGGGCAAATGGAAAGAGATCCCATATATCCAGGATTTCTCCTACCTCTGAACCAAGCTCTCTCTCTGTCTCCCCTGCAATCCTAAACACCTATTACTTGCCTTAAAGTCCACACCCCTAAGCTTTTTTCACGTTCCCAAATGTCCTCAACTGCCTATAAACCCCTAGACAATGTACCATCACGGGTTCTCTTGTCCCCTCCTGGCTCATGCCAGGAGCTCTGTCTGTCCTCTCACTGTATCATTATGTCTCAATCTGTATGTTTGTGTGTCTAAGTGTGTAAATGAAAAATATTTTTCTACCTCCAGATGGTATTAATAAAAATTGATTTAAAGACAAGCGCTTGTAAAAATTGGGCATTCTAAAATTTCCAGAAAATTCTAATAGAAGGTATTAAGCATTAATGGTACTTTAAGTTGAACTGAATAGACATGTCCTTATGGTTATCAGCTGCCTAAGTTTACCTGAAGTCATTTAAGTTGATGGTATCTGTTAAATCTTTCAAAGAAAAATGCTTAAAGTGTAGCTTTGTCTAATGTGAGTAACTATTTAAGCAAGTGCCTTAAAACTTTTAACAGCTTCCCAAAATCAAATTCAAAAAGGTGCTTTTTACCTCTAGTTCACTGTGATAATTTCCAGAGGGCCCCTGGAACATGTCAGAGGAATTTCTCGTTGAGGAAAATATTTGGCTAATTTGGCTTATTTACCTGCTTAATTACTTAGAAGGCACTGTCACAGGGAATGATGCTAAAATTTGTTACTGAATGTTTTGTGTTACAGAAATATCCAAATTTCCTTATGACAACTGTCTTACAGTAAGCTCTCATCAGATCTTTCACCATTGTCATTTGTAAGTCTTTTGTCATCTATAGTCACTGTTTTATTACTCCTAAACTAGTAAAAAACTAGATTTCAGAAGAACAGGTATTAGTTACATAGGATTAAGTAAACTAAGGAAGATGATTTTGTGGCTTTTTGTTTCAAATGTTGATAAAGTGTTTTAAGCTTTTTCTCTTAAGCTGACAACAGTTTAATAAATGACTGCCTTGATAAGCAGAATTGAAACTTTATCTTTCTCTCTACCTGATCCCTCCAGAATTTAAAAACTCTCAGTGACTATTTTTATATCTCATGGCAGTATGTTTATTTGCACAAGTTCAATAAGAATCTGCTTTCCTTGTAAGAGGACCAATTAAAAACACTGGTTATATTACCAAGGCTTTTACTGGAATATCATACCTGAGAGACACGTGTGTAAACTCAGATATGAACAGACAGCTTTAAGAAACTAAGATAGACTTTATAAAGCCAACAAAGCCCCTTAGAAGAACTGGCCTGGTACCTTGCTTACAGAGTTCCCAGCAGCCTTACCAGGTGAGTAAGGAAGGTCACTTCCTGGCAAGTGCAGGAACCTCAGGAATGTCTTAGGAACCTCAAGAAGAGAGGAATTCACCCAAATCTACAGGTACTGCAGGCACAACCTGATGGCAAGTCTGGCTTAGCTTTCTGGCCTCAAGAAGCCCTTAAAAGTTCAATCTGAAATTCCTTACAAAAAGTTCCAGCAAAGCACATTTAAAAGATCCCATGTAATCAATTACTCTTCTTGCTGCACTTATGCAAATAATCAAGCCAACTATTAATTATTTTCTTAATCTGGCTACTTCTAATAAAAATGAGGGTGATTTTAGAGAAAAATATTGTTTCAATAATGCAGTCTTATCTATACTAAATCCTTATACGAGTCATTGAGATGTAAACTTGACCCAGAATTCTAGTTTCCCTATGATACCTGGCTATGATTCTCAGTTAGACTCTTCATATTTCTAGTTCTCATAATCATCCATGCATTCTTAATCTCATCAAGTTTGTCCTTCCAGAATGGAAAATCCAACTCCAGATGTTGCTACATAACCTAATAACAAATTGTTCTTTCTTGCCTAGAAGCCACAAAACTGCAAATAGTAATAGAAATGAAACCCAGAATAGAAGCGCCAACCTTCCGAGGCCCTCTCAACTGACCAGTGATGGAGACCTAGCTGCACCGTTTACTGAGCCCTCTTCTCAGCATGAAGCAGCCAGAGCGGTCATCGCCCCCTTTCCGTAGCAGCAGCTAGAGTCTTTATCTGTAGAGGGGAGAATGAGACAGGGACCATAGGCTTAGAATAAGGTGAGAGCCTGTGGAGAAAGCAAGGCAGGATATTTGCAGTCAGAGTAATGTAAAACTACATGCTAGGAAACCTCCCCCCCCACTAAAACTATGTTGAACATTAAGCTCTAGAATCATTCTTCAGTGAGATCAGTTAATGTTCCCCAGGTAAAGAAGAGTAGTACATGTTTTATTATGCTAATCATTTGTAATCGTGTAAAAGATTCACTTTAGCATGCTAAAAGGCCCAAGCCTATTGAGTTGTCTTTCCTCCTTCAGATCTGATGAGGTTATTTTGCAAACTGAGCAACTAACTTAGCATGCAGACCCAGCTGTAGACAGCATAGTAAAAGGTAGGATTCTTTAGCAAATAGACAATACCTCAGCCCATCTTGGGAGCTGAGCAGGCAGCCTTTTGATATGCTCTCAGACCAAGACGCCTGTATCCCAGAGAAAAATCAAGGCAAGAAATTCCTTATGTTAAGTTAATTTTTAATATTCAGAGAACACTTAACAAGTCCTTCCCCAAGGCTTTAGAGATAGTTCCCACCTTTTTGGGCAGGCTCTAACACAAGACCTCAAATCCCTTACTCTCTCTGAGCTCCACCCTCCTTCAATATGTAGATGATCTCCTCCTGTGCAGTCCTTCCCTGCAAACCTGTCAACAGGATACTATTCTCCTTTCAAACTTTCTCTCAGAACACAGCTATCGAGTTTCACCCTCCAAAGTGCAGCTGTCTGCCACTCAGGTCACATACCTGGGAGTTCAGCTCTCCCTAGTCTACAAAGCCATTACCATAGACAGGAAAAAATTCTCCAAACCATGCCCATTCCAAACACCAAGCAACACCATCCCTAACTCCCAAATGGCAAAGACCATACACAGTAATCCTTTCCACCCCAACTGCAGTTAAACTCCAGGGTCTTCCCCATTGGATACACAACTTCCACCTTAAGCCGTTTGTCTCCCCTTATTCCCCTCCCACCAAATCTCCCACAGGTTCCTACTCCACCCTGATGGGACCTCTTACTCTCCACATTTCTGTGCTGCTCATCTCTGCTTCCACTCATCACTGAAGAAGTTTCTGCCAGCACAGTCCTAAGACCTCCCTTACAACCGCCATGCGTCATGCCTCAGGATTATTAACCCTGGTCTCAACACTTACTCTCTCTCACCAGACCTATCTTCCCAATGCTAGCCCTTTCTTCTCTTTCAGACTGTCCAAAAGATTGCACCATCAAAGATTCCCTTTGCCCTACAGGTTGCTTTGCTGCCTACACATATGTCCCAAAAAATGCTATTAATTCAGCCACCCTATGTAAACATAGCAATCAGCCCAAATGCAAAAAATTTCTAACCAAACCTTTAACCAGTTTATATTATAGGATTACCAACCCCTCTCCAAAGACGATGATCCTTATTGAACCTGGAAAATGCCATCACCACTGCAGACCAAGGGCTCATCTGAGGACCGCCCCCCAATACAAAAATGAACTTCATCGCCCCTAATCAGCAGGAAGCAGTTACTGAAGACTAACCTTCACCCCTTCCCAAATCCTCTACCACTTATAAAACAGAAAAGAGAGGAATGTAAGAATATAGTAATGTATCCTCCATTTGCCCCATGGTCTCAAGCACATAAGTCAGTGAGAATTATGCCTGGGCTTGCCTGGATTTACCCCGCCTTATCTCTAAACATCCCAACCCTCCCCAGGGCAACAGGCAGAGCGGATCTTCTACAATAAAAGGCACCACGCTGCTGCCCTCTCTCTGTCTCTCTGCTGCCCTCCCTCTCTCTGTCTCTGTCTGTCTCTCTGCTCTCCCTGTGCTCTCTCTCTCTCTCTCTGCTCTCTGTCCTGGGGCTCTCTCTGCTGCTCCCTCTCTCCCTGTCTCTTTCTCTCTCTCTCCCCACCCCCCTCTGGGGCAGCCACTCTCTCTTTCAGATAATAAAATCTCTTGCATGGCCCCGTGTCTCCTTGAGTCATTCTGGGTAAGGAGGGTCGCAGAGAGACACCCTTTCACTTATTGTGCCAATCTTCAACATACACTCCTCTTCCCATCTCCCTTTCTCCCTTCCATCTCTTGTTTTCTTCCTCTCTGCTTTCTCCTCTTTCCTTTTGCCCACTTAATTCCTTTACTTCCTTTTTTTCTTTCATTCTCCCCCTACCTCTTAAGCCTACCAACAGCTTTATTGTTGCCTTTTAGATCCAAGAGGTTACTGACAGCCTTTCTAAGATGAACTGAAGCAAACAAATCCTTTTTTTAAATTCCTGGGCTAGAATTGCAACAAGGTGTAATTATGTTCCAGTACAGTATATGACCAAGGAGATAAAGTCATATTCTAGTCAGGCTTTCAGCTTCTAACATGCAGGGAAAAGTTGCCCACTGAGTTCCTTGTGAGGTTCTCAATCATTACTGGTAATACTGGGGTTCTCATGTTTCCATTTTGAAAAAAGAATCTGTAACCAAGAGACCTTAGCATTTCATTAACACATGAAAGGTTGTAGAGGGAAGTTTTCCTGAGACTTGGAAAGTAAGAATTGAAGCAGAGAAAAGCAGCTTTCCTTTAGAGGGCAGAGATTTAGATACGGAAATCTGAAAGTAGCATCATGTAGAAAATTTAAGAGTAAGACTGGTGGTCCTAAAATTCTGTGTACTCATTAGGTCGTGAAAATACAGAAGCTGCTCTGGAACACCAAAACTAGATTATTAGTCCAAGAGATGTTTATACTGAGTGTTTAAATCAAGACTGGTAAAAGGAGCCCTCCATTTTGATGCTTTCTGATTCTGTACTTTCAGACAAGTGAGAAAAAACGGGATAAATCATTCCTTTGAGTCAATTTCAAGATAAAAGTATTCATTTATTCACAAAACTTTTCCAGTGCCTTCTGAACACTAGACCCCACATTTAAACAATCCAAGTTTGGGCTATCAAGAAGATGCTATAAATCATCAAAATAGTTCCTCATTCCCCTACCTCCTGAATAAACAGGCATTAAGAGAAAATAAGTGTTGAAGAACAGAGCTAGTGGGTAGGTGGTTTATAGCTTGTAGGTTGATGATTTGACAATTTTAGCAGAGAACTTTGCTGACTGGCAAAAAACAGCGAGTTACTAAACAGATTGTTATGAATTCTTAAGGGTGTAAGTATTGTCTTTTGGAAATAGGGGCAGCATGTAGAAGTATAGCCCTACAACTTTCATGATCTGCATTTCCTGAGGAGGTATCTTTCCTTGATTCAACGACAAAGCATTTAGAGTGGTGCCAGGAACCACCCCCTTCTCTTCCACAGACCCTATCACCCTGAATTAATAACATACCATGTCGGCTCATTAACTCTTGGTGTCATTTTGATGCATATATTATTACAATGGTACATACAAAGCTACATCATTGTCTCTACTTAAAGGATTTTCAGGCTATTCTTTAAAAGTGAGAAACTGAATCATCCACTTGATTCAGGAAATGAGTTCTGCCCACCAATTGCAGAGTCATTGGAGGTAAGAAGAGGGAGAGGGGAGGGGAGGGGAGTAGAAAGAGAAAGGAGAGAGACACAATCTCCTGGGGCTTAAATCTCAAGGGAACTTTTAGTTCTCCACTACACTTTTAGGAAAAAATAGTAATGGTAGTCTTAAGGAAGTTCTGCAAATTGCATGCAGAAGATTTCTTTTTTGGCTAAATGCATGTGATAACTGAATGAGTTGAACTTAGGGGCAAAGGAAAGCAACTTTATCTTAACTTCTCTTTCAAAACTACTCTGTCAAATTATTCTTCTCCATCCTTGAAAGGAAAGGAGCGACACATAGCAGCAATTCACCGGAGAGTTCCGCTTTATTAGGGAAAGGTGCTGGGTTATATAGGAAGGGGCATGAATTGATTGAGGTGTCACTTCTACGGGGCTGGTGGCTGTTGGCTAGGTGCTGGGATTGGGAGGGGGGCGAGAGGTGATTGGGCTTCAGGTGGCGCCGGCGGGAACTGAGGACCCTGAAGAGAAGCCGGAAGTTTGCCATCTTACTGGTGGGGACCCTTCAGTCCTTGGATGAAATCTTAGGCAGAGATCATAGCTTTTCTGGTCATGTTTGGGTATTTAAAAGCTCAGTATCATCTAATTGAAAGGGTATCTTGCCACGACCCTTCTTACCCAGGACGACCCAGGAGACACGGGCCCACGCAAGAGACTTTATTATCTGAAAGAGAGAGTGGCTGCTCCAGAGGGGGGTGGGGAGAGAGAGAGGGAGAAAGAGCAGGAGGACAGAGAGACAGAGACAGAGAAGGGGCAGTAGAGAGACAGAGAGAGGGGGTAGCAGCGTGGTGCCTTTTATTGTGGCGGATCCGCTGGGCCTGTTGCTTTGGGGGAGGGTCGGGATGTTTAGAGATAGGTGGGGTAAACCCAGTCAAGCCCAGGCATAATTCTCACTGGTTTATGTGCTTGGGACCATGGGGCAAATGGAGGATAAATTACTATATTCTTACACTAATAGTAAAACATTATGCTGTCATTGGATTCAGTTTTTCTTTACACCTCCATCCCCCCTCCTTCCATCCTCAGGCCTGAATTAAGCTTGCAAGCCCCAAATGGAAAAGGTAAGGGTGGTTTGTGTGGCCAGAAAGGGGGTGAGAGTGAGTTCTTTCTCCCTTGATCTACTGACTTCTGCACTTTACAGCTGCTCTTTGTGGCTGCTCTATGGTCTGATCCACGGAAGAGGAGAATTAGAGGACAAAGGCAGTGCTGTCTGGCTGGTGCAGTGGACTTTCTGAGTTCTCTTACTGAGGACCTCCCACTCTAGTTTCCTTTCATAGAAAATGATATAAGGCTGACTACTGCTTTCTCTACCACTTCCCACTCAAACCACTGCATCTCAACTTGAAGCTTTAAATGACCTGTCACTACCCTTTAGAAGGGGTAAAGTCCCCTCTAAGATGACCAAAATTCAGCTCTTTTTTTTTCAAGTAATCCACATGCAGCCTACAGGAAATGTTTCCCCTACTCAGACCCTTATTTTCAACTGTAAACAGAAAAGAACCAATAGGAGATATAGATATATAGATAAATATATGTAAAGAAATTTATTATGAGGAATTAGCTTGTACAGTTATGGAGGCTGACATATCCCCAGATTTGTAGTCAACAAGCCTGAGATGCAGGGGAGCTGATAGCATAGCTCTGGACTGAAGTCTGGTAGGCCTGAAAGCCCAGGAAGTAGTGTTTCAATTCAAGTCCAAAGGCAGGAAGAAAGCAAAATCCCAGCTCAAGACAGTCATGCAGGAGAAATTCCCCCTTTCTTGGGAGAGAGTCAACCATTTTGCTCTTGTCAGGCCTTCAACTGACTGGATGGGACTCTGTAAGTCTGGGGAAAGGAAATCCTGGGGCAAAATACCTCTAAAACCAAAATCAGTCAAAGGGAGAAAGAAAGTTTAAAATCCGTTTATAGCTTACTAACTACAGTCTGGGACCATTTCTCTTTCCTGCTCTGGCAGAAGCAAAACCAGCACTCTGCCTAACCTCTCAGGTACAGATAAATCCTCTGTTGCCCAGGTAATTACCCACTGATATGGAGATGAACTTCTCTCCACCTCTTAGGAATGCCTATTGATATGCAAATGTACTAATGCCATACTTCTCTCCACCCTGAGGACTAAAGCTAGGTAAGACTCTGGAAATATTACATTTTTATCCACAGACCACCCCTCCAGAAATCTCACCTTACAATTTACTTATTCCCCCTCTTTTGTAATGGTCCCTGGGTGAGAAAATTGAAGCATTGTGACCATACTAATGACACAATAGCAACAACAGTAAAATCATGATAATCCTCAAACCAGAGCATTCAGCCTATGCAGATTAAATCAATGTGCTTAACAGCACAATCTCTCACTAAGCACAAAATATGTTTAGTACACTAACACACTATTATTATCACTTGCTACACTTGTTTACTCATTCCTAACAACCATGCTAGATTACTCACAAAACTGTTAGCCAACATTAGGCAAGTCAAGTATCTCTTTAAGCATTTTTTCTTGACAACAGCAATAAAATTGTTATAATTCTCAAGCCAGAGGATTCAGCTAGGTTCAAAGTCCCATGAAAATTAAGTCCAAACTCTTTCATTCCAGCCATTATGTGGCAGCTGCAGCCAGGGGGCCCATCCAGGCCACAAGGGCTGTAGAAGCAAATAACCATGATCTTTGGGGGCCACTCTGCTGTTACTCCAGGAATACACAGGAGACCCAGTTGTTACTTGATCAAGCTTAAGGTGCTCAGTGCTAAGGAAATACAGGTTAAAAAACTGTGTGCTCTGCCTTCAAGGAGTCATACTCTGATGGGTTATACAGATGATTATACTATAAGCATTAAGTGGAATATGAACATAAGTTCCAAATGGCCAGGATTACTCTGCAAAAACCCTTGATCAAGTAACAACCAGGTCAGTTAGGACCCAAATCCACAGACTGCTTTTTCCTCTGAGATTGGGGGAGCCAGCAAGTGAATGGATTTTGTAAGGCCATAAGCTTGCTCAGCTTGGGAGCCTACCTTAAGTAAATTAATACAAAAATTATGCCTTTACATTTTACAGAATCATGGGACTATGTGAGCACATTGCTAGGGTCCTTCCTGAGGCCCTACAGGTGAGGGGTCCTGAAGCTGTACTTTCACTGGCTTCATGTAAGTCAGTTCAAGACTCAGCACCTTTATAAAGTATTAGAGCTGTAGATTATGTAATAGTAACTTCGGGATTTACAGTCAGACAGACTGTATTCAATTTAGCCTCTACCAGATACTTCCTATAATATTTTGGTAAAAGTTACTTAAATTCTCTAAGCCACAACTTCCTATATTAGTAGGCCCACTTCATATGAGAGTTGCAAAGATTAAAATACATAAGCATGTAAAATATTTTAGCACAGCTCCTAATTAATGCTTAATAAGTTTAGCTATTAGTAGCTATTATTAAAATCTGAAATATCTGAACACTACCCCTGTATTTGCCTTTTCAAAACTCACATATCTTTGGCTCATCACAACATAAAATTCCAGGGAACATCTGTAAGGAAATAAAATCCAGAACCTCCACTTCTGGAACCATGGAGAACTTCCTGGTGAGAAAGAGCAACTGGACCCCTGCTCTCCTACCTGAGGGACCCTCCCAGTGGATTACTTTGTCATGGGTGGCTGAGAAGGAGTTGCTGCTCTTTGAACACACTGAGAAATGGATGGATTGCAAAAAGAATTGACTGAAATCCAGCAGGTAGTTTTAAAAAGGAATAAATCAAAATTGTGTCCAAGGTAGAGTCTACTTTCTTACAGCTATCTCCCCATTCCACATGAGGCCTTAGGAAAATAAATTTTGCTTGGATTCCTCCTGGCTTTCAATCTTCCTCAACATGATAAACACCCATAGATGAGTACCCATCACATAGGGGTACAATTCCAGACAGAGAACTGACATACAGTTACAAAGGTTGGACACTGCACAAGATATTACATCTAAGAATGCCGCATTCAGATTGTAGACATCACTGATGTCTATGTTTGTCAAAATAAATTTCTGGCAAATGGCAGTTAATTGCCTTGTTACATATTCAGCACATTATGATAATTTTAACAATCGTTGAAAGTAGAATGCTTTGAGGAAGACTTGGGTAGATAGTGCCTTTCCCCCTTTGTACACATAAGTCATATGGGCCAGGCCCTGACTGGACATTTAACATATTCAAAGCCTAGATCAAGAGGAAGACAGATCCAGCCCACTCACCTATTACCTTATATTGAAAGCCTGTCCTATAAGTTCCCATTTCCCATCTAAGGTCTTACCTCTTCCCTCAAGACTGACACAGAGTATTGCTCTGCCCTTCTGCCAAGGAGTCTTGACTTTACTTTTGCAGAGCTTAACAATATAACTAGATATTTGCATAATATAATAATCTACATTAATAAATATATGCATGGTAATAGGGAATCATTTCCTTACAAAGTTCCTAAGATACACTTACATATAGTCATTTGTTTTAAGGCCATGTTAATTTCAGCAAAAACAAATTTCAGTTACCCATATGGCTGAGAAAGTATCAAATTGGGTAATAAAATACATCTGCTATTCTTTTTGACAAGTTCAGCTTTTATAATATTATGACTAAACAAAAGGGAAAAATTACCAAGTTGATTTGGTTTTCAAGGTAAGGTCACCAGATATGATATCATATTTCCTGAAACATCAGTGAAAAGAGGATGTTTGGTTTTTCAAATATGTTGGCTCAGTGTAAATATAGCTATATCCAACATCAGATCTAGCCATATTTAGTCGGCTCATCCTTAGTATAAGTGTGTTTCTTAAAGCATGGTGGTTATTGCAATATTTTGTACTATGTTTAATTCTCAATATGTTCTGAGATATAAATTAAAACCAAGCTTTAATTCTAAATGGAAAAGAAAACAGTTATGATGTATCTTTTTACAATTGCAATATAGTCTTTCCAAGTTAATTCAGAAAATTTCATCTTTTTATTGTTTAAACTTTCTTATTATGCAATAGATCATATCTCCACAAGAATGAACATGTGCTATTTAAAGAAAAATAATAAAATAATAACTAGGTACCTACCATCCAACTTAGGAAATTGATTACAAATACCTTAGAAGTTTCCTTTGTGCCTCTTCCTGATGATGTCCTCCTCCCTGTCCAGCCCCATACTGAGACTTTGTTAACCATTCCTTGCTTCTATTAAGTGCTTTATCATATGTGTGTCCCTAACCAATATCTTGCCTGCTTTTGCCATTTGTGTAAATGGAATCATACATATACAGACTTGTGTGTTTTACCTTTTTGTTCCATATGTTTTGAAGATTTATCATCCATTAATACACAAACCTGTAAGTCATTCGGGTTTGCCATTCTATAGTGGCATTGTATGAATATTGTATGAGTAGATCATAATTTAGTTATCCATTCTACTGCTGATGGATATTTGGGCCATTTCCTGTATTTTGTGTCCTTATGAACAATGCTGCTGTGAATATTTTTATTCACATCTCCTGGTGTACATGTATACAAGTTTCTCTAATAAAAGCAATGTCAAGCCATAGTATGCACAGAACACACATTTGATGATGATCACAATTATTTCTTTGCTGAATAATGGTACAATAAGGAGAGTGCAGGCTTTGCTCTTTAGTTCTGGCTTCAAAACGTTACTTAATATCACCAACCTTGCAGGAAAAAAAGTCCAAGAAACTTAACATAAGGTTTTTCCAGGTAGGGGACAACAGCTAAGAGGATGAAAAATTCAATAAAGTGGTTTACCAAGTGATGGTAAATGTTTGCCAAGTGATAGAGAAATAAGAACTGAAGTCTGACTACTATCAGGAAGAACGTGGGCTGGACAGGAGCATGAAAACTTGACTTCCAAGCGGCCTCTATTTACAGATGGCTGTGTGATCTTGGGCAAGTCAGGTAACCTCACTGAATCTCAGTCTTCATGTTCATAAAATATGTAGTTTGAACTCAATGACCTTTGGTCACCTACAGCTCTAAAATTCTGATTCAGGGATTTCAAAATATTTTTGGAAATGACAGCGTTGCACGCCCCCTGGTGGTTTCCTCTGACCTTGCGACTAGAGAAACCAGCTTAAACTGGTGGTTATTGCCTCTCACAAACTTACCCGCACAATATATTTTAGGCATTATAATTTAAAGGTATGAAAATTAAAGGAAACTTGCTGTGAAGTCACTAAGAGTTTTGAAAACACACACATAAATGAAAACTTATCTTTCTCATTGACAAGGATTAAGATTTGGTTTTAATAATCATGACCTTGAGCGGTACACTTGTAATTTGGGCATTTATTTTCTGTAAATGTGACCTATTTTAAACACAAAGTCAGAAAAAATGATTTTGTTTCCTTCCCCCAAGATGGGAAATAAGTCAATTAATGCATCCCCCTTCTACTAAATTAATGCTATTAATCATTATCTATGTAGATATAAGAGTAGAAAATTCCTGAGGGTGAAACAAAATAACTCACATACTACCTAGCCTATGGTAAGCATTCAATACACATTAGATGAGTGTGAACCTGAATCTGAAAAAAAAAAGGAATTTTTTTTTTTCAGCTGGACCTTGATTTATCTAGTGGCTTGAAAGTAAAAGAAAAGGACATTGGTTTACTTCGTAAAACTCTTGGGAACAGACTTAATCACATTAAGACTGAGTTTCTCTATTTGCAAAGGAGAGAATAAAATTCCTGATGCCTGTTGAAATGACAGGGACATCATAAAGATTGGTGAGTTGAATGTTAGTAAAGAATATCATGTTCCTTGGAAGAGCAGTGTTATGTAAAGACTAAGTTCAGTATCATCAGAAACTGGCTACAAGAGTACTATGAGACGAATTACTTGCCATTTTTGAAACAGAGTATAAAAATCACAACAAGAAAAATAACCCTGCTCACAAAACTATAAAATGTCATTTTTCTTCAAAGAGGGGAAAATAAGAAAAACAGAGACTCCTACCTTTGAATTTAAACACCAGATCAATATAAAAAGAAAAGAATCAAGATCTGAGTCCTAAATGTTTTAGTTCTTTCAGCATTTTAATGATTGATGAGGAATAATGTTAATTATATAAAAATACTTTGACAGAAGTTTAACTTTTTTTGTCTTTTTATTGTTTTGCCCTTTCAACAGTAAAACTACCTTGAGAAATCTTTTTCTGTGCTTTCTTATCTGTTCACCCAATTTTCACAGACACCCCCAAGTGAGGGGGCAAGAATGGGTTTCAAGTCAGAGAAACTAAATTTTAGTTCTGACTCTGCCTCTTAGAATGTAAGTGGCCTTGGGAAAGCCACTCAGGTCTCTCTGAGACTTATTCTTTCTACAAAAATGAGGGTTTGATAATAGCAGTAGCTCTCTTACAGTGCCGTTCAGATGTTTAAGTAAGAGGGTGTAAATTCTCTTTACAGACTGCAAATGTTTTTTCCAAACATTAATGATTATTTTTCATATTTTTGTTCTATTTGGCTATATAAACCCATCAATCTTGGATTTATCATGCATCAAATCTCAATGATTCTACCCCAAAACTCTTGGATCCAGCTTTTCCTCTACATTCCCAACTCTGCTGCCCTAGATTCCACAAGGACCCTAGGTTCTACATTGCCCCATCATGTCCAATTCCACAAGAACCATTTCCAATGCTCCATCCATTGCCCCACCACCCCAGTGCGCCCCCTAAATTCTACCCCTGACTGTTGTCTGCCTCAAATCAAACCACTGCACCTCCAAAATGAAATTTCTTATGTACAAATGTAATCATATCTTTCTAGTGCTTAGTGTTCTTTACGGCTCTTTATCACCTACAGAATAAAATCTCAATTCCTTTACCACCTAGCCCTGCCTACTGTTCAGCTTCATCTTCTGTGGGTCCTTTCTTGTACTTCACACACTCATAATTCCATGATTGTGTTTTTCCTGCTACCATGCATTTGCACATTTATTCTTCCTGCCTAAAATGTCCTCCTCCTCCCACTCAGCAACTCTGGTGCAATTTATTCACAGAATCTTCTCGTTTACTGCTGGCAAAATTACACTTAACTTCATGTCTTAGTTCAAAATGTTTCCCTTTCACATGCTGCCTTTCCACTTTGTTTGGATCTTCTCTATAGTTTTCATTGTACTTGCTGCATATCTTTCAGGCTGTTGATTTCTGAAGCTAGTTGATCATGTTTCCCATGTTGCCATCTCCAGTGGCCAACACAATGCCTGCACCATATAAACACCCAACAATTTTTGTTGCATGAATGAATTTTTTTCCAGAATTCTTAGCCCCAGACTGATTTTGTTTTCTGGACCCTATGTTTCTATTTTTACAAGTGTTAATCACTTCTGTATACCAATGTAGCATCCTTCTTTTAGTATCATTTAAGTAGTTATAACAACATTAGTGTATCAAATACAACATCATTGCTGAAATTAGGGCCTTTATAATTAGAAGTAACAGAGAATTACTCAAGCTAACTCATGGGAAAAGGTGACGGATGTTCTTCAGACAATGAGATGGTGTTGTGGGGATTCAAGCACAGGAAGCCTCGTGGGAAACGAGGCTGGTGCAGAGCAGCTTCTTGGATGTGAGCAGGGCAGATTCCCCCAAGGGAGGTGTGGGCAGTCACGGAGGGACTTCATTGCAATTTTAGTTCAATTCTTCTCTTTATTACTCATATTCCCTTACTTTATTCTCCTTCACTTCCTATAATATCTCATGTATGGTTTAAAGGACATTCTTTTAATTTCATCTTATTTGGTCCAGTCAAGGCCACCCTGATATTTGAATGTATTCTTATATTTTCTAAGTATGTATATATGCTAAGTATATATCTTATATTTTCTAACTATCTGGAAAGTGATTTGGAAAGACTTTATCTTAAAGAAAATTATGGTTTGGGATGTTTTTTAAAGCCTAAAGTGTATACCCAAAGCAAGGATGGATATCCTTTACCTCTTGATTTAAGTGTATTGGCTTACTTTGCAAGTACTTGGTGTTATTATTTCCATATATATCTATAGTTGCGGGGAAAAAACAAACACTTTAGAAGCCTTTAGTAAAATGTCCTAATCTCGATTAAAGTCTGTCTTTGTTGGATTCTCCCTGTCTTTCTGGGATCACTGTGTGCACGTGCACAGGTGTGTATGTGTGTGCACAAAAGTCAATGTGGCATGTTGGTCTTGCTGTACCTTGATAGCTGTGGGTAAAATTGTAACATTTCCAGAATATCTCTCCTGGCTTTGGAGCATTTGCATATCCTCAGGGGTGGAGAGAATTTCATCTCCATGACAATGGGTAATTATCTGGGCAACTGAGGGTGTGTCTGAACCGGAGAGGTTAAGGGGACGGGCTTGCTTGCTTGCTTCTTCTTGAGCAGGGAAGAGAGGTGGTGCTGGACTGCAGTTTGTAAGCAATAAATGGGTTTTAAACTTGATTTCTCCCTTTGACTGATTTTGGTTTTTAGAGGTATTTTGCCCTGGGATTTCCTCTCCCTGGACTTACAATAGCTCCATCTCTATTTCTTTGCTGTTAATCTTTCCCTCTCTCCCTGCCTTTCCCTCCTCTTCCCACAATTCTACAAATGTTGACTAACTTCATCCCATTTCTCACAGCCTCATAATTGACTTTATACCTACACTTGCCATTTATGTATTATTGACTCATTTCAAACAGCCTTAGTAGAAAATTCCATTTTTTTAAATTGCTTCTGAAAGAAACTCTTTTAAAGGGATATCATACATTCCTTCTCATTCTCATTTTTATAATATGTTAAAATAATAATAGCTATAATAACAATAATTGTTTTTAAATAATTCATTCAATTTTTCAACAAACATTATTGAGTTCCTGCTGGAGGGGGATACGGGGAATACAGCTGAAGAAAACAGACAACAATCATTGCCCTCATGGAGTTTACATTCTGATGGGGATGGAGGAGATAATTAAAGTTAACTACGAATTATGTAATATGGAAAAAGTTGGACGGTTGTGGGAAAAAAATAAGGGCAGGCAGGTAGATGGGAAGTAGGGATTACAGTATTAAATAAGGTGGTCAGGAGGGCTGAGTCTTTAGAAATAGTTTCCGATGTTCTATTCTTGACTTAAAAAGCAGAGATGTCAATGTACAATCCTCCCACTATATAAGAGTGAAATACTACTTTTAATTGCTTTTGAATTTTTGCCTCCTTGAGTAAGCATTTTTGTGTGGCTCTATCTTTTGCCAGAAAAAAAAAATTCCTAAGCCAGAGCTTATGGTTTGTTAGTTGTCTGCAGTTGGTTTAATGGATTATTTTACAGCAACATTCTACTTTCTGAAGTGACTGGCAGTCTTGGACAGCAGAAGACATACCCTCAGAGTTGATGCTTCCACACACAAAAAAGAGCACCCTAGAATATCTGGGACCAAAACTCTGGTAGAGTCATCTGGTTTTGGTCATTTCAGACTAATGCAGAAAAATCTTACATGCTGCTATATATAGTATACATCAAATAACAGTACAGACCAACGATAAGCATTTGTGAATGAGTATGGCATTAATTTTTATTGATTTCCCACATATAAGAACGTGTTTAGATTCTCTGTTTTGCTTTGCCTGCTTCTCTTAAGCATCTTCTTTCCAGACAAATAGTCATAGGACATTATGCCAGTGGTTTATAATACTGGTTATACACTGGAATCATCTTTTTAAATTACTAATGCATGGGACCTAGATTACAATTAAATCAAAATCTTTGGAAGGTTGGACCCAGGACCAGAATTTTTTTTTTAATTCCAACTACACAAGAGAGTTTAATGCATAGCCTGGGCCAAGAACCTCTGAACGTAGCCCATCAGCCCCTAGAAACCTCTTACTCAGCACTTCTGAGAGTCTCATAAGGCAATTAGCAATTTATTACCTCTATAGAGACCTTAACCTCACTCTCTTTTTCTTCCAACTACTTTCCTAACTTTCCTTTCGTTTTTGTTTGCTTCTTGTGTGTTTCTGCCTGAGACCTGCTAACAGTACCTGCTAAGGTTGTTTGGCCCTACGGATGGTGCGCTGGGCTGAGTTTTCAGCCCACTGATGCAAAACACACAGATCCAGTTCCCTGGAGTTGCCAGCTCATCACTTCTACAGCTGCTTTGTGGCTTCTCCACACCCTGCCAGCCTGGCTCCCCTCTACTGCTGGGGTACACTCAGGGCCAGCTCCCAAGGTGGCATGCTTTGGACCTCAGAATCCAGTCCACTATTTACCAACCAGCATCTGAGTATGCTCTCCATGTGGCACATAATGCATTTCATCAACTGACCCTTTTCCTCTTTCTGACCTCACTTCCTTCTTTCCTCTTTCTGACCTCATTTCCCACTATCACTACCTCAGTTCTCTTCCACCCCATATACGCAAACATACACACCTGCATATGGTGTTTTCATATTTCCCTAGGTGTACCTTTCTTTTTTTTAATCTGGAAACTTCCTTACTTACTCTTTAGGCTCCTAATCCAATTGTTGCTCCCTTATGAAGATTTCAACCCCTTGATTATCAGGGTTTCCCACATTGTAACATGATGGCTTATGTATTTGTGCCCCAGGCCACCCCTCTAGACTTAAGGCAGAGGCTGGGTCTTTATTTTACATACTTTAAAATAGATAATAGCTTTTCAGTAAATGTGAAGTGGAAGAAAGAATGAATAGACCTATAAAATGTAGATGCTAAACCATACCTAGCTTGTAGACCTCATCTGGCCCATTGCCTGCTTTTGTAACAGTTTTACTGAAACACAGCCACACCCATTTGTATGAACTGTATTTAGAAAAAAACAAAACACCCATTTGTCTGTATATATAAAGTTTTATTGAAAATTAGCCAGATATATTGTCTCTGGTGTTAGGCTGGAGAAAGGAAAAACAAGGACATGCAAACAGAACAGAGAGATGCCATAGGGGGAGGACAGACCAGACCCCAAAGTCCGTGCCGTATATGGAAAGGGGACAGCTCTCCCTGAATTCCATCCTGATGTGCCAACTAAGACCCAGATGTTAGCCTCCTCCCTCTTGGAAGGAAAAAAGTTTCTAGTTGACTATTATGTCACCTTAAGCCAGTCATACATCTCAACACCCCTTAGGATAGCTTGCCCACTCCTCCCCCTCCTAACCCCTTATAAGCACCCCACCTCCCTAACTGGGCATGACTTCTCCGGCTTGTAGTACCCAGGCTGTGAGAACATCGCCCGGGGGTATTTAAATAAATTACCTGGCCCTTTGTTGCCTCTCTTTGCCTGCTTATTCCGGCTAGAATGCTAGAATTCATCTTACATCTGGTTGCTTTCACACTGCAAGAGCAGACTTGAATAGTTGGATCAGAGACCATATGGTTCCCAAAGCCTAAAATATTTACTATTTGGCCTTTTGCAGAAAAAGTTTGCTAACCCCTGATTAAAAAGAAACCTGAGAGATCTATTGTACTGTGCCCAAAAGAAAGATAAAGCAAACCACTAGTAGCCACATTTTTTTTAATTTTTTAATTTTGATATCATTAATGTGCAATTACTTGAACATTATGGTTACTAGACTCCCCCCTTTATCAAGTCCCCCCCACATACCTCATTACATTCACTGTCCATCAGCATAGTAAGATGCTATAGAATCACTACTTGTCTTCTCTGTATATACTGCCTTTCCCGTGTCACCCCCTCTACATTATGTGTACTAATCATAATGCCCCTTTTTCCCCCTTATCCCTTCCTTCCCACCCACCCTCCTCAGTCCCTTTTCTCTTGGTAACTGTTAGTTCATTCTTGGGTTCTGTGAGTCTGCTGCTGTTTTTATTTTTATTTTTTTTGGATATATTTTTCTTTTATTGAAGAATCATTGATATACAATATATTGGTTTCAAGTGTACAACATAGAGATTTGACAGTCATCTACATTATTAAATGCTCACCCCAACTAATGTAGTTACTTACTATCTGTCAGCACAGAAATACGTTACAGGGCATGGCTTTCCTATGGTGGGTTTTACACATGACTGACCCACGGAATTCTTGACTGAGACATTCCCACTGGGATCCTGACAGCTGTCGCCTCCCTCCCCACACTTACGCAACCGGGTGACTGGCGCTGTGAGTAAACAAAGCAAAATCAGGAAGGGCTGGGCAGCAGGTGCCATGGGCTGTCTGCTCTGACAGCAGCCTTCTCATGCCAGCCAGCCAAGGCGGAGGGAGTGATCCTCCCTTTGAGCAGGGGCTTCCCTCTTCTACTGGGATGCAGTCAGGCCTGGAGGTATGCACCCAGGATTCCCATCCTGCCCAGCAAGATGTTTCCCTGCCAAATGCTTCCTTAGGATTTTATTTAGGACCCAAGTGAACACCGACCAAACAGATCCTTCAATCACTATTTTCACTTTGCCAAAGTTAGATTTTGCCACTGAGGTGCACATTTGGTCCCTACACGTCACTGTATTTTTACACGATCCTTGCAGTTTTTTACACTCACTCACAGGCTCCGGAGTGCCAGTCCAGGGATCCATTCTCAGCCCATCATCCTACATGAGAAAGGAGAAGCTAATTTACACAGCTTTTCCTCTTCAGTCTCTGGCTCGTGAGCTTTTGACAAAACGCGTCCTTCACCAGCCAATGCGCTTCAGTATGAAGTGGAGTGGAGGTCTGCTCCTGGCCCTCCCAGTGAAGATCAAAACAGGTGGGATGGACAACTATGGTTGCAAGAGCTTTTCTGTGCCGTCCGTGGCATTGCTGGGCCACGTGGGACCTGCAGGCTTCCCTGGTCAGGGAGGATAGACAGCCAATAATAAATAGGGGACCAACTCCCTTCTCCCAGCAAGCCTGGCCAGGTAGCACACCGGCAGGCTCAGCAGTCTGTGGCGGCCGGTCAGCGTGTCTGCAGCATAGTGAGCCCACGGCATGTGGTCCCTTAGTCCCGTAGGCAGTGTTACAAATTCCAGAGCCCAGTGACATGAATGTGTCTGCCCACGTGTGAGGCTTTCCTCCTGTAGCAACTAATCCCATGTTGTCATACCTCTAGAGACCAATATAACAAAGATCTTTTTTTTTACACCAGATTATATTTTTAAATCCACACGCTATCTATCTTAGATGTTCTGGGGTGAAGTGCTGTGCATGCTTCCCTGGGTGGCCTCTCCATGCAAGGAAGCCAATCAGCTGGACACATTTGACATCTTAGTCAATGCTCTGCCTAATTAGTGGTGATTTTTTTTGAGGGGAGGGAACCATGTTAATCTTTTCAATTGGATGACACTGTGGATTTAATAAAAATGTGGGAAAGTAAATACCTATAAAAATTAAATGTATTCCTGGATCAGAAAAAGAACTGTGTAAAAACTGAGAGGCTCTGACTAAGGCCTGTGGTTTGGGTCACAGTGTTACACCTGTTTTGATAAACCTGTTTTGTTTTTTTTCTGAAGAACATTATGTTTACTAGGCTCCCCCCTTCACCAAGTCCCCCCCACATACTCCTTCACATTCACTGTCCATCTGCATAGTAAGATGCTGTAAAATCACTACTTGTCTTCTCTGTGTTGCACAGCCCTCCCCATGCCCCCCACGCACTATACATGCTAACCGTACTGCCCTCTTTCTTTTTCCCCGCCCTTATCCCTCTCTTCCCACCCATCCTGCCCAGTTCCTTTCCCTTTGGTAACTGTTAGTCCATTCTTGGGTTCTTTGATTCTGCTGCTGTTTTGTTCCTTCAGTTTTCCTTTGTTCTTATACTCCACATATGAGTGAAATCATTGGTACTTGTCTTTCTCCACCTGGCTTATTTCACTGAGCATAATACCCTCTAGCTCCATCCATGTTGTTGCAAATGGTAGGATTTGTTTTCTTCTTATGACTGAATAATATTCCATTGTGTATATGTACCACATCTTCTTTATCCATTCATCTACGGATGGACACTTAGGTTGCTTCCATTTCTTGGCTATTGTAAATAGTGCTGCGATAAACATAGAGATGCATATGTATTTTTCAAAGTGGGCTGCTGCATTCTTAGGGTAAATTCCTAGAAGTGGAATTCCTAGGTCAAATGGTATTTCTATTTTTAGTTTTTTGAGGAACCTCCATACTGCTTTCCACAATGATTGAACTAATTTACATTCCCACCAGCAGTGTAGGAGGGTTCCCCTTTCTCCACATCCTCTCCAACATTTGTTGTTGTTTGTCTTTTGGATGTTGACCATCCTAACTGGTGTGAGGTGATATCTCATTGTGGTTTTATTTGCATTTCTCTGATGGTTAGCGATGTGGAGCATCTTTTCATGTGCCCATTGGCCATCTGAATTTCTTCTTTGGAGAAGTGTCTGTTTTTTTTATTGGATTTTTTTAATTGGATTGTTTGCTTTTTGTTTGTTGAGGTGCACAAGCTCTTTATATAATTTGGATGTCAACCTCTTATTAGATTTGTCATTTATGAATATATTCACCCATACTGTAGGATGTCTTTTTGTTCTACTGATGGTATCCTTTGCTGTACAGAAGCTTTTTAGTTTGATATAGTCCCACTTGTTCATTTTTGCTTTTGTTTCCCTTGTCCAAGGAGATAAGTTCATAAAGAAGTTGCTCATGTTTATATGCAAGAGATTTTTACCTATATTTTTTTCTAAGAGTTTTATGGTTTCATGACTTGCATTCAGGTCTTTGATCCATTTTGAGTTTACTTTTGTGTATGGAGTTAGACAGTAATCCAGTTTCATTCTCTTACATGTAGCTGTCCAGTTTTGCCAACACCAGCTGTTGAAGAGGCTGTCATTTCCCCATTGTATGTCCATGGCACCTTTATTGTATAAATTAATTGACCATATATGCTTAAGTTTATATCTGGACTCTCTATTCTATTCCACTGGTCTATGAGTCTGTTCTTGTGCCAGTACCAAATTGTCTTGATTCTTTAGGGTTTTTTATGTACAATATCATGTCATCTGCCAACAGGAACAGTTAGACTTCTTCCTTGCCTATCTGGATGCCTTTTATTTCTTTGTGTTGTCTGATTGCCATGGCTAGGACCTCAATAACTATGTTGAATAAAAGTGGGGAAACTGGGCATCCTTGTTTTGTTCTTGATCTTAAAGGAATAGCTCTCAGCTTCTCAGTGTTAAGTATAATGTTGGCTGTGGGTTTATCATATATGGCCTTTATTATGTTGAGGTACTTGCCCTCTATATCCATTTTGTTGAGAATTTTTATCATGAATGGATGTTGAATTTTGTCAAATGCTTTCTCAGCATCTATGGAGATGATCATGTGGTCTTTGCCCTTCTTTTTGTTGATGTAGTGAATGATGTTGATGGATTTTCGAATGTTATACCATCCTTGCATCCCTTGGATGAATCCCACTTGATTATGATGGATGATCTTTTTGACATATTTTTGAATTTGGTTTGCTAATATTTTGTTGAGTATTTTTGCATCTATACTCATCAGGGATATTGGTCTGTAATTTTCTTTTCTTTTTGTGGTTTCTTTGCCTGGTTTTGGTATTAGAGTGATGCTGGCCTCATAGAATGAATTTGGGAGTATTCCCTCCTCTTCTACTTTTTGGAAAACTTTTAAGAGGATGGGTATTAGGTCTTCACTAAATGTTTGATAAAATTCAGCAGTGAAACCATCTGGTACAGGAGTTTTGTTCTTAGGTAGTTTTTTGGTTACCAATTCAATTTCTTTGCTGAAATTTGGTCTATTCAGATTTTCTGTTTCTTTCTGTGTCAGCCTTGGAAGGTTGTATTTTTCCAGAAAGTTGTCCATTTCTTCTAGGTTATCCAGTTTGTTACCATATAATTTTTCATAGTATTCTCTCATAATTCTTTGTGTTTCTGTGTGTTTGTAGTGATTTTTCCTTTCTCATTTCTGATTCTGTTTATGTGTTTAGACTCTTTTTTTCTTGGTAAGTCTGGCTAGGAGTTTATCTATTTTGTTTATTTCCTCAAAGAACCAGCTTCTGCTTTCATTAATTCTTTCTATTGTTTTATTCTTCTCAATTTTATTTATTTCTGCTTTAATCTTTATCATGTCCCTCCTTCTACTGACTTTGACTTCATTTGTCCTTCCTTTTCTAGTTTCATTAATTGTGAGTCTAGACTGTTCATTTGGGATTATTCCTCTTTCCTGAGGTAGGCCTGTACTGCAATATATTTTCCTCTTAGCACGGCCTTCACTGTGTCCCACAGATTTTGTGTTGTTGAATCATTGTTGCCATTTGTCTCCATGTAGTGCCTGATCTCTGTTTTTATTTGGTCATTGATCCATTGATTATTTAGGGGCATGTTTTTAAGCCTCCATGTATTTGTGGGCTTTTTTATTTTCTTTGTATAATTTATTTCTAGTTTCATACTTTTGTGATCTGACAAGCTGGTTGGTACAATTTCAATCTTTCTGAATTTACTGAGGTTGTTTTTGTGGCCTAGTATATGATTTATTCTTGAAAGTGTTCCATGTGCACTTGAGAAGAATGTGTATCCTGTTGCTTTTGGATGGAGTGTTCTGTAGATGTCCATTAGGTCCATCTGTTCTAATACATTGTTCAGTGCCTCTGTCTCTTTACTTATTTTCTGTCTGGTTGATCTGTCTTTGGAGTGAGTGGTGTGCTGAAGTCTCCTAAAATGAATGCATTGCATTCTATTTCCCCCTTTAATTCTGTTAGTATTTGTTTCACATATGTAGGTGGTCCTGTGTTGGGTGCATAGATATTTATGATAGTTATATCCTCTTGTTGGACTGACCTCTTTATGATTATGTAATGTCCTTCTTTGCCTCTTGTGACTTTTTTTGTTTTGAAGTCTATTTTGTCTGATACAAGTACTGCAACTCCTGCTTTTTTCTCCCTGTTAGTTGCATTAAATATCTTTTTCCATCCCTTTACTTTCAGTCTGTGTATGTCTTTGGGTTTGAAGTGAGTCTCTTGTAGGCAGCATATAGCCAGATCTCGTTTTTCAATCCATTCAGTGACTCTATGTCTTTTGATTGGTGCATTCAGACCATTTACATTTAGGGTGATTATCGATAGATATGTACTTATTTCCATTGCAGGCTTTAGATTCGTGGTTACCAAAGGTTCAAAGGTAATTCCCTTACTATCTAACAGTCTAATTTAATTCACTTTGTGTGCTATTAAAAACACAACCTAAATGTTCTCTCTTTTTTTTTTCCTCCTTTTTCTTCCTCTTCCATTCTTTGTATGTTATGAATCATATTCTGTACTCTTTGTCTATCGCTTGGGTGACATCTATTTAGCCTTAGGAATGCTTCCATCTATAGGATTCCCTCCAAAATGCACTGCATAGGTGGTGTGGGAGGTAAATTTTCTTAACTTTTTCTTATCTGAAAATTGTTTAATCCCTCCTTCAAATTTAAATGATAACCTTGCTGGGTATAGTATTATTGATTCAAGGCCCTTCTGCTTCATTGCATTAAATCTATCTTGCCACTCCCTTCTGGCCTGTAAGGTCTCTGGTGAGTAGTCTGATGATAGCCTGATGGGTTTTCCTTTATATGTGATCTTTTTTCTTTCTCTAGCTGCCTTTAAATGTCTGTCTTTATCCTTGATCTTTCCCATTTTAATTATTATATGTCTTGATGTTGTCTTCCTTGGGTCCCTTGTGTTTGGAGATCTGTGCACCTCCATGGCTTGAGAGACTTATCTCCTTCCACAGATTGGGGAATTTTTCAGCAATTACCTCCTCAATGACACTGTCTATCCCTTTTTCTCTCTCTTCTTCTTCTGGTACCCCTATAATGCGAATATTGTTCCATTTGGATTCATCACACAATTCTCTCAATATTCTTTCATTTTTAGAGATGATTTTTTCTCTTTGTGTCCCAGCTTCTTTGTATTTCTCTTCTCTAATTTCTATTCCATTTACCATCTCTTCTACTATATCTAGTCTGCTTTTAAATCCCTCCATTGTATGTTTCATTTCAGATATGGAATTTCTTAATGATTGAATCTCCAACTTAAATATGTTCCTGAGTTCTTGAATATATTTCTCTACCTCCATAAGCATGTTTATGATTTTTATTTTGAACTCTTTTTCAGGCAGATTGGTGAGTTCAGTTTCATTTGACCCTTTTTCTGGAGTTTGTGAGGTTTTGGTCTGAACCATGTTCTTTTGATGTTTCATATTTCTGTGTGGTGCCCTCTAGTGCCCAGAAAAGAGTGAGGTTGGTGGTCGGAGGGAAGCGAAGATGGTGTCTGGGATAAGGAAAGATCTGTTTCCTCATTCCCAACTGTGGTGCTTGTCTCTGGTGTCAGAGCCAGTGGCCAAGCACACAGGTGTAAGCCTCTGTGCTTTGCATCTCTAGCTGTTGTAGGTGGGGCCTCCCTCTGGCTGGCCTGATGCCAGCACAGTGACTGCAGGTTTGTGAACCGTTGTTGGCAGGCTAGGAGGAAGTCACAGCAGGCTGCGTGTCATAGTGGGGGTCCTTGGAGCTGAGTAGGCAGCCACCGGGATGGAGCACCTGAAGCTCCTCAAAGTTTCCAACCAGTTGGGCAGAGTGCGCCCAGACAACCTTGTCCAGTTCTCCCCTTCCCAACGCAGCAAGCTCTGTGCAAACCTCACTCCTTCAGCAGCCTTCTTGCTGGTAGGAAGCCTCTCAGACAGCCTGCCTTTCCCTTCTTCCAGAGCGGCCAGATGTGGATCCCATCCTCCACAAATGGCCGGAATCTGTCTCTCAAGCACTGCACCTGTCTGGGCTCCCCAACTTCCAGAGACCCACACAGTGTAGGTTTGTGCTCCCAAAGCGGATCTCTAGTCCTCCGTGTTCAGCAGTCCCAGGCTTCTACCCCCTCCCCCGCTCCATTTCTCTTCCTCCCGCCAGTGAGCTGGGGTGGGGGAGGGCTTCGGTCCCGCCTGATTAAGGCTTTCATACATTACCCTGTTTCGTGAGGTCTGCTCTGTTCGTGAGGTTTGTGTGCGGTCTGGTTTAGCCTTTCTTGTTGTTGTTTTAGGGTTAGTTGTATCAATTAACTACATTTTCATACTATCTGTGGTTTTGGGAGGAATTCTCAATCTCACCTCTCACGCCACCATCTTGAATATGTTTTAGTAGCCACATTTTAAAAAAGGAAACAGATAAAATAATTTCAGCAATGTTTTCTTTAATTCAGTATATCCATATGTTGTCATTTCAACATGTAATTAATATAAAAAATGTTATGTGATGAGGTATTTTACATTCTTTTTTGTAGTACTGTCTTTGTTTCATTTTTTTTTACTGTAGCAGCAAGTTTAGTGATGCTAAGCCTATATTGAGCTGCAATGCTCCAACTTGCAAGGATTGGGTATTAGCTGCTTGTGTGACAGTTTGGTTCTTCAAATTTTTTTATTTTTTAATACATATTTTTATTTAAGTACATACAAGAAAATGCACAAATCTTAGTGCAAATCTTTTTGAATTTGACCTGTGCATACACTCATACAACTATGACCCAGATCAAGATAATCAAACATTCTCAGTAGTACAAAGTCTTTGATATCATGTAGGTATTTTATACATACATCTTAATTTGGAGTAACCCCATTTCAAGTGCTCAATAGCCACATCTGTGGCTAGTGGCTATCTTACTGGAGAACTCTAGGTTAAATCCTTCAGTTTATAGTTCAAGAAATTTGTCCAGAGAGGTTAAGAGTTCAATCTAAGAGTCACACAATTAGCAGAAAAATCAGACACTGAACCTAGCTCTCTTTATTCCTGGCCAAGCTCTCCTTTCATCCCATCATACTGCCTTTAGCCTTTTTTTGTTCACTAGAAGAGAGATGATAAGAAAACCTGGTTTTGTATTCTGTGTAGGCATGAACAAGTGGTGTGACTTTGCAATATTTCTTAGCATCTCAGGATTTCCCCTTCTTCAAAACCATTGGATTAGATAGTCTTTAAGCTCTAATGTTATATGAAAATCAAACATGTTGGTTGCAAACCAGAATATACTGCAGTCATTTTGGGCAAGAATTCTGTTCTTAAGAAACTGTGTGTGAATATGAATTCAAGACCATGTTGGTTGTGACCATAATTTTAGAAAAGTCTTTAGAGGCCAGAATTTCATTCAGTTTATTCACTCAAATCTACATTATAGTCATCAGGACCAAGTGTAAAACTTGATACATTTAAGACAGAAACTTTCAGTACATCAGTGTTATATTCTCAGGGGATTTTGGAGGTGATAGGAGAAGGCCATTGCTGGGCAGTGAAGGAACAGAGAAAAGACTTTGGTTTGGGCCCATCAAGACAACAAAATGGTCTCCTGTCTGCTAACCTGCATCAGGGACGGTAATGGGAGACAGGAGCATAGGGCTGTGAGAGGAAGTGGAGCCGGCATAATACCTATGGGAAATTAAGGGATAGGGAATTGTGACCAGGATTAGATAATTAAATGTTATTTTGTAATGACAAATTTTATAATAGAATCAATAGCTTTATAAAATTTGTACTCTAAATCACAGAAGAAGCATGACAGGAGGGTACAGAAATGGCAGCAGGCAGGCAGCAAAGACGATGCGTTTTTTTTGAAGTTTGCCTAGTGCTAACTGTGCTCACATTTTGCCCCTCCCTCACAACAGAGAAACATTTTTTTGCCTTCAAGGCTGGAGAAGGTGGCAATACAGAGCAAAAGGTATTGGCTTTGGAATTAGACCTTGCTATGAGTCCCAGATCCTCCTTTTAAAAATTATATGGCCTAGGTACAGTTTATTTTTCAGTTTTCTCCTCTGTAAAATGTGCATAATAATCGTACTTACCACAGGAGACTGAAAATTACATGAAGATTGAAGATACCACAACTGGCTGCAGATGACTCACAATTGGCCCACCATGTTTATGGAAATATTAGTGATATATATTAAATTGTGCACCTGGAAATTAGTGCAACTGTGAAGCATTTCCCAGAAAATCCACATCTGTCTGAAGATGAGTCTAAAGATGAGTGACGGACAGCTGGATAGGATGGTGGGGAGTCCTCCAAGGAATCCCACTGGGCATTATGCTTTAATTATTTGAAAGGTAGGTTCTGCAGAATTCAAAAATGAGTTTTGCTTCTTAATGGCAATATTTCACTTTGATCAGCTTGTGCATTACTAACTTAATTAAGAATGGTTTTGTTAATCTTCCATCTTTCCAGGAAAAAAAGACATGAAAGTTTAAGTGTCTTCAAGCTTACATCCTGTGTTGGAAGACTTATCCTCCAGTACAAATCAACTTTATAAAAACAATCCTTCAGCATTTTGTTCAGCCAGCAAAAGAGGTGGATTCCTTCCCAGTTGATTCATTCACCGCATTTCCTGCAGAATGGATTCAACTGAACAAACTTAGAATCACTGGCCAGGGATCAAAGTTGCAGTCCTGGGGGTTCCTTCCTAGGACATTTCTCAAGGAAAACTCAGTCACCTAGGTAGAACCAGAAGTTGTTTTTGAACCAACCATCAGCTATAATTGAACAAGGAAACTACTATTTACTTTGTGATTTAGAGTATTTCAAAGAAATGTACTGTAATAAAAACAACTAATATTTATATAGTACTACCAGGTGCCACAATTCTGAATGTTTTCCTTTTATTAACTCATTTAATCTTAATGACAACCCTACAAATCAAGTACTGCTAATATTATCATTCCCATTTTATAGATAAGGGAGCTAAAGGACAGTGAAGTTGAGTAACCTGCCCAAGTTCACACAGCAAGTAAGAAGCAGAGCCTGAGGTCAAACCTAGATAGTCTTTGCCTTTGTTTCCCTATTCTACCTGTCTACAACTTAAGAGGTTCCTTTTAATTTTTGACAGTTTTTCTCAATGGAACTGCAAATATAGATTTAAAAGTCTATTTTGTTTAATCAAAATGATTTTCACTCTTTTCAGAACTTTTAAGGTATAATTAGTTCCTTGGAAAAATGATTATAGAATTATGTTTCTTTTGTAGATAAAGAATGACAAAGATGATAGAAGGAAATCTTTTGGGATTGAAGTTCTTCAGAGCTGTATGAAATTATTGTGATTTTTGTCTTACTATTTCACTATTGTATTTTAAGTATTACAATTAGAAAATGTATCCTTGTTTTTTCATTTTGTTTTCTATATGCTGTCATTTCTCATTTTATGAAGAGAATGCCATTGCACATACTATAAAAATGTTTGCAAATATAGAAATAGCAACTTTTATCTGAAGAAACAAAGAGCACAGTTCTGCAGCTCAATTATACATACAGAAGCAAATAAATTTATGTAACAGCTTACATTTTGACCTGTTTTTCAGAAGAATGAAAGCAAAGTAATTATATTGGATAATCTTTTATTAAAATTAGTTGAAAACCAATGTAGCTCATGTTATAACTCACCTAGCAGTCAATATTACCAACTTTTTAAACTCCAAAATTTATTTCATTTCTGCAACTAAGTAAATTATTATTTTGGTTGAATTAAAGCAAAACTTAAGTTATGCTACTTGCTGATGGTTTCCTAAGTTTATTGTAAGAGCTCTTTTCATTTAAAATATTTTTGAATCAAGGTTTGGAATTTATGCCATTATAAGATTAAATATGGTTTCATATTTAAATTATAAACATACTGGTGTTTACAGTATTTTTATTATAAGCACTATAAATCCTGGACTTCAAATTCCTTAAGGGGTTTTTAGGAACTTGTGTTAAATATTCAATAAAGGACATGAACTTTTTTTTATCTTTATTTTTCCAGAAGGGGATATTATTTAATTCATTCATATTTACCCTATGTTTTTGTAAGGTAATGCCACAGGGGACAGAATGGACTTAGAGAACCTAACTAACAAATTCCAAATGGCTTTTTATGTTGTGAATGTCTGCCTGTAACAGGAGACTGTTGAACAAGCTGAAACAAGTAGGCAGTCACAGGATAACAAAAGGACAATTCCCTTTCCTGTGCTGCATTTACAACTAGTTTTGAAGATTTCTAAGAGTCAACCTAGAACCAAACTATTTTTGCAAATATAGTATTAAATGATTTTTTCCTTCATGTGCATCCTTTGAGAGGTAAAAGGAAGCCATAATTTTTGTGAAATCATTGTTTGTTGAAAATGTTTTGTTTTTGAAAGTGTAACTTGCCCAATTTTAAAATAACAGTAATGGGAAATTTTTTAAATCACTTATAACCTCACCATCCTCACAAATTGAGATTTAACTATTTTTTTGTGACTGCTAAGATTGGTTTTGCATATCACTAAATAGCCTGTAGTATTATAATTTTAATAACATCATACTTTTCTTCATATTCAGCTGTCAACAAGATATTTTAACAGGTATGGGGATGGACAGATAAAGGAAAATAAGTAAAGGAAAAGTAATCATTCACCTCGGAAATGGCTGACTTTTAACCATCTCCCTTTATAAAGAGTTCACGTTCTTTCTTTGTTCCTGAAGGCAATTAGCAAACCTAACTTTGGTCAGTACTTTTGACCTTGTTCGAGCCATTTTAGTGGATTACTCTCTGGGACTTAGAGTGCATTCAACAAACATATGGATCTCTGATTTATTGGCCACAAACAAAAGCTAAAAATCTCACAAGAAGACAAAATTCATCTTTGTTTCAGCTTATGTTAGCAGGATGAGTTGTTTTAGCCCCACAGAGACTCTGAACCTTATTTCGAACTTATTGCCTGGTGCATTGGAATCAGTATCTTGAGGCATTTTTTTTTCAAGCCCCAAAATTCCAAATCAGCCTCAGCCAGGTGAACTAAACTTTTTTTTGGCTTTAGCAATTCAAACCTTTAATGTTTCTTTCAATATAAGATTTAAAGTTAAAAACATAATCAGTACGTTTAGCTTTTGTTTCAAGCACAGGCATTTAGTTCATTTGTAAAAGCCCTGATTTTTTATGCTCATGAAAGGAATATGAGCTCATTATAAAAAATTCAGCATCACTAAATTACTGTAGAAAGTTCAGCACTTATGATATGGAAAGCCATTGTTAGTGGAGAAATAGCAGATATTCCTCAAGAATGTTTTCTGTGTACTAGTATATATTACTATATAGACAAACTTTTCTTTCCAATAATTCCTTGACAACTATAAAACTCTTTGCACATTGTGTTTATCATGTACTATCTCTTGAATACCTTTCCATGTTAGTACTTTAAAAACATTCTTCATTCTTTTCTTTGGGTATGTGGCATTCCATGATACAAATGTACCATAATTTACTTAAAAAGATCCATAATGATGGACACATGAGTTGCTTCCAGGTTGGTCTTGTGTGCTTGCTTGTTTTGTTTTGTCATACCAGTGTTGCAGTAAATACTCTTTTAAACATAATAGTATGCACTCGATACACAATACTTGAAAGCATTAAAAAGAAGCAATGGAATAATACAGTTTTAATGTATTTCATTATTAGCACTTCAGATTATTGTTACCAGAATACCAAATTCATAATAATATTTCAAAAATTTAATTCAAAACCCTAGTTCTTAAGAATAAGTGTATTTCTCTAGAACTTCAAAATATTGACCTATAAGTGACCTTTCAACATGTTCTTCTCTGATTCATTGAATGATAATGTTTCCTTTACAATATATAGCTCTTCAATTTACAAAGTGCCTTCACATAATTATCTCATCTGACTCACATCAATGTGATGTATGCAGGACAGGTTTACAGGTGAAAATGGTGCTGACTTGGAAACTTTTCTGCCTGAAATAGTTACATAGAGTGTAAGTCCTTTGTTCTGCTAGCTCAAGGAGCCAAGGCCACTGTCATGATAGGATTATTATATCATACTGGCTCCTTAATGTGAAAAAAACACTTATGTGTCACTTCCATAACTGGTGTTGCTTCTTTACTATCCAGTTTTCAGGCATTTTTATTTAATTCTCTGATATGCAGAAATTAGACTCACCAGGCATTTATTACCTAAGTGCTCCAATAATTGCTACTTCAGAACCAAGTGTTTAAATGACGTTTATGCAGCAGTTGTTAATGGTGGGTGAGTTTCAGTGCCACTTTTCCTCACTTTGCCTCTGGAAGAACAGAGGTTAAAGGCAGAATAGAAAAGTCAGTAGAATGCAGCACAGACAAGACAGTGCTTGCTAAGACCTTGGAAATTCTTATACCCACCCATTATTATTTTTGTATTCCTGTGAGCCTTTCTTTACCCAGTGCCTATCATGGCAATAAATGGTGAAGCTTCTCTCATTTCCCACACTCCTGGTAGGAAACAGGCTCCTGTGCAAGGAGAGGAAATCTTTGTTATGTTGCTTTCTGCTTTGGGAAAGGAAGCAATCTTGAATGACACTATTGTCGCCATAGTTGCAAACTTATGTTGCCCCTTTAGGAGATCTATCTTCACCCTCAGTTTACCTGACAATGCACTTTTGAGTTTGCTCTCTTCCTACGTCTACTGTAAGATGCTCAGGACCTTAAAATCAGTTTCTAGATCTGAAATCTTAAGAGACCCAAGTCAATTATGAGATCCTGTCCAATTCAAGCCCTCCTTGTTGAATATGATGGCAATGTTTAACCAAGTATGATTCTACTGAATGGCTACATCAAAACTGAAAAGCAAACTACATTACTTAAAAAAGAAATCACATTGCTGATAGTACTTTGAAATTCTGGTGCTCTGTTATCTTTCATCAGTGCAATTACAGGAAGCTGATCTGTCCCTATCCCATCTCTCCAATATTACTTTGTACTGTTCAAAATGTACTTGGTGATCAAGTCAAGCAGGTTTCCTCATCATCTTGTGTGTAATAACTAGCTCATTTCTACCTGTTTGCCTGCCTTTATATTGCTTCTCTCTCTCTCTCTCCTGTAGGGCTTTTCCTCTCTTGCCTATCTGAATTCTAGTCAAATTTGAAAGCCAGCCCCTGAGTCTTGCATAAAACCTTTCTACTCTGACAGAGATCCCCAGTGATGTCTGCCCACAGGCAGAGAAACTCAATACCTTTCTAAACATTCCCAACTTGTGGTTTAAATACCAAATTTGTATTCTTAGTATTCAAGGACTTGAAACAGTAATAACCAGTTTATTGGATTGCAACAATCATATTGGACACCAGAGTGTAGTGTATGTCTTTCTTATTCTCCCATTCCTGGGCCCTTCTCTCTGAACCAAGTAAGGAGATATACTAATGAGCAAGGTTAGGTTTAGTGCACATCTCTGGGCCTATTAGAAGACACCCAGTGAAGTTAAGAGTCAGCAGCAGTTGATCAGTTTCTTACTCATTAAGTGTGCTTGAATGGTGCATAGTTTCAGACTGATCAATGGCGAATGCCCTAGCATTCTTGTTTGACTAACAAATTTCCCTTACATACACAAACATGACCTCTTGGCCCTCATGATGTTTATACAGCAGGTACCTTTGAACACATTTCATTTACTCAGGATATTTCAAGCTTGAGTATTCCACAACCTGTTAAATTTTCACTGGTATACTACTTAATTGTGGGGGAAAGGAATGCAACAGAGTAAATGAATTGGTTTTATATTTTTTCCTTCAACTTTACTAAGGGAACATTACCAAGAGTCTCACTTTTAAATTACAGGGTTTTAAAGAAATTAATAGATATTTTCTGTAGGATTAAATTTATAGGAAAATAAATTCTTTTTTGATTGACAGAGATGAATACTACTGGACCCACTGAAAAGTTGAAAATACTTGAAAAGCATAAAGCACTATACAGAGAAGGTGGTATTATTCTTATGAATAAACAGTGAGAAGTCTCCTGGACCAGTGAACATACCAGAATGAGATGAATCAACAGAACTTGATCTACTTAGGTTATTAAAGAGCATCAAGGGTAAAATTATGCAACTGTTGGCAAAGTTGTGTACCCTGTTATCACAAACTTTCCAGAGGACTGATGAATTGTCTATCTGAATTCAGTCTAAAAGAATTTTAGACATAGCTGTGGAAACTTACAGACAGTGAGAATCACACTGTACTGGATAAACTAGTTGAGTATGTAATTAAAGGGTAAGACTATTGAAAAATGTATAAACAACCTAATGGGGAAAAAGCAGCATAGCACGTAAAGAAAATTCATATAGAAATTTTATCAGGTCTTTGGAGAAATAACGACTGTTGTGCCAATGGGAAAACTAGTGGATGAAATTTATAAATATGACTTCCCTATATCATTATATGCAAAGACATTTCATATTATTTAATAAGAAATTTTGATGGGGTCGTTATGGATTGGGACTACTTGTTTACAAAAATGAGGATAGGGAGTTGACTTAAAATGAACAAACAGAGTATATGAATCAATAAATATGTCTTTGGAGAAGCATAAACGGCAGGATTTCAGAGAACCCTCTGTGCTGGGAGAAATATACATAAAACTTGTGTAAGTAATCCAGAAGGCATAAATGATGCTGAGTTCTTCCAAGTAGAAAATGACAACAATACCAATGGAGGAAATGAGAGGAAACAACCGCGAGTTTGGGTAAGTAGGCAGAAAGGTAGCAGCTCTCATTCTATTACACTTAATACCATGGGTGTTGACACCCTTTTTGGATGAGGATATCACGCAGAGATGCTGTTGATTTAGGGAGTGCCATGGATGAAAGGAAGGCTCCAAGAAGTGGAAGCCTCAGTGTCCACTCTAAAGTAGGTTCTGAGCGAAGGGTAGAAGTGGTCTACTTAACCTCTGGGTCTAAACAGTGGGATGTTCTGTCATTGCAGAGAAGTCTTCCTGTAGCAGTGGGATGGTCAGAACTAAGAGAGGCTTTCCCATTAAAGAAAAATGTTCTGTAGAAATTTAGCTTAAAATTGTACTTAGGTACCCTAATGTACTCTTAAGGGTTCTTTTAACTCATGGGCAAGCTTTGAAGTCAACCTTGACTTGAGACCTCAAAAGGCTTTTGAAGGATGACATGAGCCTTTGTGCAAGGAAAGGCTTTCTTAAAAAGCTGGGAGTTTACTCTAGTACCTATGTGATAAATCCAGTCAATAATAATCTGCAGTCCAGTTCACAGATGGAAGGGACTAAAATATAGTAGTTCAGAAGGATTTGGGGATCACTAGGCATGAAGGAGAAAAGACTTTGTTCTTGTACGATAGGCCCTCTGTTTTTGCTTTGCTTTTATGTTTGGTAAGATCACAGAGCTGGAATGATGCCTCTGTGTAAAATTCTCAAAGGTTTTCGCTGCTTTAAAGGAAAAAGAATGCATTTTGTAAATAACTTTTGAAGTCAGTTTCCCCAATTCTTACATAGTCTAATGTTTCTTTTCCATTTATACAGTTCCTCTTAAACAGCCAATTATAAAAAGAGTAGGAAAAATGTAATTTTCACATCAGTAAAAAACAAAAAAACTGACAGTTGCCTTTCATATATAAATAGCACATTTACTAAGCATTTGTAATGTACAAGTATTATTTCATTTAATTATTACAGCAAGCTCTTCAGGTACTATTATTGCTTATATTTTAGAGATTGGGAAACTGAATTAAATAATTGTGATATTAAATAACTTATGCAGCACTAGCTGGCTGAGCCAAGAGGTCAAACTCAAGGTCTGTCTGATTCCAAAGTCCATGTTCTTTATACCTATATATATATATATAAACTTACTGTTATCTTTAAAGTTCATATTTGTATTTGACTGTAATTTGTATTAACAAAAGGAAGTTTCATTGAAAGTTTATCATCTTTAATCTTTAATCATTTAATCTCTACTTTTAAAATCTTTTCATTTTGTTCTACATGCAGCTTACCCTGTTGGTAGAACATCCACCACTATAGTTTATAAAAACAAGAATATGTTGCCAAATGTCATGCATGTGCTGGTTCTAATGTTTTCAAACAAATTTGTTTTGTGATGCCCACTCTATTGCATTTTTGAGTAGGTTGTAAATCTTGTTAAAAACCAATAGCAAATATAATTTTGGAATGTTTCAAAAGCAATCTCTCATGTCACTGGAGTCTCAAATGTTTTGTTTCTACTTTCTTCTTTGTATAGTACAAAAAGGATTCTGATAAAAAAATTTATATTTAGATGTAACATTTTTTCCAGTTATGAAAATTAATACATGACGACTTGAATTTAGAATATGTATAAAGGTAAAAAATTTTTTTAAATATCCAAAATTCCATTATCTACAGATAAAAAAGCATTATGAACATTCTAATGTCCTTCCTTTAAATATATCTGAAATCAAAATATTAACTGTGCTTTTTTTGGAGGGTGGTTAAAGAATTTCAAGTAGTTAAAAATTATATATATATGCATTTAAAAAAACATGTATGTTATAAATGCATATATTCACCTAAGGTATTCCTTGAGGTTTTCAAATACATTCTCTAAAGTTATTCCATTTGTGTGTGTGGTAACTGTGAGATGTTATGATTATAAGTAAAAATTTGGCTAATTTGTCAAACTAAGAATTGAAAAAAAATTAATATGATATATATATATATAATAGAAAATTGCAGAGAAGTCTTCTTGTAGCAGTGGAATGGTCAGAACTAAGAGAGGCATGTTTGAATTTTGTATCTTTTTGTTTTTATTTTTGAATTTTATATCTTTCTGAATTATTGCATGTTTGAATTTTATATCTTTCTGTTTATAAAGATAATATGTGATCACTATGTACAAATCAAGTAACACATGTAAGTATTAAAAATAACTAACATTTGTTGAGTGCTTCCTATATGCCACTGTTCTAAGGGTTTTGTTTATATTAACTCATTAAATCCTCACAAGAACTCTATGAAGTAGGGACTGTTATTATTTTCATTTTACAAATGAGAAAACTTAGGTGTCAAGAGGCTAGGTAATTTGGTTGAAGGCTTGGTTTACCAAGGAAACAATCTGGCCAAACTAGTATGATTTTTATTTGTTCAGTGAGTTGTTTTAATGGGAAAACAAAGATGATGAATTAGGGCCTTGCCATGGACATATTATATCTTCATTTAGGGAAAGGAAATGATAATTCCACATGATGCTCCTGTGGGGTGGGGACGCACAACAAGGAGTGGGGTGGGGTGGGGACGCACAAGGAGGACCTGGAGGTGGCTGAGCCCTTTGACTCAGAGGACAGCTTTACGGATCACCCACCACTGCAGACATGTAGCTACTGACAGAGTTGAGACTCAAACCCAGGGAGGATGTCCCCAGAGCCCTCACTTAACCTCTCCCTAAATTGCCTCTATAACATATAAAGAAGAAAGGCATCAAGACAAAAGAGCCAAAAGTCCTCTGATTCCGTGACTTAGGGACAACAATTGCCATCATTTTGATAAAAGTATTTCCAGACCTTTTGGGATGCAAAGCTTAACTGCAGCTGATTTAAGTTTTGGCAGAATGTCAACAAATGTTTTGTATGTGTTTCTTTGAGCACTTAAGAAAGCCTATGTGTAGGATAAATTCCTAGTAGAATTGCTGCGTCAAAATTGAGGCATGTCTTCAAGGGTACACCAATTTACGTAACAGTGTGCGTGGTAGTGTTCATTTTTCCATAGGCCAAACTTGAAAACAATTGCTAATAGCTGATAAACTGAATATAATTTGGGCTGGGGCTGGATATCTCCTGTTTGCCCCTCCACATCAACCCACACACTTCCTTTCCCTGTTTTTTGCCCCAGGAAGACCATCTGTCTGGACTACATCACTGGGCTCCTGTGCCTGTTGGCTCCCTATGTGTCAGGTTTAGGAGGAGCACCAACAGGAGATGGGGAGGGGCGGGTAGGAGACTGAAGCTGAGGTATTTATTTCCTGGGCTTTCTCCTTGTGGGGTCTCTGAGGACTGGCTGTGAACCTTAAGCAAAGGGCACAGCTCCTTTCCATACAATCTCCTCTGTCTCCAGTTTCCAGGCCCTGCTGCCTCCTCTTATCCTTTCAGGCACAGAGGGGAAGTCTGTCCTGCTAAGCCAGATACTCCCCCTTCTCTCTTACAGGTTTCCTCTACCTGCCCCACCTTTGTAAAGAGCAGTATCATTATGAAGCCCTCTTCAAAGTACCTCATTTGAATGCTCTGTTTCTGCTAGTTCTTGTTCCTGGGAGCTCAGCCTAGAGAAATTCCCCAGCCCTCTCAGTGATTCTGTAAGTTATGTATTCTACTTTACTAATCCATTTGTTTTTGTTAGAGCAGATTCTAGCTAACTAGTAAAGAACCCTGACTAATCAAGTAATTTCTACCTAAGGATAACTGAAGTCCAGCAATTCATTCATTCAATAAATATTTATTGAGAGTCCACTATATGCTAGACTTTATCTTGCTACTATATATGAAAGTAGTATTTAGATATTGTCTAATGTACCATAAAGAAAATAAGTGGAGTGTTAGTGGCTATGAATATCCAGATATTTCATAAAGAATGTTCAGGAAGTCTCTCTCAAAAGATGCAATTTGAGCATGCAATTGAATAAGGAGTGTGAAGCTTTTGGGCATATGTGTTCCAGGTGACAAAGGCTCTGTATTCGGAACAATCTTTGCATATTTGAAGAGCAGCAGGAATACAAGAGTGGCTTTAGGCTGTGGCAAATATGTGGTTTGCTTGCCCAATAGCCATTGTCTCGTCTTCCTTGCTGAGACCTCTAGTTTTGCTCAGACACAGTATGCAAACTCAAGGGATGAACCACCATATGCCTAAGCAAATCATGAAAATCCTGTTCCAAACTGTCAGTAATTGATTAAGGGATAGCATGTAACCCAGTGCTAGCCAATGAGACATGAAAGGGAATTTCTGGGGACTCTTGAGAAATTTTTCCTGTTAAGAAACAGGCAAGAGAAAATTCCTATCTCTTTCCCTCCTTTTGCGTTGGATGCTCTTTGTGAGAACATAATGTCTAGAAATGTAATAGTCTTCTACCAACCATGAGACAACAAAACAGGTTTAAAAGACAGCACTTGAAGATGACAAAGGGAAAGGGTGGAAAGAGCTTGGAACCTAATGACACCTTGAACCTTCTAAAGTAACCTTAGGACCACTTACCTGAAGATTCTTGCTAAGAAAATAAGTAAATAAAAACAGTCTTACAGTTTAAGTCACCATTAGGTGGGGTTTCTTGCAGTTGATATACCAACTCACACACTAGCAGTGTGTGTGTGTGTGTGTGTGTGTGTGTGGTATGGAAACCAAGGGAAGGAAGGTGGGCAGGGACCCATCATAGAGCGCCTCTTAAGCCAAAACATAGAGTTCGGATTTTATTTTAAGGGTAAGACATTGTAGTGGATAACCCAGTCAATAACAGGTCTGTAATACAGATCTATCTCTCTAAATATTTATCATGTAGGTGATAAAATATAATTCATTATTAAAATAATAGAATGGATATTGACTAAAGTTATATTTATCATTTCAATTCTTAGATAAATTGCTATAAAAAACAGATTAAAAGAAAGAAAGAGTCCCATGAATAACTCACGAAATATCTTAGCTGAAACTTTCAAATGTTAAGAATCTTATGTCTAACCTCTTATGCTTGGGAGAATCTTTAATACAGTGTCTATGTATTGCTTCCTCCCACTTCAGCCATTCCAGTCTTTACCAATTATTCTCTGCTTCAGGGAGTTTTCAATTGCCATCTTAAACCCCTATCTCTCTTTGAAATAGCTCAAAATTTTTTTCCTCAGCCTTCTTTCTATTTGAAAAGAAGGCTACTCCATTTCATAAGCATGGCTATCCTAAATACCTTGGGTGTTGTTTTTTTCCTAGTTGGCACCAAAAGAATTACAAAAGAAGGTAGCTCATTTGAAACATTTTCCTCCTGATTGTCCTCCTGTTCCCCCATTCAGGAAAAAGATTATTGGTTACCATGGCAACCAGCTTCCACAGCATTCCATTCTAAGTGCACAGGTATAGCACAAGCTTTACTCCACGTTCTTTGCTGTAGCTCTGCAGAACTGTTTATTTTTCTAGCCTACAACTGCTGTTAATAACAATCGACCAACCAATCAACCAATCAAATAAACAACCTGAGGTTAAGATAATTTTTTCAAAGGCACCATATCCTCATATCTTCTGAATATTTTTAAAAATTACATATATAATTGTGCAATGATTTTCTCACAGCACCAACTGAAAACTTTCTGGTATGTTCTTTCGCAAGTTTGGAATTGTATCTGTATCTCTTTAACCATATTTAGAAAACAAAATAATGAATTTACAGTTAAAAATTAGAGCAAGAGCTAGTTGTATAAGATTATTTCCCATGTGCTCTATGTCAACTATCCTGTTTCTGTTCAGAGCATTATTGATAATAATAAAGGATGGTTTTAAACAGGCCAAACACATTTTACTGGCACTCAATATCTGCTATATTGTGGAGGAGAAGGGATGACTTTGGAGAATCCACTGGATAAATTCTTTTTTCCTACAACTCTTTCATTCTTACTGCTAGTCTTAGTCTTTGCTGGTAATTTGGCTTCTTCAAAACTCTGCAGCATAAACTAGGAATCTTGACATATCTATTGTATGCAGAGACAGCTTTTAATCTATCATTTCTTCCTGCGACTTGATTTGAAGCAATGGTATTTTGGTAAGTAAAAAGAGGGAAGTTGAAAGGAAGCTGCTATTGTCTAATGTTAAGCAAATAAAAATAAAATGGGACTTCAACTCTCTTTCCTGCAAAGTTTTTCTATCTCCTAGATGTCTTTTCATTGAATAAGATGTATCTCATGAACATCCCATTCAATGTTGCCACCTCCTATTAAGGGCATGGAAGTAAACTCTGTAACTAAAACAGATGCCTTCGCCCACAGATTCTAAAATCAGAGGGTATTCATAACCTCTCTACAAATTTTCAGAGCATAGTGGGAAACAGGAACTGTTAAAAATTTGAAACCCTACAAAAGTACTTCCTGCCTCTTCCGGTAAAAGAAAATATATTACTTTCTAGGAAGCTTACTACTTTAAAAAACACAGATCAATCAGATTGGAAATTCATGGCTAGGGTTTAGGTTACATAAGCTCAGTTTTAGGATAAAAGATACCTACTTTTAGATGGAAAGCCATAAAATTGTCCTCTGACTCCTCTCAAAAGTGTATTGGAATTGTTTCAAGAAGGGAGAAAACAACTTTTTTTTCTGAGCAGATAGTCCATGATACATAAAATGTTTTACTTTTCCTTTGGGTACATAGACATATTCCCTGATATACTAATCCCACACAAGCTACAAAGGAAAATTGACCAATTATTGGTAGAATTTTCTAGATTAAAGCAGAGGTTGCAGTTAAATAATCACATAAACTGAGTAAATATGTCACAACACAACATTACATTTATACAGAAAAAAGTTGCTCTCAATTTCCAGTTGACAAAAGAGCAGTTGAGAAGACAACATGTAGCTTTGAAAAGTAGAAACGCTAATAAGAGTCAGTATTCTAAAAGCAAGGATGCAGTTGACATGCTGTTTTGGCAGATGGATAAAGATGAAATGGAGTTAGATGGTAAACCAGAGGAAATGATGATGAAATGGTAGAATGAAGTGTTTGAAAATACTAGTGAGGGCTTGATTATCATGGATGGAAAGAGTAGGAAAAGAGAAAAGTGATTTAGTTTCAGATAGGAAATAGTTTGTAGAGAAATTTTAATAGAGTAATAATTTGTATTTTAATTTGCAAGGGCCAAGGGATGACATTATTTGAACAATGACAGCTTTATTGTTTTACTATTTTATACATAAGAAGCTCCATTTATCTGAAATATAAATTAGTACAAGTTTCTATTAACATAATAATATATATTAGACAAATTGGCAAGCAGGGGTTTGCTTTTGATAACCTTTGTTATAACCTTAAAAAAAGCTTTCAATATTTCAAATTAATAAGCAAGGGCATGACTTTATAATGTGAAGATACCCAGAAAGCCTGGTTTAGTTGCAAATGGTCCTAATTTTTTTGGCTGGTGTCCTTTAATCTAGAGCTCCTAGCTTAATCATGAAAATGAAAACGCAGAAAGCTACAAGGCTAATGTTCCTTAATTATGAATCATGTGAAGTTTAACATTAAAAACATTAAAGAAAAGTACACATGGTATAAATTACCTAGAGTTTTAGCTTCTTTTATTTAAAGTAAATGCACTGATACCCACTTACAGCTTTCCTACCAATCACTTTATTAGGTTGGTAATCCTATGTCCTGGATTTTCCAGGTCACTTCAGATTTCAAATATTTTGTGTATTGTCAAATGATGTGTCTAGAGTTCGGTTTGGAATATGTGGTCACTGAATTTATAGACCGACTGAAACAGAAATGGCCTTTGGCATTATGCAGTAATTCTAGTTTTGAGTCATGATTATCAAATTGAATCAAATCAAAGTTCATTATTTGAGCCTACCTAATAATAAGATATCAAAAAAAAGGACATGTTAAAACTTTGTAGTAATTTGCAATTGGAAAATCATGATTATAGACATAAATACATGCATAGCTAGTAAACCTAAAAATAGTTATTCATCTTTGCCACATAGAAAATGAAAACAACATACTTAAAAGAGATATTGTAAGTATATATTATATGGCCCAAACCAAGGAAGACAAAAGTAATCTAAATGTGCCTGTATTAATATTTTTAAAATAATTTTTTTCTCTTTAATTTCCATAGACCGGAACTCATATTCTTGATAAACTAGAAGTGAGAACGTAGTATTTGCTACGTATGATAATTATGGGTGGACTTTTTAAGTTAAGATTGACTCATTATCCTATGCCCATTTGCTGTTCTGCAAATTAAAATATTTATATCATTTGATGGCTCTCCCATTTAATTACTATCCTTTATAAAATTTGTTCATGGCTTCACTCTTTATTCTTTTGTGATTTAGTTAACCACTTGACAAAAAAAAAAAAGTTTTAAAATCTATGTTTAGAATGGCATTTAATAAATCTTTGAGAAAGTAAGGTGATTTTCCCCACGCCTTGTTGGAAATATTATCTACCACTAGTGATCAGGCTCTCCTCCCACATTTCCGTGCTAGCTGGGACTTGAGAAGCCCCGGGATGCTCCTGCAACAGAGGTGGGTGTAGGAGATAGGATATCACCCGCCCGACACTTCGGCACTGTTGCTATGAATGATTCACTTGCATTTGGCACATTTGTTGTAAGGAAATCTCCCGCCGCTTCCTTCTCCGAGCTCCTGTCGGGCTGTCTCCTGTGCTTTGGCCTTTGAGAAGAAGCGAAAGCAGGTGGGCACAGAGGAGCACACCGAGTCCTCCTCCTCCTGCTTCTTCCCTAATTTAGCAGTACTTCCGGCCGCGTGACATCATCCCCCGCACCCCGCTGACGTGAGCGGCGGGTGACGTGTGTGCGGAGAGGAGCGCGCTGACGTTGCTATTTAAAGGTCCTCCTGCGGGGAGGATGGAGACACAGCGCGAGCACCTGGTGTGGGGCGTGGAGGGGGTAGTGGCGGCCGTGAGTGGGGCCAGGAGCCAGCGGAGGAGCAGAGCGCACGGTCCGCCCGCCGCCGGCTATTAGGGGAGAAGGGGGGAAGGGAGGAAGAACAGACTGACGGACCTGCCGGCCGGACTAACTCCCTACGAGGGCCGGCTCAGCCCCTGACTAGCAGCCTCCTCGCCGCCCTCCCAGCTGCCGCTTCTCCCCTCTGCCCGCAGGGCCCCGCCGGGCCGTCGGGACGGGTCAGCGCTCCAGCTCCCAGCGCTCAGTCGCGACTCGGCGGCGGCGGCGGCCGCCTCCCGCCCCTTCCCGCGAGCGGGGGAGGGACCGTTCTCGCACCCCCCGGGTTCTCCCCGCCCCCTCCCCCGCCCCCTGCAGCCCGTTCTGCCGGCGCGCTCGGTTCACACCCGCGGCGCTGACCCGGGGAGCTGCCCGCGGCGAAGTCAGCGGCGGGCTTCAGGCCGCCGGGGCCCGCGCTGCCCTGTCGAGTGGGAGCTGGAGGTCCGCGGAGGCGGGCGGTGATGGAAGTGTGAGGAGGCGGCGGCGGGGCCCAGGGACTGTGAGGCAGCGTGTGGCGGCGGCACGGAGCGTGAACGGCGAGGAGCAGGGGTGGGGGCGCCGGAGCAGCAGCTCTACAGCTTCGAGTCCCCGACGCGCCACTCGCCGGGGCTCGGGTCGGCCCCCGTTGACCTTTCCTGCCCGGTTCTCCGCAGCTAGGGGCAGGGTGCCAGGGCGGGAAGCGTGGGACTTGGCTCTCTGATTCATTCATTCTCCGCGACGGGAGCCTCACACCTGCCGTGCTCCGAAGAGAGGAGGGAAGAGGGGGCAGCCTCGAGTGTGGGGCCGGGCGCGAGCCGGTCTCCATTGTGCTCAGTCGCGGGAGGCGGGAAGGGGCTGAGGGAGGTGGGATCGGGCCCCCTCCTCCTACTCCCTGGCTTGCGCTGCGCCCTCAGCCTTCTGCCAGCCTAGAAATGGTTCCGTTTATCCTCCTCGGGAGAATGAATCGATCCTGCCCAGCCTTCTCTTCCTCCTCCCCACCTCCTCTCTGCTCCGAGTCTTAGGAAGGGAAAAAATTAAAAGACAGATTCCAATGTGGAGTGCTGTGCACGTCGCGACCTGCCGGGTTTGCGTTTTGAGATTTTTCTATATAGCTTTTTCTAATGTGAGCGCAGGGAAGCAGTGGCATTACTGCTTTTAGGATTTTAATTTTCTTGTAGGGATCTGTAAAGTGCACGTCGCATTAGGTTGCACGCTTCACTCCCAGGGACCTGGTGTGGTGGATAAATTTGAACCCGCAGCCTTAGCACCAAAAGGCCGAGTTGCCTGGCTCTCCCTGAGTATCGAGGAGGACATGAGCGAAACGACCACTGAACTCGTTTTTCACAGGACTCGGTGAAGCTGGATTCTGCGTTTTCCGCCACGTAGATTCATTTTGTGGAATAGAGTTGACCTCTGTCACCTCCGCGCAGCATTTTAACTCTAATAAGCAAATGTCACCTCTGTTTGAACGTTTTGATATTTACAAGAGAGAAATCATTTTACCTAAGGGAACTAATTGAAGTGTCAGCATCACTCAAATACCTCCAGTAAAGGATCTCGGGGGGTGAAAAAGCAACTGCGAAATAGCAGACGGTGAAATTCCTGTGGAAGTTATTCCGTAGCAGAAGAGCAGAAACTTCAGAGCAAGTTTTCGCTGGGCAAAATGGGGTAAGAATTTTTGTGCTTAACACAGTTTTAAATTTGTTCATGTATGTGTAATTGAATCGTGGTGGTGATTACGTTGTACGTTTTCAAAGAAATCTGCCATCTTGCTAAGCTGATCATACTTTAAAAATGTAGGTGTTTTAACCTTTTAACAAGTTATTTTTGTCGACTGACACCGGCAGTCATAATTAAGGAACATATGTATATCATTTGTAACCAGAATGTGGTTTTATTAGTAATATTCGAGAAGATAATATAGTCTGCACTTTATTGTTCAAACTGCCGCATTAGTTTGTAATCAAAATCGTGTTGTCTTAGGTTTTGCTACCAGTATCTTTCAAAGAGAAGTACTGCATTCTCTCAGTACTTTGAGAATAATCAGTTGCACAAAGGAGTAATTGTAAAGTAATAAGGGGTTAGATTACAGTCCTTGAAAACGATCCAGTGTAAAATTCTTGCCCTCACTGTGCCCTCTGTTTTGCCCTTGAATAGCCAAAGCTAAAATGTATAGGATTGATTTATTGGGACATTAAAACGAAAATCCTGAAGTCTTGCCGATGTCTCCACAGTGCTGGTGCATTTGGTAGATAAAGCTCGAATAGGAAAAAGCTTTTAGTTGAAGGAATCTGTTGTTTTTTTTTGCTTTTAAGTTCACGTCTTCATTTTGTTAACAACGTCAGATCTACGTCTTTTTTCAGATCCAAAGTCAACGAAGAGTGCCTGTTTTCCAGCCTTTTATTCTTCACACAGTACTTAGATAAAATGATAAAATGTTAGTGACTTTTCCTGATCGAAGCCATTGGTGGGGTAATGATCTAGTCAATGCTAGATCGTCAATGCTTTTTGTCAAAGAGAAACTTCCAGAATTTTCTCTTTGTATTGAACTAACACATCTAAAGTGTAGTTAAGGGACAGGGATTGAAAGGTTAGACTCTGGAATTCATTGTGACAGTGTAGGGGTGTGCACACTCAACTTTATTTCAAGAAACTTTCTGAGGAAATTTCTTAGATAATACTACCTCTTTTGTTGGAGCTAGAATTTGAAGATTATTAATTTGAACAAGTTTGAAAATGCAGAACATATGTTGTAGGAGTCCTTCCTCAGGAATTAATGAGGAGAATGAAAATTGTTTTTAAAATTTAAATGGCAAGTGATGAGTGTATGTATAACTTGCATGATTTGGGGTACTACTAAGCAATTAAAATACCTCATTCTGTTTCTGTGCTCCTCTTAGTAGCTTGATGATCTGAGGCAAATTAACTTCTATGGACTCTATTTTCTTATCTGTAGAAGGAAAGACTTAGATAAGTTAAAAAATTTTTCTAGTCTGTCAAAGTGAGTTATCTTCTTTTTAGTTAATGATTGTTAGTTGACTAATGATTACTAGTACATCTTTCAGGTGGAGATATTGTTTTCTCTCAGCAATTTTCTTAGCAGGTAAGCTGGAAAATAATAGCATTTGAGAAATGTTTTGAATGAATTGCACTAATTTTAGTAAGGGAAAATACTGAAAATGCTACCACTCAAAGCCTTTGAAATGGCTTCTCCTGAGACTCTGCAGCTCTTCTGTTTAAAACCTGTCAGAGACAAAAAAAAAAAAAAAAGAAGTGGTAGTTTTTCATGTTGAAGGGTGTACTCTAGACTATGTAGTGGTAGTATCATGGAAGAAAATCAGTTTCCAACCTTTAAGCTACATGAATGCCCATCCCTTTACCAAGGGAAGTTTGGGATGAACTTAATATCAAGTGTACTGGTATTTAAAATATTAAAATGAGCCCCCCTCAGCACACGTTTTAGATACTTGAGTGTAATTACAGTTGTTCATAAACTAGTTTATTTGCCCATTTCCTAATAAAGTCTTAAAGATGGACTGGAAAGGAAAAGGAGTATTTATGGCATTATTTTTCTGAAAGTTTATATTTGGAGCTATATAAGTTTTAAATTTTGGGCTATAATCTTTCTCATTGATAGTGTCTTGTTTCATCTGAGTTGTGACTAGAGGATAGACAGGTAGAAGTAGAAAAGATGGCATTTGTGGAAGTTTCCATTCTTGGTATGTGTTCATGTCTAGTAAATGTTTCCAGAGTAAGCATTGCCTCCCTACCTTTTTGAAACAAAAGGAACAGAGCTTTACATGGTCTTTAAAGTTTTACTCAGGCAATCCTAAATTACCTTACTCTGACAAGTATCTAAAACTTAATATTGTGGGTGAAGACTTTTACATTATGAATATATTTTTGACTAATGTCAGGTTATAATAACTTCGCATTAATTATGGATATAATTACAAGGCTAGGGGCAAAGATTAAGCCAAAGGAATTAGTTTTAAAGAAAGTAGTTATAGTTTAGGCAGAAATCTATGGCTCCTGTAATAGTTTCTGAACTATGGGGGATACAGAAGAGAACAGCTGAAACTGACAGTTGGCAGAGTCTGTCAAAGTATCTTGGATGCTGCCTGAACTGTTTTTAATTGCGCTGAAGACAGTTGTTGGTTTGTGAAATAGGTGTATCAGTCCCCCTGCAAAGTATAGGGCATTCACATATGTGAGCTAAAGTCTATGAAAAGCTTAAAAGCATCCCAGTGAGGAGCCCCTGTTAGGTACACTCCCCATTTCTCCAAGTAGTCTCCCATGAGAGCAGTGAATCAATAGCTATTTCAGAACTATTAGAGTAGGGAACAGAAATCAAGTAACCTTAATGAGTTATTTTATGCTACCTTTGTTTTGCTTAACTCACATTGGCAACTTAGTGCCGTCTGCAAGGAATAGCCACCCCTAATTCCCAGTTAAAAGTTATTTATAAAATGTGATTCTCTCTGCTAATTAGGTCTGATAATGCTGTTTTTGATTTATCTCACCTTCCTGTGGGTACCTCTGGAAACCCTCTTCTCTGTCTTTCCCTGGGTAACTGCAGAAATGTTGATCTAGCACTACAAAATGAATGGCCTTTGTTGCAAAGGCAACCACCCAATCTTTCTAACCAACATCAGAGAAGTTAGATACAGATCCTTAATTTATTTATTTTACCAATTTTGAGCTCCAATTATGTGGCATGTACAGCAGATCAGTGCTGCTGACAGAGACTAGTAAAATGTGCTCCTTCCCTTAGGGAGTTTATAGTTTAGAAGTTCGAAAGACAAGCCTAAAATTAAAAAGTACAATGAAATGTCTAAGGGGCTATAATATAGAGCATCATAGGAGGTAAAATGTGTGTGTGTGTGTGTGTGTGTGTGTATGTGTGTGTGAAGCATTAGCTGTTGAGCAAAGGATAAAGCTGTGGTGGAGGTAAAAGGTATTGAAAAGTCAAAGATGATTGTAAGTAGGTCTTGTGGACAAATGAGGGGGCATTGAAGACGGAGGGAACAGTGTGATTGACAGCACTAAGACAAGGAACTGCAAACAAGTTTGGCATGATGGACTTGGCTATGTGCAGTGTAGTAAGGTACCGGCCTAGAGCCTGACACACTAAAGGGCCTTGTAGACCAAACAAAAACTGGTGTATTTCAAGCTTATTTTGACAATGACTCTTTATAATATCACACATATTTAAGTGATAAAATGTCACAAAATAATCCTTTTGTGTGATGCACTCTGGTATTTTCTATTCTATTCTGTTTTTAACAAAGTATGAGGGTTAGGACCCAATAAATTGTTTTAACAACCCAGTGGTGGCAACTGGTAATTTGAAGAACAGTTTTTGGCTATGGTTAACAAGGAAGGGTCAAGGAAGTAGGGTGAGAAAACAGTTTTGAAAGTCATTTAAAATTTGGTTTTGTATGTTGTGTCTTGTGGAAATGTCAAGCTAGAGCGATGAAGTTTGGCTATTAGGGGAAGTAGATAGCTGGGCAGGCCCTAAAAAATTCCTGAGTGTGGGAGGGGAGGGATGGTAATGAGTTGTTTGTGGTTGTCTGCATGACACTTTTCATGATTAGGGCATTTCATGTGCAGAGGGGTATAAATGTAGGAAATGGCCTGGTTTGTCCCTGGAGGAGCCACTCACTCAGGTGGGTCATTACTCAGGTAAATTTGGAAGTTTGAAAAGGACTTTCTAGCTGGCATACAAATTGCTTAGAAAGTAAGAGTGAGAACACTTAAAATTCTCCCAAGCACATAATTAAAGGGTACATGGAGTTGCTGGTCATCCTTGTAAGTCGAAAAATTATTTCATTTGTGACTACCATAGAATTGTAATATTTAACCTATCAACATATATTAGGAGGAAATCAACTAAAAAGTAAGAGTGGTAGTGTTAGCATATTTTGAGAGTATATTTTTTCCCCTAGTTTTATTGAAATATAATTGATTTTTAACTATTAGTTTAAGGTTATCAGTGTAATGATTTGACACATGTATATATTGTGAAATAATTACACTAAGTCAACATCAATCACCTCACATAGTCACAAGTTTTTATTTTCTTGTGATGAGAATCTTCATGAAAACAGGTTCATTTTTTTAATAATCGAATAGTTGAGCCCACCTCACTCTTAATGAAATTTGAAAACTCATTTTTTTGTTTTTAGGGTTTTTTTGAGTTAACATGTTATACATAGGCAGGACCACCCTTGCTCTTTCTAAATGTCCTTTTCCCCCAGTCTATGACCTATTTTTCCATATAGTGAGGACTTTTAACAGGTTCTTTTTTGCTGTTGCTTCCTTTTATCCTTGTGACCTTTACCCCTTAGTTCCTCTTGTCCTAGTGTTATAGGCAGAGATAGTGGCAGTAGGCTGTCAGAGCTTTCCTCCTGGCTACAATGCATCTATCCACTCACTTAAAGGTAGTGGAAAAAAACTTAAGCCCACTCCCACCCCCAAACTTGCCATCTCCCTAACTTTGCTCCCGCAGTTTCCTCCTTGCCTCCCAACTCTCTTTTGCTTCATTGCTGGCATTGATGATGCTCATCTGAGGTACTCTACCCCCAAAAAAAGAAACAAGGAGAAGTTTTCTTTTCCAAATTATGTAGTGACAGGATAGTAGGTCATCCACTGGCAACTTACAGGTGACACAATCTCTGCATTGGATACCAAGTTGCGTTATCATGCCAAGATAGAGAAATGTTATTATTTAAATTTATAAGTAAGAAACTTTATGTCTTTTAAAAAAACTAGATCCTATTCTAGAGTTTTAAAATTAAATTAAAAACTTTTCAATTAGTTACATATTCAGCAGGACACAAATTGAGAGGAAGAGAATTAAGATTGTGGTTTTTGAGTATTTGCAAAGCTTTTATTGGTAAGACTGTAAACTAGTTACGGTTAGTTACCTTTAGTATGTATGTAAGTTAATTTGGAGAAGGAGTAAATATTATAGCTAAGATCTTTTGGGAGACAATCACATGTGAGTGGCATGTTATATGTTCTGCTCTGGCCTGAGGTTTTTATAAGAATGAAATAATGATTATGAGTAGCACATTAGAATGTTACTATGTAATTCTTAAAAACAACATCTATTATGTCATATTGATTGGGCACAATATGTAGACATTAATTCTTTTTAATAATATTCTTTTTGATCCTATTTTTATTTCTTGTAATTTTTTCCCCAGTGTTTTAGATCTTTATTTTGTGTTCACTTTTCAGATATGCCCATTTTTTCCTATTTGACACAATTCCCACTGTCGCCAGAGTTTTTTCTTTTTTTGATGTTCTCCTTTGTATTTATTTATTTATTTATGTTTTATTTTTTTATTAAGGTATTATTGATATACACTCTTATAAAGGTTTCACATGAAAAAACAATGTGGTTACTACATTCATCCATGTTATTGTTTCCCCCCCACACCCCATTGCAGTCACTGTCCATCAGTGTAGTAAGATGCCACAGAGTCACTATTTGCCTTCTCTGTGTTACACTATCTTCCCCATGATCCCACCCACACCATGTGTGCCAATCATAATACCCCTCAATCACCTTCTCCCTCCCTCCCCACCCACCCTCCCTACCCCCTACCCCTTGGCAACTGCTAGTCCCTTCTTAAGAGTCTGTGAGTCTGTTGCTGTTTTGTTCCTTCAGTTTTGCTCTGTTATACTCCACAAATGAGGAATCATTTGGTATTTGTCTTTCTCTGCCTGGTTTATTTCACTGAGCACAATATCCTCCAGCTCCATCCATGGTCTTGCAAATGGTAGGATTTGTTTCTTTCTTATGGCTGAATGGTATACTATTGTGCATATGTACCACATCTTCTTTATCCATTAATCTACTGATGGACAGTTAGGTTGCTTCCATATCTTGGCTATTGTAAATAGTGCTGCAATAAACATAGGGGTGCATATGTCTTTTTGAATCTGAGAAATTATATTCGTAACTTTCTTTGTTTTAAAGTCTATTTTGTCTATAGGCAGCATATAGTTGTGTCTTGTTTTTTTATCCATTCACTGACTCTGTGTCTTTTGATTGGTGCATTCAGATCATTTACATTTAAGGTGACTACCAATAGGTATGTACTTACTGCGATTGCAGGCATTAGATTCATGGTTACCAAAGGTATCTAAGAATCTAACTTAACTCACTTACTATGCTATTATAAACACAATCTAAAGGTTCTTTTTTTTTTTTCCCCATCCTCTTCTTCCTCCTCCATTCTTTATATATTAGGTATAATATTCTGTACGCTTTGTCTGTCCCTTTTTATTACCTCTGGTGACAGCCATTTAACCTTAGGAACACTTCCATCTACAGCAGTCCCTCCAAAATACAATGTAGAGATGGTTCATGGGAGGTAAATTCTCTCAGCTTTTGCTTATCTGGAAATTGTTTAATCCCTCCTTCAAATTTAAATGATAATCTTGCTGGATAGAGTATTCTTGATTTGAGGCCCTTCTGCTTCATTGAATTAAATATATCATGCCATTCCCTTCTGACCTGTAAGGTTTCTGCTGAGAAGTCTGATGATAGTCTGATGAATTTTCCTTTGTATGTGATCTTATTTCTCTCTCTAGCTGCTTTAATAGTCTGTCCTTATCCTTAATCTTTGCCATTTTAATAATTGTATGTCTTGGTGTTGTCCTCCTTGGGTCCCTTGTGTTGGGAGATCTGTGCATCTCCATGGCCTGAGAGACTATTTCCTTCCCCAGACTGGGGAAGTTTTCAGCAATTACTTCCTTAAAGACACTTTCTATCCCTTTTTCTCTCTTCTTCTTCTTTTGGTACCTCTATAATATGAATATTGTTCCATTTGGATTGGTCACAGTTTTCTCAGTATTCTTTCATTCCTAGAGATCCTTTTTTCTCTCTGTGCTTCAGCTTCTTTGTATTCCTCTTCTCTAATTTCTATTTCATTTATCATCTCCTCCACCGTACCTAATCTGCTTTTAAGCCCTCTCACTTTTAGGAAGTCTGTCAGACTGCCCACCCAGATCAGCTGGATATGAATCCCTGTTTTCCACAAGCAGCTGGAATCTCAGTCTCTCCAGGTATTCCTCCTGTCTTAGCTTTCCAACCCCACTAATCACCAGAGTACCATACAATGTAGGTTCGTGCTCCCAGAGCAGATCTCCAGGGCTAGGTGTTCGGCAGTCACAGGCTTTCACCCCCTTCCTACTCTGTTTCTCTTCCTCTTGCTGGTGAGCTGGGGTGGGAAGAGCTTGGGTCCTGCCGGGTCATAGCTTTGGTACATTACCCTGTTCCATGAGTTCTGTTCTTTCCTCCAGGCTTATGCAGTCTGGCACAGCTTTCTTTCCTGTTGCTCTTTCAGGATTAGTTGTATTAATTATATTTTCATATTATATGTGGTTTTAGGAGGAGGTCTCTGTCTCACCTCTCATGCCACCATCTTTGCCAGAGACTCTTGTAATTTTCTTTCTTTTCTATTTTCTGGCTCTAGAGTAGAATACTTAACTTTCACAATAAACTTGCAGACCTATCATGAGCAAACACATGTACACACACAAAAAATTTCAGAATAAAAATATGTAAAATGTATGTTTAAGGGAATCTCTTAGTTTTGGTTCACTACAGTAATTTGTTAACTTAATAATTTTGAAATGAAGTCACAATATAAATCTGACCAGTATGACTTCTCTGTTTTGTGATTATGAGAAACATGAAAGTTGGTTTAGGCTGATTACCTGAAATATTATTCACGGCACTTAAAGGACTGACAAAAGAAACTTTTTATACATAGTTTGTAAACCCATCTTAAATGACTGAATGTCTCAGATGAAAATGTGGTTAAATTTCAAAAGGTCAAATCTGCCTACTGCCATGTGATTTTAATTTTTTTCAGACCTCTTGTGTTTAGTTGAAATACTTATTTTTAGTTACTGAATTGTTTTGTTATTTAGAATTAATCCCAACTCATTGGACAGAAGAGTAGGGAAAATGAGTTCTGAATATTTAATGTTTCTTGATGTAATTTTAAAATTATTGTAATATGACATTTTAAATAGCATTATTTCTTAGTTAGGATCTGTTTAGTTGAATGAAATGTATAGTTCTTGTTTATGTTGCAGATTTGAAATGCCCTTTGACCAGTGGCTTATATATGACAAAAAGACCTTGTTGTATGGAGTGAGATTTTCCTAGACGTCGCCAAAAAGACTTCTCTGCTAAGTTTTAAAAAATTGAGTGCTTTTGTGGTGTAAGATTTCAGGCTCATTAAGTATCTTCATTTCAAAAGAATTTCTGTGTAACAAACAGTATTTATATAGATTTTAGCTCATTTACAAAAATTAAGATAAAATTTTCAAATCTCACTGAATGGGCATTGCAAGAATAAGTAAAACTTCTTAAAAGCTAATTGTTCAGTGGTCTTCAACATGTGAATACAATTGTAAAGTTAGAATCTTAATATAAGTAAAAAAAAATCTTACTTTTTACAACATACCTCTCCATAGGACCTCCATTATCACTTTCTGTTAAAAGAGACAGATTTATCAGTGAACTTCTACTCTGTTTTCCTTTCCCCATCCATCATCAGTCTAACACACTGGTCATTTCTGTGATTCCTAATGTCTGAGAAAGAAAGATAAACTTGGTAAGAATCAGTACTGCTTGTTTTTAGCAACATTTTTTAGGGAAGAGATTGAAATTATTGATATATATATATATATATATATATATATATTTTTATGCTTTACTTTTTCTCTACACTTGTGTTTATTTATTTCTCATCTTGTTTGTAAAAGTTAAAAAAAATCTCTGGCATGTATAATTTAGAATTACTTTTACAGGGACATCCTTCTAGTGACCTTGTAAAGGATAAAAAAACAAACTATCATTTCTCATGAGGCTTTTTCCCAATAATGGAGTATGAACCCAGTATGGCTGTTGTATAACTAAGATAAATTTAAGTATATAGATGTAATATTGACTTAGTTAAGACTGGAGTTTCATTTTCATTTAACTGTCTTTTTTTGGGTGGGTTCCTAGAGGAAAGCAAAAAGTCATTTCTTCTATCAGAAAATAAAATTATAAAATTTAAAAAATTAGCAATCTAGTCAGTATTTTCTCTTCATAGTATAGTTTACCTTTGTACTTTCTCTAGCTTTTGAAAAATCATCTTAGTATTTTTAGCTTTAAAAAAAAGCTTTTTCTTTTAATGTTCTTCCATAAAACATGAAGCATTTTTATGTTATCTTTGAAAAAGGTTGGTACCAGTTCTTCAAAGCATTGCAGTTGTAAGAATTGAGGGCTTTTTGTAAAATTACCAAACAAGAGTTTAAACAGAAATTAAAAATTGTGTTGAGGGACCACACATACCAAAGCAGCTTTCATTACTTTATAAGGTCATTTTAAGTCATGTTTATTATGTTATGTCAATTGGTACAAATGGATCCAATGTGTTCATATGCCTCAGGTTTGGGAGGCTGAAGAAGAGAGTGTCCTTAATTCCTCTCCTTCAAAGAAGGGCTTCCTTCTAATTTGTTCCTATCTTTAGTATAATATACCCTTAATGGAAATGTGCTGAGAGCCACAGCTCTGGTACACACCTCCATGGGTACTCTGCATTGTTTCCTTACCACCTGGTTCAGAGCACACAGGTGCAGTGTGACTTGAAAGTTTCTGGGGAATTAGACCCCATTTTTAGTTTACAGAAAATCCTGTTAGCTAGTGATTAGGTATATGGTTGGATATACCAATTACTTTCCTGATAACTTTTCTAGGTGACATGTTGGATCCTTTCACCTTTACATGTAAGCATGCCTCAATCTTACTTATGTAGTTGCTGTCTTCCTTCTGTTTCCTTTAAGTGTTTATAAGTAAGAAGTTGAAGAAGGTTATTCTGAATAAGCTTCTTTTCTGAGTGGGAATTTTCTGCCCTAGTTAACTTTCATTTTCCTCCATTAGGCTCTTAATAATGGTCTCTAGGAAATTATGTTAAGCTCTTTGACTATCAAAGAGCTCAAAGCACTCATATTAGAACATTTCTGTTAGTCTTCCTTCATGGAAGGTAAGCCTGCACATTACTAAACTTACATGAGACAATTATTTTGAACCTACTATATTTGAGTGTGCATACCTATTCCTTTATGCTTCCTTTTTGCTTATTTTATAAAACTGCCGTTTTCTGTCCTACTCTGTTGTTATGAATCTGTTACATGGCTTTTAACATTAAAATTCATGTGCTTTGCTTAAGTACCCTGCCAGCTCTCAAGAAGTTTACACCATGAGGACACTCCAACTCATATTCCTTGAGATTGTTGATTAAAAAAGAAGTTCGACATCTTGCAGGCTGCCTTTTTCTTTACTCAACTGATAATATATAGAATTTTGGTCGTCTGTTTTCATTGTTGCTTTCATTTAATGTTTCATTAATGCTAAACTGGTATTTTTTGCTATGCCTATGTTAGTATGGGGGCAATAATAAGACATTAATGACAATATTACTCAGTTATATTTGGTGGCTGGTGGCATATTAGTGTACTCTGAATAATTAGTTTATGATCTATGGGTAGGTGAATTAGGCTATTCATAGGTTAGGAAGCTCACCTGAAGAATGTTTCTGAAGATGATGCAGTGGTCATTTAGAAGCCAGGATGCAAAATTGTGTATTCTCAATGACCTCAAGCTGTATAAGAAATACTCTATATATGCACAAAAAGATTTGAAGGAAATGCCATGTTTGTTTCTGGGAAGTACGATTGTGAAGTTTTGTTTTTTGAGTCTTTCTGAATCTTAGTTTCTTTATGATGAATTTATTAAGTTTTAGAACTTCTCTTGGCTTTTAAGGGGTAGGGATATTTAGAAGATGTATCTACAGTACAAAGTTACCAAGATCAGCCAGTATTCCTACATACAGATACTTCTGTTGTTTATATCAGTTTTAGCTTGCTTTTATTTTATTTCATCTTTATATATCTAACCTCAAATTTTATTTCATCTTTCTTTTCAAAATTGGCTAAAACGATAGTAAAAATGGTTCCTTATTTAAGCATAAGGAGTAATTCTGCTATTATCAGAGGGTTAGTAGTAATCTCCCCTTATTATGGATAAGGAGACAGCTCAAAGGGAAAATGAGACTTATGGGAAGTTATGCAGCTTCTGTGAAATGACAGAGCATGTGCTAGATCCTCTAGCTCCTTAGGGCTCTTACCATTAATTCAGGGGCTTCTAAATGGATGCTCACCTATAGAATTACTCATTTAAAGAGGAGCTTCTAACTGTTCATAGTAAGACATTTTAATTTAGTGCACGCTTAGTATCTCAGTGGTGAATTCATTAAATGTATGTTATTTTCCTTTTAGATGGAGGAAAGAAACTATTCTAATTTTAGTATAGTTAAATCTCTGCTCAGTGCCTTGCATGTTGGATATAGTAAGTCTCATAAATGATTCAATGTTACTATATGAATCTGGTATAGTTTCCAAAGTTGATAATAAATTGTAAATTCTATCAGTCAAAGGCCTGCTAAACTACCCTTGTAGTTTCTGGGCACATAAGCTTCTGGAATACTTAAGTTTACTTCTCTGAAGACTTCAGACCATAAAAAGAAAATTTGAGATGCTATCTTGAAACACTTTTCCTAAGGCTTAATTCTGGACCAGGAGACCCACAAATGGAAGGACCAGTTGTAGCATGTTGTACCATTTCCGAATCAGGAGATGGCTGTAAATTACTTGAATTCCTAGGATTTTTAGGAGAAGATTGGACCATATTGTACCCAGATATAAGATTGTTATTCTCTCTGAATTATTTTTCCCAGAGGTCTCAAACTAATGCCATCATTGACTGGGCAGAGAAATATGTGAATGTGTGAGGCAGTATGCAGTAGGGCTTGTTGGGGACTGTGGGAAAGTAAAGAGAACATGTCCTGCCCGAAGGCATTCATATCCAGTATGTTCTAAAACCCCTCTGGTGAAAGAAACACATCTGAAGCCTAATCCCTTTTACTTAGCAGACTTTAGAAAAGCTCCTGCCATGTGCTGGTAACTGTGGTACTCTAAATTAGCTTGGATACATTTAAGTTTAGAAGGAAGACCAGAGCATAGCAGGGCAGTGGCAGAAGTTAACATTAGATTAGTGGTTCTCAATTTTGAACCTGTATCTGAATCACCTAGGGGGCTTGTTAAAAACACAGATTGTTTTCCCCCTCAATGTTTGGTTCTTTGGGGCCCATGGATTTGCTTTTCTGACAGACTACCTGATGATGCTGATGATGCTGGTCCAAGGATCTTACTTTCAGAGTCACTGTGTTTGATAAATGTAGTCTCTACACCTGAGAGACTTAAGCTTCTTTTTTTCTCCTCTTGGAGTTTGCAAAAATTATAATTTTGAACTGAGAGGGAATAGCCCTGATTGAGCATCTTATCTATATTTTATAAGCTGAAAGATCCAGGACAACTTGAAATAGATCAGTGTATCTTTAAACCTGATTACTTTCAACAGTTATTTCCATTTCTTATTCAGTTACTTCTGCTTTTTGGCATTTCTAATTGTGTTATTTTTAAGACTATCTAACATTGCCTTGTCTCCTGAAGTTTTTCAACAGTTATTTCCATTTCTTATTTAGTTACTTCTGCTTTCTGGCATTTCTAATTGTGTTATTTTTAAGACTGTCTAACACTGCTTTGTCTCCTGAAGTTTTATGCTTTTGAAAGAAGCATGATTTCCTTCTAAGTTGTTTATTCTGCTTAGATATTCTTAAGATTGTCCACATGCCATAGTATTAGTTTTCTCTGGTGACAGATTACCACAATTTTAGTGACTAGAAACAACACTCATTTATCTCACAGTTTCTGTGAGTCAACAGTCTGGGCATCTTAACTGTATCTTCTTGGGCTCTCACAAGGCAGCAGTAGTCCCATCTGTGGATCAGCATCTTCTTCAAAGCTCGTGTGGTTGGCTGAATTCATTTTCTTATAGCTGTAGAACTCAAAGAGGCTGTATGTTCAAAGCCAGCAGGAGAAGCCCCTCTTCTAGTGCTTCATTTTCTTTTAAAGGACTTGCCTAAGTCAGGGCCACTCAGTTAATCCCTTTTGATTAACTGAATCAACTGATAAGTCATCTGATCCCCTGTGTGATATTCCATCCTATTGAACCGTTTCCCACACAAAAGGGGAGAGTTATATGCAGAAAGTATCCACCAGGGACTAGTAATCTTGGGGCCATCTTAGAATTCTCTGTTACACCATGTCATATACTTAATAGATATTTTTCAAATGCTCAGGTTATTAATATGTCCACTCCATTTTTTTTTCAACTTCGAATAATTTGTAGTTCTCTGCACTCCTGATCCAATACGGACTGGTTACTCTTTAGGCATACTATGTAGTTCTCATAATAGACTTTCATTTACTTTTGTTTTTTTTTGGTTTTTGCATTGTATCTCCTGTTTTCTGGACACTGTTTTCTTTGTTAGTTTACCTCTTTGTTTTACTGGAGCTTCTCTTCCTGTAGTTACTTGAACTTTTTTGAGACATAGTATATGTGAGAGTGTCTCCCCTCCCTGTTTCCTTAAATGAGTCTATTTCTCTAGACAGGAAATAATTTCCTCTTATTGTGAAGGCACTGATCTATTGTCTGGTTTCTAGTTGAGGCCTGCTTATTTCTGATTGTTGTTCTTTCCTGTGTGACTTCCCTCCCCACCCCCCCACTGTGGAAAATTTTAGGCAGAAAGACAGATATGAAAGGGATGAAAACAGGGTGGAGACCACCAAGAACTCAGGGAAATAATCAGATAAGACCAGAGGGCAAGAAAGGACTCAGTTAATTCCCTTTGCAAACTCATTCCACATGCTCTGAATCTGGGCTGACTGAGACTTGCTCTAGCTAGTGGAATGCAGGTGAGATAGAGCAGAGTCATGGGACAAGCATCGTAATTAATTTTCCTAAAAATGCCGAGAAGAACAGGAGGGACTTATCTTAAGGCTAAGATTCCATTTTAAAAGCAGCAATTTGAGAAGTTAGATTCCTGACATGTTCTTTGGTAATCAGCCAACAACTTATCTTAAGGCAAGGCAAGCAGTTTTAACTGATATGTTCCTAGTGCTTGAGAGTAGCCACTAACTTGGAGAAGAACAAGATCAATAAATTCCTTGTGTTAATTTTATTGTACAGAATTATCTAGAGGACTGATTATGGATAATGACATAGTGTCTCTCACCAGAGATAGACATCATGAGACAGCATGACAAACCTACACTCCCCTAGCCCTTTACCTTTATGCCATTCTTGAAAGCCTTAAAAGATAGAATCCTAAAGCCCGTAAGTGTGTCTCATGTCTAAGGTTGCCCACACTCCCCTTTCTTCAAGTGTGTACCTTTTTGTCTTAAATGAACCTGCCTTTGTCTGTCTTGACTCTGGCCCTCTCCCTCTCCTCCTTTAGAGTGTGTTCAAACAAAACTTTCACTGCTTCACTACTGTGTCTCTCTGCCTTCCAATTCATTTTTGCAATGGGAACAAGAACGGAGGAGAACAAACTCAACCCCCAACAAAAGGTTTTAGGATTTTCTTTTTTTCCTTGCTGTTCAAAAATTTTGTGATGATATGGTGTGGGTTTTTTTTTTTTAATGTTTTTTTTTTTTCTTACCATTTGTTCTTTTGATCACTGCTGGACCCTTTAAAATCTGTCAACTCCCCTAACTTTGAGAGATGTTCTTCTATTTTTTAAAAATATCTTATACATTTTCTTCTTTTTATGAACTATTAGTTGCGTGGTGAACCTTTTTTTTTTGTCTTCCGTTTTCCCTTTTTATTCTTCTAAGGAAGTTTTCTTGACTGCATGTTCTATCACTTCTATTGGGTTTTTTATATTTCTACAGTTAACATTTTCCACACCTCTTTCCTAATATCTCATTTATTTGAGGACATTTATAATATTTTGAAGTTTTGTTTTCTGTTGTTCAAATTCTTTCTTTTGTGTTTTTGTTTGGTTTCTTCTTTCATGTTAGAAACTTTCCTGGAATATCTGGTGATCCTTAGCTGTGTATAAGAGTAAGATACTAAAAAGCTGATGAGAAGCTTTTTGGGTCTCAGTGAGGCTTGTTATCTGTGGGCTTCATATTAGGCATTTAGGTGGTGAACTGGCCTTTTTTTGGGAGCTTCCCAGGTGTAAGTAGAGATTTGTTCTCTTCCAATATATGTAACTCTTGGCATTCTGAGAGCAAGGTAAGTATATTCCTAATTACATTCCCTGGAGGCAAATTACCTGCTGTAATGTGAAAACATGAAGGGAGGGTTTTTGAGGGACCATGGTTCATGGTTGCAGGCTTTCTCTTAATGCTCCTATTTAGGCCCCACCATTATCTTCTGCTTTTGGTTGACAGCTTTTGCAGTTGCTTGACAATGGAGGTTAAGGGGGAAAAGGGCTCTCAATGCTCTGTTATTTAAATTTTCAGTCATTTCTCCAATTTCAGCCCCTTACCTCATACACGCCTCCTCAGTCTCATTTCCTTTAAATTCTGACAAGCAAGCTGTTCACTTACAAGTTCCCTCTTTACAGGCACTTCACAGTTTCCTTGGCTTTTGCAAGTCAGGCACTATTCCTTCTTTCAAAAGTGTATTAAAATTACTTATGGACTGGTGTCACTTCTTTTCTTTGGTGTTGTAGGTTTATACTTTCTTTTTTCCCTTCATTTTCATTTTGGTGGACTTACAGAAAAGGAAGATAAATGTGTGCAATTAATTTTCCATGTTCGACCAGAATGACTGAGTCTTAGCTTTGCATTTATATAAGGTATCTTTCAGAATGTGTTGACACTGTTGACAATTAATTGATTAGAATTTGGTAGATGTTAAAAGTGTTGGCTTTCTAAAAATCTCTCCCTGTTGCCAACACCTAAAAACTCAATGCATGATGTAAGCATATCTTAAAATTAAAAAGTTAAAATTGATCATCAGCCCAAACCTCAGCAAAACAGAGCGCTTTGTTGGGTAACCAAGGTGTTTGTACAGTTTATCCAATAACACTGTGTCTCTTCAGCACTTATAACAAATATTAAGCACTTGATTTGTGTCATGAGTCATGCTAGACATTACATTACTGTGATTTAAGTGTTCTAACAGAGGTGTACTTTGTGTTAGGGAGCACAGAGAAAGAAATGCCCACCTTTGCTTGGGAAGGTCACATAGCCAGTTATATTTGTTTTGAGTTTTAAAGAGCAAAGGAGTTAATGGAGAACAGGAGGGCAGGGGGCAGTGGGGAGAGGGAACATGTGTAAAGGAGATACTAGGGCATTTGGGGCAGAAGGATGGCATAAGTAAAAAGCTTCAAAAGTGACATATGCTAGTTTAGGCAGTTAAACATAACTCAGAGTATAAAAGTAGATTTGACCAGAAAGTTAGTTCAGGGCCAGATGATGACTATGTGTCATGTTAGCAGATTGTACTTTTCCTCTAGATAGTGCCCACATATTTTTGTTGTTGCACCCATGTCAATGAAAGATTTTTCTTTATATGTGTATTATTGTAAGTTATATGTCCTACTTTGTGTGTGTTATGTACATACATAGTATTAAATATATAAAAATAGAAATGGAGGAGAAAACTAACTTCTTCCTGTACTCCCTTTACAGGCCATTTGCTTTAAGTAATGGTGAGCAAAGGAACAATTTTAACCTGGTAAAGTTACTACCATGCTTGTATTTCAGAGTAACTACTCAGGCTGCTATGTAAAGGAAGGTTTTGGACTTGGGGAAGGTATTCATGTGTGAGAGAAATGAGTGGCGGTCTTGGAGATCAAATTTAATTGTGTAATTGGTTAATTTTGGCAATTTAGTCAAGAATAAAGGTTTGAATGAGATAGTGTAGAACAGGCTGGATTCAAAAAAGATTTAAGTAGTAGTATCATAGGAGTTGACAGTGAACTGTATAGATTGAGAAAGGTAAGGAGATGGGAACCAGGAGAAAGAGAAGCGAGTATACAGTGAGGTGAGATAATGTATTGAGTCTAAGTTGATGTATTTATGACTATCCACGTGGGAATGTCTTATAGTTGGTTATCCAGTTGAACATTCAGGAAAAGAGAATGGGGCTGAGGATAGAATTTTGGGAATCACTAGAATATAGAAGTATTGGTAGAAACTATGAATGTGGATGAGCTCGTTCAGAGTATTTGTAGAAAAGAGTACCACAGTCCTCTCTGAGAGTGTAGTCACTTAAGGGGCAGGCAGAGGAGCTGAGAGAGCTGTCAGGCTAAAAACTGTGAGAAAGCAGTGTCCAAAAGTCAGGAAAGGGAGTTTCAAGAAATAAGTACCCAGGATCAAATGTAGCAGAAACATAAATGAGGCAAAAATCTACTTGATTGGGTTAGTAGTGGTCCTTTAAGGACCTTACCTTGAGGAGTTTGACCAGTGTGGGATGGAAGCCAAATTGCCATTGGGTGTTGGACTTAATGAAGGGTGAGGAAGCAGAGACCAGAAGTGTAGACTTACCCTCTAAGACCAAGCTTCTTTGAAATTTAGTGTAGTTTCAGCAAGCTCTGGGGTTCAGGAAATTCTTTGGGTTTTGTTTCAAAGTGGGATTAAGTATTCCTTTTAAGCCCGGGAGTCCATAGCTAGGGGTATTTAAAACTTACAATAGAGAGGGATAATTACTAAGGAAAGAAATGGGAGATAATGTGATTTGAAGCACTAGTGGAGTAGTTAATCTTGAGTTTGGAGGCTTATATCTTCCCATAGACTTGAGGGAAGGATGTAATCAGGAATGAAATGACTAGACTAAGTTTGTAGGTTAAAGGGCAGGAGACTGGGGCAGGAGTCCTTAGGTAGGGGACTCTATTTCCTTAATTCATTCATCGATTTATTTAACAAATATTATTAAGTTCTTACTATGCCTCAGGCACTGTTCTAAGTGTATGAGATAAATCTGTGAACAAAGCACCCTGCTATTATGGGCGTATATTCTAGAAAATGATAAAAGACGAGGCCATCTGCTAAAAGTATAGAGAATGAAGGTTGCCTAGAGTCTTGGGAAGAGAGGTAAAGAATGGGAGAGATTATGTACTGTGAACAACCAGGAGCTAGGAGGGCCCAGCTGAGGTTAAAACCACAAATTTTGGTGCTTGTATTGTTGAAACAGTCTAAATCTAGGTTGCTGCTGTACCTGAGGAGCAGAGAACTGTGTGTGAGAAAGGTTTTCATGGTCTCCATTCTGCTAAAAATGAAGCTCAAAAGAAGTGTGTTCAGTTTTGCTAGGGTTCTGTTCAGAGTTATTGTAATATTCTCTTTTAACCCCTCAATTGCCCGTTTCCTTTCTATAGAGAACACTCTATTATCATGGGAAACCTACCTAGTAAGTACTGAGTTTGCCAGAATATCACCAATTGCTTAACATTTGATGTCTTTTCTGTGGAAAACATCCTGAAACCTAGTTCTGTGGAAAGCCTTGGAGTTTTTCTGAGGTATGGGACTACATTTACTATTTATCTTTCCATCTCCTGCTTGTGTCCTATGCACATACACATATCATGCACATGTGCTTATGGGACCAGAGCATAGAGGAGTTCTTCAGTAAGTTTTCTCATCTTCTTTCATACCTGGGAAAGTCAACAGAAGTTAATTGATTGGCACAACCACTTGAATATTGCTCCGATTCCTACCAAGAACTCAGTATATTACTCTTTTAGAGGCAGTTTTGCATCTTTAACTTTTCTTATCTTTCTTACTCTTGATAAATGTAAAGTTTTTAATTTTTCCAGACAGTGTGGGCCTTTGTTTTCTTCCTAGAAATCCAAAGTACCTTTGCTGGTTTTAATCTTACTGTCATGAAAGCTTGGATAGTATTTTATTTTTTATGGGGACTTTCATGCTGAAGTGTCTTAACTAATGAATTCAGCATTTTTCTTTTTTATAGTAGTTAAGAGACAGAGGACTTCAAAATGAAATAAACTTTATCCTTTGTTCTGTAAAATGTAATTTCATTGTCAAGCTCTAAATTGATGGGATTTGTACCTTTTTAAAAGTTTTTTGATTTTACCTTGGGACCCGGAATTAGGCCACAGAAGTTGTATAGCATAGCATAGTGTAACTCAGTACAGGTAGGGCACTTTAGCAGCCAAGTGAGGTCTCCTGAACCGACTAGTGGCTACATTTAAATTATTGATACTCAGCCCTGTGATCTTGGGCAGGGGACTTAAGTTTATATGTCTCAGTTTCATCATCTGTAAAATTGGGATAAAATTGTGAAGATTAAAGGATAAAATGCAAACAAGTTGTTAAAACGGTGTTTGTGTCACATAGTAATCACTCAGTAAACCACATCTATTATTATTATTACTATGATTTTTATATAGTTACATTTCTGATACTCAAATGAATTTTTCTTTTAACTTCTAAATAAAGAACATGAAAAAGTTTTTAAACTTTGGTACTATTAAAGAGTAAAAAATAAGTTTGTGGGTTGTATCTGTCCCTTTCTAATCAAATACCCATTAAAATTCCCCTCTTCCCCTATATTTTCTGTCCAGAGAATGTATGTGTGTAATACTCTAACTTAGTTGATTATGCTGATTTTGGGGGCCTTGAGGGAACTATGAAAATACTACTTCTCAATAAGGAATTTGAGATTTGAATACTGTATATGATAGGAATAATCATTAATTCTGCTATAATAAATATTATAAGATACACTTAAATATTACTGTTTTTATGAAAACTCTTCTCTATAGTTAAGCTATCTTATTGATCATCTTACTAAGTCTACAGAATAGTATTTAAATATCTGATTTGGTCTTTTTTATTACACCTGTTCACCATTATAAGAATCTTTAAGGTCAGGTATTGCTAAATTATTCAGATTGGAGTTTTAAGATATGAAAAGTTAAGTTAAAAACCAACAAAAATAAAACATGCTTATATTGGTTACCTAAAAAAGACTTCTAAATTCTCATGGTAACATTAGACTGTTAGTGTCGTAAGGGTAGGGACTGCCTAGTCTATTAATTAATTTAATGAATGTTTATTGAGCACCCACTCTGCACCCAGCACTCTTGGAAGTGCTGGGAATATGACAGTGAACATTAGACAAAAATTACAGTTCTCATGAGTTTACATTTTAATGTAAGTTGTATCTGCAATCCTTGGCACATGAACAGGTGTTCAAAAGTATTTTCCTCCACATCCATCTGCTGCTCCTGAGGCTGAGTATAGAGATGCAGCTAGACCCCTTGCCTAGCCAGCCACTGCTAGGCACTACAAGTCAGGTTATGCTAGAGCGCTACATGTGTCCCTGCTATGGATCAGTCTTCATAGGTCATGGGAGTGTCTGGGGGATTTTAAGCATCAGAGTGAGATTTCAGTTCACCTAAAAAAGGTTCAATTTATGCAGTAGAAATAGTAGTTTGACTCCAGGGGGCCCGTTTTTTTCTTTTAGTAATTTTGAATATTTGATCTAACTTGAATAAAAAGTTAAAAATTATTAGAGTGTATTAACTTTTCACTTAGATTTTTCATGTAGATGGAGAGAATCTTAGATATAATTTGTTCTGACTCTTTTTTTTTAAGTTTTATTTCCCTTTGTTTTCAGGTACAGAAATAACCTCTTGTAAATCAGTGCCTGTGTTATTTTTAAGGGGGGCAGCTGAGTGCTTTGCCCAGAGTCCAGTGCTAGCTGTGACTTTGAGAAGAGCTCACCCTTGTATTGCTTGGCCTCATGTTTCTTCCTCTAGAAAGAGAAATATCCACCAATTAGTACACTATCCATTAGTACAAGTCAATGGAAAAATAGGTTATTTGATGAGTTTGTGTGTTTCTTGTATTTTGAAATTTTGAAATCTTTCCCTTTCTTAGTCCTCATACTGCTTTATATTATCTCTCCTATGGCATTTATCACTTTCCACTCTTATGTAATTAAACTCTATTGAAAAAAAATTTTTTTTCCTGTAAGAAACCTCTTTGAGAATAGGGTATGTGTATGGTTTCTCTTTGAGTATTCCCACATCTCTTAACATAGTGCCTGGCATTCACTAGGTACTCAAATTATTAAACATGTGCTCACAGAGATTGTATTGTGGTTTGGTAATCATGTAAACCTACAAGAACCTATTTACTCTATGACAATTTAAGAGGTTCTTTGTTTGGCTTATACCTCAGATCTAGATTTGAAATCTGGCTTCATTCTCAACTTGGCTGTATGATCTTGAATAGGTCACCTCACATCATTTTCCTTATCTGTAATATGGAAATAATATGTACCCCATCTAGTTTTCAGATTTAAGTGAAATGCATGCAAAAGGCCTAGTGCCTGATGTACTAATAGCCACTCAAGGAATGGTAACTATTACTATGTCTGAAATTTATTTTCTGTTTATTATAAATGTATGTATTTTACTAAAAGTAGGTGGTTTTATTACTATGTCAGGATGTATAGTAACATAGAGAAAGGTCTAACCTGATGAAAAGTTGACAGTATTTTGAGTTGGTCATCATATTGTAAAGTCTAGGCATTTTAGTTTACTAAATATTTATTTAGGATGTTTGACTTTGAGCTTTATGAACTGACTTTATAAAAACTCAAAAGCAACTGATTTATGAATGGGAGTGGCAATTTATTAATAAGCCAATAAGAATATATCCTCCCCCATAGAAAAAAATGCTACAGTGGAAACCGAGTTACAATCAGAAGGTTGCTTGAAGAGTAAGGATAGTTGATTGGATGTTTTTGTGCTGCTATAGTCTTATGCATCATCTCCACTTGCCATTTGGACATGTCAGGGCTCCCTCTCCCCCAGAGAGGGCTGGAGGCACTGCCTAACCAACTCTTATAAATCCCTTGTTCTAATTTACATAGTTATGTGTTTTCATGTTGCATGTTCTTGAAGGAGAAAGCAACACACTAGAGATTTTTTTTTTTGAGAGGGCATCTCTCATATTTATTGATCAAATGGTTGTTAACAGCAATAAAATTCTGTATAGGGGGGTCAATGCTCAATGCACAATCATTAATCCATCTCAAGCCTAATTCTCGTCAGTCTCCAATCTTCTGAAGCATAACGAACAAGTTCTTACATGGTAAATGAATTCTTACATAGTGAATAAGTTCTTACATGGTGAACAGTACAAGGGCATTTATCACAGAAACTTTCGGTTTTGATCACGCATTATGAATTATAAACAATCAGGTCAGATATGAATATTCGTTTGATTTTTATACTTGATTTATATGGAGATTTTATACTTAATCATTACCCTGTTATTCCTGCATGAGTTTACAGCCTCACTTTGGGTGGATTTGGGGAGTTAAGAGAGATTCATGAATTTAAAAAATTTAAACTCTGTACTATGAAAAGTTTTAAGTATATAAAAACCTAAATAGAATTGTATAATTAACCACTGTGCATCCATCACCCAGCTTCGATAGTTATTAACATATGGCACATATTGTTTCATCTATACATGTTGTTTAAAGCAAATTCTAGACACCATGTAATTTTTACCTCTAAATACTAAATATGTATCACTAGAAATAAGGACTCTTTTAAAAAAATTTATCTACAATATTATTTTTTTAAAAATCTAATTGTTCCTTAACATCTAATCAGTGATCAGAGCTTCTTCAGTTGTCTCATCAATATCTATTTTATCACTGGGTTTTTCAAATTAGCTTCCAAACATGGTACACACATTGCATTTGGTTGATATCTTTCTTGAGCCTCTTTTAATTTATGCTTCTCTTTGCCCCTTCTTGCTGTTTATTTATCAAATTTGGCATCTAGAATTTTCCACATGTGGTTTGAGCAAGCTGTATCCTCATGGTGTCATTTAACATGTTCCTTTGTTTTCCTGTTTCTGGTAAACTTGTAGTAACATCGTGACTTGACTGGATTCAGGTTTGAATCCCCCCTGACCGCCCCCACCCCACCAAGAATATGTCATAGGAAGTACAACACACATACTCCATGTGTGTTGCATTATATCAGAAAGCACATAAAAATGTCTTAGCATTTCTCTTTTTGTATGTTAATGTCGATAGTGGAACTTGGTGTTAACAGTTTGTTCCATCCATTATACTATTTGAATGGAACCATTATGTTTTTGTTCTTCCTAATTTTATTCTTGAGGAATACCTGCTGTCAAATATTGTCTTTCTTGTAATCTGTTCTTCACATGCAGTAGAATGGTCTCTTAAATGTAAATTGGGTCACATACTACTTTGCTTAAAACATTTCATTAGTGTCCCATTACTCATAAACATACCTAAACTTCTTTTCACAGTCTATAAAGGCCTGCATAACCTGGGCTTGACCTACCTTTCTAAACCTCACATGATGCCGTTTTGTCCCTTGAGAAGCAGTATGACATATCTGTAAACTAGACTCCTGAATGTGTGATCTTGATCAAGTCATACAGCTGTTGTGTGCCTCAGTTTTCCCATGTATGAAATCAGTGTTTTAAGAGTATCTACCAACAGGATTGTAATGATTGCGTAATACCTGTAAACCATGGAGAACAATGTCTGCATGATATAAGTGCCAAATGTTAGCTGCCCGTTGCTGCTCGTGTTGGTACTCTCATTTTTTTATCTCTGTGTTCCAGTCATACTATATATACTTCTCTGTTTTGGAACTGCCAGTCTCTTTCCTGCCTCAAGGTCTTTATGCAGTGTTCTGATTATCTCTTGTTACATAACAGGCCACCCAAAATTCAATATCTTAAAACAACAGCAGTCATTTACTTAGCTCATGAACTTGTATCTTGGACAGAACTTGGTGGGAATGGCTCATCTCTTCTCTATGTGGCATTGGCTGGGGTCTCTTACGTGAGGGCTGCAGGATCTACCTTTAAATGGGTCATTCCTATGGTTAAAAAGATAGTGTTGGCTCTTGACTAAGAACTCAGCCAGGACTGCATTCCTTGGCTTCTCTCCAGAGGCTGGTTGGCTTTAGTCACAGCATTGTGGCTGGGTTCTGAAAGTGAGTGCCCTAAGTGAATCAGGATGAAGCTGAATGGCCTGTTACAACCTAGCCTCAAAAGTCACACAATATCATTTTTGCCTCATTGTTTTGGTCCAGGCAGTAACAGAAAGGTCCATTCAAGTTTAAGGGGAATGAACATAGACTCATTCTCCTGATAGTAGGGTGGCACGGGTCTAGAAGAGGGACAAAAGATATTATTGCGGCCATTTTTGGAAAAGGCATTTTGGCACACACATGCTGCTCTGAGTATGAAATGCTATTATTGCTCTTATTCCCACTCTTTATAACTATCCAATCTAAATTAGGTCCCTCTTCCATTCCCATTGTGTGCTTTCTCTTTCTCATTGTTCTTTCTTTTCCTTGGCAACAATGATCACAGTTTATAATTATCTCTTTAATTAAGTCCATGAAGTCTTGGGTCTGTTATACACCCAGTAGCTAGTTTAGAACTTGTTGAAATGTTAAAACATATTATTTATAACCTACAAATCTAAACACCATGTATCACATTTTCACCAGAGAGAGCATATTACAAAGGGAACAGAGATGTTAGAAACATGAGTCAGTCCTTTAAGTCCTCATATTTCATGTCCTAATGCTTAGGTTAGGGTGAAATGAGGTGGTTGACCTGGGGTAACTGAAGCCATGGTTAAGGGGGGGTCTCTGTATGATTGTTCATCCAGTTAAAATCTATTAACCCCTTACCATTTTAGAATTAGTTTATTCTAAACTCTATTAAAAACAAGTTCTAATCATATATCTCAAATAATAAGTTACTTAATAGGAATAGAATTACCAAAAAACAGCATAAAATCTTAATAGAAGCAACTTTGAATTTATTAAAGCAATTTCAGGCAGTTTGTTTTCTACTTACCAACTGGGTAACTTCAACTGTAGTGAAATTTCATAAAAATTAAATCTCAAGAATAACAAATTATTGTTATTGGTAATCATTCAAGAGTACCAAAAGTAGTTGAATAGTGACTTAATTTTTCTCCCCATTTCACTTATCATCAAACCAACTTGTGATGCAGAAGTAGCATTGTTGCAAAATTGAAACAGCTTTTACAGAGAGAATATACAACTTCCCCATAAGTACAACTAGTTAGGAAATTATATTTTTTAAAAAAGGAAATATTTAAAACTCCTTTATCACAGGTGAAATGTTTGATAAAATGCTGGAAGAATTAAGTTATTAGATGTTTTTGGCAGAAAGAAACCAAATCAAGATAGGAAAAGTAATGGAGAGGAAGTAGAAAGTATTCTCACACATGTATAGCTCCTATTTTATCAGAATATGCATAGTTTTCCTATCATGAACAATAATTGGCATGACAAACATGTTTTCAGATTCTCTCACACCTCTACACTGTCATTCCAGTGAAGTGTTTGTGTGTGTGTGTGTGTATGTATGTATGTATATGTCTCCCATGAAAACACTTAAGTACTCTTTTAACAGTGCTTAACATGGATAATAACCATAGATGTGTAGCTGTACTATCCCATGTCTGTTAACAAAATTCTAGGCAAGAGTCAGGCATAAGTTTGGCTACAGCAGTGAACTCCATTTACATGATAAAAGAATTCTTTTCCCAAGTGAGGAGTCAGTATAGCATATAGGTGTGGGTTTTAGATCCACAGTATATTGGTATGCTGGCTCTGCCATGTGTCATGTTGAGCAAATTGTATACCCTATCTGTGGCTTAGGCTCCTTATTTTCAAAAGAGGGATAATAGTAACTACCTCACAAAGGTTGTAAAGACTAATTATCACATGCATTGTAGCATCTGACCATATGGTAAGCTCTTAAAAATGTTAATTATCACCAAAGAATTTACTGTGTATCCAATTATAAATTTAGGCTTTTGTTTTCAGGCTTAAGGGTAACATATTTGAATTTGTCCCTTTGAATTATCCAAACTATGACTTTCCTCCTTTAGCACCAGTGTTGGAAGTTGTTGGTAATTTGTGTATTTGTTCATTTATAAAAGGGTAACAGTTGAGATACCATATCATTTGAATTGCAGAAGGTTAAAAACTGTCAACTTTTTTCTGTTTCTGTTACTTTTTGAAATTCACTAACTATTTTTTATGCTATTCTGTTTTTATCAGATCTGTAATCTTTGAGTTTCTACAGAGAATTTCCAGTAGTTTGTAAAATCAGGAACAAGGTAGAACAGGAAAGTTAAAAATGTAGTGATGCAAAGAAACAAATGACTAGATATAGCAAACACCCGAGATGAGGTCATTACTAGAATGGAAAACAGAACATGGCCGAGTTTCTTGGCAAATGAATGACAAGTATGTTGAGCTGTAGTCTTGCTTGTGTATAACAGCAAGCAGACAAGTTTTTTCTTACCACTGTCATATGAGATACTGAGTAATACAAGGATGCAATACAAAGAACTTTAAATCTTAATTCATTGAAGGCATTCTAGGGAAGTAAGATAAGCAGAAATTTGCCTTCTATGTTACTAAAAATGGGAGGATGGGGAGCAGGGAGAGGTTTTTTTTCCTTAGAGAATTTAGAATAATTTAACAGGTTCCTGTAACAGATACTTTTGCTGTTTCTGTCAGAGTACCTTAATAACAGAAAGGAGTGAATGCATGTAGGGTGCTGGAGATAGGAAGGTATCAATTTTTTAAGAAGTGTTATGGCTTAGTTTGTAAATTCAGTTGTTTGCATTCTTCTGCATAGTCTAGCTATATTTATTTTTTATAAGATTTTTTGTTACCATAACGTTAAATAGTAAGATGACATGCTGTGCTCATGCTGCTCTTTGTATACCCTTATTAATTAATTCCACTGCTCTCTCTTTTCTTGAGAAATAAGGCTAACTTGTTTTTCTCAAACATTTTAAAAGAGTATTTGGTTGAGAGTCCAAAGCTCTTTTTTCAGATGATGACAGGCTTTGTTTGACTAGGAAAGATTTAAGAGCAGGTATTACCACTTTGTCTGGACTCCAGGGAATGACTTTCATAGAAGAACTGAAGAGAACTGGTTCCTAAATGGTCACCAAATTGTTGGATGAGACAACATTAATTGGAATTCTGGTATTATCCACCTAAATACTGTGGAATGTCTGCAAAACACAAAGACTTAGTACAATTTATGCTTTTTCTATTAATCAGTTGATTTACCTAATATTTGTACTTGTTTAACTAAACCATCATTGTCCTAATCTATATTGTGTTAGCTGGAGAACCAGTTAGGGAACTTTCTCCAGCTTTAGATGATTGGCTTTCTTAGAGTTGATTTTTATGGGATACCTTAGGACAAGCTTGCTGATTCACAATTAAAGTCACACAGATATTTCTAGATTACTTGATGTGTAGGATAACTCTAGGTATTGTCATAAACCATAAAGAAAATTTTGAGCAGACCTAGTTGATGTGAAAAGTTGTATCAGTGGAGATTTGTGACTAATTTGTAGAAAGTATTTAGTGGGCTACTGTATCCCTAAATCTGTATCTGCTAGATGATTCCATTATTGCTAGGACTAAAATATTTTTAACTGTCACTTATTTTTTAAAACTTAAGGCATGTATTCAGTAAAGTACACAAATACACAGCTCAATGACTGTTTACATACGTATTTGAAATCACTAAGATGGCATTCCACTAGCTGTGTTTTTTAAAGCAAGCAAATACATTATATTAAAATTGTTTGCTTACATATTTTTTCCTATAAAATACCATGTACACATATTGAAAAACTAAGATAAGGAAAAATAAGTAAGTCATTTGTAATTCCACCACCAAGAACTTTTAAAATGTCTTTATGTATAATTTTTCATTCATTCATTCATTTATTAAGTATTTTCTGAGTGCCTAATATGTACCAGGTATTTGAGTTGCTGGAGACATAGCAATGATTTAAAAAGACAAAATCCTTGCTCTTGAGGATATAAAGCACTTTAACTGGGGGAGAGGGACGATGCATAAGAAAATACATTGTATGTCAGATGGTGATAGGCAACGGGGAAAAGTGAAAGACAGGGAATAGGGAGTCCAGGGAGAGGAGAGGAAGGGTCTGTAGTTTTTATATAGATCAACTGAGAGCCTCACTGAGAAGGTAACAAATGAACAGACAACTGGAGGAGGCAAAGGAATATGCTTGACAGATCTGAGGAGAAAAAGTACCAGGCAAAGGGTCTATGGTGGGGTGTCCTTGGCATGTTTGAGAAACCAATGTTAATTTGAGGACCGGTGTGGCTGGAGCAAAGGAAGTAAGTGGCAGGTTGAGGCTGCAGAGGGAGCAGGGGCAATGTCCTCTACTGGTTTTTCCTCTTGACTGCACATAGCAATCAGCTTGGAAGCTAGGCTGCCCACCCAGACCACCTATTCTGGGAGGTGGAGGCTGAGAATTTCTAATGCAGCCAGGGTTGAGAAACAGGGGTAGAAGGCCATTAGACCATTTTAAGAACTTTGGCTTTACCAAGAGTGAAAATGGGAAGCCACTGGAGGGTTTTGAGGAATGACTCACCTGATTAAGGTTTTACTACGTTAAACACTGTATTACAAAATTTTCCGGACATGTAAAAAAGTAGAAAATATAGCCCTCCTGTACCACCATCGCCCCACTCACTTCAGTAGCCATCCATGTTTTGCCTTGGTGTTTTTATCCTGATCCCTCCACCTTTTTTTCTCCCTTGTAATATTTTAATGCTAGCATGGGTTTTTAGAAGGATCACTCTGGTTTCTGTGTTGAGAGAAGGGGAGTCAGGACAAGGGCCGATAAATATATCCTCCTTGTATTTTTGTCTATGCATATAAATATGTTTTTTTTAATGTTTGTATTTGCAATTTAAACTAGTTTCTTTTACTGGACATCTGTATGACTGAATACCATAAGACATTGTACAGTGTTTTTAAATGATACATAGGATTCTATTATGGATGTACCATAATTTATTTGTTCTTTTGGATATTTTAATTCACAACTTTTACTTATCATAGACAATGTGGTGATGCCTCACTAAAGTTAAATATCTGAATGATCATGATTAAATATCCATGATTATTTTCTTGAGGTAAGTTCCTAGAATGGAACTGATATGCTCCCACCAGCTGCTTCTGAATGTGTCAGGTTTAAACTCTAACACTGAATCTTTTCATTAAAAAAAGTTTCCTGTTTTGACAGGTGAAAAAATAATAACTCATGGTTTTAATTTGCAGTCTTTGATTTCTAGTGAGGTTAAATTCTAATTCCATTTGCATTCATAAAAATGTGCTTACTCATATAGTTTGCTAGCTATGTGACTTCAGATAAGTCACTTAGGATCTGTTTTTGTACTCTGAAATGGATATTTTATATATGCTTCACAGGGTTTTCATGAACATTAAATAAAAGCACTTTGTATGCCCAGGTTTTTAAACTTTTTGCCCATGATCCACTGTAAAAAGTGTATCTTACATTGTGACAAACATGTATAAACATGTAGCCAGAAGTTTCATGGAAAAATATGTAATACTCTTACCAAGTGTGATTGAACCCTGATATTTTACGTTCTCATTCATTTTTTAAATGCCCATTGTTAGCCTTTAAATCAATCATGAACCTCTGGGTTGTGATCCAATATTTGAAAAACACCGCTGTAAGCTGTGGAGTATTGTGTTTTGTTAGGTGCTGGTTTATCTGCAGTGATTTGCTCTTCCAGATACCTCAGAAGTCAGCCTCCCTTTACCTCTACTAAAATTCACTTTCAGAAAAGCATGTAGATAAAAGGCCCCAAACCTAGCTTATTCTATTCCTGTATCAGATTCTTGGTCTGTGAAAAATGTTAAATATATTCACAGTCAGAAAATGTATTTGGTTGGACTTCTGTGATACCATATGGCTGAATTATTAACACCACTGTGTGAAATAGATCTAATGCATTTGAGCAAAAACACCACATCATTATAGAGATTATACTTGCAAAGCCCCAAGTTGGGACATATAGTATCTGACAAAGAGTTTTGTCTATAATTTGTGTTACCTGAAAAGTTAACAAAAGTGGAAAACATAAATCACATTTAGTTGTATTTAACACAGTCATTTTTCATGGAAAAAATAAAATAATATGAAAGCTAGGTAATCCTGAGGAACTGAGAAACGTATGGCGACTATGTAAAAAAGCAGGTGCTGTTCAGTGGTAGACTTAGACCTAAACTACTTGAGGAGCACTCACAAGGAAATTAGCCAGATCTAATTATTAGCTGTGAAACTTGATGGGATGAAAGTGAGAATCACTTCCAAGTCTGAGGGATGTTGAAATGAGAATTATATAAAGTGGGAATGGAGTGGTGGCGTTTACTATTTGAAAAACACCCAGGAGTCTGGCCTATTTGACAATAGAACTATGTTGTTACTTTTGATCTATAGTTCAACAATAAATGTTTTGTTTAAATTATTTTTTAATGCTCAGCCAGGAAAATTTTAAATAACTCCATTAAAGTTTGGTAAGCATTTGCCACACCTACAAGTTGCCTCTTCACAAAGGGAAAGTCTGAAATTTCTTATATCAAAATAAAAGCTAAGTTTTATACAGAAAAATAATAATTTACCCTTGGAAAAGAACAAACTATGTATCTGTACTATGTTAATTTTAATCTATAGTATATTAATTTTTAAACATTCAATGTCACCAGGAAAATAAGCAACTCTTCCTTTTTCTACTTCAGTGGGTGTTGACCTTAATTAAGCTTATACATTTGGTTAGAATTATATGTATGAAGTGTATATTCCCATGCATATGTTTGAGTATTGAATTTTGGATTCTGGTTTTTCACTCCCTGGAGCTAAAATAAGGCTTTAAACAAGATGGCCCAGAAAAATATGGAAACTATGAAAAGCTCTTCAGCCTTACTAGTAATCAGGGTTATGCAAATTAAAGCAACAACAACAAAATACCATTTCATGCCCATTTCTAATGGGCACAAATTAAAGATACTACTTGGACATTACCAAGTGTTGGAAGGAAATAATGTAAGACTAATAAGAGTATAAAATGGCACATGTTCTGTAAAGAGAAGCTTGGAAATATGCTATGATGTATACACTGTACCCAGGAATTCTGCCTCTAGTATATATCTCTTTCATGTGTGCATAAGTAAAGATACAGGGACAATAGTTTATAGTAGTGCACAAATTCGGACAACCTGTATGTCTGTCATTAAGGAATTAGCTACATAAAACAGTCCAGTATTTTCTACTTGAATACAATATGAACAAAGTATTTTTAAGTTTACTTTTGAAGTTTTAAAAAGGTGAAATTAATTTTAATGTTTTGACACAGTATATCCAAAATATTATCTTACTAACATATGATTAATATAAAACTCATTGTGATATTTTTTTTTTTTTTTTTTTTTTTTTTGAGAGGGCATCTCTCATATTTATTGATCAAATGGTTGTTAACAACAATAAAATTCAGTATAGGGGGGTCAATGCTCAATGTACAATCATTAATCCATCTCAAGCCTAATTCTCGTCAGTCTCCAATCTTCTGAAGCATAACGAACAAGTTCTTACATGGTGAACGAATTCTTACAGAGTGAATAAATTCTTACATGGTGAACAGTACAAGGGCAGTCATCACAGAAACTTTCGGTTTTGATCATGCAATATGACCTATAAACCATCAGGTCAAATATGAATATTCATTTGATTTTTGTACTTGATTTATATGTTGATCCCACATTTCTCCTATTATTATTATTATTTTTATTTTTAATAAAATGCTGAAGTGGTAGGTAGATGCAAGATAAAGGTAGAAAACATAGTTTAGTGCTGTAAGAAGGCAAATGTAGATGATCAGATGATCAGGTGTGTGCCTATGGACTAAGTATTAATCCAGGCTAGACAAGGGCAGCAAGACATCCACGGATGCAGAAGATTTCTCTCAAAGCAGGGGGGGTGAGGTTCTGAGCCTCACCTCTGTTGATCCCCAAATTCTCACCTGATGGCCCCCCTGCGACTGTGCCTGTCTTAGGTTGTTCCTCCCTTGAGGAATCTTACCCGTCTCTGGCTAACCAGTCATCTTCCGGGGCCATACAGGGAAATGTAAAGTTGGTAAGTGAGAGAGAAGCCATATTGTTTGCAAAGGTTAGCTTTTTACTTCTTTGCAGATTTATGCCCTGTGGCTTCTATGCCCAGCACTTGTCTCGAGGTATCTTTACCACCTGGAGGAATTATGATACTCGGTAAATTCGATATGAGGCACGAATTCTATTTAAAGTTTGTAATTAGGAAGGAAGAAGAAAAGCTATAGATGTAGCATATGAAGGAAACTTGGGAGGATTGATTATTTCTTTGACATATCTTCTTGTATAGTACCTTAAGTATGTATAGGTTTTAAACTACTAAGTAATTTGCACACACATATTAACATAATAGGAATACGGTGACATAAACAAAGCAAATCTATAATTACCAGCCATCTCCAGTGAAGCCAAGAAAACCATTTAGGCACCCTAGGCATTTGTGAAAATTTATCTATGATATGATGGATATTTTCCAACTGTACTTGAACCATCAGACAAATTAAAGCAGCCCATTTCTGGGATCTGTTCACATCCCATATGTTCTTTTAACCATAGATAGTCTATAGTCATGAGATTTTGGGGTGCTACAACTTGCACCCCTCCCAACTCCTGGTTGAGTTCCAACAGTACAGATCCAGTCAAATTCGTTGTCTCACTGTATGCACATGCCAGCCTAGACATCTCCCTCCTCCTTCTCATGGCAAGTCCAGGAGATGGTGGGCTGGATGCAGCCACAACCGCAGCATCGTCCGGATCCCTGTGGAGGCTTTTTGATGATCATCCCCCGGCACGAGTCCTCCAGAGAGTGCTGATGCCGGAAGCTCCTCCTCATATCGTATCTTAGTTCATTTTCTGGGTATCCAAGCTAGGCCTTGATCTTCTGTGTAGAAACAAACAGACCCTTTGCCCACACTTTGACATGCCCTCTACACCACTGTGCAGAACTCATTGGAGGTCAGCACACAGTAACTGCTTTTTTTTTTTTTTTTTTTTTTTAATTAAGAGAAAGGAATATTATCAGAAAAGAGTACCTCCATAGCTGATCATCTGACACCCTTTAAGTGATCAACATTAAGGATATTTAAAGCATGCGTTGATCTTTGATTTACCAATAGTTTTATCCTGTTAAGGAGTAATCCCCCTTTTCTTTCTTTCTTTCTTTTTTTTTTTTTTTTAAATTTTTAATCTACACTTACCTGAAGAATACTATGTTTACTATGCTCTCCCCTATATCAGGTCCCCCCTAACAACCACATTACGGTTACTGTCCATCAGCTTAGCAAAATGTTGTAGAGTCACTACTTGTCCTCTCTGTGTTGTGCAGCCCACCCTCCCCTATCTCCCTCCCCCCCATGCATGCTAATCTTAATACCCCCCTTCTTCTTCCTCCACCTTATCCCTCCCTGCCCACCCATCCTCCCCAGTTCCTTTCCCTTTGGTACCTGTTAGTCCATTTTTGGGTTCTGTAATTCTGCTGCTGTTTTGTTCCTTCAGTTTTTCCTTTGTTCCTATACTCCTCAGATGAGTGAAATCATTTGGTATTTCTCTTTCTCCGCTTGGCTTATTTCACTGAGCATAATACTCTCCAGCTCCATCCATGTTGCTACAAATGGTTGGATTTTTCCACTTCTTATGGCTGAGTAGTATTCCATTGTGTATATGTACCACATCTTCTTTATCCATTCATCTACAGATGGACATTTAGGTTGCTTCCAATTCTTGGCTATTGTAAATAGTGCTGCGATAAACATAGGAGTGCATCTGTCTTTCTCAAACTTGATTGCTGCGTTCTTAGGGTAAATTCCTAGGAGTGGAATTCCTGGGTCAAATGGTAGGTCTGTTTTGAGCATTTTGATGCACCTCCATACTGCTTTCCACAATGGTTGAACTAATTTACATTCCCACCAGCAGTGTAGGAGGGTTCCCCTTTCTCCACAGCCTCGCCAACATTTGTTGTTGTTTGTCTTTTGGATGGCAGCTATCCTTACTGGTGTGAGGTGATACCTCATTGTAGTTTTAATTTGCATTTCTCTGATAATTAGCGATGTGGAGCATCTTTTCATGTGTCTCTTGGCCATCTGTATTTCTTTTTTGGAGAACTGTCTGTTCAGTTCCTCTGCCCATTTTTTAATTGGGTTATTTGTTTTTTGTTTGTTGAGGCGTGTGAGCTCTTTATATATTCTGGACGTCAAGCCTTTATCAGATCTGTCATTTTCAAATATATTCTCCCATACTGTAGGGTTCCTTTTTGTTCTATTGATGGTGTCTTTCGCTGTACAGAAGCTTTTCAGCTTAATGTAGTCCCACTTGCTCATTTTTGCTGTTGTTTTCCTTGCCCGGGGAGATATGTTCAAGAAGAGATCACTCATGTTTATGTCTAAGAGGTTTTTGCCTATGTTTTTTTCCAAGAGTTTAATGGTTTCGTGACTTACATTCAGGTCTTTGATCCATTTTGAGTTTACCTTTGTATATGGGGTTAGACAATGGTCCAGTTTCATTCTCCTACATGTAGCTGTCCAGTTTTGCCAGCACCATCTGTTGAAGAGACTGTCATTTTGCCATTGTATGTCCATGGCTCCTTTATCAAATATTAATTGACCATATATGTTTGGGTTAATTTCTGGGGTCTCTAATCTGTTCCACTGGTCTGTGGCTCTGTTCTTGTGCCAGTACCAAATTGTCTTGATTACTATGGCTTTGTAGTAGAGCTTGAAGTTGGGGAGTGAGATCCCCCCTACTTTATTCTTCTTTTTCAGGATTGCTTTGGCTATTCGGGGTCTTTGGTGTTTCCATATGAATTTTTGAATTATTTGTTCCAATTCATTGAAGAATGTTGCTGGTAATTTGAGAGGGATTGCATCAAATTTGTATATTGCTTTCGGCAGGATGGCCATTTTGACGATATTAATTCTTCCTAGCCATGAGCATGGGATGAGTTTCCATTTATTAGTGTCCCCTTTAATTTCTCTTAAGAGTGACTTGTAGTTTTCAGAGTATAAGTCTTTCACTTCCTTGGTTAGGTTTATTCCTAGGTATTTTATTCTTTTTGATGCAATGGTGAATGGAATTGTTTTCCTGATTTCTCTTTCTATTGATTCGTTGTTAGTGTATAGGAAAGCTACAGATTTCTGTGTGTTGATTTTGTATCCTGCAACTTTGCTGTATTCCGATATCAGTTCTAGTAGTTTTGGAGTGGAGTCTTTAGGGTTTTTTATGTACAGTATCATATCATCTGCAAATAGTGACAGTTTAACTTCTTCTTTACCAATCTGGATTCCTTGTATTTCTTTGTTTTGTCTGATTGCCGTGGCTAGGACCTCCAGTACTATGTTAAATAACAGTGGGGAGAGTGGGCATCCCTGTCTGGTTCCCGATCTCAGTGGAAATGCTTTCAGCTTCTCGCTGTTCAGTATAATGCTGGCTGTGGGTTTATCATATATGGCCTTTATTATGTTGAGGTACTTGCCCTCTATTCCCATTTTGCTGAGAGTTTTTATCATGAATGGATGTTGAATTTTGTCAAATGCTTTTTCAGCATCTATGGAGATGATCATGTGGTTTTTGTCTTTCTTTTTGTTGATGTGGTGGATGATGTTGATGGATTTTCGAATGTTGTACCATCCTTGCATCCCTGGGATGAACCCCACTTGGTCATGGTGTATGATCCTTTTGATATACTGTTGAATTCTGTTTGCTAATATTTTATTGAGTATTTTTGCATCTACGTTCATCAGGGATATTGGTCTGTAATTTTCTTTTTTGGTGGGGTCTTTGCCTGGTTTTGGTATTAGGGTGATGTTGGCTTCATAGAATGAGTTTGGGAGTATTCCCTCTTCTTCTATTTTGTGGAACACTTTAAGGAGAATGGGTATTATGTCTTCTCTGTGTGTCTGATAAAATTCCGAGGTAAATCCGTCCGGCCCCGGGGTTTTGTTCTTGGGTAGTTTTTTGATTACTGTTTCAATTTCTTTGCTTGTAATTGGTTTGTTTAACTTTTGTGTTTCTTCCTTGGTCAGTCTTGGGAGGTTGTATTTTTCTAGGAAGTTGTCCATTTCTTCTAGGTTTTCCAGCTTGTTGGCATATAGGTTTTCATAGTAGTCTTTAATAATTCTTTGTATTTCTGTGGAGTCTGTCGTGATTTTTCCATTCTCATTTCTGATTATGTTGATTTGTGTTGACTCTCTTTTTCTCTTAATAAGTTGGCCTAGAGTCTTATCTATTTTGTTTATTTTCTCAAAGAACCAGCTCTTGGTTTCGTTGATTTTTGCTATTGTTTTATTCTTCTCAATTTTGTTTATTTCTTCTCTGATCTTTATTATGTCCCTCCTTCTGCTGACTTTAGGCCTCATTTGTTCTTCTTTTTCCAGTTTTAATAATTGTGATGTTAGACTATTCATTTGGGATTGTTCTTCCTTCTTCAAGTGTGCCTGGATTGCTATATACTTTCCTCTTAAGACTGCTTTCGCTGCATCCCACAGAAGTTGGGGCTTAGTGTTGTTGTTGTCATTTGTTTCTATATATTCCTTGATCTCTATTTTGATTTGTTCATTGATCCATTGATTATTTAGTAGCATGTTGTTAAGCCTCCATGTGTTTGTGAGCCTTTTTGTTTTCTTTGTAGAATTTATTTCTACTTTCATACCTTTGTGGTCTGAAAAATTGGTTGGTAGAATTTCAATATTGTGGAATTTACTGAGGCTCTTTTTGTGAGCTAGTATGTGGTCTATTCTGGAGAATGTTCCATGTGCACTTGAGAAGAATGTATATCCTGTTGCTTTTGGATGTAAAGTTCTATAGATGTCTATTAGGTCCATCTGTTCTAGTGTGTTGTTCAGTGCCTGTGTGTCTTTACTTATTTTCTGCCCGGTGGATCTATCCTTTGGGGTGAGTGGTGTGTTGAAGTCTCCTACAATGAATGCATTGCAGTCTATTTCCCTCTTTAGTTCTGTTAGTATTTGCTTCACATATGCTGGTGCTCCTGTATTGGGTGCATATATATTTAGAATGGTTATATCCTCTTGTTGGACTAAGCCCTTTATCATTATGTAGTGGCCTTCTTTATCTCTTGTTACTTTCTTTGTTTTGAAGTCTATTTTGTCTGATATTAGTACTGCAACCCCTGCTTTCTTCTCACTGTTGTTTGCCTGAAATATGTTTTTCCATCCCTTGACTTTTAGTCTATGCTTATCTTTGGGTTTAAGGTGAGTTTCTTGTAAGCAGCATATAGATGGGTCTTGCTTTTTTATCCATTCTATTACTCTATGTCTTTTGATTGGTGCATTAAGTCCATTTACATTTAGGGTGACTATTGAAAGATATGTACTTATTGCCATTGCAGGCTTTAGATTCGTGGTTACCAAAGGTTCAAGGTTAGCTTCTTTAGTATCTTACTGCCTAACTTAGCTCGCTTATTGAGCTGTTATATACACTGTCTGGAGAGTCTTTTCTTCTCTCCCTTCTTATTCCTCCTCCTCCATTCTTCATATGTTGTGTGTTTTGTTCTGTGCTCTTTTTAGGGGTGCTCCCATCTAGAGCAGTCCCTGTAGGATGCCCTGTAGAGGTGGTTTGTGGGAAGCAAATTCCCTCAGCTTTTGCTTGTCTGGGAATTGTTTGATCCCACCATCATATTTAAATGATAGTCGTGCTGGATACAGTATCCTTGGTTCAAGGCCCTTCTGTTTCATTGCATTAAGTATATCATGCCATTCTCTTCTGGCCTGTAGGGTTTCTGTTGAGAAGTCTGATGTTAGCCTGATTGGTTTTCCTTTATAGGTGACCTTTTTCTCTCTAGCTGCCTTTAAAACTCTTTCCTTGTCCTTGATCCTTGCCATTTTAATTATTATGTGTCTTGGTGTTGTCCTCCTTGGATCCTTTCTGTTGGGGGTTCTGTATAATTCCATGGTCTGTTCGATTATTTCCTCCCCCAGTTTGGGGAAGTTTTCAGCAATTATTTCTTCAAAGACACTTTCTATCCCTTTTCCTCTTTCTTCCTCTTCTGGTATCCCTATAATACGAATGTTTTTCCTTTTGTATTGGTCACATATTTCTCTTAGTGTTGTTTCATTCCTGGAGATCCTTTTATCTCTCTCTATGTCAGCTTCTATACGTTCCTGTTCTCTGGCTTCTATTCCTTCAATGGCCTCTTGCATCTTATCCATTCTGCTTATAAATCCTTCCAGGGATTGTTTCACTTCTGTGATCTCTTTCCTGACATCTGTGATCTCCTTCCGGACTTCATCCCACTGCTCTTGCATTTTTCTCTGCATCTCATCCCACTGCTCTTGCATTTTTCTCTGCATCTCATCCCATTGCTCTTGCATTTTTTCCTGCATCTCTGTCAGCATGTTCATGATTTTTATTTTGAATTCTTTTTCAGGAGGACTAGTTAGGTCTGTCTCCTTCTCAGGTGTTGTCTCTGTGATCTTTGTCTGCCTGTAGTTTTGCCTTTTCATGGTGATAGAGATAGTCTGCAGAGCTGGTACAAGTGACCGCTGGAAGAGCTTCCCTTCTTGTTGGTTTGTAGCCTTTTCCTGGGAGAATAGCGACCTCTAGTGGCTTGTGCTGGGCAGCTGTGCGCAGACAGGGCTTCTGCTTCCTGCCCAGTTGCTTTGGGGTTTATCTCCACTGTTGCTGTGGTCTTGGCCTGGCTGGGGCTGTTCCTCCAAAATGGTGGAGCCCCGTTGGAGGGGGAGCAGCCAGGAGACTATTTATCTCCGTAAGGGGCCTCTGTGCTCCCTGCTGCCCAGGGGGTTAGAGTGCCCAGAGATCCCCAGATTCCCTGCTTCTGGTCTAAGTGACCTGTCCTGCCCCTTTAAGATTTCCAAAAAGCACTCTCCAAACCAAAACAACAACAGCAACAATGAGAGAGGGAACAGAAAGGAAAAAAAAAAGAAAAAACACGCGATTTTTTTTTTTTTTTTTTCCTCAGGTGCCGGTCCCAGGCACCCGCGCACTGGTCCTGCTGCCCTGTCTCCCTAGCACCAGGGTCCCTGTCCTTTCAAGGCTTCCAAAAAGCACCCACCCACCGGTCCCGCAGGGAAGGAACGCTCAATATTCTTGGTCCTCAGGCACTGGTCCCACGCACCCGCTCACCAGTCCCGCCGCCCTGCCTCCCTAGCACCGGGGTCCCTGTCCCTTCAAGGCTTCCAAAAAGCACTTGGCAAAAAGAGAGAAAAAAAAGGGGAAAAACGCGCGATTTCTTCCGTCCTCAGGTGCTGGTCTCAGGCACCCACCCACCGGTCCCACAGGGAAAAATGCGGGATATTCTTTGTCCTCAGGTGCCGGTCCCAGGCACCCGCTCACCAGTCCCGCCGCCCTGCCTCCCTAGCACCGGGGTCCCTGTCCCTTTTAGGCTTCTAAAAAGCACTCGCAGAAAAGAGAAAAAAAAAGGGGAAAAACGCGCGATTTCCTCTGTCCTCAAGTGCCGGTCTCAGGCACCCGCCCACCGGTCCCGCAGGGAAAAATGGGGGATATTCTTTGTCCTCAGGCGCCGGTCCCAGCCACCCGCTCACCAGTCCCGCCACCGTGCCTCCCTAGCACTGGGGTCCCCGTCCCTTCAAGGCTTCCAAAAAGCGCTTGCCAAAAAGAGAAAAAAAAAAAAAAGGGGAAAAACGCGCGACCTCTTCCGTCCTCAGGCACCGGTCTCAGGCACCCGCCCCCAGGTCTCGCAGGGAGAAACGCGGGATATTCTTTGTCCTCCGGCGCCGTTCCCAGGCACCTCCTCACCGGTCCCGCCACCCTGCCTCCCCAGCAACGGGGGCCCGTCCCTCTAAGGCTTCCAAAAAGCGCTCACCAAAAAAAAAACTGCTCCGGTTTCTCTCCACCCGCCGGGAGCCGGGGGGAGGGGCGCTCGGGTCCCGCCGGGCTGGGGCTTGTATCTTACCCCCTTCACAAGGCGCTGGGTTCTTGCAGGTGTGGATGTGGTCTGGATGTTGTCCTGTGTCCTGTGGTCTCTATTTTAGGAAGATTTTTCTTTGTTATATTTTCATAGCTCTATGTGTTTTTGGGAGGAGATTTCCACTGCTCTACTCACGCCGCCATCTTGGCTCCCCCTCCCCATTGTGATATTTTTACAATCTTTTTTCAAACTGCGTCTTTGAAATCCATTATATATTTTTTATTTAGAGCATATCTCAATTGGGATGCTAAGATTTATCAGAAATACTTGATGTGAATTTATCACAAAATTTACATCTGAAACAGTAGATTCACAAATCCAAGTTGTTCCATACATGCTTAAACATTATTCAATGACTGACTTTGGGTATTAAATAAAATTTAAACTGACTCATTTCTCAGTTGCACTAGCCATATTTCAAATAACTCAGTAGTCATGTGGCTAGTAGCTACCATACTGGATAGTGCAGTTCTAATCATAGCATCGATTTTTTTGCACAACAGTTAAAATAAGTGATCTACATATGTATAAAATAAAATGTGGCAATTATTTCAACTTCATAGTGTAAATAAAAATTCTGTAGGAATGGTTTGACGTTTTGTTTTGGCCAATTTAAAATATTCAGAATATACAGGGAATAATGTAACATCCATGCAACTACTACTCAAATGTAGCAAATATTAACATATTTTAACAGTACTTTCAGGGCTTTCTCTTCAATCCTGGGTTTATTTTTTAGAATATTTGCTTTTTCAAATACCATACAGACTGAGTATCCCCTTGGTTAGTTTGTCATAGATATAAAGGAAAAGAGTACCTAAGAGAGTTACTGTTCCTTGAATTGTTATTGCTAAAGAACTTTAATCTTTTAACATTTAATTCATTGTAAAAGTTTTTAGGAATTGGATGTCCACAGAAAATTACTTATTTAGAGTTTTAGGAATGTACCACCTATATTAACAAGAATTGAATTGTCATTAACAAGAGGCTGTTTTCCTTAGATTTCCCTACTATATAGTATCAGTTCTCAGAATTTGTCTATTTAGTGGAACTCATCTGAGAAGAGAAGAATGTTTAAAGTCTAATATATGAAAACAAAATACTAACTTAAATGTGACTGAGTTATCAGGCATACCTCTTAGTATATTTTTAAAACATCCAGTATTTTATCTGAAATGGATAGGGTTTTAAATTGGGAGATGGGACATAGATGATGTCACTTGGCAGTTAAATTAATAAGTAAATAAGCCAAGTTCTTTGAGCATTGAAGATGTTACTTAAATATACATTGAGTGGGTTTGCTTGTTTTTTACTATGAATTTCAGCATATCCCTTGATCTTTTAAATGTAGTTACTGATTAAAATGCTCAAGGTAAATAAGTACTATAATCTTTTTTAATAACTAGTGCCGTGGCCTAATGAAAGGACTGAGATGGATTATTAAAACTACCCTTAAAGTGAGGGGGCTCCTAGATAAGGAATATAAACAGTGTTGTTACTGTTTAAGCATAGTTTTATAATGCAGTAATCTTGTTTATTTGATTGTTTTCTTTAGATATGCCAATTAAGTCAAATACTTGATATCATGAAAGTGTTCCTGTTGCTCAATTGTGATGCAAACAGTGATTATCTAAAAATAATCTAATTTGCATGTGCAATAACCAATTAAAAGACCAAGGAATTTAAATCATACAATTAAAAAAAAAATCCTTCCAGAAAAGATGTTTTGTAGTTGTTGGTGTCACATTTTAAGTCTCTATACCCTTTATGGCAGTGTCACTTTACAGTTTTGTGTTTGCTATATAGTAACTTGGAAGTCATAAAAAATATATGCCTGCTATGTTTTGGGTTCATCACTAGATGGAGTTCTTGCAGTACAGCTGCATGGTGCGTAGCCATTAGTAGAATAATCTTTGTTTTCTTCAAAGTAAGCATGTGTTTTTAAAAGAACAATCTAAATGTTTAAGCAATCAGCTATTTAACATATAACATGGTACTAGGAACACATAGCTGGTAATATGTAGTCATAATCTTCACACAGCATCAAAAGCTATTTTAGTGAGTAAGATTTTCTTAAATGTGGTGGCACGCGGTGGAGTGTGGCAGGGGATAGGGTATTAAACAACTTTTCTGATAATTCGGTGGAATTTCAATTTATATTATTAATTTATACAAGACAGTTCTTTTGAGGAAATTCCAGTGCTTGAGTGCCAGCTCCTTTGGACATGATGTGCCACCTCACAATGGCACTGGAACTAAATTCTTAAGGCAATAATCTGAAGCTAAATTGTCATTAGTGTCTGTCCACTCCTTGTCTTATCTCTGTTCATGTCCTTTTGGCCTTACCTAGTATTGTCCAGCTTCTCTTGCCACTTCAAACTCCATATCCCAAGATGAAGGAAGAATGTTTTTTGTCTTATTTGCTGTGTATTTACTTCTATTTGAAGTAGGGTATTTTTGTGAGGAAGTAGGCACCTTTAGCACTTCCTGTCCTGTAATTAGGCATGTTTGGAATTCCTCCTCTCTCCCTTTCCCTTCATTCCTCTTTATGAATAATAGGAACACTTTAATACCAGGTACTGTTAAGTCAGTTGAGTTCCAAGCTATTAAAAATTGTCACTTATTCTGTGGTTCTTTGGCTGTCTTCAGAAGTGGCCCCTACAACATTCTTCAGTGTTAATTGTGATGTAAGTGTAGTTTCCTCCATAATGCCATTTTTAGGAAATCTTTTAGTACCTGATCAAGGTTAAAAAATCAAATGGTACATAAAAGGTTTATAAAAACAAGTACTAGTTCCCTATCTCATCTCTCCCTTCATCTAACTCCATCCCTAGAGGTGATTTTCAAAATTCTAATTTTTATTTCTCCTAGTGGTTGCTTCCATATCTCTAATATGCTTTTAAACTATTCCTTGAAAAAGCTGTGGATATTAAGTCCTCAGAGCAAAAAATCAATTGGTAGTGAACTCTGGCCATTACCACATTTCTTCTTCCCACCTGTTTCAATATAGTTAGTGTTATAAATTTTTCTGTTGATTACCTCTATAATTTTAAATGGGACCCCACAAATCAAGTTGTGTATACTATGGGGTTCTGTTATGACAGTAATGAAGAATGTGTCTCTAGCCCTCCAGGCATTCTGGAAGACTACCAATCATATTTTATTGGGGGGTAAGATATTGCAGAGTTTATTATGTATAAAACTCTTTCTTCAGTTATCATTTATGTAATGTTTAAAGTGACATCTGCCTGGAACAATTAAGGAACTTGTTTTATCCCTTAAGAAGCTGCAGACTGAGTCATTGATTCAATGACATAATCAAGGAACCAGATTCATTGTCTTTCCATCTGCTATTTTTAGTGAACAGTGTTGGCTTTGTTCTCAGGTTAGCTGCCCTCATAGTACTAAGATGACTTCAGGTCTGGGTGTCACTGCACATACGTTATCTAAGAGAACATCTCTTCTCATGTGTGAATGTCTTTGTGAGTGTACTGAGAAGTTTCCAGCAAACTTTCCCTGGTTATCTCATTAAACAGAATTGCTTCATGGGTCCATTCCTAAACTGACTTCTGGCAAGGGAATGGGATTGCCGTGATGATTTTAGTGAAGCTCACAGTGGTGTGGAGGAGGCAGAGCACTACAGAATCTGAGGTGTGTTAGAAAGGAGTGAGGAGGAGTAATAGTTGGTACATAGTCAGCCAATAGTGTCAAACTCTCAGTGGAAAGTATTATCCATTATGTGTTTTAGACTTCTGCCAGGCTTCTACTTTCTTTTGAAAAATTAGGTAGAAAGGAAATTATTTGAAACCAAAACTTTTATATCCCTTCTGCTACAATATCTAATTGTACTTACATATTTGAAAAGGATATTTATAAGCTAGGCATTTAAAGAAGAGTAGAAAATGGATAATTCTCTTTCTTCCATTGAACTTGGTTGTATTTATTGGACCCACAGCTTTGCAACTTCCTTGGAACAAAAGTTAATTGAATATAATGTTTGCAAAAATATAGACTTCAATAATAATTTTAGAAACATTGTCATTGATTTTTTTAAAATCACATCTATCCAGGTGACAAATGTTAGCCTTTACCTTTTTTTGTATATCTAAAACTTATATCTTTTGGCAAATAGTCTTTTTGTTTTGCTTCAGTTTTTCATGGTCCTTGTTTCTTATTACACAGATCCTTAGAGTTAAATACAGTAATTCTTTATGTCAAGCGACCCTTATTTTTAATCAAAATTCTGTTTTTACAGTATTTTTCTCAGTGTCATCTTACACGTTGTCCAGTTTTCCACATCTATATTAAGTTTAGAGTCCATCACTTGAGACAGTATTTTTACAGAATTTTAGCAGAAGGTGAAGAACTTCAAAATTGTTCTTACACAAGCTTCCTAGAATTATTTTATAAACCAACTGGAAAATACTCAGTAAGCTTTTCTTAAAACAGTAAAGTTTTTTAAACTACTCATTGTCCTGATTATTGATGTAAGAAATTACAAAGTAGATGATTCTCTAGGATTAAAGTGTTTGTGTGTATGTGTCTGTTTTGTGTTGTTTCTCTAAGTTAAAGTATTTCATGCCAAAATCGATTTGCTTTTAAAATTTTTTAGACTGTTTAACTTCTTAGAAGAATTACTTAGAGTGTTGTAAACAAGTATCTATTTGAGTTATACTACTGTAGTCATTACTAAATAAGACCTCAATTTTGTGTTGTCTTTTATATATATATATATTTTAGTGACAGTTAGTAATGTCTGTAAAGATGGTAGAATATCCAGACCAACTTTCAGTGAGATATATTTACCTCAAAATTTATCTTCTGATTTTTATATTGTGGCTATAAATATATGCCCTATGAGATGTTAGTAAGTTACATGAAAAAGCATCTTGAGGTCAAATAATTTTGCCACATGTGGGTTAGTCAGGGATAAATGGGTTTCTTTATTGCAGGACTTCTCAGAACCTTTAATGTCCTAATTGCATTGTAAATAATTCAGAATGGGATATAGCATAGTGTTTGTAGAGCTTATTTAAATGTGGAACACTAATTTCTAGGACAGGGCGGAGCCAAGATGGCGGCGTGAGTAGAGAACAGAAATCTCCTCCCAAAACCACATATACTTTTGAAAATACAACAAAGACAACTCTTCCTAATTTCTAGGACTGTTGTTCAATACAACATACTTAAGGGAAATGTGGATATTTGATGCAGTAAGTGTTTGTATGAATAGCTATAAAGTAAGTAGTATGTGTAACTTTTAGTTATGAACTCCATCCAGCTTATTTGAAAAAGATCATCTTAAGAAATAAGAACTTTGAGATTTCAGGTAGCTTCTCTACTGCTTTTTCTATAGCTTTTCTCTAAAACAAAGTTTATCCACATGCTTAGTGTTAAAATATACCTTAAACATCCTGGCTAGTAGCACTATTTGACATTTTGGGCTGGATAATTCTTGGTTGTGGGGGGCTGTCCTGTGCATTAAAGATGTTTAGCAACATCACTGGCTTCTATCTGTTAGATGCTAGTAGCAATCTCCCTCAGTTGTAACAACCAAAAATGCCTCCAAACATTGTGAAATGTCTCCTTTGGGACAAATTAGCCCAGTGTGAGAACGACTGCCCTACAGCCAATCTGTTACTTAATCTGATTCTGTTTTCTAAATTTACCTCTAATCCCTCCTTACATCTTCATCCCATTCCCCAACCTCCTGTCCTCTTTTTTTTTTAATACGTGAGATTCTCTTGTAAGGGTCTGACCAGCCTCTTTGTGTCCAGTGTTGTTTCCTCCTATCCATTGCCTTTAGTACTGCCAAATGCAAAGCCATTCACTATTTACAATCTCTCAGTAGTTTCAGAGGGCACCCTCGTGAATTGGCTTCTCTTTTGTCTCTCCTTCTTCTAAGGTCATACTCAGTGAGCTTTCTGATGCACATCCCAGAGTACTGTGCCTTCTTCCCACCGTGCCATTCTTTATTTCTAACTCCACTTAGTCTTCAGTTTTTCCATGTTAGTGCCAAGTCACTTACTTTCAGAGTATCTGTGCTGGTGAGGTACGTTTTATTTTTTTAACATACCTGCATTCCCTTGCCAAATTGAACTTCTCAAGGGCAAGGACTAGTTCTCTGTTTTTGGCATGTAATAGGTATTTAATAAAAGCTTGATTCCTTTGTTACTGCACTCTGATAGATGTAGTAACATCTTCATTTACTTCTAGGAATTCTGTTCCCTGTGTCAGCAGTGAAACTATTTTCCTAATCTTTATCATCTAGACTTTGATAACCTTTCTTTTCTCACCTCAGAAATCTAGAACTATAAGAAATCATCTATTTGGAAAATAATTAAAAGCAGCATACTTAGTTGATCCTCAAATGTCATTCTGTTGTAAAACAGCTAGTTTACTTTAAAGGTTTTTATTCAGAAGGGAATTAAATTTTGTGGATTGATTGTGTAGCCTAATTAAATTTTGTGAATTAATAGAATGTAGAAAGTATTTTACTAGACTCAAAATGTTGCATTTCCATTGAATAAGGATTTGTTGATTGGTCATATAAGGCTTGTAAAAGCAGTATATTATTTTTTTAACAGCCATTTTACTTTTTTGGAAAAATTTTTTGGAACACATTCCTATAATTACCAGCCTGCACTTTTTAGAAATTTACCTCCTGTCAAATGAAAAAAATAATTACATAGTCAGTAAATATAAAGAGTGTCCCACTTCCTTTCCTTACATGCCTTAATAGTTTTGTGTGATTGGATTTCTCTGTGAATTGCAACTAGTTACAGTCTGACCAATTGCTCTTGCACCTTGAACTTTGATTAAAAGGTGAAAAAGGAAAACTATAGGTTGCAGGGCTTTGTGGGAGATAATCCAAGTTTAGGACCAGCCTTGCTGAAAAAGTCAAGGATTGAGAATGGGGAAAGAGGGAATGAATAACACTTATTCATAATTCAGATGAATTCTTCATCCAGCACAATGCCTTGCCCAATTGTTAATAATTTGTCGAATGAACCCATATATAATGTCAGTTGAGCCAGAAATGATAACTTTTTCATTTTTTAGGGAGTGGCATGAAAACTATCACTTCCTTTCAAGAGAAATTAATCAGAAAAGTTGTTATGGAGGTTTCCAGAAATAAAACTGGGGAGACCCAGGTTACCTACAGGGAAAGTAGCTCCCTTTCACCACAGCTCTCCAAAGGCAGAGGTTTATCATAGAAGATATAGACATCCCATTATTATTAACCTGAAAAGCCATTTTGCCAAGGACCCAGATTTGCCTTGCCTGTTCTCTAGTGTCTCTCTTTTCCATACTCTGCTTTCCTTTCTTTAAACAAAAAAAAATTAAGTTTATTTAGTTTTAAACATTAAATAATACCTTAAATTTCACTTGAGGATCTTAAGCAGTTTTAGGAAAGAAAGGTGTTATGTAAATGAAAAAGATAAGCTTTATCTGGGCTCAGAAACCCCCCCACAAAACCTGATAAATGCTGCTTCTCAAGGAATTTTTACTCAGAACTTGGAAAGTTTTGTATTATAATGCTCCTATTATATATAGATTATCACATGCTGATTTTTCAGACTGTAAAATAATCTGTAATGATATCATTTTGAATATATGTTTTTGCATAGTTTTGGTTCTTGAAATTATAATATAAGAACTTTTTTGTATATCTTTAAAGCCCTACTTAATCCATGCAAAAGATACTGTGGTGGTAAACTACTTGGTTTTCCATAGACTTTTCAGTTAGTAGAGATTATATTGAATGTGAACTTTATCAGTTAGATAATTACCAGAATAATGTAGTTTTAAATGGGTAAAAACTTTTCACATAGTGAGGGTCAAATATAAGATACTTTTAATGGTATACTCGATTCTCATTATTTGCAGTAGTTATATTCAATAAAGGTGCCATGAACACTGAATTAGAGAATGCTGAATTATTATTGCTCCTAGGGAAAATATAGGGTTAAGTTCCTGTGAGCCTCTGGTCACATTTCATCAGCGAATCAATACATGACCTTTTATGTGCCTTGGTGTTTAAAGACACCTTATTTTATATATATTACTGATTCATTACTCTTGAACTCACAGCACTATATATATTGAACAGCACTATAACTCATGCCTAAACAAAGCTTACATATAACATTTATTTTCTCCATAAGGCACCTCACAGCCATCTTGCAACAAGGAATTGCACTTCAGCAATGCTTGGGGGCCCTTTTCAAGAGCAAAAGCACCAACAAAAAGCACAAAAAATGTGAAATACATGGCATTAAAAAGATTGCAAAAATGCCACTTATAGGATGAGAAATGAATCAAAAAAAGCAGGCAGAGTGTTGCCTTGATGAACTCTGATGGAAACATGCATGTCAGGTGACTCACATTTTTCCTCTGCCAAGGACTAAGAAAGTAACCTCCAGTACTGATTTTGGGGTTGCAATTAAACTTCAGTGAGGGATCTTCAAATGGTGAGGATTGAGTATCATTGTTTTAAAGAAGCTTACAATTGAATATTTAGAATATTCAGTTTAAAAGAAGTTTTCTCTTATTTTCAGGGATGTGAGAGTTTTTGGTTAAGTGGAGTCATCTTCAGAGTCTTCTTGTTTTACTGTCCAGTAGAATAAAATTGGCTGCTTTCAGTCTGTCATTTTATTTTCTCCCTTACAGGGAACAACCCATCTTCAGCACTCGAGCTCATGTCTTCCAGATTGACCCAAACACAAAGAAGAACTGGGTACCTACCAGCAAGCATGCAGTTACTGTGTCTTATTTCTATGACAGCACAAGAAATGTGTATAGGATAATCAGTTTGGATGGCTCAAAGGTAAGTTACTGTTACTTTAAATAATCTTACTGTTTCGCTTTATGCAGGATAGCATTTCAGTTTTATTTAGGGAGTCTTTATCTTCATTAAAATACTGCCTTTTGATTTTTTAAAACTTAACTCTTAAAAAACAAATTTTTTGTCCACTAAACTACTTGGATGAACCACTTTAATTATATTGTTATATGCTAGAATATTCTACAAATTTGAGGTTAGTTTGGTAAATATTTATTGCCTGTCTGTTATATGTCAGGCCCTTGCTAGGTGCAAGAAATAAAATGATAAGCAAAATGGACACAGTTTCTGTTCTTTCAGAGCATACAGTGTACTGAGGGACTAAAATTCTATTCAGATATACTTCCATAGGCCAGTAGGCAGTTCAAAATCCCTAAATGATATGAAGTCTGTCAATGTCAGTGTTAAAGCTAACATCCTTTTTTCTGAAGAGAAACATATGGACAATACCTAAGTTTTAATTTTTAGGAGAAGCAGACGTATAACGTTGAAGAGCATGGAGTGCCTGGGTTCACATCTCAGCTCTACTAATACTAAGTTTTTTACTTTGGGCAAATTACTTTACTTCCCTGAATCTCTTTGTTCTCACCTCAGCAGTGGTAGATGTAAGGATTAAATGAGTTAATATCTGAAGAGTACGGGATCAGTGCCTGATGTATGGTGTATCCTTCAAAAGGAGGAAAAATTCAATTTTTTCATCAATAAATTTTGACTAACACATGGATGGAGATAAAGAAATACTAAATATAAGATTCTGGATATGAAGTGTATAGAAAGATGAGGGCTCCAGTCTTTTCCTTCAAGTTTTCTTGAAGCCATGGGGCCTTTCCACTCCCAGAAATTTTAGCAGTTCAGTGTAGAGGTTAAAAGCACAGACCCTAGAGCTGGAGTCTCTGGTTTGAATTTTTGCTGTATTGATTACTAACCATGTGACATAGAACAAGATATTTAATGTCTTCATGCCTCAGTTTTCTCATCTGTAAAATGGACATAAAAATACTTACATTATTATGCCATGGGATTGTTGTGAACATTAAATAAATTCTTTTAGGCAAAAGCCCTTAATTAAAGGGTGTATAGTAATCACTATACAAACAAGTGTTGTTATTGTTAGTTTATTAATATTTTTAGGCTGTCAATTATGTATTGCTTAGTGTTTTGGGAAACTAAAAGATAATTTAAGGCTCAGCTTTGTTTTTTTTTTCCCCCAGTGTGCTCATTCCTTATCCTCTTAACTAGACTATAGAACACCATAGGGGCTATTTGTACTTTTACCTTGTACATAAGTGACTCACATGTACTTATTTGAATAATGGATCCTCTTTTCATTTTCATGTGTAGGATTTAAGGGACTTGTGAAATAGTAAGTTAATTTCTTTGAAGCTATTTTAAAGAAGAATAATTTTGTCATACTTTGGAACTGTTTAGTGAAATTAACATTAATTATTATAATCTCAGATTCTTGAGTGTTATTTTATTATTGTTAATTCCTTTCCCTGACTTGAACCTTTAGTTCTCTATAAGCTATCACTTTTGGTTCAAACCACAGATAAGATGTAGTTTTATCAGACAGGAGACTTAAATGGTATATAAAAGTAAAGTTCACCTGGATGAGGCTCATGTCCATGTCTTTAAATGATCCTCAGGTGTTCTTCCTTCTGAAGTAGGAGGAACTATTGCTTCTGGCATTTCCATTTCTGAATATACTTTGCAGCTTGTAATTATTAGGCTCTTAAATAACTCTTCTGAAAAAATTCTTGTTTCTTTTAACAAAACATACCCTCTATAGCAGTTACATTTTCTACTTTCAAGTTATTTTTCTTAACTGATGCTGTTAACTACTGCAGTTCCCTGCAGGAGGCGTTCTTATTGGTAAGCCGTGTGGTTGATTTGATGCTGCTAAATGAATGTTTTTGTCCTCCCCAGCCTCACTTCTGTTCCTGCACTGCATGATAAGCTGGAAAGCCCTTAGTGCCCCTGACTAGAAAATGTTCATTGCTCTCACTTAGTGCCTTTACTGTGCATGTAAACTGGGCTTGAAGGTTTTCTAATCGTGCTGCAGAGACATCAGCATGGCCAAGGGCCAGGATCAGGGCACTACATGATCTATAATGACACAGCATTTCTACCTCTTCCTTGAAAGGACAAAAACTCTGGGATTTGGAGACATACTTATTTTAAAGAACTAAAATTTTTCTTTTACATGGATTCACAGTAGCATTCTTTTCAAAGAATTCATGTGTGTGTGTGTGTGTGTGTGTGTATGCATATATATATTTTTAAGTGTGGGATCATCTATCATTTTAAAGTTTTTCTTCAATGATTAATTTTCCCCAAACAAGTAATATGGAGGCAAAGAAAGGTTCAGAATGGGGATTAAAATGGAACTCTTAAACTTAAAAGCAGAAAGAAGTTGATTTGAAATAGCTAAAACTGAAGGTCAATGACCAACCGCAAATGGGTCAGGTTTCCCAGATGCCTGTAAGACATACTGCGCCTCACTTTTTGAGAGTTATTACGATGACATGTAAAATGCCCTTCTTTGCAAATACTCAGATCCCAGCTCAAATGCACGCTCCCAGGGAACACTGAAGGAACACCAAATTTAAAGTAGTACCTGCCAGTTTTTGCCTTTTAGCCTTCAGCCTCTGTCACATCCTGGTCTTAATGGTCTCCATAACAGTACCACTTTCTGAAATTACCTTGGTCATCTATTTATTTATTTGTTCACTAACTGACTCTTCTTGCTCTAAAATGTACTCCATAATTACTTTGCCTCTCATTATTGTATCTCAACTTTGTAGAATTGTCTGACATTTAATAGGTTTATTAATTCAATAAAGAAAGTTGAATAACCAAATGATTCCTTACCACTTGTTAGTATATTCTTCTCCATTCAGTCTTTCATTTGATGACAACCCCACAAATTAGGCACATTTTACACGATCTAAAATGACATGCTAGGAAAAGCAGCTTTTGAACAGAAGAGTAAGGAGATATGTAAATATGAACATGTAATTTTTGTCAGAGGTACAAATAGTTAATCAAGGATAAGTGCTCTTATGTAACAATAGATAACATGTCTACTGTCTGAGAGAAAGCAAAGGACCACTCTCTCTTTAACTGTTCTCTTTAGTAGGACAAGTGTCATTCATTCATTATTAGAAGTTCATCAGTACTGGCTTAGCTTATAAATATTTGCATTTATACTGTTCACAGAGTATGTAGATTTAGCTCTGTTCTTGATTTTCATTCCACATTTTCACCAAATATCTGCTTATGGGTTTACAACACGTTTATTTTTATTATTATTGGAATCACTTTGTAATCTCAAAATTTTGGTGGGCATTAGACTACTTAACTAAAACTGATTCTACACCTTCATAGTACTGTCAGAGAGAATGAACTTAGGTTAATATGTTATAGTCATAGTTGAGGTTTATTATAGTGATCACCAAAGTTAATGCTTAATAACATACTAAAATACAAGTTTTCTAAGAAATTATATGTTAAAAATGATAGTGATTCTCAATATCATGAATTTATACCACTTTGTGAGAAAATAGGTATATATTAGTGGTTTGTTTTCCCCTTGAGTAATGGAAATGGTACTAAATGATTAAGTCTTTTTTGTATTTCAGGTAAGTCAGGTTTAAGAAAATTTGTGATTATGAATTTTAGAAAATGTACAAATGAAAAATTTGATCTTTTCACATAGTCATTTTGAAATATTTTTGGAGGGTGAGACTGTACATTTAATAAAGTATTAGTATTCACTTGCTCCAAGTGAATGTTATCCAAGATAGGTATTGATTCTAAAGGTTCAAAGGGAAGAAACAGATAACACTAAAAGCTTTTAAATTTTTTTATATCATAGGAAACTTATTTTGATTGTAAAGTGTTGAAATTTGATAGAGTGCCATTTATTTATATTTATATTAATTACTGTGTTTCTGTGCTATCATTTATAATGTTAAAAACTATTTCTATAACTATATATTTAATACTGTGACTCATTAGGAATCCCAAGTTTTTATGTACCTAAATAGTCCTGTGTTTAAATGCCTGTTTGCTCATTTTTGGCTTGTTACTCATAGCTGTTTTATTTTTCAGGCAATAATTAATAGCACCATCACCCCAAATATGACATTTACTAAAACATCTCAGAAGTTTGGCCAGTGGGCTGATAGTCGGGCAAACACTGTTTATGGACTGGGATTCTCCTCTGAACATCATCTTTCTAAAGTAAGTTAAATCATAAGATCTAAGTGGATGTTTTCATATCCAAGTTAGAAGTCTTAAATATATAATTGCAAATGGAGAGTATAAAATAAAGGAGAAATTTAATATTCTCAAAATTGTTGTGACTTCAGAGCAAGAAGTGAGAGATCATTGGATTCCACTGTCAATTGGAAAATATACTGTACACACTAAAAACAGTTATCATTGATTGAAAAGGGTTTGTGTGGCTGTCTAGATGACAGGAAATAAAAAGTGGGGACTCTGACTTCAGAATGGACTTTATTCAAGGATTACCACCCTTAGAGGTAGTCTGCAAGATAAGGAGACACCAAGCTCTTGTGAATTGTGAAAACTCAAGCTGATAGTGATAGAGCTTTCAGCTGTTTGATGTGATAGGCACATAAAAATTACTGTGTTTAGGGAGAATGGTGCTTTATCTGGGTGGGAATTACTCTGCGCTTTCTGAGGCAATACAGAGTGAAATCTAATAGACGCCATGAAGAGTTCGTGGAAGATACAGACAAAGTGACTTGCTGTGGCCAGAAAGACCAATAAAATACAGACCATCACCACTCTAAATATTGTAAATAAGCCAGTTGTCCTGCCTGTAAGCAAAAGCCACACTGTGTTCATACTAGCAGCACCTTGTGGATGTCACACAGTAACGTTATGTAAGGGAAAAGGAAAAAAATCTTAGGGTAATCAAGGAGATGAGGATTTACTCACTTCTGCTTTCAAATTTTATGTTCACTGGGTCCAAAGATTTATACTTTAGACTTCTCTGTTTGAAGCATTCAGTTAAAAGGAAAACCCTACGTTCAAAACACTTTACATATGATTTGGCATATATAAGATCTGATGGCTTGAGAGCTGAATTGTTCAGGTAATCAGGCTCTTGTAGATACATACTGTTCATATTTACATTAGATCTTAAGGTATTTATTGTAGGAATCATTCAGATTCTTAAAGATGAGTTCTTTTAAAAAAATCTTACACTTTTGTAAACATTTATTGAGTTGAGGTTGTAATTCGATAGTCAAGTAGTTGAAGTAATTTTTGTTTCCATTTTGTTCTAGTTGTAAGTATTCTTTAACACTGTTGTTTCAAGTTTTTAAAATCTTTTTTGATATAGATTTTAAGACTAACTTTTGCCTTGGTAATTTTAAGTTATTCTCTGTAGGATGATTAAAACAGTGTTATCTGGTTTGGTTTCCCTTACACCCATCCTATTCTCTAAATACATTTCTTAGGAAATTACAGAGTTAGTCTAATACTTTTGCCATTACTCAGAACCTTTTCGGAACTTTAATCTTGGAATTGTCTGTTAAAGCCTATAGCAAAAAAAAAATTAAAACTGATTATATTACACTTAAATTTTTTGACATCACAGAGACTACATGTGGATTAATTTTTCAACTAGTGTGAAATGATTTTTGAGCCTAAGTAATTTTGACAAGTTTTTCATTATGTCTTTCAGTTATGGGACAGCTAGCTAATGTGGTGAAAGAATAGTTTATTGAATTCTGTCAATCATACAGTCTCCTCTCATTTAATCTTTTTTCCGAGACTCACTTTCATATTTCAAGAATTAAATTTTTCATCTTTAAAGGTAGTATATGCTTTTGACCAACCTTACTGGTAGTAAATCTTAGTATTTTGAGGGTAGATTGAAACAACCTATTAGCTTTTAGAGCTTAGTCTGGTCTATTTAGTCACTAGACTTGGCTCCAGGAGCTAGGATCAGTCTCTTCCAAATGTTTTGTTCCAAAGATAATAGAATCATAATTTATTTTCTAAGCTACCTTGAAGACTAATGTTGGTGTCTTGAGGACTCTAAGGGGACCCAAAGAAGTTTATAATCTTTTACATAAGTGCAGCAATCATATAAATATTCTGGCTTGTTTTACTAAAACCGTAAGTGAATTAAAGCATTATTAGGCTTTGGAAAAGGCTCTGAAGGCAGTTCTAGACAAGGGGCCTCTCAAAACAAGGGAGAGTAGCAGCATTGGGAGAAATGTGTGGTCTTCTAAGGCAGAGATCTGAGGAAAATTCCATCTTTGCTTGGATTGTTACCATGTTTATTACTAAGTGGTATCTTGTTATCATGGAAACCTAAGCAATAGCATAGGTCTTTATGAAGTTGAGAAGGGTTTTAACCTTAACTACTTTGGAGTGCTAAATTGGTATAAGAAAAACTTAGTGTACTACTTCAAATTACATAGAGAAGAATTATGGTATTTTATTTCACTTCCACCAGTGTGGAATAGAACCTTTATAGCTATGTATTCAGATAATTTGAACGGACTATCTCCTTACTGTAAAAAACAGAGAAGTATTGTAGTGAAGATTCAATTCTGTGATCTGTACATTACAGGTGGGTGTGACAAGTTTTAGGTAAGAAGGAAAGTTTGTAATAATGACAACTTTAATTTTGATCATGCTCTGTCTCCCCAAAACAGGTTCATGTGTCTTTCCTTTCAAAGACTGCCTTTCCAAGATGGAAATGAAATTAGGGTTGGCTTATGAGATTTGAGGAGGAAACTATATTGCATATTTCTATTGCTAACTCTAACAGGAGTTTTAAGCTGCATAGAGATTTTAGGTTTTTAATTTAGTTATTTTGTAGTCCTGACTTACTCTCTTGAAGGATAGTGGTTGTTATTCCCACTCATCTGGCACCAAATGCAATGGTGTCACCTCTTCTTCCTACACATACGTATTTAGCAATAACAATACTATACACAGTAGTAATAGTACTATAACTCCATTTAGGTTCCCTGTCCGGAGTCGAGTGTGTGTTACTATGTGGGAGGGGGTCTTTCCACACATACTAACACCAAGCAGTTCTCAAAGATTAGCAGAGTGTCCCAGAACTCAACTCAATTCTGATGCTATCTGCCCAGAGACAGCATCAGATTCCCCAGCTTAAGGGCTCCATCCTATAAGACTGCCCTCCACCCCCTACTCCAGACGCTGGTAACCAGCCCCAAACAGTTCGCTTTGCTTCTAACCTACTGGCTACAGATTGGACGTTCCCACGACCTCCTCCTTAGGTTTGATTAATTTGCTAGAGTGGGTCACAGAATTCAGGAAAACACTTAGGTTTACCAGTTTAATAAAGGACACCATAGAGGATACAAGTTAACAGCCAGATGAAGAGACATCGGGCAGGGTCCCAAATAAAAGAGCTTCCATCCTCGTGGAGCTTGGGGCCTGGCTTCGCAGCACATGGAGGTGTCTGGTTCCCCAACAATAGAAGTTCTCCCGAACTGAGAAGCAGGTTCCAACTGAGCAGAGCAGAGATAAGCTCTTCTCACGGATTTCTATGAGGGCTTCATTGCATAGTCACAATTGACTCAATTATTGGCCGATGGCTGATTCAGCATCCAGCTTCTGCCCTTGGGTTGGGGTCCAAAAGTCTCTCATTAACATGACAAAACACCTGTTTCACCTGTAAGACTGCAGTGTTTTCAGGAACTGTGGATGAAGACCAAATATACCTGGGAAATATATATTTGGCCACCTGAATGACCAAATATGTATTTCTTATGACTCATTATATCACAGTGGTAGACTAGCTTACACTTCTGAAATAAAAGTAGGTACTGTTTGTGACCATGACTTTTCAGGATTACTATGGGTTCCTGAGAATTAACATTTCATCTACAGTGATTTTTTTTTTTTGTTACCCATTTGAAGACCTTTGTGTAGTCAGGTTATTCCCTTCTGCTGCTGTATATCAGCTGTTTAAGAATCTTTGGAAATGAAGTTTCAGTAATGTCAGTTAGTGATAATAGTAACTGTTGCTATTTGTATTGTTGACAGTAAAAGCCTTGTATGATACAAGAGTTTATATTCTAGTAAAAGTTAGAAGCATGTTCCCAATGCTATAATATTTCAGAGTGGATATTTATGAGATTCAATTTTCTTCAAGATAAACAGTATGCCCATCTTTACTGTTCCGCTCCCAACCTGTACACTGTCTCCCACCTTGGTCTTAGTAAAGTGTATCTGAACAACCAAGAAGGTAAGCTAGCTAATAACCAAATTCTGACTTAGTTATATCATGATGTTTTTGAATGAGATTTGTCAGAATACTGTATGGTGTACAAACAAGAGTTAGGTTTCTATTCCTGTCATTTTCATATTATACCTGTAATTGATTTGAGGGATAGGTTGCTTATGTAAGAGTCAGTTATTCAGAGAATGAAACAACTCTAACATGAAAGTGGGCATTGAGACCTACTTTTATTTGGTTAACGTATGTAGTCTTTATGTATTCAGTTTGCAGAAAAGTTTCAGGAATTTAAAGAAGCTGCTCGACTAGCAAAGGAGAAATCACAAGAAAAGATGGAACTTACCAGTACACCTTCACAGGTGGGTATTTAACTTCCATTCTTGTTTTGAGTTTTGTTCATTTCAGATGGTATCCTTTGTGCCGGAGTTAAATCTGAGAAAATAATGGCAACATTAAGGTGATTTCCAAAGTGGATATAGAAATGTACCATTCAATTAATCTGTACTAGTGGAGAAAGTTTTTTTTTCCTATATGCCAGACTACAAGAATCTGGGGTGGGGAGAGGGGGGTCAGTTTATTAAATAAAACTCAGATTCATTAATGTATATCCAACTTAAAAACGATTGATTGGCTTGCTGTTTGTGTTCTCTGTTTTATGATGGTCACTCAGGTGTAGCCATAAGAGGAGAGACAGGGAAGTCTCAGGAAAACAAAAGTTTATTATTTGCACAGGTCAGAAGTTCACAGGTCAGTATTTCGGGTGCATACACCGAAGCCTCGAGGTGGTCAGGATCAAAAAACAGGAGCATGGCGAAGATGAGCTTAGAGCCTGGGTTGAGGTTTCTGCAGGAATGGAAATGTAGGGCACAGTCAGTGGTTTAGGGTTGGCCAGTTTGAATAATTTCCATGGGCTATTAACCACTGGGGTAGTCCCTGGTTGCCTGGTACCTGGCCTTGGGATAATCAAGGCAGAGGAATATTGCCTCCTAGGGACCTGGGTCAGAGTGAGGAGGTAAAGCTCTGGATTAGTTATTAGTTTGTGTATCAAAGGCATGCTCCCATTAGCCCCTTGCTACCTCTAAGAATCTGTATGAACCAGAAAGGTTTTTTAAGGTATCATAATATACAGACATATTAAAAAATGTGACAATACAGTGTTTGCTTTACTTGATTTAAGACTGACATTTGGGTCATCTTACTTTTAATGCTCATCATAAGACCCTAAGATTATAGGCTTTATATATGTATCCTTTCCTTTAACAAATGAGTTAATACCTGTTACTTGTCCATCATTATCTTTCTTCAGTTGGAAATTAATTGTATTTCCAAATAAAGTTCATTAAGTAGTTATATTTCAGTGCTTTTACAAAGGTGTTTATGTATGTAGTGTGATTCATATAGAATACCAATTATTTTCATCTTTTTAATAACAGGTTTTTCTAAAATTAATTTTTATTTCAACTGTGTTAAGAGTAGAGTTTAGATATATGCTGGGATCTTTTTTATAGTAATTGTTTTTGAAGTGTACTTAGGAACTTTTTATGAAAAGGAAGGATCAGATTTTATAAATGTTTCTCTGGAATAATGACCGTAATAGCAGATTTACATAAAACTTTCTTGAAGTTAATAGGAATTACCTTGGAATGTAGTGACTAGCCAAATGATTGGAACATTTGAGAAAGTTTGCTTTTTACCTTCCTCCCCACCTCTGGTACCCAATTCTTTTTGGGTACTTACACCTACTGGTTTAAGAAATTTTATTTTTTTTTACAGGATAGTAGAGCTCTGTTAAGTATGCTTAAGTACATATTTCCTCGTAGACTAAAGGTGTATTTTGGGTTGAACCCAAAGCTTCTTTATGCCTCTCCTGCGCTTACAGTGACCTGGAATGATGTGAATGATCATTTTGAAATTTCCCTTAAATCTCTCTCCCCCAAGTGCTGTGATAGTATAGCAAGTGATACTTTTAAGCCTAAGCCTATTTAACATTCAGTACCAATACATGTTAGGAACTCGAGTTCCTCAGGTAAATAATACTAGTGTTACAAGAGGATGCTACAGTACATTCAGAAAGAGAATATTCAAAGTTCTCCAATGAAATTGTAATGGATTGCACTTTACCATTATACTTAGTTCCTGTTTCTCTAATCATAACTTGATTTTAATTGGCCAAGAACAAGTTGCTGCTAAGATACCTGCTCCTCTTTGGTGGAAGGAATGTCTCAGCATTTACTTTCTTCAAAGGAATATTTCTAAGATATTTTTGTTTGGAAAATGTTGTAAAATACAAGGAATAAAGAAGTATCCTAAGTTCATCAGTATTTGAGAGCCAAAATATACCGAACTTAATTAATCTTCTCAAAACATTGATGTCTGGTTGTTAATTTAATGTACAGAAGCCAGAGAAACACTAAAATATATATATATGTGTGTGTGTATACATATATATCCATATATATCATTCCTCTTCCCTCCCCTTCCCCTTTTTATGACAGTCCCTTACAGGTGTCATTAATGTTTCTGTTCTGGTTTGAATCCTACCCAGCTAGAGAGCAGAGCTTGTTTCTCACTGGTTTAATTCAATCTGATAAATTCACACTCTGCTGAAGAATAGAATATTACCCAGGAATTCAGCAAAGGGGGTCAGGGGGCCAAATGGAATAATCAATAATAGTAGACACTCTGCTGGTCATAGCTTTTGTTTTTATTTGAGGAGGGATAACAGATTGGTTATTAAGAGTGTGGGTTTTCAAGTCAGACAAACTTAGACATAAATCCTTTTTTCTGCCACTGTGTGATCTTGGGAAAGTTGTTTAACCCAAGTCTGTTTATACATTTGTTAACACGAATATTATATTACTTTCCTGATAGGATTGTTGGGAGTAATATGTATGATGATGGCAGTGACATTATGGCAATGTCATATAAAAGTGGCAGTAATATAGGATCTACAGCCTGGCTTTAAATCTGGACTCTAACTCTTACTAGTTTTCTTAACTTAGCAAGTTACTTTATTTTTTTTAAGCTATAATATGGGAATAAGAACAATATTCCCTTATAGAATTATTGTGAGATTTAAATGAGGATTACAGAGTACTTAGCATATAGTAAATGCTTAATAAATGTCAGCAACTGTTGTTGGTGATGTGGTTGTAATGGTGAAGATGATGCTGGAAAACCTTAACATAGCATCTGGCACATAGCAGTTGTTTAGGAAAATACAGATGTCTTAGTTGAATAAAGCCTGCATCAGAATCCCCTAGAAAACTTGTTAAAACACAAATTGGTGAGTCCCATTGCTAGCATTTCTAATTTAGTAGGTCTGGATAGGGCCCAGGAATTTGCCTCTCTAACAAGTTTCTAGGAAATGCTGATGCAGTTGATCTGGAGACCACATTTTAAGAAGCAGTGCTGCAGACAAACCATTCCACCTCTCTGAAGGCTTTTAATGAAAGAAGTCTTGCATTTAGAACAAAGTTAGCCACTTCTCCCATTTTTAGACTGATCTAAGGTTGTAGACTTGATATAAATGTGTGGTTAGATAATGTTGTCCTGATCAAGGTAACCTCTTTAGGAATAAATTGAATCCCATATTAGTTGTTAGTTTCTTTCATGTCCTTCTTAAATAGACATTAATTTAGAACTTTATCTCTATTGGAAATCTTATATTCTCGTGTTTCCACAAGAATGGTCAGTCTGAGATAAAATCGAGAGTGAAGATTAGGTTTAAATCTTAAATTGCTTATATAGCTCACAATTCAATTAATTTGTTAGGCACTTTCCTCAAAATATGCCTTGAAGTAGAATATATACATGTGTAAGTGTACCTTACACATGTATACCTCAGGAGAATGTAGAGCCTTGAAGGAAAAAGGGCTATATAATCAAATAATATAATAATATAATACATTTTTCTTCATTGAAACATAGAAAAATAACTTTTTAGCCATCAGTTGACTAAGACTCTAAATTGAGTAAAGTATTTACTCCATCAGTTATTTGCAACCAAACAAAAATTGTGGCCTTTTTTTCCATGTAAATTGTCAGGTTGTATAGCATTGACTATATTGTAGTAGCTCTCTTGATTTGTATTTAAATATGTCTAGCTTTTTCCTCGAGATTTTTTAGAACTCACTTTATAGGAAAAGTGGAATATATACATGTGTAAGTGTGTAGGCAAAGAAGGAAAAGTTTTTCTTAATTTTGTTATAAATGCCATAATTTTTTAAATGTTCACTTTAATCACAAGTTGTATTTACCTAAATGAAGCATAAGTTTATTGTAACTGATTATTAGGACCTCTATGACTAGCTATTTGATCCTATGAAAGTCAGTTGAGCTGCCTAGGTAGTAGTCTTGAATCCAAAAGGTCAGAGGTTTGAACTATATGACCTTTTAGGACATTTCAAGTGCAATAAATATCAAATGTTTAGATTTTCTTTAACAAGGGTGTCACTTCTATAAATGGATTTTTTTGAACACTAAATTAGGTAAGTGTTACTACCCTAAACTATATTATTTATGTATCTAGCCCATAAATATACCATTAGAATTAGTGAATGCCTATAAATTAATGACACTTTTACTATCATAACAAATATGGTTTTACTGGACCAGATACCACGAAACAACTTTTACAACCTCAGGAAATGTTCAGTAGAATTCTCTGGATATAATTTTCTTATCCAAAGCAAGGATAGTGGATTTAAGTATCTCTAATCTTGTTACTTGTCTCAATGGAGTATTTATCCATTTCTCTATTAAGTTTACCTCCTAGAGGTTGGCAGTGAGAGCAGAGAGGAAGACGTAGACATAATGGTGAAATTTATTGAACTTGAAGGAACTGAAGGAACGGGAGGGAGAGGTAGATGTTTTTGAAACTTATGTTCTTGGTTTGTAGCATGAATTTATGAAGAGGATTTTCACTTCAGATACTGAATTTTATCCTAATGGGATATCCAGGTGGATTTGTCCTGTGGATAGTTAGAAATTTTGAATTGGAGCTAAGTCTCAAGAATCATTAACGAATGAGTAGCAATTAAAGCAGTAGGTAAGAATGATATCATCCCTAAAGAAATAGAATGGAAGAGGAGGAGAGATAAGGGTCAAAATTGTCATTAAAGAATGTCAGTTAAGGAACTTGAGGGAGATAAAGAGAAAGGCACTGTGGAGAGACAGGAAATGAACGACAGAATCTTAGCACAGAAGTCAAGAGAAGAGCATTTTAAATTGGAGGCAAAGATTTGGCAGGGTCAGAGCTAGAGTTGAATAGGATGGTACTTAAGAGAGCTTTCAACTAACAAATTAAAAGTTCACTGGACTGTTGGTGAAGGAAGATGTGTTCCACACCAATTCCTTTTAGGTTCCCAGACCTGATTCCATTGTGTTTGTGTGTGTGAGAGAGGGATGGTCTCACACATAACACCAAGCAATTCTTGAACAACAGCGTGGTATCCAAGAACTCAATTCTGATGCTATCTGCCTGGAGACAGCACCAGAGTCCCCAGGATAAGGGCCCCATCCTACAAGACTGCCCTCTACCACTCCCCAGCACACACACTGCAGATGTCTTGTCCCAAATCCCAGGCTGTTGCCCATACTTCTGACTAACTGGCTACAGATAGGAGATTGCAATAACCTCCCTCTTAGATTTGATTTTCAGGAGCAGCTCACAGAACTAAGATAAACACTTATGTTTAATTAAGGATACTGTAAAGGATACAAGTTAACAGCCAGATGAAGAGAGCTATAGGGCAGGGTCCCAAATAAAGGAGCTTCTGTCTTTGTGGAACTTGAGACCTGACTCTGTGGCACGTAGAAGCGGTCTGGTTCTCCAAGCATGGAAGTTCTGTCCAACAGAGAAGCATGATGCAAATGGGAAATAATGCTCTTCTCGGGTTTTTGGGAGGGCTTCATTTCATAGTCATGTTTAACTAAATCATTGGCCATTGGCTGATTCAGCCTCCAGCTCCAGCCCTTCGGTGGGGTTCACAAGTCTCCGTTAACATGATAAGACACCAGTTTCACCTTTAAGACTCTGAAGTGTTTTCAGAAACTATGGATGAATACCAAATATACCTGAAAAATGTATATTTGGTCATCTGAATGACCAAGTATGTATTTCTTATAACTCATTATATCACAGAAAGACAATGTGAAATAGTTTCTAGAATGAAAGAAGGTAGAATTTAGTGACTTTGGGCTATTCCTGAGACCAAGATGTTTGGTAGCGAGAATAAGGTAACAAATGTTTGTTTTCCTATATGAGGAAAATAAGAGTTAGTATTGATAACCTCAGGAGAATGTACAGCCAAGAATTTTTTTTTCTAAAATGTCTGTGTGGGAGTGTCGTGAATGTTTTTAAATATACAGAAGGAGTCGGTGAAGGAGTAAGAGAAGAGAAGGTAGGGATTATTGATGGAGCATAGGGCCCAAAAAGATAATGTGACTGGGAGGATGGAAACAGATTAACTACTTCTTCATCTGAGAACAGGAGGGAGGGGTAAAAATGAATTGCAACACAGAAGATTGAGGAAGTCTATGCCATTTTATTTCAATTTTTTTCTGTGAAGGAGCAGTTAGATGTCCCTCACTGAAGAGAGAGGGCTTGAGCAGAGATATGGAACATCTGTTAGGTAAAGTAGGAAAGGAGAGCCAAGTGGGGGCGAGTAAAATTAAAGATTACTTGGGACTTGAACATAATTCAAGTCAGAACTCAAAATTATCTTCCTGACACTAGTTAGCATATTTAGTGTTATTTTCTCAATGGTACTTGGTAGCTTGGGCATGTAAAAACAAGGAATGATGGTTCAGTTGGTATGAAATTGGAAATTGCAAGATAGGATGTGTGGAAGATAAAGGAAGCTTGAAAATTGGAATGATGCTAGTGAGAATATAATTAAGGTGATTGGCTTTCTGGTATAGACTGAATGTGGAGGGAATTAAACACAGGTTGGATCTGACAAAGTGGTATAATAGAGGACCAAGAGATTGTAAATCTGGATGAGGTTGAAGGGCAGGTTGGGAGGATAGGAGATGGTGCAGCATAAGCCCTCTTACCTGGTGGAATCAAAACCAGGAGTTGAGTTAATCAAAAAAGTCAGTTAATGGTTCTTTTAAATTTATAAATTGAAATTTAATAATACTATGCTTTATTTATTCACCAATACTTTTATTTAAAGCTTAAGTCTTTTCTTTGAATATGTATCTATTGATTAGAATTCCATGTTTTCTTTCTTACATAAATCATACTGATTATTATCTGAAATTTCCTGTTTTGTTTTTTTTTTCCTTTACACAGAGCTAAATAACCCTTGGCCTTGCAAAGAAAGCAGTGTGTGGTATCAGTAGATTTTTATGTCACTTTATGGTAGCATATTATGTATGTTATTAGGATACCTTATTCAGTTGTAGATTTTTTTTAGCCATTTACCTTTTTGTTGTTTCAGAGCATTTAGTTTGGTTTTCATTAAAATAACCAAACTAGTTCTACATTCAAATTTCATTAGTTTATATAATATTTAAAACAGCTACATAATTATATAAATGTATTTGGCATAACATGTTTGGGACAAATACACTTGATTTCTTGGCAAGCATTTAATGCAGCTGGTAGGTACAAAAAATATGAAGAAAGTAAATTAACCCACTAACCCTGAGCCATGTGATGTACAGTATACATTACATAGGGAAGGAAGAGCATGAGTTAATCCAGAGAGTTGTATTACAAAGAACTAATGTGGCTGTCAGAAAACGAGATTTCAGAGATGGTGGCTTTGGGTGGTGACTGGGCATGGAGAATGATTTATGACAGTAGACATTTGGTCTCAACCTCATCTTCCATTATGTGTCCTTTGCACTTCCTCCATAACTCTTTCCTAGCATTTTTTCCCCATTTCTGTAGCCAGGGAAACTCACCATCATTAGGTCCTTCCCCAGGGTTTCCTGTGAGAGCTTCTGCTCAGAAAAGAGTGGTGGTGTCTTCATTTAACTATAAATGACTGAACTAGAATGAGTCTTCCTTGAGTGTTTACTAAATGATAAAGAAATGGACCCTGTTTCACTTAAGCCAAAAAGGGTAAAGCCAGCAAATTTTAATTCTAGGCTTTACTAGAATTAAATGGAAGATGTTGGTATTTGTTCTAGTGGGGAAGGGCAGTGCTGACACATCCCTCCCACCCGACCCTCCCCTTGGGAGGAGTCAGATACTACCACCCTGAAGGCCTGGAGTCAGGGCCAAAGTGCCTTTCTTCTTCATACTGCTGCCAGGCATCCCCATCTGGGGAGATCTCTCCCTAAGCACTAGGTGAAACCTCAACCCAGACAGGGAAGGGAGGCTCTTGTCCTGGATCAGGAAAGGACTCCTGAATAGATCAAATGAGTGCAGGTAAGAAAGGAATCCATTAAAGCAAAAGTAGTAGAGAGTGCCAGCATTGTATAGTGCCAGGAAAAGTGGCTTTTTTATTTGTGCAGCCATACAGTCAGCAGAAAGCAAGGAAGAACAAGGAAAAATGGAGAGAGAAAAGGAAAGCTCATTAAACTCCTGTTTGATGTAGGATAAATCCCTTGCCAACTCCTAAATCTGGGATCACCTGGCATCCAGGGTCCACTTGATCTGCATTGTGTGGTGTTGCTCTGGGAGGAGGGGATTCCCTACTCCAGGCAAGTTCACTATGAATTTGGTAAGACCAAATGTCAAGACAACAGGAAGTTGGGGGTTACAAGGGGCTCATACCAAATTTATTCTCAAGGCGGTCACCCACATACATACAAGAGGCAAATATAGTCTCTGTCTCAGGCTCTTCTGGCTCCTACTCCCCAGCACAAGGCTCTCTTCTCCCTTCCTAGCAATGGGGCTGGGCAGCTTCTCCCTCCTGCTTCCTCTCTCCAGTCACTTCTCCACTCTTGGCACCAGGAGGAACTTTGTGGGTGGGTCTCTATAGTGACTGGAGGACTCCTGACCAATTATGTCCAGGTGCTTGTGTGTTTCCTCTCTACCCCTTCCTTGGGCTGGTACTTCCATGACTACCAGTTTGCTTCAGGTGGCTCTATCAGCCAGTAAACATTCTGCTGCCCATCCATAGGTATGCAAGCAGGTGTATACAGTGGGCAATGTTAAAGCCAGGTGAGAATCCTGATCATAAAGTTTCCATTTTCTCTACATGTGGGAACTACATCTTTACCACCCCAGAACTGGGAGAGCCTCAGAGCACTGGATGGAGTGAATTTATGTTCTTAGAAATTCCCAAAGCCAAAGAAAGGAAACTTTTGGGCAGACTACTAAAGAAAGTGATCAAAAGGCTGTAGTTCTGCCTTGGTCACCCAGGCAATGGGAATGTGCAAGCCCCTCCCTACTCAGAGGTTCCTGTAGCCACTTCCTACTTGTCAGAAATAAAATGAGAGAGAAAAGACTTAAGCTAAAGACTAGAAGGTTGGATGAAATAGCAAAGTGACAAAGACACTTATCACTGGTGGTGGATGTCAGCTAGTTCTTGTCTTTGTTGGGAAAAAGCATTCAGAGACAAAGCACAATAGACTTAAGCAGCAAGAAAATTTGATTTAAAGCAAAGTATGCACTTGAAGTGGAGTTGTGGAGTGTTGTGGACAGCCTCAAAGAGGAGACATCAAGCAGGTTTTATTTAGACATTACACACTTAGGAGTGTTGACAACCTGAGAGAGGAGGTGTGCTTAAGGGTTTAGGGTTTGGGGTTTTGTAGGGCCTTTTGGGTAGGGACTGCTGTAAGACATGATGTATACACGTGGAAATTTTGTCTTAAGAATAGGCTTATTTAGGGGACTGTTGATCTGGATCTTGGGTGAGTACATTTATACCCTGGAGGTCTGTCTTGCATCCTGGTGACTGGAGAACAGGGGAGAACATCAGTAAAGGTTAAGTTAAGAATAAGCTGGGCCTTTTTCAAAGGCTAAGTAGATTTTTTTTTTTTTAGGTAAGTATTTTTTATTGAAGGGTAGTTGACACACAGTATTACATTAGTTTCAGGTGTACAACACAGTGATTCAACATTTATATACATGATAATTCTAGGTACCAGCTATCACCATACCAAGTTGTTACAATATTTTGACTATATTCCTTATCCTATACATTATATCCCGGTTACTTATTATTTTACAATTGGAAGTGTGTACTTTTTTTTTTGATCAAATGGTTGTTAACCACAATAAAATTCTGTATGGGGGGTCAATGCTCAATGCACAATCATTAATCCACCCTAAGCCTAATTGTCGTCAGTCTCCAATCTTCTGAAGCATAACGAACAAGTTCTTACATGGAGAACAAATTCTTACATAGTGAATAAGTTACATGGTGAACATTACAAGGGCAGTCATCACAGAAGCTTTTGGTTTTGATCATGTATTCTGAACTATAAACAGTCAGTTCAAATATGAATATTCATTTGATTTTTATACTTGATTTATATGTGGATACCACCTTTCTCTCTTTATTATTATTATTTTTAATAAAATGCTGAAGTGGTAGGTAGATACAAGATAAAGGTAGAAAACACAGTTTAGTGTTGTAAGAGAGCAAATGTAGATGATCAGGTGTGTGCCTGTAGACTATGTGTTAATCCAAGCTAGACAAGGGCAATAAAACATCCACGTATGCAGAAGATTTCTCTCAGAATAGCGGGGGGGAGGTTCTAAGCCTCACCTCTGTTGATCCCCATTTTCTCACCTGATGGCCCCCCTGCGACTGTGCCTGTCTTAGGTTGTTCCTCCCTTGAGGAATCTTACCCGTCTCTGGCTAACCAGTCATCTTCCGGGGCCATAAAGGGAAATGTTAAGTTGGTAAGTGAGAGAGAAAAGGCTAAGTAGATTTTACAGTGGCATGACCCTAGTCCCATTTCCCTTCTCTATTTTAATGGGATTCAGAATATTTTGAATTTTCTTTTCTTTCCACTTCATAAATGAATGGGGCGAGAGAATTCTTAGGCACTTCCTGAATCTTATATCTGTACTTAGGCTCCTTTTGTATAATGTGGTCGTATCTCTTAGTTTTGGCTTCATTGGACCACTCTCGGATTTTAATATACACAAGTTTTTTTTCCTTCAATTTGATTGTCATTTTTCTTTTTTAGATTATTTGTTTTGGTGTAGGAGGTTTCCCAGAAACAAAGTGAGATGTTAGTGGTTTTATTTTCTCAAAATAAGGATATAAAGGTGATAGAAGTTCATTAAATCTTAGTTTTCATTTATGTTTTAACATTTTTTACTTGTCAACTTTGGTATATATACATACATACACATACATAAAGAAGATATTATTGGAAAATTTTTTCCCGTAAACATTTACTATAGAAATGGCTAGCCATATTAGCTTAGGAATCTCTGTCTAGAGAGAAATATTCCTCCTTTTTCAAAAACTTATAATCTAATAAATATGCCTCCAAGTTTATTATTTTAAAGTTTGACTTAAAGATATAAAGTGTTTATTTAGTATAAGGGAGGTTTTTAAATTTTTTTAGTTTTATTTATTTTTTTAAGGAATGACTAAAGTTGAATGTTTAGGAAATTACATAAAATTTATATTAAAAAAACTCCATATTTGGAGTATGTTAAATAAACAAGTTTCACAATGCTATTTTTAGCATATATGAAATTTCTTGAAGATTTCACTGAATACTTTTGGCTACTTGTGGTATAGTTGAAGAGCAAAGGAGTTTCATTTTCTTTTTATGTCCTTACATGCTGTTGGGACTCTTTTATTCTCATGAGCAATTACTAATGCTATTTTTCTTAAAACCTACTCGTAAAAAACCACGCTCTAGGCTTTTTGTTTTCATTTTAGATATAATTTCTAGGGTAACCAAATTTAATATGCCTTTGTTAAATATACCTAATACTCAAGTTTTCTGAAAAAAAGTTTGCTGTGTTGAGATGAAATTGTTGCGACCTTTATCCCTTTCTTCCTCTCCTTCCTTCTCTCCTTTGCTTGCTTCTGAGAACAGTCTTTCTACTTCAGTAGCATCAACATTCCTAGCCTTCTCAAGCCCCATGCCTCAAAAGTCTCCTAATTTTTCCCAGAATGTGGTAAGAACCAGAAATCAACTACTACTCTTCCTCTCTTTCTTTTAAGCCTAGACTACTTTTGTCCCTCATACTCTTATCAACCAACTCTAGCAAATCCATAAGTGAATCTCAGTTGCTAATGAAGGTGATGTCTTTTCCAGTTAACAAGGTTATTTGTTTCTGTTACCATTTCCACTGAATCGGTTCTTGGCCAACTTACTATTTAGCTTGATTGGACAGTCAGCCTTGATTATTTTATTTTGGTTTGGCCTTTCTTATAGAAAAATAGTCCTTATTAATTGAAATCAAAGATGATAAACTCATGGTTTCTTACTAGCTGCTTGAAGTTTTTCTGGCTAATTGATATAGTCCATAATTGATCTAGAAGTAGTCAGTTTATTCACTTAGTAGGATTTGACTTTGTTGTAAAACAGATTTATGTTGTCACATTATACTATACACTTTATTCATGCATCAACTATTCATAGAAATGAAGATTTAGAGGAAAAATTTTAAAAGAATGAAATGTCAAAATAGTGGTCCATTAAAAATTGAAAAATAAGTGATAATGTAGGATCAAGAAAGCCCTTTGATATTTGATAGCATGTGTAATTTATAGTATTATAAATCAAAATACTTAAATATGAAATAAAATACATACAGCAATATAAAACTAGTAGCCCCCAAACTAGTCTCACATTCATATTTTTCATATTCCTTCCTAGTACTTCCTCATGCATAGTATTTTTTTATGTAGTATATATAAGTTATCATAATCTAGATATCTCCTAGGGCCTCATTTTTTTTTCTATTTATAAGCATTTTCCTATATTATATATATATTCTTGTTTTTATTTGAAGAAATCTTATATTCTTTCAAGTTGACAGATTATGACCATACCTAACCATTCCCCTGTTGGACACTCTTTGTGTTTTCTTCTCTACCCTAGCCTATTATTTCAGTTTTGAAGTTTTATTGCCCAGAGATCACTCAGAGTCCACAACACTGCTCTCTAACAATCTGGCACTAGGACTGCCCCTGGTTAACAGGTTTATCAACTGACTCCTCATTCTGATTTCTAATTTCAAATTTATATAATCTGATGGTGGCAGTTGCAAGAATAAAAATCAGTTTGAACTTCACTTTAAGTTCTATGTATTTTCCAGAAGGATAAATGAAATTTACCTTAATAGACAAATCTTAGTTAAAAGTAGAAGACAGGAAATTTTGTGAAGAAAAATAATTCCATTATGAGCAGTAGGCAAGAAGAGCTGAAATACACTAATAGCATTATATATGTTACAGAGATATTTCTGGTTGTTCTTCTAAATAACTCTAGGATTTGAAAAGTAGGGCATGTAGAAAAATGGAACCTTGTTGCAGATTTCAGTTCTCCCCATTGCCTTTGTACCATCTTAAGTAAAATCACATCTTCCATTTTTGTGCCCTTTTCTTTTTCTTTTTAAGTAATTCTTTGAATATCTTTTATTCTAACTGATTAGTTGCATTTTACACACCCAAAAGTTTTTTAATTCTTTGAAACTGTTTTTCTAAGTTGTGTTACATTTACATTTCCAAATTGTATTGTTTCAGGTAGTTTTCTTATGAGTTGTTTTGCTTTAAAATTGTTTTTCCTTAAAATTTCATTTTGTGAGTCTTTGACTCAAATTTCAATTGATGTATGGTTCATATACATTAGTCAGTTTTAACTTTAAGGCGATCTTGTGGATTTTAACAAAAGTATAACACTTTTTTATCCCCTACACCCCTCTTCTCCTTTTTTAAGGAATCAGCAGGTGGGGATCTTCAATCTCCTTTAACACCAGAAAGTATAAACGGAACAGACGATGAAAGAACACCAGATGTGACCCAGAACTCAGAGCCAAGGACTGAACCAACTCAGAATGCATTGCCATTTTCACATAGGTACAGATTTAATTCAACCATCATGATTAAGTAAGATGTAAAAATATGGAAACTTGTTTGATTTCAGATAAATCTTGCTAAGTTACAACCTGAGTGAAAATTCCAGGTCAGACTTTTAAAAAATTGTTTCTGTTAACCTCAGAAAGGTTTTTAATAATTTGTAGTTTATAATTGTCTAGGTGGACTGGAGTAAACATTTCCTTTATGTAGAAAAAGGGCTACTGAGCTAATTACAGTACAAATCATTTTTCAGTTGAAAAAATGTATTACTGTAAATCTTTACTATTCTTTTAACACAGCCACTAAAAAAGCCCCTTTTGTTAACCTTGTTTGCATTTTCATGTGTGTTCTTGAGGGTTATAAATATATTTTAATATACTTCCTACTCTGAAATTAAGCTTTTTTAGCCTTAGAGGTGATTACAAAAGGAAACAGTTACTGGGTAACTTCAAGCATGACCCTAGTAATGGCAGATTTATTTTTGAACATCAACTAACAGGAGATAAATCCCTACCTGCTCTGATACTTGAAGAAGATCCAATTTATCCTAAGCATGATACAAACCAGTTACAGTAACTGAGTAACTGATCACACTGTTATTTTTAGGATATAAGAAGGTCTGTGAAACTAGTATTATGAATGTAAACAAATACATATCAGTCACTGCCTTAAAATTATTTTTATCCTTCTTTGAAAACTTTTGACTAGGTAGCTTTACTTAAAATTAAGAAAATAGTTTTCCTTTATCACACATCTTTTTGGGAACCAATTAAAAAAAATCAAATTCTTTAGCATATTCAGAATTGTGAAGTGAGATATTCCAAACTCTTTCATGAGAATTTTAATTTTGATTGAATTTATTGGATAGTAGAGGCCTAGGATTAAACATATTAGACTAAGAAATTAGTTATGGACTTTTCAGGAATGAATAGGGGGAAAACTGTGAGGCTATTCTAATTTGTTCCTAAAAGTGCTAATATTTTTTATAAAACAGTAGGCATATTTTTGAATTGTCATGGAAATCATGCTTTAACTATTGCAGTATAAGCATATTCTCTTTATAAAAATGACTGACTACATGAAAATATTTAGTTTGTCTAAAGACTATATATTCACATTGATTTGTGAAACATACAGGTTTTTAAAATATGCAATTACAATTAAAGAGCAATGTGAGTAGTATGTAGTTTTAAAAAGTACTTTATATTTATTGAGAGATGAATAAATTTCCTTCCTATTAAATTGTATTTAACATATCCATTTAATAAAAAGACAACTGTACTGAACATAATTATAAATTTAATTTCTTTGGCTAACACTTAAATGAGCCATATGAGATGAATACTTTGGCATTTAGAAATAAGAACTTTTGTATTTAATATTAGAAAAGCTATTTCTAGTTTACTTTATGCACCTAAAAATTTTTGAGTGTTTATTGTTTTGCTAATTCTTAGTATTTGGAGTTACTAACTGGGATTGATCATCTTCTATTTATTTTCTCTGTCCCTGGGAGTTATTTACTTTGATTTGATGAGGTAGGTTCTTTGACCCCTGGAATCTGTAAATTTGCCATGGAGATAATTTGAGTTCTGAAAATAAGACTTAACAGGTCATTTTAAACTTTAATTGTGCTACTTACATGATCTTATAATTTTCTTATTATTTTAGAAATATCTTAGCTATAGAATTTTAGAAGTCTGTTATACTCTGAACTTGTTTTGATTTCTTGAGATGGAATATTATTTTATAGTTAATGTTAGAACCACAAAATATCAGAGTTAGAAGAGACTTCAGTAATGGTATAATCCAGGATTTTCCAACTGTGGTAGTTTGAAATCAGTTTAGGTTATTCATGACATTCTGAAAAATGAAATATAGTTAAACCAAATATAATTAAACCAAATATTAAACATCAGAGTAAAACTCACATTAAGAGTAGAAGGTTGGTTTTAGTACATATTCATATGTGTGCTGATTACAGTATAAAACTCTAAGTTTGAAAGTATGTGCTGGCATGAGAAGAGTAAATCCTACAGGTTGGTGAGTTGTCTTAGGTCACACCTACCATTCATTAGTAAAAAGTTTAGAACTCCAGTTCACCTTTTCTGACCCTAGTATTTACTGCTAGTTATCAGGGCATTTTAGTCAAATCTCCCACACAAGCACATTCATGAGTCAGAAGGTTAATAACTGTTCCTATCCTAGGAAGCCTAGGAAATAAGATCAGTGTTCCTTGAAATTAGAGACAGAAACAATATTAAAATAATTTTTATTTAAATCTGAAACTCACAAGTGTTTAATTAATACTCTTATTTTTTTCATGGGAAAGGAACACAAAAATCTGTTTTTAAATCTCATTTATATTATTTCTTTTGCCTTTCTGCCTTCATACTTATTTCAACAGAAAAGAATAAATAGGAACAAAATATATTCTGCCAACATTTTTCTGTTCTGGTTGATACCATTTTACTGCTACATAAGGAAGCAAAGCACTATAATGTCTCTTTTTTTAAAAAAGGGAAGGATATAGAGAACAGCTATCTAGTCAATTAAGAGTTGATTGTAGTAATAGCTACTTAGCAAGTCAAGTTGTGCTCTTCTTAAAATTCTAATTTTATACCTAAACCTCATGAATTCATTAGTTAACATACCAAAAGAAGGCCCTGATTTTCATTTGGTCCTAAAAATCTCAGTAATGTGGTTTTCTTTAGTTAATTTGTTCTTTAGTCTCTGTAAACTTTGTGTATTTTTTTAAAAAGAATTACTAAGCTTTAAAAAGATAAGCAAGAATTTTTGTAACTCTTTAACTTACATAAATTTTCAAATATATATGAGAGAGTAATATAATGAACTCCCATGAACGCATCACCCAACTTTAACAGTTACAAAAAAATGGCCAGTCTTATTTCATTTCTATCCCTACCCTCTCTTTCACTTTTGTATTAATTATAAAGCAAATCTCAGACATATAATTTCACCCACAGTACTTTTTTAAAATTACTATTGAACTTTTAAAAAACTTATTTACTAAGCTAGCACACTTTTTATATTCAATTCAGTGGCATTATAGAGTTACCTTGAATTATGTACCATTTTCTTTGATTTTTATTTATATTGCTGGACTAAATTTTTAAATGTATGGTCTGCTCGATACTCCTTTAGTCAAATGCTGTGGTACAGTTTTATGTTTTTGTCATAAACTATGCAAAAACATTCTCATTGAATAAGTTTCAGTAAATTAATACTTTGATGTATTAATTGAAGTGCTTTTCAAAGTTTAGGGATATATAAAAGAGTGCGATCATGAGGATGAAAATGTTTACTAATTTTCTTTGGGGAAATGGTATTAAATTTTATCTAAATCGCTTTTTTTCTTAAAATATTTTCTACCTAACTGATAATACCCTGTGGGACTGAGCAGGGATACACTCTGACCCACTGAAGTGTTCAGGGCATCCTTTGAGACTGTAGTCTTAGATTAACTATATACTAAGTAAAGTATTACTTTACTAATAGACTAGCATATTACATTTGGGGGAAGGTTTTATTCTCTCCAGCATAAGAGTTACTAGCTTCATAGCATGCTATATGAAATTCTAGAATTTACTTGTTATTCCTTAATAATAATAAATTCTAGGATTTTTTCTTTTTAGGATTTAAAGTATTTAAAATTCTCTTGAAAATAGTTAATTTTATAGTATCCCTATGGTGTTAGAATATAATACTTAAATATAATACTGAAAACTGAAACTAAATATTTATTCATTGTAAATTTATGACCCTCAGATATATAGTAATATATTGATAAATAACGTTATATTTTTGAGAGTTCAGAACAGATACACACACACACACACACAAATATATATATGTGAGTAGTTCATAAAGCTATTTTTTGTACTGATAGATTTTAACAACAGTTTGATTATCTTAATGGAAAACAGGTTCTTTTAAACACTGATTATATTTAAATTATTCTAATGGTTAGATAATATATTCTTATGGTGCTTGGATTTATGCATTTTGAGGGTGCTGCATGTATCTTCTGTTCTGTTAAAGAGATTTTTCTCCTACTTCATGTGTGTCCAACAGATATTCATTAAAGAATGTGTGTAGAAACATTTCTCTTTAGTATATTGATTTTGCTTTAAATCAGTATATCCACATTTTTACCTTTATGAAATCTGGGTGGATTCATTCCATTCATATTTAGTAGATTAATTTCCTCATTCATTATCAGAGTTCCAGACAGCTACCATTTTAAAACTGGGATTAGAAGCATAGGGATGTTGAATATAAATAAATTAATTTGTTTAAAAACAACAACAAAAAATCTGGGATTAGAGATTTTTGTATAATTTCAAAAACTTAATTTAATTGAGTATTTTACATACCATTTTAGTTATGTGTTAAAATACCAGAAACAGTCTCTATCTTTAATCAGTATAGTTTACACTTAATTCAAAGATGATAGAAGGTGAAAGAAAAAAAGTGAATGACTGTTCAGAGCTCTGGGATACTACATTCTGTACAGCTATGCCATCCGTCTTCCTTTTTTATGGATAGTAAGTAAGCAACACATATTACAGTTATGAACTAAAATAGAAATCATTTCTATAGATAACTTTAGATAAAACTGTGTAAAGCTGGGACTTGATTTCACAAGAAGTGCTTTATAACTGATATAGTTGCAGATGAAAATTTAAGTTGTAGTATTCCTCTTATTGTTATAGTTACAATTGACTTAAATATTATGCTTCCACCATTGAACCTCAGTAATTAGATTCTATTTTTAAAAATTCATTTGAAGTCCAAGAGGGTGTGTGAGAGATTGTAACACAAGAATTTAAAGATGTCAGAATTTCCTTTAAAAGAGTTTGAAGACTTGCTGAAGCATTTTTTCAGGCATTTTCACTTAATATAGGTTATTTGCAAGAAGAAAAATACTATTCATATGAGGTAAAGACATTACTAACTCACTTCCAGCAGAGGTTAGTCCCATCCCTTCTCTTTCTCTGCCTTACCATTGTAATTAATGTGAAAGAATGTTCACCAGTTCATCCTTAGTGATTGTTAGCTTCTGTTTTCAAGATGACTAGCTGGAATTAGTGGTGTAGTCATTCACAGTGGAACAGATTGACCCTAGATTAATTAATCTCTTCCCTGTAGAGAGTTTTTAAAAATTCCCTTTGCCCTTCCATTTCTGTTCTTAGAAGAACATAGTGAGGATTCCATTGGAAGCGAGGTGTGTGATATGGGCATTTCTGTTCTAAGACTTAGCGAAAAATGTTCTTTTGGATTTGGCTTTCCATCTTTCCTCTCACTAGAGTAGTAAGGGACAAGATCAAGGTGTGAATTTCCTCATTCATTATCAGAGTTCCAGACAGCTACCATTTTAAAACTAGGTTTAGAAGCATAGGGATGTTGAATATAAATAAATTAATTTGTTTAAAAAAAATTACTAAGGGGAATATATTAATAGATAAGTGGATCTTTTAGAGTTAAAGAGATAAAGAATTATACTTCATACTGGTATCTTTGTTATCTCTACCTAGTAAATAGTATATTTTTCATGTTAAAGATCAAGTTGTACCGTCCTGTCATCTCCTTATTTACTCCTTCCTATTATCTCAGTAACAATAAAAGCATATACATTTGTTCACTCAACAAATTTATTCATTATCTATTACATATCTAAATGGCTATGAACTATATGGGATACCAAGAAATGCAAGCCAATAAGGCTTAGGCCAGAAGCCAGGAATCTAGCAGGGGAGTTTAGCAAGTAATGGTAAATATGAGTTGAACAATGATAAAATCAAGATGATAAGTATCTGAAATGTGATACAGAAAACAAACCCTCTTGGAGTTTAGTAGGATAAATGCCTCAACCAGGATGGAACCTAATGACCAATGCCTCTGGAGACTTCTGGTCTAATTCAGCCGTTAACAAATAATGATGCTAAAACCTTTTCCCTGAACTTGTTTCCATTTCTGCAAAATTAGGTGGCTGGACTATGTAATAGAGAAAGTACCTTCTATCTCCAACCTTCTTATATATATATCAATGTTTAGATTTCAATTTAGGCCAGTCATAAAATATTAACCATTTGTCTATATTGGATATCTGGCCAAGCTTAACTGTCAATAGAAAATGGAAAGTTGATAGAAAACAAAGTAAAACTACATTTGTTTCACTGTTTAGTCACTTCTACATTTTATAAACCCTACAAGGAAGGTGTAGTCCACAGAGCATGACTACTTTTGATACATTTCACTGAATAAACTGTCAGCTTATTTCCATGTGAAATGCGAGGCTAATGTTTATCCCATGAAGCAAGAGTTGGCCCCAATCTTTACCTATTAAATGTACACAGTGTAATTCTCAATTTAAAACAATCTATAGTCCTTAAATTCACTTCTTTGTCAAATAATAAGTACTTGTGCTGACCTTTATAAAAGATGAACTTTTTAAAAACACATTTTGGTTTTAATTAGTTTTAAAAACAAGGAATATAAATATTGTCTAATTTCACAAATAATATATCACTGAATCACTCTATATTGCTTTTTAAATAAGGAGAAAAAGTATTCTAAAGAAAAGGATGAAAATTACTCTATTACAATGAAAATGCACATTTTAGAATCCTTCACATTATTTAGGTCCATGAAACATTGTTTATTAACACTATCTTTAGAATGTCTTTATATAAACTAGAAAATTCTCAAGAAAATTAGATTGATAAACTCAAGTCTTAAGTTTGATAAGAATGACTAATTTTCAAAGAATATACCTAATTTTACATTTTAGCTTCTAAGTCTTATGAACCTGTAGTTAACTTTAGCTGGCTGAAAAGTCCTATGAAGAGCATTTAGTATGCAATTTCTGTGAGGGAACTGTTTCATTCATATGTTTAATGTCTGCCTTACTAAGCACCGGGGATACAAATGAATAAAATACAATCCTTGCCTCAGCAGAGACCAAGAAGTTAATGTTAACCACCATATATTAGTTTGGAGGTAATAGGGATATAACAGAAGAGGACAGATGATTCAGTCTGAGGGCGTGCGAGAAAGCTTACTGGAGGAGGTGACGCTGAAGCTCATATATATATATATATATAAGGATTGCCATTTGATGGTCACGTCTAGAGGCAGAGGTGGGGTGGGAGGAAGTATAGAGTAGTGTATATGTGTGTACACACAGCCATTGTAAAAAACAGGGAGAACGTTCCAAAAGCAAGGGCTAAACCATATGTAAATCGTGGAGTTTCCTTTTCAAAGTCTCTGCTAGAAACCAGATAGGTCATCTAGTCCCCATCCCTCTATTTGGCCTGATTTTAAAAAAGAAAACAACTTTAATTTCTTCAGATGAACCTTGCACACTCCACTTTAGCACACACTTCACAATTCCTTACTATCAAATACACTACAAATTTCACACTATCATGTGAATTGCTCAGCCTCTATCATTATGCTTCCACCATTGAACCTACATCATATGCAAATATTTTTAATAGTGTTTTTAATAGCAGGCTTTATTAAGATATAATTCACATAATAATTGTTCACCTATTTATAATGTAAAATTCAGTGATCTTTAGTTTATTCACAAAATTGTGCAACCATCACTATAGTCATTTTTGGAACATTTTTGTCACCTCCCCTAAAATCCCATACCCATTAGCAGTCACTCCCCCTTTCCCCTTCACATATTCTCTGTCTCCCTGATCCCTCCCCCCACACCTAATCTTAGGAAACTACTAATCTTTCTGTCTCTGTAGATTTGCCTGTTCTGAACATTCTATATAATAGAATTATATGATATGTGGTCTTTTGTGGCTGGATTCTTTCACTTAACATGTATCTTTAAGGCTCATCCATGTTATAGAATGTATCAATACTTCATTTCCTTTTTATTGTGAAATACTCTATTGCATGAATTTACTGCATTTTATTAATTGACTCTTTGGTTGGTTAACATTTGGGTTGTTTCCACTTTTTGAAATAATGTGAATAATGTGCTGTGAACAATCATGTATGAGATTTTGTGTGGACATACGTTTTCAATTCTATGGGTATATTTTAGGAGTGGAATTGCTGGGGCATATGATAGATAATTCTACGTTCAACCTTTGGAGGAACTGCCCGACTGTTTTTGCAAGACAACTGTACCTTTTTACATTTTTGTTGTCAATATTTAAGGATTCTAATTATTCCACATCATCATCAACTCTAGTTATTATCTGTCTTACTGATTACAGCCATCCTAATAGGTGTGAAGTGGGTTTGATTTGTATTTCCCAGATGGCTAATATTGAACATCTTTTCATGTGCCTACTAGTTAGGTATATATCTTCTATGGAGAAATGGCTATGCACAGCCTTTGCCCATTTTTAATTGAGTTGTTTCTTTCTTTGTTGTTGTAATTCTTTATTCTGGGTATAAACCCCTCATCATATAAATGATTTGCAGGTATTTTCTTCAGTTCTGTAGGTTGTCTTTTCACCTTCTTGATGGTATCCTTTGCAGCACAAAGTTTTTAATTTTAATTAAGTCAAATTTATTTTTTTCTCTCTGTTTCTTGTGCTTTGTATTATATATAAGGAACAATTGCCTAACTCAGGGTCATGAAGAATTATGCCTACCTTTTCTTCTGAGAGTTATAGTTTTAGCTCTTAAATTTAGGCATGATTTATTTTGAGTTAATTTTTATGTACGATGTATGAAGAGTCCCAGCTTCATTCTTTTGCATGTGGATATCCAGTTGTCTCAGCATCATGTTGTAAAGACTATACTTTTCCTATTGAATTGTCTTGGCATCACTGTCAAAAATCAGTTAACCATAAATGTGAGGGTTTACTTCTGAAGTCTCAATTTTATCCCTGTGATCTGTCAGTCCTTATGCCAGTACCACACTGTCTTCATTATTGCAGCTTTATAGTAAGTTTTAATACTGGGAATGTGAGTCCTCTAACTTTATTTTTCCTATTCAAAATGGCCTCAACTATTCTGAGTCCCCAGAATTTCTACATGAATTTTAGCATCAACTTGTGAATTTTTACAGAGAATCCAGTTGGGATTCTGTTAAGGGATTCTGTTGAAGCTGTGGAACAATTTGGATGGCCATCTTAACAATGTTAAGTCTATCAATCCATGCACTTGGGATGTTTTCCTATTATTTAGCTCTTAATTTCTTTCAACAGTATTGTTTATTTTTCAGAGAATGAGTTTTATACTTAATGCATTTACTTTATTCCTAAGTATTTTATTCTTTTTGATGTTAGTATTTTATTAGTGGAATTTTAATTTCATTTTCTAATTGTTCATTGCTAGTAAATAGAAGTACAGTTGATTTTTGTATAGTGATCTTATATACTATAAACTTGATAAACTCATTTATTCATTTAAGTGGCTTCCTTAGGATTTTCTGTATACAAACTCTTGTCATCTGGAAATAGTGATAGTTTTACTTCTTCCTTACCAATCTGGATGCCATTTATTTCACCTTGTTGAATAATTGTCCTGTCTAGGACCTCCAGTTCAACTTTATCCTGAGAGAAAGTTGATATGAAACTTTAGACATTGTTATATAGAGAGATTTCCTTCATAGCTGCTTTGAAGTCTATAACATGAGGTTAATGGAGAAGCATTTTAGTAAAGGTGTCTTTAGGAAGTATTTTCAATCCTTTGGCTTAATAGTTTTTTATGCTTTATCACAAGCTAAGTTACTATTAAAGAGATCACCTAAGTCCTCTCTGGGTCTACAAAATAATAGAATTTTTTTCCTCAGATATAAGGAGAATGGATAACAGTAATTTGTTAAACTATGTGAAGAACCATATCATTGAGTGTTACCTAAGTCCAAGAACACTGCTATTGTGTGTTATACCTTTTCAGTTTCTTTGTAAAGGTGCAGCTAAGATGTTCTGTTGTTATTACATATGGACAGAAAGTTCAAGTTTCCATAGCAAGGAAGGGAGGGAGAAGTACTTCATCTCTGCCATCTTGCAGCCCACAGGACTGAATAGGCGTCACTCCCTGAACTAGTACTAGACATATTATCACATTTTTGGTTTTTTTGGAGAGCGATAGGAATATCTTGGGCAGAAATAACAAAGAAGAAAAACACATACTTAAGTAGACTCCCTTCCCTTTCCACTACTTCCCTTTTTAAAAAAATTTTCTGCTTGAACATTTTTTCTTTTTATGGAAAAACTGAACTCTTTACTTCTTACATCCTGATACCTACTAGGTAGTTTTTCTGGAAAGTTCAGAAAAGATAAGTTCTCCAGGATTTTTTTTTCCTTTTGTGGAGACAGCCCATTTTTCTTGGTAGATGACTTCTGTGAACCACTTTTAGTTTTGGAACTTAGTGGAATCAGCATTTCCCATGGAAGAAGAGGATCTCCAGTTTATCTTAATTGAAAAGATGCAAATAGTCCCTGACTGAAAGAAAGTAACTAACATGGAAGAAACATGACAAATTAAAAAGATCCAGTCATCACTGTTTTTACTCTAAAGAGTTAAAAGAAGTAGTACCTTTAAAGAAGATACGTAACTGAATTCCTGTATGCCTAAATAGCATTTAAAAAATCTCCATGTAGCAAAAGAAAAAATGACTTGGCATGCATCTCATATTTTGTGCCTTTGATAAAATGCTATTATACTTGTTCCATTTAATCTTCTGAAGACTTAAAAGTCCTTGATGAAGAAAAATTTGTTTCATAAATACCAAAACAGCCATTATTCCTGATAAAACTCGTGAAAAGTAAGCAACCTAATTTTCCTGGACTTCAAAGTAGAATTGGTTCTTAGATGGCATTTCTTTTAGGACTCAATGTAGCTATTTTCCTACATGTACTCTGATCCTCATATTTTGGTCCATTTCTTTTGTTGTCAAGGAAGAATAATTAAGTCCCCACCTCACAGGGATGTTGTGAGGCAAATTTCATATGTGCCTAAGAAAAGGGCAGAATTAATAACTCTTGACAATCTCTTTGTTGATAGTTTCTTTAATCATAATATTTTGTTATTTTACAATTTACAAGTGCTTTCCTAAAGTTATGAATGGATATTAGGTATATTAAAATGGAAGTAAGGTAATGAAATTGTATCTGATCAGTGAGCATCTATGTATAATTTAACTGCATGAAATGTTGAATTGATTTTTTTCTCAACTGAGAGCTTTTATACAATTATAATTAAAGAAAGCTAAAGTAAAAGTGTCTGGTTTCCCCTTTTATTTAGTTGAGATTTATTTGTACCTTTTTGATATAAGGTAACCCAATCCATCAAATTCTCTAACGAACTGAAAATGAAAGCTGCAATGAAGTAGACACAAATTAAAGAAAAAATGAAAATCTTGAAACAAGGGTCAAGCTTATCAAGATGCTTTCAATGAGACTTTAGAATTTAGACTTTGATAAAAACTAAATAAAACTGTGTTATTAGGTAGAGGTGAAATCTTAGTAATATTTTTATTAACAATAGAATTATTGTAGGAATAGAAATGTGGTAAGTTTCATATTCTTAACAAAAAGAAAATTCACATAAAGAAAAATGAGTTAAAATTTATGCATAGAAAATTCTTGATAGCCATCAGAATTTGGTTTCATTTGTACAATTTCATTTTCATAACATATTTTGGAAAGTAATTGTGTAAGGTTTTCTGTGTCACAAATCAACAAACTGATTTTTGCAGGTCTTAGACATAACACATGACTTATCAGATCCTGGCCTCCAATATATAGCTCTAAAATTGAATTACTGTAGGAATAGAAATTTGATAAGTTTCATATTCTTAACAAAAAGAAAATTTGCATAAAGGAAAATGGATTAAAATTTATGCATAGAAAATTCTTGTAGCCATTAGAATTTGGTTTCATTTGTACAATTTCATTTTCATAACATATTTTGGGAAGTAACTGTGTAAGATTTTCTGTGTCACAAATCAACCAACCTGATTTTTACAAGTCTTAGACATAACACATGACTTATCAGATCCTAGCCTCTAGTATATAGCTCTAAAATTGCTATCAACTGCTTTGTACCACTTTGTTCTTACTGTCATAATATCAAAAGACAAATCACTTAAAAGTGAATTTAGGGATTCAAGCTCATAATCTGGTATAATTTAGAAAATATTTTCTAAATTACTGTGTTATTTAAATGTTTGTATTATAATTTACTCTATATGCTGTAAAAAAGGGAATGGCAATAGTTCTAGATTAAGTATATTGGGATCAACAAAGCACTTGAAATCAGACTGTTGTCCTTTTCTTTGTCTCATTTTTTTTAATGCATCTGTGGATGTTTTTAGTCTTAAAGATTATTATTTTTTAACCAAACATTCCCAGTCTTATCCAAAGGCACATTCTTCATAGTCATGCATGTTGTATGCCTCACTTTTTCAAAAAATTTAATAGTTTTAGGTGAGCTTTGCACACTTCCCTTCAGCAGAGACCCTAGTGTTCCCTATTGTCACATATATCACAACATTCACTCATATTGTTAAACTTGTTAACCCACTTAACTTGCTAGGGGTGGAAGCTGTTATACAAGGGTCCTTTGACTGACTCGGTTTGTACCTGTAATTGTTCTCTCATTTAATAATTTCATAATTTGCCCTCATTTAATGCCTATGCATACATTCATATCTGTTATTGATGTGAATGATATATAATTGGTCCATAGTATATAATATATTATTCTTTTCCAATTTGATGCTCATGTTTGATTACTGAAGGAAGAATAATATTTTAGAAATTCTAACCTCAAAATAATGAAAGAAATACTAACAGTGACTAGTTTGTGGAAAATTATTATAAAATTTTATATATAAGCATTAATAAAAATTAAACTCCTTTATTTTAAATCTGGTTTCTATTGCCCCTTCTTTAAACACCAAAAATGGAATTAATACTGAGAAGTTATTTTTTGAATAAAAAATTTAGAGAAAGAGTACTTTATTATTCCCAAAATATGATAGCATCTAAATAAAATTATGTGTTCTTCTAACCAATCTATCATAGAAAGCAAATATTAAAAAGTTGGTGAACATGTGCTTCAGAAATAATGAAAAATATAACAGTAATAGTCATTACCTTAACAGTGTTACCTTTCTGATCTTCAAAACTTAGAAGGACTGTGTCATATCAGTGTTCATTATGGGAACAGTTTATAGAATGCATCCTGATCCTGATTTAATTCTAGAGAGAATAATTTCCTGGAAGGAAATATTAATTATATAATGGCTTTGTGATCATTTTGTTGGTCTCTAAATGTAAAACACATTCTTACCATCATATCCTTCTCAAAAGTAAAAGGGTGAACTTGGATTCTTCTGGCTATGCTATCAGTATAGCCATTTAAGCAGATTACTCCATCTCTCTGGGCTAGACTCCTCATCTATTAAGAAAGAGGAGTTTAATGATTTCTAAGTCCCTTTCTCTTGATTATCTTAGTGATCCTGCCTTTAGTCCAGGAAATAAGATATCCTTTAGTGGTCTTCTATTGTTAGCCTTGAGATTTAGTGTTGAGTTTATAATCATTAAAAACATTGATAATGTTACTCTGCTACCGAATAAAATCTATTACATAAATCAAAGTAGCTATCTCCGTCATAAAACATTAAGAAAAAGGAAAAAATATATGCTGTCTTATGCTTTCTCATTATATATGCACAAAATTATTTAAATTCCTTCCAGATGGCACTATGGATTCAAAATATGTGATCTATCAGTTACTACTTTTCAGTTATAGATTCATTAAAATTAGAACACCAGCATAAGAGAGAGCATAACATCATACTGTCCTGGAATGGATTATTATAATGGGATAAATTTCTGAATTATAGTGCTGTTTAATAATTAGACTTATAGGTTGAAACCCATGATGATAATTAAGTCATCTTCTATACTGGGGAATGGATTTTAGCAATATTAAATCATAAACAGCAAACTGAAAGAAACTTGCTCTATGTAGTGGCTCATTTTGAAACATGTTACCAGCCAGTGGAAATCAGTAAAGTGTGATAAAATGCTGACCTTTGGGCAGGAAAAATGTAAGAATCTAGTAAGTAATATATTGCTCTACCTTAAAATAATAGTGTAGGCATTTAGCACTGCAAATAGTGTTGTTTGGCATTTCACCTGTGATTCCTTCCTCACACTCTAATAGAAGTTCTAGACTAATTTAGAGAAAGCCTATACCCTAAAAGCTGGGAAGAATTTTCCTTGCTTTTAATTCACTGAAGTTCACATGATAATTGAGAGAAAGATCAGCTTTTTTCTTCTTCTTCCTTTATTTTTCTTACTCAAGATCATCTTAAAATAGTCTATTTCAATTCAGAACTCTGAATGCTAGGCTATGTGTACTAACCTTAGTACTTTTAAAGATTAGGTGGTGTGATATATATGCAAGTCTGTTCACTGAAGGGCCTAGATGGATTTATATTTAAACCTGTTGTTATCGTTGTTAATTTTTTATAGTTGTATCTTTACTCATTTTATCTTATAATTTTTTCATGGGAAGTAGAACAATTACTGCATTTTTCAGGAAGAAAAATCTGAGGTGTAAGGAAGTTAGAGATTTTTTCTAAAATCTATAGATACAAGAATTATAAGTGGACTCTAATCCTTTGCTTCTTTGCTGAAGTTTTCCCTAATCTATCTTAAAGAAATTTTAAGTCTCCATTTGAAGACCAAAGTTAGAAAAGATGATAATTGACAGATTTAGATTTCATTCTTTGTTTGGCAACAAAAATAGGTTATGAATCTCTAAATGTGTGGTTGAAACTCACTAATAAATAATAGTCTGTAGGCATTTAATTCATTTGAGAATGTGTTATGTATTTAGCTTAAGTCTTTAGATCTTGTTGATATATTAATATAGTTAAGAATAGTATCTGAGTGCTTACCAAGTAGCTGGGTAACAGTTTTAATTCTGCCTAAAGCTAATCTTTGTGTTTCTAAAGCCATCAAGGCAGAGCAAACATGTGGAATACTTGTCTGAAAGTTTTCAGATTTGCATGTAAGGGTATGGCAACTTAGCATCTAGAAGGGGCCTAATAAAAAAAGTCATTTTTTGGGAGCAGCAAGTTGGAACTTGCAAATAGCTTCAGAGGTACTCTGCAAAATATGGTTGTAGGCCCTGATAGTTCAAAGTTAAGTTCTAAATTGTATTTAATGTTAAAGAGCTTAAAAGTAGGTCTACTGTAAACCAAGATTTTAAAAACATATCGGTACTCTAGGAGTACCTGGAAGGTACAATCTTTGAGGTGTATTTTATGTATGTTTATATACATATGTAATTACATGTATTAGAATCATTTAACTAACAAGTTTATACATGCAAAATCACCATGAGCCACACACTGCAGCTGTCATTGATCATACTAAGTATGACCAGATGTTTCTGGCAGTTATCCATATATAGGTCCATTTTAATACTCATTCATTAAAAATAATTTATTGAGCATGTCTATGTGCCAGGACAAAGTGAATAAGATTTCCCTCAAGGAACTTAGTAAGGCAGAAGAATATATAAGCACAGTGGTAGTGATCTATGATGATGCAGAGGTAGTGTCCACAGGGTGCTGTGGAAATCCCCAAGAGCCCCAGCTATCTCCAATGCTACTTCACCATTCTCTGATCTAACACTTCCCTTTACACTCTTGACATATTTGAGTGCCAGGTATTTTGATACATCAGTAATAAGAAGAAAGTCTCTATTCTCATAGTGTTTAAACTTAAGTGGGGAGTAAGAAAAATAATTACATAAATAACTGTGTAATTACTGTTATGAAAAGTACCATAAAAGAAGAGATCAAAGTGAGAGGGAGAGGGCAGGTGGTTTGTGACTAGATTAGAAGAGGAGGCCTCCTTGAGGAACTTATATCACTCATCCTTCCAGAGAATAGATGTTGACCCATCTAGGAGAGGGACGAGGCACTCCAGGCAGAGGGAGGGCCATCTGCTTTGGCGCTGAAGCACGTGGCCCTCATCAGACTGCATGGCAGAGACAATGAAAAGAATCTGCAGCGAAAGACTGGGGTGGATGAAATGAGAGCAGTGTTCATAATGTAGCTTTGAGAGCAAGGGAATAAGGGAGAAAGATATTTCTAGTCCACTAGCGTGTAAGCATTTTGAGAACAATAGCCATACTTATTTACCCTTGAATTTACATTGCCTGATAGAGTATTTGACACAAAGTAGGCATGCAATAAAAATTTGTTGAATTGGGTGACTGGTTAATTGTTATATATTAGATTTTTTTGTTTTTTTTAGGGTTAGGATAGGAATTCCTTTGAAGATGAGAAAAATGTCATATCTATATCCCCTAAAACACCACACACATAAAATAAAGTATTTTAAGTATTGTTGATTTATCCCTGACTGCTTAAGTTTAGAAGTTACACAACTATTTAGTCTGTCAATAACCATTAAAATGCTAGCATCACATAACTAAATTAAAAATGCAGATTTAATGCATTAATAGAAAACAAACTAACACTTATTTATCTTCTCCAAATAGCATCTAAGAGCTAAAATATATAAATGCCCAGATTTTATAGAATTTGTCATTTGTTCCCAACTGCAAAGAATTTTAAGGAAGAGGTACTTCTGTGTTAAAAATCCACAATATCATTTAGTGCTGTTGAGATCTTCTATAAATAAGTAGCATCAGTAAATGGAACCTAAAGTAAGTTTTTCTTCCATTTTGAATTTTTTTATTCACTTTTACAAAAATGCAGCTGAAAGAGTCATTTTAACTGAAAGAATAAGATTAACATTTTTAAGTTGCATATGAAGTTAGTTGTCATAGTCATATAATTTTAATTTAATTCTTTAAAAAAACTCAGCATGGGAGCTAGCTTTCCAGATCTATATTTACATAGACTTCTCTAAAGTCTTTATTTTTTCATTTTATTGAGATATAATTGACATATAACATTCTACAAGTTTAAGGTGTATGCAGTGTGTTTATTTGATATACTTACTGTAACATACATACCAAAATCTATTAGCTAACACCTGTCATGTCACACAGTTACCACTTGTTTTGTGGTGAGAACAGTTGAGATCTGTCAGCACATTTCAAGTTTATAATACATGATTATTAATTATAATCACTATGCTATACATTAGATCCCCATAATTTATTCATCTAATAGCTGGAAGTTTGAGCTCTGACAAACTTACTGTGATCTTTTTTTCTTCCACCCCTCAGCCCCTGGTAATACCATTCTAAAAAAGAAGTCTCAGTTTTTATATATTTGGCTTTTTTAGAGTCCACATTTAGCATAATGCTCTCAAGGTCCATCCATTTTGTTGAAAATGGCAGGACGTCCTCCTTTCTCATGGCTGAATAATAATCTATTTATATATTTACTGCATCTTCTTTATCCATTTGTCTGTTGACAGACGAGCTGTTCCAATATGTTGGCTATACAATGGACATGGAATCCTAAGTCTTTAATTTGTTTTCTATAAATCAGTAATAATCATAGAGGTATAATTTAACTAGTTGAAAGATAAAAAATTCATCGGTCTTTACAAGCTCCTAAAATAAGGCATTTACTTAAGGGGATTCACTAGTATGCAAACACAATGTGTATGATAAAGCTTTTCTTGAGCTTGGAATATGTAGTTATTAGGGATGGTTTTCTGAAAGCTGTTAATAAACCAAGTAAAGTTCTAGAAGTGTGTTTTAATATGAAGAGCCTAGTTTTAGTAGAATCTGTATTCCTTTGTAGAAAACAGCCTGGTGAATTTTAATAGAAGAGCATATAGTACCACAGATATTCAAATTTATATGTTATAAAATTATTTACTTTTCATGTAAACACAAGGAAAACGAGTCACCCATCACCATAAGTCTTGATTTTTGAGTATTTAGTGACATAGATATCTATTATTTTCATATTCTCAAAAAGAAATACAGAGATCCTTCTTTAATTAGTTCATCTATATTTGTAACCATTCTTCAGTTTGAAATATGTTTTGGAAATTTTGCTATGATGTCAAAGGCCTTTGGAACAGTAAGTCTGTTCAATCCATAACTTAACAGAGTGTCCAATGACTTGATGCCAATTTTTATTTTCATTTCTGATTAGTATAATCTGATGGATCTGACAGTAACTGGTTTTTATTAATCCATATTCTAAGCTAGTTGAAAAGTAGTCATGTATTTTTCAGTAATCTTTGCATGGTATTCTCAACACCTTTATATATGACTGCCTGTAGTCAATTGTAGATTGTCCATAAGAAAATAGAGCAGAGGAATTAAATAGCACATGTGAAAAAAAGACATCATTTAGTTGGAAAAACTAAGGCAGGAGTCCTAATTCAAGTTCTAGCTCTGTTGCGATTATATAGAAGACAGAAGGTTCCCGTCCTTTATAGTATTTGGACTTAATAGTTTGGGTTAGTTAATTCAGTTGCCTAAGCTTTGGCATAAATGAAGCTCAAGTCACTGGTCTTGATATCCTAGGTGACAGCCTCAGATAGAGAAGAACTCTTTCAAAGTCACAGATGACAAGAGGGTGTTAGGTCAAGAGAAACTAAGTTTATGGGTTGGACATGCTCAAATCTGTTACTGCTACTTGAAAAACAACACAAAGCAAATATCCTGCTGATAGGTTTCTGTTTTATCATCTTCATATTGCTGAAGTTGTCACTCTTGCTGAACTAATCTGGAGCTGGTGTATCACAGCTAGTATTCACCTTGGCCAATAAAGTCATTCTCAAAGTTATAATAAACTCTTGTTTCTATCCAGGCTGATTAACCAGGTTTTAGAGGAAAAACTGAAAAAGCCTCTCTTGATGGTAGTGAGTCAGTAGTTAACTAAGCCATTAATTCTGAGTTCTATTCACTTATTATCATTTCCCCCTTCGTAACATTCATTTGCTCGATACTTTTGATCAGGTCCCTTATTTCCGCATATTATTTACTTAGTTCATACATACATTAAATAAATTAAGTTGGTAACAATGAATCTGCCTCAACTAACAGACAATAATAGCTGCAAGTAAGATTTTGTTCATGCTGTCTCCCAAAGATTTAAGTAATTTCAAGTTGTCTTTGGCCTTTAGTCTTATCTTTATAAACAAACGTAAACTGAAATCCAAATTCTGTTTCTGAGTACCAAATAGTGATCAGTTAAATTATTGACTATAACTGGTTTCTTTAAAAGAAGGAGAAGTTTTGATAACAGGAAATAAGAAAAATTTTTAGCTTTGGCAAAATCTCTGATAATAGCATCTTTTTCATTCTGCCAGACCAGAATTTGATTTCTATTATTTTATTTATAATGGCTTTCCCAACAATACTAAATATTGTGCTAAACAGTTTTTAGGATGGGCTTTCCTTAATTGACCTATTTCACAAGTAAGGAAACAGAGGCATCTCAGCCTACCAAATCTTAAGTCAAATTATGGTTGGACAGATAAAAATACTCATTTTTGTCTTGAATAAAGTATCATGATTATAATGCTATTAGCCTGTAAATAAAAGGACAGACTTAAAATTAATTGATCTTACTCTTTGCAAAAGACAGATGTATATTCATAAGAGATGAGGGAAACATAATTCGTCACTTAGTATGTAAGGCTATTCTCTGAAGACATTCCCCGCAATAGAATAATCTAACATAGCACTCTGAATAAACTTCCAAAGAACGTTTCTAGTGACTTTTATAAAAGAGAAACCAACAGGCTTACTGACTTGTATGAAGGCAGTAGATACATAGTTCACAGTATCTCCTTGAGCAAATTATAGGCCATTGAATAGCTTTTTTATTGCCTTCCCTTACATCCAGCATCCAACCCTCTGCATTCACTGATGTAGGGAAAGCACAGTTTATAATAAAATATTTTAAATGCCTGTAAAAGTAGTTTGAGCCTTTCACAAATATCTTCGAGCAAGAAGCTGGTATCTACACCTCCTACCTCAAGGAGAATAGGCTGTATTAAATTTTCAAAGGGAATCTCTTTAGAGTTTTTAGATAACCACAGGTAGGGACTTGTAGCTAGAGTAAAAAAGCTGAAGTGAAATTGGGACATCCCAAGGCCCTTCACCTTGTGTTTCCATTCCTTGACCACAGCTACCTTAAGGCACATGGCAAAGACCACGGAAGCCACTGTGCCAGGCAGGCATTGTGCAGATGTTAGCAGCTGTGACAGTACAGAGCCATCTCCAGTGAGAGCTACTCCAGCACAAAGAAATGCTCCTGTTATTGCCAGGAGCATGTTTCTGGGAGTCAGAGGATTTCTAAGGGCCTCTTTTCAGTGGGTTTATGATTCCTTCCATTTTAGTGAATAAAAGTTGGGGTAGAACCCTGTAAAATCAAATGGGAAACCCTGCACTGAAGTACAGGGTGTTTTTTTAATGAGATAAACATAACATAGTTCAGATTCAGAATTCACCTTTCCTTGCCTCACGGTCAGACATCAACCCTACCACTTGTATGAGAATCATTTCTATTTACTTATTTTCTCATTCCTTCATTAACTTTCTATTTATTCTGAGCTCTACACTGAAGGTTTAAACATTATAAGTTACACATCTGTAGTACCAAAAGATGATGACATGAATCATTGAGTACACACCTGATACAGGTTTGATGTAAATTACATCTCTAAGTTATTTGCATCACTAATCAAAAGTCTCCCTTAAAATATTTAATGTTAAATCTCTTTAGCTTTTTCTTAGCTCACTGAAGAGTCTTCCCAATTCTTTATCACTTGTGCATATACAGAAGGTACAAATATTTGAGTGTGTATTATGTACTTTCTTCAAGGGTACTTTTATGTAGGCTATTTATTCCTCAGAGTCATCCAATGAGACTAATTAGTATTAATCCTAATTTTACAGATGAGGAAACTGAGACCTAGTGAGATTAGATAACATGCTTAAGATCTGTAAGTAGCAAGTGGCTGGAGCCTCTATTTGAACCAAGTCGATAGATTTCTGAGCCTTTTTTTTAAAGATAAAATTGATATATAACATTGCATTAGTTTTAGATGCACCTGAGCCTGTACTTTTAACCACTTTTTCACAGTTCTTATTTAATGTATACATTTAACAAAATTCTTCACAACTCAGAAATTTGTAGTCATAGACTGATAAAGGCAAGCATTATACATTTTAAAGTAATTTGTTACAGATGAAATTTTATAACTTCCTCAGAAAAGTCAATGGTGCTTCCTTTTCTTTACCAGAGCTAAAACTCTCTATTTTATCTAATTTGAAATGCTTTTGTCATGCACATCATTATTTTATGTACTATCAAGAAAAAGCTTGGTTAATGAAACTGATCATAACAGCTCTTTCAGTCTTATTTGGGTATAGGTACTAATATATCTGAACACTTTTGTACATATGTAATATGTAAAGTAAATGGCATTAGATGTCCTGTAATTTCAACATATTCAGAGTCCAATTCTTCTGATTTCCCTTTTTTTAAAATTTTTTTATCATTAATCTACAATTACATGAAAAACATTATGTTTACTAGGGTCCTCCCTTCGCCAAGTCCCCCCCACAAACCCCATTACAGCCACTGTCCATCAGCATAGTAAGATGTTGTAGAATCACTACTTGTGTTCTCTGTGCTGCACAGCCCTCCCCATGCCCCACCCCCCCACATTATACATGCTAATCGTAATACCTCCTTTCTTTTTCTCCACCCTTTCCCTCCCTTCCCTCCCATCCTCCCCAGTCCCTTTCCCTTTGGTAACTGTTAGTCCATTCTTGGGTTCTGTGATTCTGCTGCTGTTTTGTTCCTTCAGTTTTTCTTTGTTTTTATACTCCACATATAAGTGAAATCATTTGGTACTTGTCTTTCTCTGCCTGGCTTATATCACTGAGCATAATACCCTCTAGCTCCATCCATGTTGTTGCAAATGGTAGACTTTGTTTTTTTCTTATGGCTGAATAATATTCCATTGTGTATATGTACCACATCTTCTTTATCCATTCATCTACTGATGGACACTTAGGTTGCTTCCATTTCTTGGCTATTGTAAATAGTGCAGCGATAAACATAGGGGTGCACTTGTCTTTTTCAAACTGGCTTGCTGCATTCTTAGGGTAAATGCCTAAAAGTGGAATTCCTGGGTCAAATGGTATTTCTATTTTGAGCTTTTTGAGGAACCTCCATACTGCTTTCCATAGTGGTTGAACTAATTTACATTCCCACCAGCAATGTAGGAGGGTTCCCCTTTCCCCACAACCTCACCAACATTAGTTTTTGTTTGTCTTTTGGATGGTAGCCATCCTTACTGGTGTGAGATGATATCTCATTGTGGTTTTAATTTGCATTTCTCTGATAACTAGCGATGTGGAGCATCTTTTCATATGTCTGTTGGCCATCTGAATTTCTTCTTTGGAGAACTGTCTGTTCAGCTCCTCTGCCCATTTTTTAATTGGATTATTTGCTTTTTGTTTGTTGAGGTGTGTGAGCTCTTTATATATTTTGGATGTCAAGCCTTTATCAGATCTGTCATTTATGAATATATTCTCCCATACTGTAGGGTACCTTTTTGTTCTATTGATGGTGTCCTTTGCTGTACAGAAGCTTTTCAGCTTGATGTAGTCCCACTTGTTCATTTTTGCTTTTGTTTTCCTTGCCCAGGGAGATATGTTCATGAAGAAGTTGCTCATATTTATATCTAAGAGATTTTTGCCTATGTTTTTTTCTAGGAGTTTTATGGTTTCGTGACTTACATTCAGGTCTTTGATCCATTTTGAATTTACTTTTGTGTATGGGGTTAGACAGTGATCCAGTTTCATTCTCTTACATGTAGCTGTCCAGTTTTGCCAGCACCATCTGTTGAAGAGACCGTCATTTCCCCATGGTATGTCCATGGCTCCTTTATCATATATTAATTGACCATATATGTTTGGGTTAATGTCTGGAGTCTCTATTCTGTTCCACTGGTCTGTGGCTCTGTTCTTGTGCCAGTACCAAATTGTCTTGATTACTGTGGCTTTGTAGTAGAGCTCGAAGTTGGGGAGCGAGATCCCCCCCTACTTTATTCTTCCTTCTCAGGATTGCTTTGGCTATTCGGGGTCTTTGGTGTTTCCATTCTGATTTCCCTTTTGACTAATTTATTTCCATGTTTTTCAACCCATTATCATCTTTTTGAACTATCAATAACATTGGTGATAGTTTTTCTTTAAAAACTACCTTGTATATGCCTCTGAGATTTTCTTCAAAGCCACTGTTCATTTTAAGCTTTAATATTTAAACTACTTTTTGATCCTAAAAGCCCTATTTCCCATGACCAAGTGATTTCTAGTTCATTACAGGGATAGTCCTTAAAACTTTATTAGCAAACATATCTCCATCTGTTTACCAGTAACCATCAGTTTCTATGTTGTATGTTAATCTAGACATACCAGGCTATGTGCAAAGATGATGGGTTGTGAGGCAGAGAAGAATCTGAGATGGAAAGTAAGATTTGAGGGGTTATCAAGGCATGCACTGAAAGCAAGTGTCAGAAGAGACAACACTTAGAAGCAGGGCAAAAACAACAGTGGGAACCTCTGATTAGAGGAACTCAAGGATAAGGAAGTTAACAAGTTGCCAAAATTACAGTAAGCTTTGAGAGACGCCTTGTTAAGCATTTAGGCAAATTGAGACTTTTAGCTGTATATATAGAAAAATTCCTTAGACCACTAGGCTATTTGTCTGGCAGGACCTGAAATCCCATCTCATTGAAGTCCTTTTGGCAATAAAAACTCTTAATAAGCAATACAAAGTTACTGTTTTCATGTAAGAGGTATTTCTTTCCTTTAAAAGAATAACTTAAATTGTATTAAGAAACACTAATTTAGACCCTAAACTGTTGCAGAAAGCATTAGTTTCTAAGTGGAACTAGCTTGAGGCCAACAGGCCAACGTGAGAGCACCTTGCCTTGAAGGTGGCACACAAGTAGGCTGAAGTCCAAGTTGGTTTGTGTTCACAGGTGTGAAGGCAGATGGAGAGGTGAACTGACAGGCAGATCCTGGGACACAGCAGTAGCAGGCTGCTCAAATCATCTCTTTTTCATAGTTAGGGAGTGACCTCACTACCAATACTGAGAATAATATGAGAAGTAAACCTATTGCAACTTATTTTAAAACTCTCTTTTAAAAGCTTATCAGGATATATTTCACAGTTCTACATAACTAACATGCTTAGGAGGTAGATGCAAGGGCATTTACTAGAGACTCTGATGGCATATCCTGGCCCCTGGAGCCATGGGAGAGAGGCAGCATTCTTGAATTCTTTAACTGACCTTTCGCATATATGGTTCACTCTACAGGTTAAATGAATGCATTGCTCATGCATTAGACTCTTAGTCTGTTAGTCTATTTATTAGATATTACTTCGGATGTACTTTTTCTTCTAGATTTTACATAATTAAGTAATGAAGTTTATTACTTTCTGAACTTTAAAGGAAAACTGAATTTCTAGTTTAAGAAATATTTCAGATGTGTTTTGGAGTGTTTTGAACTCCCTCACTGACTTCCAGAGCTGAAGCCAACAGGAAACCAGCTGTTGCTTTTTGAAGGGAAACTACCAAATAGTCACAAGAATAAAGAATTATTTTGCCCTTATTCCAGCATTCAGACATGAAATCATAGTGGTATTTCAGTACCTCCTCTGACTATTGGTGTAACCAGCTAACAATTTGGTGGTTTCTTTTGAAAAGTTAACTTAATTTGAAACTATCAAACCTGTACCTGTAGAAAAGGACCAAATTTGCAACCAGAGAACCCCAACCTTTTACTTTTAAAAATATTCCTGAAAAGTTTTAAGATGCTGACTTAAAATTTTGTCATCAGATTTAACACCAAGATATTAATGACTGCTTAAAATCAGTCTAATGGGGGTGTGGGGGGAATGTGGTACCTTAAAGTTGCAGATAAAAGAAAATAACTTTTTTTTTTAATTGCAAAAATGCACCAAGTATTTAAAATTATATATAAGGGCTGAACACATCTGGAATTACTGAGATAGCTCACATGTAGAACTTCCTTAAGAATTCTCTGGGCATTGATTTAAGTTCAAATTTTGTAGGATATTCTAATATACTAGGTGGTGGAAGCAATATATGAAGAAGCCATAAAGATAAAGTAGGGCAGGTTGACAAAAATCAAAAACATTTTATTTCCTAAATTGCATTTCACTCTGTGCTCTAGAAGGATTATTAAATGAGCTGCTGATAAAATAGAGGAAGCAAGAATATTCTGAATGATGCAGCTTTACCAACAATGATAAAATTTTGGTTGATATTGCAAACCAGTCTTAAAACCACATTTATGTACTTTGGAACCAAGTATAAGAAAATGCAGAAACAAAAAAAGCAGCACTGAACTACATTCCGGTAGGATTATTAAGTTTCAGATTGTTATTTATTGTACTCTTGTATAATATGCATAAAAGTATTTGATAAGACAGTTATCTTCAACATTTATTTTTTTTGTTTAAGTGCCGTTAGCAGTGCTTTGGGGCTCTGCAAAGTAAAGAAAAAATAGGTTAGTGGGACTGTTGGACAGCTTATCTGTTGCCAGATCTCACAACTTAATATACCAGAGCCTCAAGACATGCTCATGGAAAGGAAGTCAACAAGTTACAGTATATCAGGGCTTGATTCCTTCATCTTTTCTATCCTGTTCCAGAGGCTCCATCTCAATTTCTTTCTTTCCCAAACCAATTTTTAATTATACCTTGTCTATGTTCCATTCCTTTCCTATGCATATTCCTGCCTCTGTAATCCCCCTTCTCCTGTCTACTTCTTATCATCATCTCCAGATGCCCACTCACCTCCTTCCTTTTCATTTTGGACTCTTACTATATGTGTCACAGCCATTCTGTTTCCTGCCCACCCAATCTCTGCCCATGCCAACAAACACAGACATGAATGGAGCAGCTTAGAGGTCACTTTGCCCAGCTAACAAGACCTGACTTTCCAGCTCTTATTATTTGTAATCCTAGAGTAACAGTTTCTAAAAGTGTTTAGAAAGGCTTTTTTTCCCTCATAGTTGTGTAATGTTTTTTAAATTAAAGTATAATTTATGTGTAGTAAAATTCACCCTTTCTGCTGTAACGTTTTATGAGTTTTGACAAATTTGTGTAATTGCATAGCAACACAATCAAGGTAAAAAAGAGTTCTATCACCACCACCCCTCCTCAAAAATTCTCTTCTGCTCTTTGGTAGTTAACCTCTTTCCCTACCCACCCCCTCAAGCCCCTAGCAGCTGGTGATCTGTTTTTCATCACTATAGGTTTGCCTTTTCCCTAATCCCATATAAATGGAATCATACAGTATGTAGCTTTATCCCTTTTAAAAAAAGTTACTGTAAAGTATATATAACGTAAAATTTATCATCTTAACCATTATAAAGTGTACACATCAGTACACATTGTTAAACATATTCACATTGTGTGGAACCAATTTATATAGAACTCTTTTCATCTTGCAAAACAAAAACTCCTAAACCCATTAAAGAACTCTCCATTCCTCTCTTCCCACCAGCACCTGTCCACCACCCTTCTGCTTTCTGTCTCTATGAATTTGACTACTTTAGATAATTTATGTAAGTGGAATTGTACAATATTTGTCTTTTTGTAACTGGTTCATTTCACTTAGCATAATGTCCTCAAGGTTCATCATGTCATAGCATGTCAGAATTTCCTTCCATTTTAAGGTTCAATAATACTCCATTATATGTATATACCATATTTTGTTTATTCAGATGTCACTAGACACTTGGGTTCCCTTGCCTTTTGACTGTTGTGAATAATGGTATGAATATTGCTTTCCAAATATCTTTTAGATAGGATTCTGAAAAGTGGAATTACTAGATCACATGGTAATTTTATTTTTAATTTTGGGGGAACCACTGTACTGTTTCCCACAGAAGCTGTTCCATTTTACATTTGTATTTTCTTTTTTTTGGGTAACCATCCTAATGGGTGTGAAATGACATCTCATTGTTGTCTTAATTTTCATTTCCCTGATGATTAGTTATATTGGGCATCTTTTCAGGTGGTTATTTGTCATTTGAGTTTCTTCTTTGGAGAAATGTCTTTTACCCATTTTTTAAATCAGGTTATTTGTTTTGTGTTGTTGAGTTTTAGGAGTTCTTTTTGTACTCTGGATATTGACTCTTCATCAGATATATGATTTGGAGGTACTTTTTTTCCTATTCTGTTGATTGTATTCTTTCATGCACAGAAGTTTTAAATTCTGCTGTAGTCCAAATTTATTTATTTTTTCTTTTTATTGTCTGTGCTTTTTATGTTATGTCTAAGAAATCATTGCTTGTTCAATGTCATGAAGCTTTTCCCCTGTGTTTTCTTCTTGAGTTTTATAGTTTTAGCTCTTACAGTTAGGTCTTTGACCCAATTTTTTAGTTAATTTTCATGTGTGCTATGAGACAGAGGTCCAGCTGCATTCTTTTACATGTGGAGGTCCAGTTTTCCCAGCACCATTTGTTGCACAGATCCTTTCCACATTGAATGATCCTGGCAACCATTTATGTGAAAATCATTTAAGCATATATGTGACAATTTATTTCTAGACTCTGTTCTTTTCCACTGGTCTATGTGCCTGTCTTTATGCCAATACCACACTCACTGTTTTGAAATCAGGAAATGTAAGACAGCCAACTTTGTTCATCTTTTTAAATGTTGTTTTGGCCATTCAGAAACCCTTGACATACCATATGAATTTTAGGATGGAGTTTTCTGTATCTCAGAAATTTTGATAAGAATTTTTGATAAGAAATTCTTATCAAAGAAATTTTGATAAGAATTACATTGACTGTGTGGATCACTTTGGATAGTATCAACAACTTCACAATTAAGTCTTACAGTCCATGTACATGGGATATCTTTCTATTTATTTATACCTTCTTTAATTTATTTAAGCAATCTTTTTTTTAAAATTTTCTATTAAGGTATGACTGATATACGTGCTTATGAAGGTTTCACATGAAAAAACAATGTGGTTACTATATTTATCCATATTATCAAGTCCTCACCCATACCCCAATGCAGTCACTGTCCATCAGTGCAGCAAGTTGCCAGAGACCTACTGTGTGCCTTCTCTGTGCTACACTGTTCTCCCTGTGATCCCCTACACCATGTGTACCAAACATAATACCCCTCAATCCCCTTCTCCCTCCCTCCCCACCCGCCCTCCCACACGCCTCCCCTTGGTAACCACTAGTTCATTCTTAGAGTCTCTGAGTCTGCTGTCATTTTGTTCCTTCAGTTTTGCTTCATTGTTATACTCTACAAATGAGGAAAATCATTTGGCATTTGTCTTTCTCCGCCAGGCTTATTTCACTGAGCATAATGTCCTCCAACTCCATCCACGTTGTTGCAAATGGTAGGGTTTGTTTCTTTCTTACGGTTGAATAGTATTCCATTGTATATATGTACCACATCTTCTTTATCCATTTATCTACTGATGGACACTTAGGTTGCTTCCATATCTTGGCTATTGTAAAAGGTGCTGCAATAAACATAGGGGTTCATATGTCTTTTTGAATCTGAGAAGTTGTATTCTTTGGATAAATTCCAAGGACTGGGATTCTGGGGTCAAATGGTATTTCTATTTTTAGTTTTTTGAGGAACCTCCACATTGCTGTCCACAATGGTTGAACTAGCTTACATTCCCAGCAGCAGTGTAGGAGGGTTCCCCTTTCTCCACATCCTCGCCAGCATTTATTGTTCTTAATCTTTTCGATGCTGGCCATCCTTACTGGTGTGAGGTGATATCTCATTGTGGTCTTAATTTGCATTTCCGTGATGATTAGTGATGTGGAGCATCTTTTCATGTGTCTGTTGGCCATCTGAGTTTCTTCTTTGGAACACTGTCTCTTCATATCCTCTGCCCATTTGTTAGTCAGGTTATTTGCTTTTTGGGTGTTGAGGCATGTAAGTTCTTTATATATTTTGAATGTTAACCCCTTGTCAGATATGTCATTTACAAATATATTCTCCCATACTGTAGGATGCCGTTTTGTTCTGTTGATGTTGTCCTTTGCCATACAGAGACTTTTTAGTTTGATGTAGTCCCACGAGTTCATTTTTGCTTTTGTTTCCCTTGCTGAAGGAGATGCGTTCAGGAAGAAGTTGCTCATGCTTATATGCAGATGTTTGCCTATGTTGTCTTCTAAGAGTTTTATGGCTTCGTGACTTACATTCAAGTCTTTAATTGATTTCGAGTTTACTTTTGTGTATGGGGTTAAACAATAATCCAGTTTCTCTCTCTTGCATGTAGCTGTCCAGTTTTGCCAACATCAGCTGTTGAAGAGGCTGTCGTTTCCCCATTGTATGTCCATGGCTCCTTTATCATATATTAATTGACCATATATGGTTGGGTTTATATCATGGCTCTCTAGTCTGTTCCACTGGTCTATGGGTCTGTTCTTGTGCCAGTACCAAATTGTCTTGATTACTGTGGCTTTGTAGTAGAGCTTGAAGTTGGGGAGCATAATCCCCCCAGCTTTAGTCTTCCCTCTCAGAATTGCTTTGGCTGTTCGAGGTCTTTTGTGATTCCATATGAATTTTAGGATAATTTTCTCTAGTTCGTTGAAGAATGCTGTTGGTATTTTTATAGAAATTGCATTGAATCTATAGATTGCTTTAGGCAGGATGGCCATTTTGACAATTTTAATTTTTCCTATCCATGAGCCTGGGATGTGTTTCCATTTATTGGTATCTTCTTTAATTTCTCTCATGAGTGTCTTGTAGGTCTTTCACTTCCGTGGTTAAGTTTATTCCTAGGTATCTTATTCCTTTTGATGCAATTGTGAATGGAATTGTTTTCCTGCTTTCTCTGTCTGCTAGTTCATTGTTAGTATATAGGAATGCCACAGATTTCTGTGTATTAATTTTGTATCCTGCAACTTTGCTGAATTCAGATATTAGATCTAGTAGTTTAGGAGTGGATTCTTTAGGGTTTTTATGTACAATATCATGTCATCTGCAAACGGGAACAGTTTAACTTCTTCCTTGCCAATTTGGATGCCTTTTATTTCTTTGTGTTGTCTGATTGCCATGGCTAGGACCTCCAGTACTATGTTTAGTAGAATTGGGGAAAGTGGGCATCCTTGTCTTGTTCCCGATTTTAAAGGAAAAGTTTTCGGCTTCTCACTGTTAAGTATAATGTCGGCTGTGGGTTTCTCATATGGCCTTTATTATGTTGAGGTACTTGCCCTCTATACCCATTTTGTTGAGAGTTTTTATCATGAATGGATGTTGAATTTTGTCAAATGCTTTTTCAGCATCTATGGAGATGATCATGTGGTTTTTGTCCTTCTTTTTGTTGATATGGTGGATGATGTTGATGGATTTTCAAATATTGTACCATCCTTGCATCCCTGGAATAGATCCTACTTGATCCTGATGGGTGATCTTTTTTAATGTATTTTTTGACTTCAGTTTGCTAATATTTTGTTGAGTATTTTTGCATCTATGTTCATCAGGGATATTCTACTCTTTGGAAAACTTAAAGAAGGATGGGTATTAGTTCTTCAGTAAATGTTTGATAAAATTCAGCGGTGAAGCCATCTGGTCCAGGCGTTTTGTTCTTAGGTAGTTTTTTGATTACCAGTTCAATTTCGTTGCTGGTAATTGGTCTGTTCAGATTTTCTGTTTCTTCCTTGGTCAGCCTTGGAAGGTTGTATATTTCTAGAAAATTTTCCATTTCTTCTAGATTATCCAGTTTGTTAGCATATAATTTTTCATAGTATTCTCTACTAATTCTTTGTATTTCTATGGTGTCCGTAGTGATTTTTCCTTCCTCATTTCTGATTCTGTTTATATGTGTAGACTCTCTTTTTTTCTTGTTAAGTCTGGCTAGGGGTTTATCTAATTTGTTTATTTTCTCAAAGAACCAGCTCTTGCTTTCATTGATTCTTTCTATTGTTTTATTCTTCTTGATTTTATTTATTTCTGCTCTAATCTTTATTATGTCCCTCCTTCTACTGACTTTAGGAATCATTTGTTCTTCTTTTTCTATTTTCATTAGTTGTGAGTTTAGACTGCTTATATGGGATTGTTCTTTCTTCCTGAGGTAGGCCTGTATTGCAATATACTTTGCTCTTAGTATGGCCTTGGCTGCATCTCACAGATTTTGTAGTGGTGTTTGTTTATTATTGTTGTCATTCATCTCCATATATTGCTTGATCTCTGTTTTTATTTGTTCATTGATCCATTGTGATTTAGGAGTATGTTGTGGAGCCTCTATGTGTTTGTGGGATTTTTCATTTTCTTTGTGTAATTTATTTCCAGTTTCTGAGAAACTGGTTGGTACAATTTCAATCTTTTTGAGTTTACTGTGGCCTAGTATATGATCTATTCTTGAAAATGTTCCTATTTATGCAATCTTTTACAATTTTCAGTGTATAAGTCTTTCACCTCTTTGTTTAAATTCATTCCTGACATTTTATTCTCTTGGATGATATAGTAAATAGAATTATTTTCTTAATTCCCTTTTCTGATTGTTCAGTTTGTATGAAATCACAACTTTTTGCATGTTGATTTTTATATCCTGCAACTTTAGTGAGCTCATTTATTAGTTTTGACAACTTTTTTGTGGAATCTTTAGGGTTTTTCTACGTATAAGATCATATTACCTGCAGAGAGAATTTTCCTTCTTTTCCAGTTTCAGTGCCTATTATTTCATTTTCTTGCCTAATTGCACTGTCTAGGACTCCTAGTAGTATGTTGAATTTGAAGTGGTAGAAGGGTGTGTCTTTGTCTTGTGTCTGATCTTAGAGGAAAAAGTATCATTCTTCACTTTTGAAACTGAGGTTCGCTGTGTGCTTGTCATATATGGCCTTTATTATGTTGTTGTAGTTTCCTTCTCTTCCTAGTTTATTGAGTTTTTATCATGAAAGGGTGTTGAATTTTGTTAACTGCTTTTTCTACATCATTTGAAATGATCATGTGATTTCTTTTTTCATTTTGTTAATGTGAATCACATTGATAAATTTTTGGTTGGTGAACCTTTCCTGCATTCCAGGATCTCTTCATTTGAGTTAATTTTTTACATGGGATTAGAGATATATGTCAAGATGTGGGAGTTTTTTGTATGTGGTTACCTAGTTTCAGCACCATTTGTTTAAAAGACTTTCTCCTTTGAACTGCCTTTAGGTCCTTTATACTTACCTTCATTTTAATCATTTTCAGATACTTTTATTTCTTTGTGGATATCTATGTTTCTGTTTGGTATCATACAAGAATTTGCTTTAATGTTTCCTATAATATGTGTCTTCTGGTAATACATTTCCTCAGCTTTTGTTTGTCTGAAAACTATTTCACCTTCATTTAGAAAGGTATGTCATTGGGTAGAATTCTGGGTTGATAATTCTTTTTTTCTTTTAGCACTGCCACTTCAGTGTCTTCTGGGTTACACAGTTTGTGATGAGAAACCAACTATAATTGTTACTTTTATTCCTCTATATGTAATGTGTTTTTGAGCTTTTAGGTTTGTGACTTAGTCTTTTATTGTTTTTTGAAAATTCTCAGCCATTGACTCTTTAAGTGTTTCTTCTGCCCTCTTCTCTCTCTCCTGGGATGATAGTTACATATTTGTTAGTTTGATACTGACCATGATGTATTGGTTACCCTGTTTCTTTTTTCATTTTTTTTTCTCTTTTATATTTCAGTTTGGCTAATTTGAGCTCATATAAAAAGAATTCCTGTCAATTGGTATTAATTTATAAACTGCACTGAAACAAGACATTTTGTTCATAAATATTAGCCTAAACAGGTCCTTTGTAGATTCTCCAAGTCCCAAATCTGTGTTTTATACATGGAATTCCTGATATCTTATATGTATGCATGATTGATTTAAAATGAAAATCAAGAAACTGCGTAGATTCTACTAATGAAGGCTAGTGTGAAATTCCCTTCCTAATGTGAGATTCAAAATACTTGAATTTAAGGATTTTATTAGTATTTAATACTTAAGATTTCAGTGTTGCATTTACTATTCATTATATTAATTAACTTAATACTAAATTGGTTTTGTATTTATTTTATGGAGAATACCTGTTACTTTAATGAATACCTAAATCGGTGAAAAGAAATGAATGCAGAGTCTTCTAGACTGCTGCTGAATACAGAAAAATGTGGGAAAATTGATAGAAAGGAGAATGAGAATCCAACTGGGAAGGAGACCATCACAGAAAAGCCAGCTTGACTAGAACAGGAGCTATAACCCTTATGCTTCAGTCCAGGAAGATAGGGCAAAACTGATACCAAGCAATTAACTCAGTTCTACATGGACATTGACCAGATATCCCCAGATTTTAACTCATTTCTGACACAGTCTACCTGGAGATAGCCAGAGTCCACAAGTTAAGGGCTCAGTCCTAGAGACTGCCTCCTCTTGAGTTGCCAGTTGCAAGTGTAAGTTATTACCTGTGTTTCCTTCTGATTGACTGGCTATAAATCAGAGGTTCCCACAACACCCTCCTCAGTTTGATTAATTTGCTGGAGTGACTCACAGAACTCAGGAAACCGGTTTACTTATTAGATTACCTGTTTATTACAAAGGATATTAGAGGATACAAATGAAGAGCCAGATGAAATGACACATAGGGCAAGGTCCCCAAAGCAGGAGTTTCTGTCCCCATGGTGTTTGGGGCCTGGCACGTGGATGTATTCTGTGTCACTAACATGGAAGGTCCCAGAACCCCATCCTTTTGGGTTTTTATGGAGGCTTCCTTATATAGATGTGATTGATTAAATCATTGGTGACTGATTCAACCTCTAGCCCCCCTCTCAATCAAGGTTGGTTCCTCTGGCAACCAGCCCCAACATCTTTAGGGGGTTTCCAAAAGTCACTTCATTAACTTAAACTCTGTGTGGTTAAAAGGGGCTTGTTATGAATAACAAGACTCCCATTTTTCCTTTATAGCTCCAAATTCATTCCTGGAACTGGGACAGAAGACCAAATATTATAACAAAAGATGCTCCCTTTGCTCTTATCACTTAGGAAATTCCAAGAGTTTTGCAAGCTATGAGCCAGGAACTGTGGACAAAGATCAAAATATATATTTATTATAAATTACTTATATTGGGAATTTAAAATAGAAGTTATATGTATTAGTTTGCTCCCTAGAGTTGCCCTAACAAATACCACAAACTGAAGGTGGTGTAAGTATTTAGAAATTTATTTTCCTACAGTTCTGGAGACCAGAAGTATGAGATACAGGTTTTGATAGGTCATTTCTTCTGAAACCTTTTCTTGGCTTGTAACATGATGTTGACTGGTATGGCAACGTGATCTTCCTCTGTGCGTGTCTGTGCTAATCTCCACATTTTATAACTGTGCTAATCCTCATGTCTTAAAAGGGCACCAGTCATATTGGATTAGGGCCCACCCTAATTAACCCCATTTAACCTCAACTACCTCTTTTAAGACCTTGTCTCCAAATTCAGTAATATTTTGAGGCACTGGAGGTTAGGACCTAAATGAATGACTTTTAGGGGGCAGCCCATACGTAACACATAGAACTGAAAAAGAGTCAGAAGTATAGAGATGATCTTGGATAGCATATCCAGTAGTAGAGCTTTCTATAATGAAAAGTTCTATATTTTTGCTCTTCAGTATGGCAGCCACTAGCTACGTGTTGCTACCGAGTACATAAAATGTGCTTTATGGGACTGAGAGGCTGGATTTTTATCTATATTTAATTTTGAGCAATTCAAATTTAAATGGTCACATGCAGCCAGTGGCTAACATTTGGACAATGCAAATCTTGACTGTCTCTCTTTTTGACATATGAAGAACTGAGGATCAAAGTAGCTGAGAGACTGGTCCAAGATTACACAAAGAATTATTGAAATAATTGTGACATAGGCTAAGCTCTCAAATTCTTAATGGACTTTGCTAATATAGACTACAAAATAAAATCTAGAGAAATAACATCTAAACCACTCTCATTTTCTTTTTCCTGCTATAAAGGCATATGGTAATCTTATTCTATAATCTTGTAATTTTTTACAAATGAATTTTAGAAATGTTCAAGATCATTTTTTCTTTTTAATTTTAAAAAGTTTTATATTTGCATGTATCAGGTATTTAAATTAGTTCAATAAGATTTTAGTTGTCAGCTTGAAGAATCCATTGAAATAAAACTTATTTCTGTAGAGGTAAAATTAGTAGGTGTTTTTAAAAAAATCTATAATTCAGTTAGAGCAGATGCATGCTTTGCTCAGAAAATCTGTATCTAGAAAATTATTCCACAAAAGAAGAAAAAGGGTAGAGCTTTCTTTTTAAGGACAGAAATAGGTTGTTTAATAGCTTAGCTTATTATTTGATTCTGTCCTTTAATGTTTTGATGAAATTTTTGTAGAAACTTTAGAAAACTTAAAATTTTTCATATTTAAACTACTTTTAGACATACAGAAAAGTTACAAAAACTATACAGAGAATTCCTTGTATACTCCTCATACAGCTTCCCTTATTGATTAATATCTTGTGTAACCATAATGTAATTATCAAAACCAGGAAATTAACACTGATACACTAGTACTAACTAAACTTCAGACCTCAGTTTTCTATACTGGGAACCTATCCAGAATCTCATTTTGTGTTTTATTATTTCTTCTTAATCTCCTCCATTACTCTGTTTCTCAGGTTTTTTTGTTTTTGTTTTTTGTTTTTTTTCTATTTTGGAACAGTACCAGTCAGTTATTTTGTAGAATGCTCCTCATTTTGGTTTTATATGATATTTTCTTATGATTGGAATGAAGTTATGCAATTTTGCCAAAAACACCACTGAAAATTATGTGTCCTCCATGCATCATAATCAGGGCATTCATGAATATGTCTTACTACTTACTACTGGTGATGAGCTTTAGAAATATTGATGATAGGACCTGTGCTTTCTTTGACATTATATATACTGAAATTACTATAAAGTATCAACCATCTATCAAAACATTCTCTCTCTAATGCAAATGACTTATCAAAAACCAAAATGCTAATTAAAGAAAGCACTAGTTAGTTATTGGGGCAAGGTTTATAGAATTTCAGTAACAAATTGTTCAGTAATGAAAAAAACCACCTTTTTCTTTCAAATGAAGCAGTTCTTTCTTCATTGGTTGTTAAAGGAATTAGCAAGATCAGGGGTCTTCCCAACTATAATAGAATTGTCTTTGTAATTAAAAAATGTCTTGATTGAGGTACTTAACTCTGGATAACTTACCAAGTAGAACATAAAATGGGAAAAAAGGTTATTGCTTTAGTTTTTTTGTTCTTTATGTGACACTGGAATTCAATCAGCAATTATGTCATTAGGACCAATATTTAGGCCCTGTCAAATACCTGAAATACATTTTTTGTAACAAATTTTTGTATTTGGGGGCATTTAAAAATTCTGAGTAATATGAAATAAATCAATGACAATTTCAAAAGAAATACTACTTTACATGTCCCAAACCTTACGGACTTGAAGCATCCTCTTATGTTTAATGAAGGAATAAAATTGTACTTCAGGCTTTGATGCACATAAACATAGTATATTGTTAAGTTTTGTTTATAGATATTTTTCATGATATGTTCATTTCTTAGAAGAAAATAGGTGGAAACTCTCCTAGATACTTTATCTGTCATAATAAAGGTGGGAACTATTCCATATTTAACTTACTATTTTAGTACTTTTGTATTTCTTAACGTCTAGGTTTTCTTCACTCATAACATTTCAGTAAAATATTTATTTTTATTTTTGGATTGTCTGTAAAACTTTCATGGACTATAAAACAAATAGTAGAACTGAGTACTGCTGTCCCTTCAAAGTAACAATATTCAGTGTAATGGAAATAATTTTATTTTATTTTAGTTCAGCAATCAGCAAACACTGGGAGGCTGAACTGGCTACCCTCAAAGGAAATAATGCCAAACTTACTGCAGCCCTGTTGGAGTCCACTGCCAATGTGAAACAATGGAAACAGCAACTTGCTGCATATCAGGAGGAAGCAGAACGTCTGCATAAGCGGGTATGTTCAGGGCTTTTATGGCTAACAGATTTCCCTGAACAGAGGAAACCGACATTTACCTTAACTTTTATGTTAGATGCAGCATAGGGGTACATATTATAGAGCTATTCATTGATTGTCAGAACATACACATGTGGGTTTGTTTGGTTAAGAGAAATATTCTCCACACTTTAATGAGAATGAAGAACATACAGTTTTGGAGTCAAAAGATCTGTTTCAAATTCCTATTCTGTCACATATTAGCCACTTAATTAACCTTTGATAAGTTATTTCTCTTTCTGATCAGTATTTTATTACTTCAATTTTATTGTTATTTTCTTAAAAAAAAAACTATCTGAAAAACACAGGTAGGAAATGATTTGTAAAAGTTAGAGATGTTTGTATCTCCCACTGTTTGAAAGTAGAGCATTCCTATGAAAACTTGTGTAAGCCAAAATGGTGTAAAGCAGAGTATTCCCCCACACCCAACTTTCTGAAAGTCTGTGTTACACTTTGATTTTACAAAAGACTTACATTAGTACAGTAATGGAACATACTTCTACTCTCGCTTTAATGACTTACTGTACTAATTACTAATTTCACTCTTTTGTAAAAGCAAAAATCCTCTTTGGATTTCTTTTACTTAGCTGAAAACAGGTACTCTTTTGTAAAAGCTAAGTGGCATAACGTGAACTTTTTGGAAAGCCCAGATTACCTGTGTTAGAAATTTGGAGCAGAAATCAGAAATCCCAATATCATTATTATCAGAAGCCTAAATAATTACAAAGAATTTGTTTTATTCAAATTTACCCAACAGGAAGCAGATGCCACTAATCTCCTTTTGTTAAAAAGGATGCCAAGGAACTAAACTCCATGGACAACATGAAACGGGCTTAGTACCAGAGCAAAATTTGAGTCTAATAGGACCAGGATTAGGGAAAGTAAGCTAGAAATAAAATAGAGACAAAGAAGGAGAGTAAGAAACCTCTATAGAATTTCATTCTATTCTATATATAAAAGTAAAGAGAGAAAAGAGGGAAGTTTTATTGTGTATAGTTCCCATTTTGCAAGATGAAAAAGTTCTGGAGATTTGTTATACAACAATGAGAATATACAACACTACTGCACTGTACACTTAAAAATGGTTAAGATTATAAATTTTATTATTACATATTCTTTACCATAATAAAAAAATTATGATTATTAACTCATAAGCTAATAAATATTCATTGAGGGACTATATGTTATCTCCTAATTGTGTAATCCCTGCCTTTAAGGAATTTTTGCTGTAATAGTCTATTACATTTTAAAGAATTTAAGAAATAATCTTTTTATCCATGTATTGATAATTTCCAGTACTCTTTTTTCCTTTCTGTAGATCTGAACTTCCATTAGGTATCATTTTCTTTCAGTCTGAATAACTTCCTTTAGAGTTTTTTTCTACTTCAAGTATGCTGGCAACAAACTCTCACAGCTTCTATATAGACAATTTTTTGTCTTTACTACAGTTTAATTTTCCTATTTCTTCACATGTCTAGTCATTTTGTGGGCAGGCAGCTGTGTTTGGGAAAGTCTCTCCCAGTGCACTAGGGGGAACCTCAACCCAGACCAGGGAGGGTTCTTGACCTTGATTGAGAAAGAATTCTGAAACAGGTCAGACAAGTGTAGGTAAGAAAGAAATTCATTAAAGCGAGAGTAGAAGTGCAGGCCGCAGAGAGCAAGGAAGAACAGGAGGAGAGGGAAGCTCACTGAACTCCTGCTCGGCATAGGGCATATCGTTTGCCAACTCCTAAAGCCAGGGTCACCTGGCATCCAGTGTCCACTTGAATCTGCAACGGCGTGGGAACTAAATTACAATCCCAGGATTTGGGGGAGCCACAGAGCAGTGGATGGAGTGAGTAGAGTTTATGTTCTGATATCTTCCGCTTCTGTACTGGTCTGAAATAAAACAGGGAGAGAGAAAAGGATTATGTTAAGACTAGAAAGCTGAATGAAATAGTAAAGTGACAAAGGCATATACCACCAGAGGTGAAGGTTGTAGAGTTCTTTTCTTTATCATGGAGAAGAGTTCAGAGACAAGTACAATCAGCTTATGCAACAAGAAAGTTTATTTGATATAAGAGAGTACACACTCAGATGGGAGTGCAGGCAGCCTCAGAGAAGAGGCACACTTAAGGGTTTAGGGTTTGGGTTTTATAGGGCCTTTTGAATAGGGGTCAGCATAAGAAATGATGTATACAGGTGATTCATAATTCCTTTGAAGTTTTGTCTTAAAAATAGGGTTGTTTAGGTGACTGTGTTGGTCTGGATCTCTGCATTCTTTATCCACTTAGGTTCATTTATACTTCAGAGATCTATCTCCTGTCCTGTTACAGAGTTACTTAATTGATTAAGGGGCTGGAAGACAAGGAAGAACACGTATATAGATTAAGTTAAAGAATAAGCTGGGCCTTTTTCACAGGCTAAGTAGATTTTACAGTGGCATGACTTGTCTCATTTTCCTGCCTTATCTCGATTTCAGTTGTATAGTGGGCATTGTAAATGAGATGATAATACAGCCTGTAGTGTCTGTTATCGTCCTCTGAATAATATTGATTTTTGTTTAAGCATGAAGTTAAATTTCTTATAGGTTACCTTGAATTTCTGGAGTCATGGACTTATGCTTCATTAGGATCAATTTATTTTAATTTTGCTCTTAACTGTAGGACGAATCCTTAGTCCTCGGAAATCTTTATTTCTAAGGCATAACCCTTTTGGGGTTTCAGTGGAAAGCTTGATGTGTATACCAAGGCTTTCTAATTTCGTAGGACTTGAACTTCAAACTCTCTTCTCTGTGATGAGCACACCACAGCTGAGCTCTTTTTCAACCTCTAGCTTCTCCACCCCCCGCCCCCACCTCTGGAATGCTTAGATTCTTACCAAGGCGTGTTTAAGGGTGAGCCAAAGATTTGAGGGAAGTCTGTTTATTTGGGAGCTTTCTTTCATACAGTCTCCTCAGTTTCTAGCTGTTCAAGGTGTTCGGAGGAATCCTCAGGCTCCTCCTCAGGAAAAAAACACCACAGATTTCCCCTTGAGTTCTCATTGAGCAAGCAGCCAGACTGCAGAGTGCCTTTAGGCAAAAGGATGTGTAAATGTGTGTCTCACCCAGTGTGGTTGCTTTCTTTCAGTCTTTTGCCCTATTTGGTCAGTCACCCGGTGTTCAAGCAGTTGATTTTTTATATTTTGCTCACAATTTGCAGTTGTTATCTATGGGCAAGTTATTCTAGTAGAAGCTACTCCATTATTATCAGAATTAGAATTCCCCATAAGGAATTTATTGACTGGACAAGGACATCTAATATATATTCAGCAATAAGGGAGTAATTCCCAAGAGTTCTTATCACATGTTCTGTTTTATGGACCAGAGGATAGGAGAGACCCCTGAGGACCTTAGTAGATAGGAATGGCTTTCTGGAGAAAGTATGTGCTGAGCTGAGAGTTGAAGGATCAGTAAGGTCTGAATGGTTTTCAGAGGTAAGAGAGGACATTCTGGTTAAGTCAGCAGATAGATATGAACATGGTTTTTTGTTAGGACAGGGAGACTTGTCTGCTTTTAGTTGGAAATACATACTATAGATGTCTTGGGGATTGAGGATGGTTAATTAGTTTGAGGCCAGTGTATGAAGACGTCAGAATTTAGATTTGATATTGTGAAAAAGATGAGCCATTGAAAGGCTTTGAATGAGAGTCACAAAATGAAAGATGAATGTTAGCAGTTCTCAGAAGAGATAAAACATAGACAAAGATTATAATTAAGTCCTCTAGCAGGCCACTGCTTTTGTTTAGGCCTACATGATAAGGGTCTACACAAGGCCATTAGTTCACAAATAGAAAGGAAGAAAGTGATATGAGAGGTAGAGTGACAGAGTGATTAGGTATTTGGAGAATGTGAGGGAGAGGAATTTGTTGGATTTCCTTAATAGTATAGAATTCACAGTATTCTAGTCAGCCAAAATGTATGAGAGACTGATATGTGAAGAAGTATGATAGGGTGTGTGTGTGTGTGTGTGTGTGTGTGTTGTTTATGTTGACTCCTGTCTATTTTGACTGTTTTGGGATGTTATAACTTAAACAGGGACAAGGCCTTTCTATGTTCTCTCAAAAAATATCAAATGATTTTCTCAAACTATTCAAATTCAGTTAGACAATATCCATCATATCATTGATAAGTTTTCACAAATGCCTAGGGTACCTAACTACCTAACTGGTTTTCTTGGTTTCACTGGATATGGCTGGTAATTGTAGGTCTGCTTTTGTTATGTACCTGTATTCCTATTATGTTAATGTGTATATGCAATTTAATTAGTAGTTTGTTAAAACCTATACATGCTTATGTTACTCTACAAGAAGATATGTCAAAGAAATAATCAATCTTCCCATGTTTTCTTCGTCTGCTACTTCTATAGCTTTTCTTCTTCCTTCCTAATTACAACCCTTTAGTAGAATTCGTGCCTCATATCGAAAATTACCAAGTATCATAATTCTTCCAAGTGGTAAAGATACCTCAAGACAAATGCTGGGCATAGAAGCCACAGGGCATAAATCTGCAACGAAGTAAAAAGCTAACCTTTTCAAAGAATACTGCTTCTCTCTCATTTACCAACTTTACATCTCCCTGTGTGGCCCCGGAAGATGGCTGGTTAGCCAGAGATGGGTAAGATTCCTCAAGGGAGGAACAACCCAAGACAGGCACAGTCGCAGGGGGGCCATCAGGTGAGAAATTGGGGATCAACAGAGGTGAGGCTTAGAACCTCACCCCCCTGTTTGGAGAGAAATCTTCTGCATCCATGGATGTTTTGTTGCCCTTGTCTAGCTTGGATTAATACTTAGTCTGTAGGCACAGACCTGATCATCTACATTTGCCCTCTTATAGCACTAAATTATGTTTTCTACCTTTATCTTGCATTTACCTACCACTTCAGCATTTTATTAAAAAAAAATAATAATAATAAGGGAGAAATGTGGGATTCACATATAAATCAAGTATAAAAATCAAACAAATAATCATATCTGACTTGATTGTTTATATTTCATGATGCGTGATCAAAACCGAAAGTCTCTGTGATATAACTGCCCTTGCACTGTTCACCATGTAAGAACTCATTCACTATGTAAGAACTTGTTCACATGTAAGAACTTGTTTGTTATGCTTCAGAAGATTGGAGACTGTTGAGTATTAGGCTTGGGGTTGATTAATGATTGTGCATTGAGTCCCCTATACAGAATTTTATTGTTGTTAACAACCATATGATCAATAAATATGAGAGATGCCCTCTCAAAAAAAATATATATATATATCAAATGATCATTAAAAGTTATGTTGCTCCATGGACTCTTAGTAAATTATGTTGACTAAAGAACTGTTACCTTTTGCCATAAGGAACACTATTGACATGAAGTCATTCAAATATCAAATGATTTAAGTTGTTTTTTAAGTATATCTTTTCTTCCAGATTCCCCTACACTTTGGAAATTTTGAAAAGTCTCAGTTCTGCAGGGCTAGAATTCAGTACCCATGTTTAATTTGAGGGGTACAGATGGAGGGCAGATAGCTCTTTCTGATTTTCAATATGTTTTCTGATGAGATTTAAATTCATTGTAAGAGTTCTTTACTATTATTAATCACTTAATTTCAGTTTTCCTAACTTTTTCATGACCAGGCCATGTAAATAATTATTTCCTTTGGTCTTTTTTCTTTGTCCTGGATTCTTTAATGAATCTATTCATTCTACCATCTTAATATTCTCGAAATTAATTTTCATATATTGTTTCAGAATTTATGATTCATCTACCAGGGCTTATATCTTCAAGAAATCCTTTGAAGTTGTCATATTATTTAACTTGTGTTCTCATTTAATTTTAGGTGACTGAGCTTGAATGTGTTAGTAGCCAAGCAAATGCAGTGCATACCCATAAGACAGAATTAAATCAGACAATACAAGAGCTGGAAGAGACGCTAAAAGTGAAGGAAGAGGTATTTGCTACTTTTCACTTACCTGTAATCTAGCTAATGTGTACAAAATATTAGTCTATGTCATATTTAAGGGTACTCTATGGAATAAAGTAAGGTTGTGGGGTTCTTTTAGGATGAAATTTTTCTTGAATGATGCTAGTTCATATTTTTGCCGTCCTTGGTTTCTGTTGTTATGAACTATGGTGAGGAAATCAGACTGAGATATTGCCTGTTACCTTCTCTTTGACAGTTACATTCATAAGGCCAACAGAAAACTATTAGAGATTAATGAATTTTACAAGCTGTTCCTTCCTCTGGTTTCTAGTCAGAGATTTACTATCCCAGGAAAGAAGTATATCTACAAAACTTGAAGTAACCTTAAAATGTTTAGGTTGTTGTTTCTAAGCAGTCATGTACCAAATCCACCAAGTTAGACTTCTTGCTTACAAGTATTCTGTACTAGACAACATACCTTTAAAGATAAATTCACCACTCTAAAAGTCAGTATAAAGGAATGTTTTTAAATCATCTTATTTCTAAGGACTGGGACAATAATTTAGAAAAAATTAGATCTTCTCTTTCCTTCATAAATGTAAAGGTTATTGAAGGCACTGCTCTACTTTTTCTAGGAAATAGAAAGGCTAAAACAAGAAATTGATAATGCCAGAGAACTACAAGAACAGAGAGACTCTTTGACTCAGAAACTACAGGTGAGTTTATTAAACTTTATTAAACTTTTTATTCATTTCTGCATAGAGAGACATCATTCTTTCACCTAGTAAGAACTTTTTTTTGTCCGAAACTCATTTTATACGTTCTCAGTTATTTTTCATGTGACTAATGCCTACTCTTTGATTTTTCAAAAATTACTGATAACTTCATCTATTGGGCTTATACTCATCATAGATAGTCACTGATAAATTGTCTTTCATATATTATTTTAGAAATTTCTGTATTTTAACATTAAAAATACCCTGAATTTAAAGAAAATTTTCAAATAGATTTCATTCAGTTTAGGAGTTCTCATTTTTTTACATTAAAGTCATACATGAATTATAGCACTTTTTGTGCCAATAACAGAAACCAAGTTAGTGCTCTTTTTCTTTTTTTAGTCTAATTAATTTTACTCACTTTTTTCTGCATAAATAATGCACTTCACACATGGCTCTTTTACACACATATATCCTGTGTCAGTGGTAGTCAACCACAGGGAAGAATTTTCAAAATTCGTTACCAAAGTCTTGTATCAGCTTAGGTCCTTTTTTATACCCCATGGCTGGCTACCTTGTAAACAAAGATCAGGAGCACTTGAGAGTTTGGAGTAGAAAAGAATGTGTCTGTAGAGTGAGGAATTTGGAGTAAGGGATGATAGGTGGGACCTGAAAGCCTGGAATTGGGAGAGTACCCAGATTATAATAAGAATGACCAGTGTTAATTGAGTACTTACTGTGTATCAGACACAGTACTAATCATTTTACTTATATTATACATTTAATTCATGTAACAAGCACTAAGAGGAAACTGAGGCTCAGATTGGTTAACTTGCCCAACCTGTATTTAAATAGAGGCAGTCAAATTCTATAACAATGAAGACCCTTCATAAATAGTTTCTTTATGTGAAATGAAATATTTCCCTCTCCCTCTTCCATTATTGACTTGTGGCAGTCTGGGAAAAAATGAGGTCACTTGTTTTGGTTTGCCCTATTAATAATGTTGTTTCTCCATTTTAACAATCTGTATGATTTAGTGGTTCTCAACTGGGGGCAGTTCTGTGCCCCAGGGGACATTTAGCAATGCGTGGAGACATTTTTATCTTCATATCTAGGGTGGTACTACTGATATCTAGTAGATCAAAACCAGAGATGCTGCTAAACAATGAATTATCTGGCCCCAAATAGTGCTCACATTAAATGCTGGTGTAGAATTAAAATACGAAGTATGTAATCAGTCAGGGCTCGAATATATGGGGAAATTCAGTCTGGTGTTGTCTTTGGTTTGGTTCAGCTTGGTTGCCATTGTTTGGGTACTCAACTGTGATTCAGGCATATACTATAAGCACTTATATGCCTAGCTCTAATTCTCACATTAACAGGTGTGGTATCCCCATTTTCAAAGAGAAGATAGCAGTCCAGAATCTTTAACAAGTTTAATCACGGCACTTCAGCTAGAAAGTAGTGAAGCCTAGACTTGTTTTGATTCCAAAATCCTGGTCTTTGTGCATACTGCACTGCTTCAAGCAGCTAAGTGCCTAAGCCACCCTTAACAATTCTTAACATTTTTTGTTCAGTTTATATACACATTTACAACTGTCCCAGAGAACCAAGAGATGATTTTTCATATTCAACTTCTAAATGTGTTTCATCATTGATTAAGCAGTAATTTTACAGCTGGTACCTGGAATTGTGAATATCAGTTCTTATTCTTTCACTGAATACCAAAAATGCTCACCAAAACACTACCTGGAATAGAACAGGGAAGCTTTCAGAAAATTTCAGAATGAATTCTAAAAGGCCAAGCCACAGAAATAATTTTGCATTTTTTCTTGTGTTAATTTGCAATTTGAAGAAAGTTCCTCCTCTATTGCATGGTTCCTCCCACCTAAACATCTATTTATCAAACGTCCCAGTACCCTTGAACCTCCTCCATTCATAAGGTCAGGCTAGAAGATTTGGATCATTAAATTTTTTGAAGGTAGAGAACTTCTGATATTGCTTGTATGTAACTGGGTTAGTAGGTATGCACATAAATAGAAAATTCATACTTATATGTAAAATAAGAATATTATGATATAATATTTCTAATTTCCAAGTTTTTTCCTCCCAATTACCACTGCAATATATGCTCACTGGAAAATTTTTAGAGAGAAAAAAAAGAAAAAGGTAACTTAGCAGGGGGAAAAAAATGACTCATAACCCCTTCATCCTAAGTCAGAGCATACTCAATGGCAAAAAGCTAAAAGCCTTTCCTCTAAGATCAGGAACAAGACAAGGATGCCCACTCTCACCACTTTTATTCAATATAGTTCTTGAACTCCTAGCCTCAGCAGTCAAACAAGATAAAGATAAAAGTTATCCGAATTGGTATCCACCCCTGTTAGTCACAAAGCCCAATGCAATGTGGGTTTGTATTCCCGGAGCAGATTTCCAGGGCCAGGTGTGCAGAGTTCCTGAGGTCTTAGGCCCACCTGCTCCATTTCTCTTTCTCCTGCTTGTAGGCTGGGATGGTGGAAGGGCTTGTGTCCCAATCGATCTTGGCTCTGCCACTTGACCCTTCTCTCTGTGGTCTTCACTTCTTTACCAGGTGTAGATGTTCTGTTCTAGTCTTCTAGTTGTTTTCAGAGTTATTTGTATTTGCTAGTTGCTTCATTGGTGTGTATGTGGAAGGAAGTTTTTGCCTTGCCTTCCTGCTCCACCATCTTTTCCCCCATCTCCTCATTCCTGTTTTCTTAAGTGTTTTTACTCAAAGTGAATATTGAAATTTGTTCGTGTTTTTTTTTTTTTTTAGTATCCTTGGAGGTATTCATAATGTTTTCTCCCTAGATGTATTAATATGGTTTGTTTTATTAGTGGATTTTCTAATGGATTTTCTGACCCATCTTTGCATTCCTGTAATATATACCACTTAGCTGTGGTGTATTATTTTCTTAATGTAGTTTTAGATTTTTGCTCTCTATTCTTTTGCAGTTTCCACATGATACTCATTTTTTAATTCATCTATAAATTTTTCTTTTGGAGAGAAGGGGTTGTATTTATAATTTTTAGGTATCAAGGATATACTTCCTTCATAAAATAATTAGGAATATTTTGTTCTTTTTCTGTGCTCTGGAGTAATTTATATCAGAAATAATGTATGTCATATTGGAACTACCTGGTCTTTGAAGGTTTACTAAAACTTTCACTTAAAACCCTCTAGGCCTGGTGCTTTTTTGTGGAGTAGTTCCATGAATTACTTTCTATTTCTACTGCAGACACTAGTCTGCTTTCTATCTAGGCTTTCAAATATTCAATGGAACTCTTATAAGTTCTTATTTATATAGTTGTTCCTTATCCTTTTCTTTCTTGATTATGTTAAACAATTATGTATCTGTTTTCTTAGATTTTTTTCAAAAGACAGATTTTGATTTATTAATCAGTATCACCATTTTTCTGTCCTCCACCTTATGAATTTGTACTTTCATCTGTATTATTCCTGCCTTGTACTTTGTTCTGGTTCACTTTTTATTCTTTTTCTGGTATTTTGAGAGGGCATTTAATTCCTTTATATTTACTTTCACTTTATATGTGTTTAAAGCTGCAAATTTTCCTTTAATCAGTGCTTTAAGTCTACCTCATAGATTCTGATATTTAATGTTTCATTATCATTATTTAGAAATGTTCTAATTTTGATTTCATTTCCCTTTCACAAAAGAGATGTTTAAAAGAATGTTTTTATATCCTGGTAGAACAGTTTTAAAAAATTTTTGAGTTAGCTATAAATTTCTAGCTTTATTGCGTTTTGATAACAAGGGTTTGTTTAATTTCTACTTTACATAATTTATTGTTGGGATTTTTGTGTGTGTGTGATCTGTCATCAGTTTGTAGTTGAGGTTTTTGTATCCTTCCGTTTTTTTGTTCCACTCGATCTGTCCTGAGAGGCATATTGAAGTCTCTTACCAGTGTGTTTTTATCTGTATAAAGGTGGCTGCTGTGTTGAGTCCATCTCATTATTTTTTACCTTACTAAATCAATTTCTAAGTGGAAAGACCTTTTCATTTTATGAGTTTATCAATTCCTAGTCTTACTGCATTGTGACCAGAATATTTTTGTAACATGGTTAATATAACTTACAGTTGCTAATATATGGTCAGCTTTTGTGAATGTACCTTGTGTGTTATGTATATAGAGTTGGATAGTGATTCGAACCAAATTGAAAATTTTTCTTTTTTCTTGGTAACTCATTCATGTTTATTAATATTACTTTTATGTTTAGTCTTAACTTGTTTTTTTATGTAATAATTTCTTTGTGTTATATTAATTTCATTTTGTTCTTTCTGTATATAATGTGTTTTTTGCTCTTTTTATATCTTTTGATATTTAAGATGGTCTTAATTTGTTGTAGTGTTGCATTTAAAACTTACCTTTTAAAATACTTCTAGTCACCTGTGTTTGTATTTAAACTTAAACTGTTTTGCTAGTTTTTAATAATATTCTTTGACTTTGAACTATTACATATCAGTAATAATGAGCTTATTCTGATTTTCTCTTTTTCTTTCTTTTTTTCTCCTGTTTTTCAGTTACATTATCTCTACTTGTCAGAATCAGTACCTTTGAATATTATTGCTTAACCATTAACTGCCTTTGGTTTAGTCTTTGATATGTATTAAATATAGCAAATGATCACCATCAGTCCTTTTTCTGAAGTTTTTACAGTAATCTGTTCGTTGAATGAAGCCTTTCCTCTTAGTAGATGGTTCCAGAGCTCATGGGTACATATTTCCTGAGTTTTTGCATGCTTAGGCTATTTTTTAATAGACTTAGTGCTTGGGGCAACAGTGGATAAAAATCCCTGGTTCATAATTTTCTTAGATTTTCTCAAAAAACACCACACCATTATTACCTTGTTTTTATATTGCTTTTGAGAAGTCTGATTCCAGTCTAATTCTCTAGCATTGGGAATGTTGGGCTCATTCTGCTTGCATGCCCTGAGGATTTTTCCTTTTTCTAAAGTCTAATGGAGTAACTAGGATATTGAGGAGAATTGATTTTTGAGGCTCAGTAGTCCCAGGTATATGGTGGGCCCTTTTAACTTGTAGATTCAGGCCTTCCTTTATTTCTAGGAAGTTCTCTTATACAAAAGTTTTAAATATTAGTTCTGCCATATTGTGGTGTTTTTCTTCTTCAGGAGCTCCAATGATAGATAATTGGATTGTCTTTTTTTAATTGAAATATAGTTTATATACAATATTATATTGGTTTCACATTAACAACCTAATGCTTCATCAGTTATATACATTACTAAATGCTCAGCATGGGAAGTGTCTTTACCATCTGTTACCATATAAAGATACTACAGTAATATGAGCTATATTCCCTGTGCTGTACCTCCATCCTTGTGACCAAATTGTTTTATAATTTGAAGTTTGTACCTCTTTATCCCCTTCTCACCCATCCCCCCCCATGATAAACAATCGTCCATTTTCTGTGTTTATGAGTGTATATCTGTTTTGTTTGTTTTGTCTGTCAGATTCCTCATGTAAGTGAAACCATATGGTATTATTCTTTTTCTGACTGACTTATTTCACTTAGCATAATACCCCCTAGGTCCATCCATGTTGTTGCAAATGGCAGGATTTTTTCTGTTTTATGATGGAATAATACTGCATTATATATCTGCTCCATCTTCTTTATCCATTCATCTAGTGATGGACACTTTGGTTGCTTCTATAGCATGGCTATTGTAAATAGTACTACTATTGTAAATAGTACCTGTATAAATATACAGGTACATATATCTTTTTGAATTAGTGATTCTGTTTTCTTTAAGTAGATTCCCAAAAATAGAGATACTGGGTTGTATGGAACTTCTTTTTTTGGGTTTTTTTTTTTTAACCTCCATACTGCTTTCCATAGAAGCTGTACTGATTTGCAATCCTACCAGCAGTGTAAAAGGGTCCTTTTTCTCCATGTCCTCACCAACACTTGTGATTTCTTATCTTGTTGACTACTAGCCATTCTCAACTGTAGTTTTTGATTTGCATTTTTCCTGATGATTAGTGATGCTGAGCATCTTTTCATGTGTTTGTTGGCCATCTGTATGTCTTCTTTGGGAAAATGTTCAGGTAGGTTCTCTGCCCATTTTTTAACCAGATTATTTGTTTTCTTTGTGTTGAGTTATATGAGTTCTTTACATATTTTGGATATTAGCCCCTAATCAGATAAATTGTTTGCAAATATATTATTGTGTACACTAGGTTGCCTTTTCACTTTGTTGATGGTTTCCTTTGCTGTGCAGATGCTTTTTAGTTTGATGTAGTCCTACTTTATTTTTGCTTCTGTTTCCCTTACATGTCCAGAAAAAAATTTCTAATGTTAATGTTCAGGACTTTATGCCTATGCTATCTTCTAGGAGTTTTATAGTTTCAGGTCTTACATTTAGTTTATTTTGTGTATTGTGTAACACAGTAATCCAGTTTCATCCTTCTACATGTAGCTGTACAGTTTTCTCAGCACCAGTTATTAAAGAGGCTGTCTTTTCTCCATCGTATATTTATGCCTCCTTTGTCATATTAGTTGGCCATGTAAGAATGGGTTTATTTCTAGGCTCTCTTTTCTGTTCCATTGGTCTATGTATCTGTTCTTACACTGGGAACATACTGTTGTGATTGTGGTAGCTTTGTAGTATAGTTTGAAATCAGGTAGTGTGATACACCTCCATCTTTGTTCTTATTTCTCAAAATTGCTCTGCCTATCAATTGTCTCTTCTTGTCTTGTAGTTCAGCCACTTTCTGTCTGACCATTTTCCCTGTTTTATCTTACTATCATTCCCTTGGGTTTTTCCAAATAATAATTGAGTAAAAAATACTTTTTATTCAAATCTGTCTTTCCCTGGGTGCCTTATAATTCATTCTTCATTTCTGATATGATGTCACTTTTTTCTTTCTTTTCTATCATGGATTTAAAGTCAATTTCTCTTGTTCTTTCAGTTTTTTTGCCCATTTTTATTTTTAGTATTTGACTATCTGACTCAAGCTCTGTTTTGAAGGCCTGTTTGAGAACATTCAGTTCAGAGTGGACAGTTCAATTAGGGTTTTCTTGTGCTTTGTCGTTGGTTTATGGGGAATTTTTAATTTTTATCCACCAAAGAGTTGGGAGTACCATTTTTTATTTTCATCTTACAATAGTTTATGTAGGTGAAGATTGCTTGCACCTTTGCATTTTGTTGATAGAGTGGCAGTTTTAGATAGTTTGCAGATTTTTAGTGCTAAATGCTATCTTCTGGGGAGACAGTGGGGGAGAATTATATGTTCTTCATTATTTTAATTTTCCTTTATCTTGGATGTTTCCAGATTTCCCTTTGTTGCTTCTTGCTTCTTTTTCCTGTTACCATCCTCCTTCAATATGTTCCCTTTTCTTTTTACCCTGTTTTCCTCACGTCTCCTGGACACTGTGAGCTCCCTTTCTTCTCATGTACTCTGGTCTACCAGGACTTTTTTGTTTATCTGTTTGTTTTCTCAGTACTTTGGAGCTCTCAGTGGTATTTCCTTTTCTTAGGGCTGTCAGAGTCCCATCCGAGGCCTCGCCTTCTCCTCTCCTCTCTTCTGTGCATGTAGAGTGGAAGCTTGACAAATGTATGTTGAAAATTGGTGCTTATATTTCCTAATTGTATAGGTAATTTAAAGTTTGTATTGCTCCCTTCTAGTTACATTGAAGGTGTGGAATTTGTGTGGTTTTAGTCATTCTTATTATTGATTTACATAGTTTGGGAGGATGGTTGGGAGATTTTTCAGAGTACAGTCAGCATTGCCTCAGCTTCCCAAAAGTCTTTTTTTTTTTTCTTTATTGCCAGTGTCTTCATTGTAGAATGCATGTGCCATTAAAAAAAGGACCATCTTTATTTTCTGCTTTATCCTCAATTCCTAGTTCATAAAATCTGTGTGTGTGTGCCTTTGCCTCATTTTTCTGTTGAATTATTAATTCTTGTTTTGATGATTCATATACATTGTTATGTATAAAAGTTGATAGAATCTAATAGGGCAATAATATATTTTACTTGCAAATGCTTATGATGTTTATCAGATGTCAATAAAAACAATTCTTTTGTAGCTTTCATTTAGATTAAAAATGCAGGATTTGAATTTATAGAAAATGAACCTGATCCAGTGCTGTTGATGGTGGTAATAATTATTGTATAAATTTTAAAAAATCACTTTAGTGTTCTAGGCTTAATATTTAACAAATATGGAGCATGATTTTCTGCACAGTAGGATTTTATGCTTTCAATTATTGCCCTTTGAAGCACTCGAAAGGAAGTTAGCTCTGACCTCCAGTGTTTAATCAGGGCCGAACCAGGCCTCTGGGTGCTCTTGGCACATGCTTTCATATCAGTGAATGAGAAGGGCAAAATAGTATGGTAAAAGTGATAATAAGCAGAAGAGTGAGTTAGGAGGGAGAATTAAAGGAAGAAGGAGAAGGCTGAAAAATAAGGACAGTGGGTAGAAACGGTCCTTATCACCAACCAGGGATCTGCTTGCCTTGTGCTGGCTGCGTGCGCTGGGCTGTCCATTCTCGCCCTGTTCTCTGCCTCAGAATAGACCGGCACTGTCAGCGTTATATTGGATCTCTTCTGTTAGTAAAATTTCTCCAATCAGAAATGGCTTAGAGTACTCCTTCTGGAGAGAACATTGCAATTTTAATAGCTGAGGAAATATGGCATTTTGCTTGCTCCCATTGAATGATTGGATGTATCATTGATTGGCAAGGAGGACAAGCAGGCCTTTCATTTTTAAGGAAGTGTTTACAGGACAAACTGGGTGGTGCTTAGTGAAGTGGGTGTTTTCGAGTGAATGACATTTAGTCTATTTTTATAGTTGGAAACATTCTACTCTTAAGCTTATTGTTTAAGCAGCCAAGAGAGCATGCTGTGCAGTCATGAGTGGAATTTTTACATTTAATCCCAGGGTCTGTATTCCTCGCTCATAATTTAGAGCCTGCATTAACTTGGCTTCTGAATTTATAAATATTTTATTGGTTTCAGATTCTGCTCAGTTTACTTGTCTTCACCTTGTAGGTTATTCAGAGGAAAGAGATTAGAAAACTTACCTGGTAAACATCTAACATTAACTACCTGAAGATTAAATTGGGATTCCTTAAATTCTTCCTTTATAAATTGTTATAGCTGCTTTATTACTTGCTTATATTTTCCCAGGCTTTTGTGTTTTTTTTAGTGGCCTCCTTTCAGAAGCCTTGCTCTTAGTTATTTGTGTCAAAGCATGTGAATATTTCTTTATGTTCAGAATCCTAGATCAGTTACTACTTTCTTACATGTATGCAAGCCAGTTTCTCAGTTGTTTTTCTCAAAAGTTTTAATTTTTGCAGGTATTGCAAGGCAAATGGATTTTGGAATAAAGTGCCCATAATCACAGCCAGAGCTGTTTCCTGTTTGTACATTAATCCCAGGGGTTGTGCCCATGCATACAAATTTTTGCCCGTTTGCAGTGTGCTTCCTTCATGTTCTGTTTTTATTTAACTCTTACCAGATTGTCTTTCAGTAACACCCCCTCCAAAAAAACTTTTCTTCTATCCTTTAGACTTGATAGGATTTTTTTAGAGATTTACATTTAAACGATGTATTAACAATTTGAGTTTTTAACTGAAATCTCTAGCTCATATTATGTCATTTTAATTTTTAGAATTACTTTTTATATTTGTGAAGCTTAGAAAGATTTTTAGAGCAATAACTTCTAAATAACTTTTAAGTATGTCATGATTTATTCTGTATTTAACATATTTTAATTTTTCTTGTCATGAACTTTTCCCTTTTGTCATTTTCTTCTTTCCTTGATTTACAGTTTATTGGAGCTGTTAGCTTTATAATTCTCTTATGTGTACAGTTATTATATTTTCTTCACTACAGTTTTTAGCCATTGAGCTATGTTCTCTACCACATGCATTCATTTGATAATGAGGCAAAACAAAGAATGACATATTCAGAGGATCCTAAAACCTTCATTTTAGAGAGTCATTTTCTTCTCTAAATCTTTCTGAAGAATTACCAATAAGGAGAAAAAATGGATCTCTGTTTCTCTGCCTGCTTTCACCTGAACTTGCTAACAATTGTGTATTAGGAAAAGCAGATGGGCAGAAATAGAAATGAGATATAGTTCATCCACAATATGGGTCTTCAGTCCTTTCTTAGTATATGAAGTTCCTAGAGTGTTGGCCTGGCATGCAGTAAGCAATGAGGAAATTTTTGTTGAGTGCATAGATGGATTCATGGACAAGCCAGTCAGTCAAACCACACAGATTTCTGATTGTAAACCTAAAACTCACCTTACGTTGTGTTGAGAGTCAGAAGCTCATCCTGATTGTCAAGTTGCATTAATGATCACATTAATAACAAAAGTTAACACTGTTTTCTAAGTTATGAACTGACATATATATACATATATCACGTTTTTGTTTCTAAAGGAAGTAGAAATTCGGAACAAAGACCTGGAAGGACAACTGTCTGACTTAGAGCAGCGTCTGGAGAAAAGTCAGAATGAACAAGAAGCTTTTCGCAATAACCTGAAGACACTCTTAGAAATTCTTGATGGAAAAATATTTGAACTAACAGAGTTACGAGATAACTTGGCCAAGCTACTAGAATGCAGCTAAGGAAAGTTAAATTTCAGTGCCAATTGATTAAAAAAATACACTGTCTCTCTTCATAGGACTGTTTGGGCTCTGCATCAAGACTGCACAAAAAATTTGAATATTACTCCTCCAGGAGGAGGATCTTTTGAAAAATTGGGATCATATTTCAGTGTAAATTTTAGAATTCAGCTTGTAGCTAGCTGGGGAAAAAAGAGATGAAAAACTTGAACTACAAATTACCTCCATGTATATTATTGGCCATAGTTAACCAGAAAGTTATTAATAGACACTTAATGCAATCTTTTTTTCTGATATTAGCCAATGGGAGAATTAACAATGTCTGGGTCACATCCCTTTTTTGTGTTCAACACAGTGAAGGTTATCTGCTTTTTAAATTTATTTATTTATGATATCTAAAGCTGTGTTTTGTGCAAAAACTTAATGATGAAAGCCCTGTCTTTTGTTGTAATCTGAATAATTTCTCAGGATATTTTTGCACTGCTGAGAAGCAGTGTCATCACCAGTTAATTCTTGCCAGGAGTGAGAGAGAGCTACATCTTTAATTGAAACATACTATAACTGGGTGTGTAGAGTTCTTCCCTTTTTTTATACTGGAAGATACTTCACTCTGGTGATCACTCTGGTACACTCTGCTGTTCTCTAATCTTGTCTGCTGTATAGTTTACTTTTCCATATTGATTCCATGTATTTCTGAGAAGATATTGTCTCCCATTTTATTATACATTTTAAAGCCAACTAATGAAGGCAGCTGAGTCCCTTAGAAATTTTTCTTTTTAAATTTCTAATAAATTTGACACACCGTACTGAAACAGCAGCCCGTCACTGACGGTCTGGTCTAGCAATGTTAAGTATATTTACAGAATATGCAGTTACATTTATTTATATATTTTGCAAGAAATCTTTTCTGAATGATCAATGCATTTAAATTTACAAATAATAATGGTTATTGGGGAACTGTTTATTATAGACCATTTTAAGGTATATAGCTATTTTAAAGAGGATCCATTTCCATCAAACAGTCGATTAAAGGACTATTGAGATTGGAGCCGTGTACCCTGTCTGGGTCTTCTCATCAACCACATCTCTAGTCAAACCTCACAAGGCAATATTCTGAACTGTTAACTAGGCATTTCAAAACGGGAATTCAATTCAGTAGGCTCTTTTCAGTGAATAAGTTTTAATGTTGTTTTGATATAATTTTAAAAGACTTTACCATGCATTTCTTTACATATTTCTTTTAAGAAGCTATTTTAAAAGTAAGCAAAGTGCTGTCTAGTCTGCTTTTGGAGCAGGAATTGTATCAGAGCTCATATGTTCTTGCTGTGCAATGCCTGTGATATTGAGGAGGGTCTGTCTTCAAAGTGTATGCTTGAGGGTCTGACTCTGGAGTCTGCAAATGCACTGACTTTTTGTTTATAGCCCAAAACAGCTGAATTGTTAAGTACAAAATTACGCTAATTAATCAGTTTGTAACAGTTTTTCACTCACAAAAGGCTACTCAACACTAGATAATTTTGTTTTATATGTGTATGTGTATGTAAGTCAATACATACATATTAATTTACATCAGAGTAAAAAATAAATGGTTTGTTTCTGAAGTTAGTTTCTAAAATGAGTTTTCAGGTGTCTCTGAAAAGTTTATATCAGACACTTAATCATCATATATTATATGTGCTATAACATCATGTAAGTTACCTCCATCTATTTTAGGATATTTTCCTCACCTATTTATCATAGGATAATTTAGGTACACAGCTCAGAGCTGAGACATTCTCTCCGATAAATCAGGTAATAAAACTTGTTTGATTGATGGAATTTTGAAGTAGATGTGATTTTATCCATCAGTTTCTGAGAAACAAAGAGCACCAGATTTTAATTTAAATAGGGGATTTAACACTAGGGATCAGGGAATTTAGTTATGAAGAGCTAAAAATTAAAAAAAAAAATGTGTAAGCTGTTGAAATGGTATAAGTGAATTATTTTAATGATGTAAAGATATTTTTAAATTTTGACGTAGTTGTCATTTAATGAGAAAATAGCTCACCAAAATGTCTCCACTTGAATTGTATTTATATGTGAGACGTGTGTAATTCAATATATACATATACCCGTATGTATATACAGAAAATTATTTTTAATATTTTCCTACTGAGATGAAATTTAAAATTGGGAATTTTGTGAGTTTTTCCTTCTCCAACAGAGCCTAATTTCTTTCCTTTTTTAGTGATTTAACAATTTCTTGAGGGCTGCACCTTTAAATTCCCAGATTGTCATTAGACGTGTACAGTATATGGGATAAGGTGGACACAAGTGCACATATAAATAAAATCTTATTACAACTATTTTAAACTTTCATTTACATTAGGAGAGTATCTAGAAATCATCATTTACAAGTCATAATTAGGTGTGTGCCTACTGTAGTTTTCTCCATTTCCTGTATTCTATAAATAAAAGTTTGCATATTAAAATTTGATTTTTCCCAGAGACAAAGATTATATAATGTATCTATATTTAGATCAAACTGTGGTAATATATTTATCAGAAAATAATGTTGGGGACTGTAGCCTGAAAATGTGGACTTGCAGGGACACAGAAAAGGAGAGCAGAGACCGATCCCATTGTGTGTAAGTTATATGATGACTATGAATTCTTGTACAAAAAAACAACTGAAAAAAAAAACACAAAAATATAATTTTTATTTTTAACTACATTTGTTGTTCTCTGGAGAATGTACTTTATCTTTTTTTTCCCCTCAGTCTTTTACCAATATTTTTTAAAAAGCATTTAAGTGATGGCAGCATTTATTTAAATCTTACAGGTGCTACTGGGTTTTGCATTAGTATGTTATGTTGTGAAATCTTAATTTGACATAAAAGGTTTTATAAGTATTTCCCTGCCTGGAAAATTAGTTTTTGTTTCTTCTCTCTTTCTGTCTCTCTTTTTTCTCCCATTTTCTTTCTGCAGATTAAAAAAAGTTCATGAAGTTGCATCCCTCCTTCCTATAGAAGATCTCCAGCACTGTCATAGATTTAATGTTTTGCTGTCATTGAACTGTTGGGAAGCACTTAGAGGAAAAGCATTTTTTCTTTTCAAGTGGAACTGATAGGGACACTTATGGTTAAACCACCAGCAACTTTTATAATTCATTTCTTTGCCATGTTAAAATTAAGTTTATTCTTTAACATATGTACTACAGTCTTCCACGTTTTTGTTTAACTCTGGAGTATGCAGCTCACCTGCTCTCTCCTTGCAGACCTGATTTTGTCAGTTCTGGAATGGCAGGCAGGCCAGAGGGAAAATTTATTTGGTGGTAGTGTGGTTTTTTTTTTAAGAAATCTATTGGTTTATTTGTTATCAAATGGGTTTAGCATCTTCATATTCTGTGCTTGAAGTCATGAAAAGTCTTCACTGAATTTTTGTTTGCTAGATAGTTAGCATTGTTCCTTTATCATGGAGCAAATTAAATTATATAAAAGCTTAAAGAAGAAAACTTGCAGGTAAGAAGTAGTTGAGAATGACACCTTTTTATAAAGTTCTCAAGTAGGGGGTACTGTGTCATAAGAGATATTGAGAAGATAATTTTCATGTTGAGAAAATAATTTTAAATTTACTAGAAAAGGATGATTTAAAATGGAAACAGATATACCATTCACCTCACTCTAAATTGTGAAAGTGTAATTTTTCCTTATCTAACATGTTAAATTGGACCTTAAATTCTTATGACAGTTTTTCTCTATGGGAAACATGTATAGATGTCACACAAATTATAACCATACTTACTGAATTAAAGAAATGAATGGTTTTCTATATACTACCTAGTAAAATAACTATTTTATCCAAGAAAAAAAACTCAAGAACTTAGTCAGCACTACACTGCCTAGTGATTTCTCCTTAGTACACTAGATAGAAAAGAAACACTGCAAGTTATTTTTACCAAAAACAGGTGACCCTGGGCAAGAAATTGCATCTGGACTGCAGTAGGGAAAAGACCACAAGCTCCCAATAGACTTCTAGTCAATTCTCTGATCTCTTTGAGGACACTTCTGTCCTTTTGATGAAAGGACACATTCCAGAGGATATCAGGTGTATTTCCAGGTGAGGAAAGGATATTTTTTGTGGAAGCAGAGCCAGCAAAAGAGTAGGAGCATGATAACTTCAGTTTTAATGTAAGGCACATCAGGACAGCCAGGACACATAAAGTGCTATTTCCTACCTTGCTGCTGCCTTTAACTAAACAAGTTGGCATTGCCCTGATGCATGCCATAGGCTTTCAGAAGACCCTGTCGTATGTCTTGCCAGCGACTATAACCTGATGTAAGATACTTGACATTTAGAACTCACCATTCTATGGGATTCTGACCTACTTTTGCCAGTTATTTTCACATCAGATCTATCCAGGGATAGAAATATTACTTTGCTTTCTCCTAGTAACACCAAGTTAAGGTGATAATGGATGCCTAATAAATGCAAAATTAAGCCCATTTCTGTACCATAGAAAAACGTCTTTTTTGGGTATTTTTTCTATCAACATTCATAATTCTTATTATCTGTGTTTTATAACTATGTTAGTATATATGCATAAATAGTAAGTCATATCCACATAACTTGTGTATATGACTTGAGTGTTATACCTTACATGGAATGACTATTTCAGAAAACATGGCTAGAAAGCAGACTTACTTGAAGTGAATGCTTTCCAGATAACTTCAGAATGAAATGGGATAGGAAGGAGTATTTGTTGAATATCTGCTCTGTGACAGGCACTGTACTAACTGTTTGACATTTCATTTCTACATATAGGGGCTCTTCCAGGGGTGTTTGGAAGGGAACACCCCCCTTTGGACAGGGAATGGGGAAAGGAAGGGAAGAGGCTCAAATGATTGCACCTGCTGTGTTTCCACAGTGATCAGACCCGTCAAAAGGTGGATCTTGCTCACGTTTCTGGTATAATATTCCCCTCTAGCTTGCCTGCCTCACCTTTCTAGAATATCTCTGTTAGGCTACTTCTTAACTATTTTATATTTGCTCATCTTCCTTCAGCCTGGTTTGGTGTTTACAATGCTTTTTATCATTCTCTTGCAAATCATGCTCTATTTGCAGATGTGATATTTATGCAACGTGTTTTAGTCCCAAATTTCTTTTATAATTTACAGGCTTCAGATAACCCAAGAAAGAAGTTTCTTCTGCAGAATTCCAGTCTATAAAATTTAAGTAGCAAACTACTTATAAAGGCCTTAGGAAGATAATTCATCTCTTAAATTCCCTAGTGAAATAAGTTGTAAACCTGTAAAACTCATCTACCAACACCAAACAGTAAGTGCAGCAGGATGTGGGTTTTGCAGTCAGTACCGGCTGACTTTGTGGTGACTTCCACAGAAGTTTGTGCCTCTGTAGGTTGATGAAGCCAATAGATTGGCTGGAGAAGTAAGTCATGGGCCTAGGATTTTTAGATAGTGATAGCCCTCATATAAATGGAATCAGATAATATTTTTTTGTGTGTGTCTTCTTATTTCATTTAGCATAATGTTTCCAAGTTATCCAAGTTGTGGCATACATCAGAATTTCATTCTCTTCCAATGCTGAGTGATACCCCGCTGTCTGCATGTGCCACATTTTGTTCCTCCATTCATGTGGTGATGGGCACTTCAGTCATTGCCATCTTTTGTCTCTTGTGAATAATTCTGCAGTGAACACTGATATACAGGTACTTGGCTGAGTCCCTGCTTTCATTTTGGGGGTATACACCTAGAAGTGGAATTGCTGGATCATATAGTAATTCTATGTTTAACTTCTTGAGGAAGGATTGGGTTTGAATTGGGTTAATTTAAAAGACTCAAAGAGCAAGGTGCCCTCTCACTGGGAAATCACAGTTGTGCGGTTACTGTTTTGTTAAAAGACGTGTAAGTGATCCATTGGCCTCTAGGATCAACATTTTACTCTCTTACCTACAACTTTTATTGAGCACTTGCTATTTCCCAGGCCCCATTTTGGAATGGTGACTGGAGAGAGAAGCTCATAATGTGAGGCAGGACACAGATGGCTGCTTTATAGTACATAAGTGCTGTGATACAGGAGATCGCTAGCACAAAGGAGCCCAGAGGGAGGAGGTGTGGAGAAGTCTTTCCCAGAAGAGATGATACCTGACTGAGTCCTAGCTGTGATGTGGGAACTAGCTACTTGAAGAAGGGATGAAAGAGAATTGTAAAGAGTATGTCACGTTCAAAAGGCTCAAAAGGAAGAAAGCACTGAGGTGTTCTGCATATGAGATGGGTTAATATACTGAGACAGCGAGTTAGGGAAGGTTTGTGATGGAGAAGTAGGCACAGGGTAGATCAGGAGGGACTTGGTAAGTCATATGAAAGATGTGGGTTTTATTCTGGAGGTACTACAAATATTGAAGGATTTTTTGTAAAGAAGCAATGTAATTTTTAAGAATGTTTTCTAAGTCTAGGTAGTTACAAAAATCACAATAATCTCTGCTGAGAGTCTACATTATTGCAGTGGCAATGGGAAGGGAGAAGACGGAATGAATTCAGAGAATATTTAGGAGGTAGAATCAATGGGACTTTTGGCTAATTAGATGGCAGCGAAAAGAGAAGAATGCAGGATGACTTCTGACTGTCTTGAGTGGGAAAGCCAGGTGAACAACCCCGTTTACTCAGAGAGTGGATGCAAAATGGGGAGGGACTTAGTTTTGGTGGAGGCAAAATGAATCATAAGTTGTTTCCATCTTGAGTTTAAGATGCCTATAGAATAGCCAAGTGGAGATACGAGCCTCTCTCGAGCTTAGGAGAGAAATATGAGCTGAGGGTAGATACTTAGGAGTTGTTACCACATGTAATGGTGATTGAGGGCATGAGAAATGGGGAGAATACAAGATGGAAATGTCACTTTGGGCCAGGTTAGGACAAGAGCTTGTGAAAGAGGTGGAAGGAAGGGCCAAGAGGGGTGAGTGAATAGCCAAAGAGCAGGGACTCATGGAAGTCTAAAGTGGTTGAGAAAGCCATATTTCACACAAAGGTAAATCAACAGATGAACTCATGTTTTGAGGCAGTGATATTCATACCGTGTTCTCTTGAGACCCCTCCATTAATATCTGATTTTAAATATTCTTTAACTTAAAAAATTAAAAACCAGCAAGCTCAAATACATGGTTTATATCATTTTAAAACATTGAAATCCAGCAAACATCAGTACCAGGTTAAATTTTTGTGCAGATGTCTGAAGGTAAACTGAAGCAAGCATCTTGGTATTTCAAGATGTGCTATTAAAAAAACTGCCATTTCTTAGCATGAATCAGGACTTTCTCAATACTGTGAAACAAAATACAGAATAGGGTCTACAAAGATAACCTCTGTCTTTTGTAAACCCAGACTCAAAAGTTTGTTTATGAAAATGCCTTCATTTTTCCTATTAACTTATTGGGTAAATAAATGTTACATGCCATTCTTTCTGTTAATATATTAGATTTCTATGTAGCTGTCATTTCTAAAGGATTGCTGGTGTAGAGGACCTAGACAAAAGAAGTTGACACTTTCCTTGTAGAACCTGGCTTATCTTTCTGAGGCTCACCTGACTGCCCTCAAAGTCAAGTTCTAGAGGCTTACATGTATTACATGTATCTTTTTAAATGTGTTATTTTGATACTGAATTCTCCCCTAAGACCAGGTGATTTTGTGTTTGCATTGCTATAGAAAATTTTGAGACAACATTTATCTTAAATGATTCTTACTCTTTTTTTTATATTGATTCATAAACAGATAACTGTATACAAATTATCTCTGGTAGAAATGATCTCAAATGATAACAACAAAATACTCTTTGTATTTGGTTTTAGACTGCTGTGTGGTATCTGATTTTTATCTCTAGTTTAAATTGAAATGAGCTAATGAGCTTGAATTCCTTGAGTAGACATGACTTGCACTTGGGCAACAAATTAGAGCATGTTAGATACTCCGGGAAGAAAGGAGGAGCTACAGGTTTCCAAATTTAGCTCCAGATAATTCCATAAAATTTTCAAATCACTTGTGAATTGTCAAATAAACTAACTTTTAAACTCATATTTTTCTATCTAGTGATTAATCTGGGTCTCGTTTAGCAGAGCCTGTGTTTTCTAGTACATTCAGTGCATTAATATCCTGTGTTCTATATAATAGTAATAAAACATAGAACTTCACAGTCTGTGGCATGTGGCCACTCACAATAGTTCACAACAATTTTTCACAATTTCATGACCTAAGTGTTATTTTTATCCCCATTTTGTAGATTTTATAGAGTCTGAGATTCAGCAAGATTAAGTGATTGGCCAAGTAAGAGGCAGATGAGGAATAGAACACAGGTCCTCTGCCCGCTAATCCTGTGCCCTTCCCACTCCATCGTGCCCCATCTGTGAACTGCAGACTTTTTAAAGAAGGCAGGTACAAAAGTTGATCAATTAACAAACCTGTCACTTAATGAGAAAAGTTGTTCATTTTCCATTTCAGAATGGTGTTATGTCTTTGACTATCTCCCTACTTCTATCCTTCCTTAGAAAAAAAAATATGTGAGTAGTTTATATGCACTTTATTTTGCAAACATTTTTAATAATACAGATAAAACAAAAGTTACCCTTGATGATTCAGTTCCATCCCTAGAAATCACTACTATAATCTATTTAATATCTCCTTTCAGCATTCTTATATGTAGCATATATGTGCTTATAGAAAGATCTGATTGTTTTGGGGAAGGGAGTACATAAATTCTAACATATAGCATGTCTTGTTCTATAATTTGCTGTTTTTTACCTAATCTCTTTGGAAGATCTGTCCAAGTTGGTACATACAGATATACCTTGTGCTTTTAACTCCTTCAGAGTACTCCATTTTATGGATATACCACCGTTTAAGCACTCCCATAGTTTTTCTTTTCATTTTTATTCTACTGTCTTCTTGCAGACCTTGAGACTACTTTGTTAAATATTAGGAATATTCAAGGTTGATTAGTATTTACTTACCAAATACCCCACAGTGGCTCTTATACTCCCCCATCAGAAGGACTTCTGAATGAATGAATGAATGTTCCTGAGAACTAAAATTCAAAAAATAGAAATTTTACCTGGTCTTGATGAAAATCTCTCTAAATTACAAGCACTACTGAGCAACATGCTTTGAATGTAGTATTCACTCCATAGGTGTGTTGAATGACAGGACATGCTTACTGCCTTAGGAAAGAGAGGACACCCAATGTGAGTTTTAACCTTTGCTTAGGGAAGTCCAGCAACTGTTGTACAGTGCCACCATCTGGGGATGCCTGGACGACCACCAAGCATGTGCAGGAGAGTTTAAAACGCAGAGTGCTGTGCTCTGCAGCCTTCAAAGTGGGGAGGGAAAGGCTAGGATTAAAAAGGGAAGGAAAAGTAGGGAGATGCTTAAACTGTGGTGTATCCAGACAGTGTCACCCTTTATACCACAAGCTTTTTGTCACTCTATTGGTGGCTTTGCTCCAGGTAGCATCCCCTGCCAGCTCGCTATTCAGTGATATACTTTATGAGCACCTTCAATGTCACAAGGGACTGCTAGGCACTGGGAATACAAACAGGATAAGACACAGCCCCTGCCTTCAAACAGCTTATAGTCTAATGAAGGGAGTGTACATGTTAATCAGTAAGCGCAGTGAGACATTAACATTATTATGAAAGGAGCCATAGCTGCTGGTGAACACACAGAAGAGGGCAGTTAGTCAGTGTCACTGAGGAGATGGGGTTTGAGTTGAGGCATGAAGCACAAATAGATACCCACCTTGAAGACTGAGGTGCATCAGTGGAGAGCCTGGGGCAAGGGTACATCACAAGAAAAAAGAGCTACACCCACAGTCATCCTAAAGCCCTGGCAGACCCGTCTACGGCCTAGCGTGGGGCACTGGGGCAGACATGGCGGACGGGCTTAGGGGCCTCAGCCTGTGACGGGGGGAGTTCTGACTTTCCCCAAAGGCCATGAAAAGCCACGAAAACCTTGGAGGAGGGAAGTCACATGACTAGATTTACATTTCGGAGACAGTAAATCACTCCAGCCACAGCATCAAGAGTGAATTCAAGAGGTGTCTGAGATGTTATCTGGCCTTATTGTGGGGATCATTCCATAATATGTGCAAATGTCAGATCAACTTTGTATACCTTAAACTTGCACCGTGGCATGTGTTAATTATATAAAATCTGGCGGAAGAAAGAAGATTAAAGAAACGTTCTTTTAAGACCAGATTTAGGTTTCAGGCATTTTTTTTTTTAATTGTAGCAATCCAGGTAAGAGGTGAAAAAAAAACTGGAAATGATGCAAAAACAGCTGAACTAAATATGAGAGATGTTCAGGAGGTATGTGATGGGATGATACTTTGAAATTTTTAATTTCTGCTTTCCTGGCTTTTACTGCTTCCTTCCTTTTCTCCCAACCCCAAGTTCAGGCAACAGCAAAAGCATTCTTTTCTCCAGCCCTCAGGATTGGGTTGTTAATACATAATGAGTCAATTCTCTACTTTTGAATTTCTCTCCTCAAGTGAGATTTAAAAAAAAAAGAGAGCAAGAGAGCCCTCCCCCTACATGTGACAAGGAAGAATTGAAGGGTGGTGGGTATTACTAAGGAGGCACCCTGAGCACTGTCTCCTCCCTCTGACATGCCACCACAGACCAGAGTCAGGGGCACAAATAAGTGGACCCCCAGACAGGATGGAGGATCAAAGAACAGAGGACATTCATGCCTCAGTTTTCAGGTTTTGCCTACAAAAGAACTCCCCTAGGCCTGGATGGTGCAGCAGCCACCGAACAGAAATGGCAATGTGGTGCGTCTAAGAGAGCCCCCAACAAGTTTGGGGCCTCAGAATGGCATCAGGAAGCACCTGAAAATGTTTCCTGCCCTACCCCCTCTAGCAGGTGCAGAAGCGATTGGCAAGGGAGCCACTGATTTGGGACAGGCTCACCTGTGTAGATGATGTACTGCGATGGCAGAGGTGCCAGGACCAGGGCAGGAAGGAGCCCAGCTGTCTCCGCAAATGTCAGCATCAATAAGAGGCAGGTCAGAACCAGAACCCGCCACTCACAGCCTCCCAAGTACCTTCACACTGAATGAAACTCAGAACCCCAGGGAGGAAGTGGCTGAAGGGAAACTGGCTGAGTTTATCATGAATCGACAAGGCCAATGCCCAGCTGCTGGGCGGAGTGTATTTTAGATTTGGTCTGAAGAAAAGTAAGTTCTGTTTTGCTGAAGAGGAAGGACCAGAGCCCTAGAAAGCCCTGACATTTAAAGGGTGTGCAGAGAGGATGGAGTTAGAAAAGGGGCTGTCAAGACAGGCCCAACGCAGCCTAGAGAAGAACCAGCAGGTGATGCCAGATAAATTGATAATGTCTATGTAAGCCTGGGAAGAGGAAATCCTGGGGCAAAATACCTCTAAAAACTGAAATCAGTCAAAGGGAGAAATAAAGTTTAAAACCCGTTTATTGCCTCCAAACTGCAGTCCAGGACCATCTCTTCTCTGCTCTGGAAGAAGCAAAACCAGCGCTCCCCTCACCTCTCAGGTACAAATAAGCCCTCCCTGCCTAGGTAATTTACCCACTGATATGGGGATGAACTTCTCTTCACCCCTGCGAAATGATGCAAATGCACTAAAGCCATACTTCTTTCCACCTCTGAACACCTATTGATATGCAGATAAACTACAGCCAGGTGAGATATTCTGGAAATACTACAATTTTATTCACAGGCCACCCCTCCAGAAATCTCACCTTAGAATTTACTTGCTCCCACTCCTCAAGACAGGTCCAACACAGCCTAGAGAAGAACCAGCAGGTGATGCAAAGATAAATTGATAATGTCTATCATTTAACTTTATACCAAATCAATAGGATATAGCGATAGTCAACCATATATCAACAATAGTAGCAAAACTTAAACATTTGATTGCTTGAGAAAATAAGGCATTAAGGAAACAAGATTATCCCAGCGAAGTGCTATCAGGAAGCTTTCCTCTTTCATGTACTTATCTATCAAAGCCATGTTGGTTATAAGTACAGCCACTAATCATTTGTAAGTTCATTAGTATAAAAATTTCCTTCTCTAAATCCCATGTCAGAGCTGATAACAAGCTTCTTGATCTGACTGTTGAACTATCATGAGCAAGAACTCAATAAATAATAGCATATGCTCCCCCTGCACCATGCTGGGTTTATACTAGGGCATGCTTTTGTTCACACCTTCGACTATCAGATCTTTTTTAGGGCTAGGATCTACTTTAACCATAACCAACTAGGAAGATAGAAAAGGCTTCCCTCCAAAGTGAAGAATGAACTGTTGAAAGACAATTTGTCAAGACCAAATTTTCCCCAAGAACCTGAAGCCTCCTTCAGAGAGTGAGGAACACACCGTGCAACCCTCCTTCTCCTTGACTGAGTACTAAATTAATCATTAAGCCATATGCGATGGGTTAGAGTGCAGTTATCAATCACCTTTGCTTTAATACTCTGAACTACGTTGGCCCTGGGCCACCAGAACTGAAAGTTGGATGAAACCCTCCTTTGAACAGCACTCTTTGCAGGACTTAATGTAGCCTAGGCCTTCAGCCAGTGCCTGCTAAGTACTAGCTTGGATTCCAACAGAGAGAAAAGGTCTGAATTCTCCTGTTGGCTAATGGTTTGTTCATTAAGCCAAGACGTCTCAAACCTATAATTCTAGTTTTAATTAATTCCACTCTATTTGAAAGAGCAATAGCTCTGAGGAAAAGTGTATGAACTTTTATTAACCACATAGCATGTACTGGGCCTTCCAATAGCCCTGAGAAGGTGAGAAGTGACTACTTCACATATAAGCATCCAGACTCCAGGAAACCAGTGGTCATCCAACGCCATAATAATCAGCAAAGGAGGGAATCCAGTCTGAACTCACATCGACTTAACTCCGGTTTTTCTCTAAGAGGTACATTTTTCTTTACCAACTTCAGCAATAAGAGAAAGAGACACAGAAAGACAATGAGAAAAACAATGAACTTGACTACTCATGTAAGAGGCGAGAGCAAGATTGAGGCCAAGTGGCTGTTACTGAAGTGTCTATGGTAAGGTCCTTGGGAAGATTTCTGAACTGCTAACCATGATTCATTCAATCCTTTCTGTTTCCTGGTTTCTTATCTGATCCCAGGACTGTGCTATTACTTTTGGGGGGAAGGAAACAGAGCTAAGAGCTCAATGTAGTGTGCACACCTGCCATCTAATGCATTGATTCCTGAGATGCCTACTTCATATATAACAGGGAAATACATGCAAGAAAGTTGCATGCAATGATTAAGCTACATTCTAAATATGATTTCCTCCCTGTTCCAGGATAAGCTAATTCACATGGACCCAGAGAACCCTTAGGGACAGGGACAGGCTTTTGGAAAATCAGACCCTGGAGTTCTGGAGGCTAAAAATGCTGGCAGTATGTTGATAGCACTTAGTACCCCTTATAGGGAGTACCCCTAATCCCATCTCCCTAACCTTCTGGATAGAGTCCCAGGGTTGTTAGAACCATGATCAAATAAGCAGGAGGTCAGCAGTGACAAAGGTGATGATACAACCTTATTCCTCCTGCCTTTCCCCACACACTTCCCCCATAAAGAACTCTCCCCCACACTTTGGCCTTCCTGGGACCCCCAGATTTCAAAATGCAGATTTTAGTTGTACCTTGTCTGAATACTGAGACAGGTTTTATTTTTTTGCAGACCAGTAACTGGCAGTGGATCTTCAGAGCCAGAATATGTATCGGTTCCTTAAAAACATGGCACTATGGAGAAGTATAAAAACCAGAAATGCTCATGAGACTCAATCTTCAAGCTATAAAACCAACTGCAGTGATGATGGGGGCTTCTGTTTTCTCTGCAGAGCCCAGGCTTCCTTTGAAAAAAACTGAAAAATTTGTCAATGTTATGAAGATAGTACTTTTCACTGAACTTATTTCATCCTCTTCATTATTTGGTTCAAAGAACTTTTGAATTTCATTCCAATTCTTTTTACTTTGTATATCATAAAAATAGAGTCATACCAAGAAAGACTTGACCAATATGTTCTTTTCGTATCACAAAATCCTTCTCAAAGTGGCTTTTTTCTGAGAGGAAAGTGTTTATTTGTTGTTGGGTTATAGTTAAATGCTTTCAAGAGACATGTTTTTTCCTTTAAATATGAGTTTTCTGATTGTGACACTTAAGAAGTCATGCATCCAGTGATGTCCCACCTAAAGTAAGATTTGCTGTTATTGCTAAAAATGATTTTACAAATATCTCTTCAAGAGTCATGCTTAGTATTGAGAATAGAGAGCAACATGAATAACATGAATTTTGTTAGGCTTTGTTTTAGATTAAGAAAGAGACACAGTTAATTTTATTCCATTCTTGTTACAAACAGGAATGAAAAGGGGAACAAATATTTCTGCACTGGATTCCTCTGGAATGAATTCAATCAAATTCATCACTCACCTGGCATGTGGCAAGGCCATGAAATTGTGTCCATAAAGGTGTTGACTTGCTCCATTTCCAAAGGGCCCAGCCCTCTGAGTGAGCAATGCTGGCCTTGGGAGAAGGGGCGGTCTCTGTACATGTCTGTTCAGTCCCAGAGACTTCTGGGGTTTTGCCAGAAGCTCATGCTAAAAACTGTTATTTTCCACCAGATTCTAGGTAGAGAAAATATATGTCATCCAATGTAAATGACTAGATCATTTGACTGTGCCAGTTCACAAATGTGACCATGTGAGCCAGATCTCAGAGCTGTGCAGCTGCTCTTGACACTTCCTTCCACACAGAGGTCTACGTACCTGTATTTGCCAGTGTTCTTCAGACTCAGGATGACCAGCATCTTTAACACGCCCTGCAACTCTGTTTTTGGCCAGCCCTTTCATCTCTCCAGCCCTCAGTCTCCTCCTCTGCAAGTGGGAGAAATGGTCTATGACTTGTTCCAACCTCTTCTTCTGTCTCTGGAATATTCACTGTATTCCAGAGAAGGGCAGGATTAAGAATCAATGCCTCTAAAGAAAATCTAAGATTTCTCTCACCTGAGGGCAAAGATGTGTAATCATTTATTATCTCAAAATTTTGTGAACTATATTTTAACGTATACCTGCCATATGATCCAGTCTAGTTGTACACTTAAAAGAAATATAAACAGGACCTCTCAAGGACTTGCACATGAATCTTTGGTCATAGTAGCCCCAAACTGGAAATAACCCAAATGCCCATTAAGAGGTGATAGAATAAACAAAATGTACTACATCCATACAATGGATTACCATTTAGCCATAAAAAGAGATAAGCCACTGACATATGTGTCAACCTGACAGTCTTATTACGCTGAATGAAAGAAACCAGACATTGAAGTACGTGCAGTATGATCCCCCATATGTAAAATCAGAGAAGGCAGACTGTTACAGAGACAAAAAGCGGGTCAGTGGTTGCCTGTGGACTGCAAGAGGGTGTAAGAGAGATTTTGGTGGTGAAGAAGATGTTCTCTATCTTGATTGTGATGGTAGTTTCACAAACAAATCGGTCAACACTCACCAAATCATTCACTTTAAATGGACACAATTTATATGTAAATTATTTCTCACAGTCACTGGAAAAATTTTTTTGTAAACTCTTGACTTAAATCTTGGGCTTTGAAGAAAATCCATAATGGGCAGCAGATCAGATACCAAAAAAACAGGGTTGATGAACCAAAGAGAATAATCTTAACACTCTGAATTTATAGGAATATAATTTTTCTTCTGGTTTGGGGCAAAGCCCAGAACAAAAACTGCATTGGAACTAAATAGGGTGCCAGACTTAACATGATGTCTTTTCCCAGCTCTGTGGATTCCTGAGAGCCAGTTGGTTCAGCAAATCAAGGCGAACACATGCTGGCAACCTCTCGTCTTTTTAGCATGTCAGACTCCTTAGTACCGATTTCTTCCTTCATTCTGCCTAGGTGGTATCTGTCTACTCAAGGGTAGATGCCATTCTGCTTTACTTTTTTGAGCATCTATTAAGAAACTAGAAAGCTGTAGGGTCCATTCTTCCTTTAAAGGTCTGGAGCAACCTGTTTTAGTTGGTGCTACTTACAGATCACAGGATTCTGTCACTGAGATTTGGAAGGAACCTCAGAGATTCTCCAGTTTCCGAAAGGAGGAAACTGAGGCCCAGAGAAGGTAAGTAATTGGCCTGAGCTCCCCCAGCCAGGGCAGGACTGAAGATCACTGCCTCCAGGAGTCTCCGCGTCAGTATGCTTGCTTCTGAGAAAGAGGGGCCCAAGATCTCCAGCTGTCTAAAGTCAGGTCGGAACCCAAGCTCTTAGCCTGCTGCACTTTTTTTTCCTACTGAAAGCTGTAAAAGGGTTGGATTCTAGCTGAGATAAAAAGGCAGCACATTCTCAGTTTTGACCTACTGTGAGGAAACATAAGGATCAAACCTCAGCATGGGAAGAATGAATGAGAGGCATTTATGATTATTGTAGAACTTGGCAGCAATTACAAAAGCCTGTTCCGTGGTGGAAATGACCATGTTAAATTTCCATTCTTATTTGCATTGGGAAGAATAGAATAAAATTATTTCCTGGGTAGGAACATTCTCTGTGCCTGGGAAGTGCTTTTTGGTCATTACTGCCCCTTGCACTCTTCAGGTATTTTCCCTTGATGGCTATTGAAATAGAAGATACTTTATACAGAGAGAATATTCAGCACAGCAGATTGCTGATGAAGCTGAATCAGATTCTTCCAGTGAAGCAGCCACTGCCAAGCAGTAAACTAGGCCTTTCGGGAAGCTCCAGTAACACCCAGTCCAACATGGCTCTAATTTTCAAATGACAGTTTGGCAGGCACAGTCTCTGCAGTGTCCCCAGCTGCCACCTCTTGCCTCTGGCCCTTCAGTGCCTGGGCAGGAGGGGTGCCACGGGGCTGAGACGTCCCCCTGAGGCCAAGATGCCCGTCCCCTTCGGTACCGGACAGAGCCCAGATGCTCATGCTGCCATCAGTGCTGGGTGGGGGGAGGCAAGGATAATGGTGGGCAATATAACAGTGGCCCTGGCCCTTTGCCTGCTGTGCGAGTAACATGTTTGGCTCTTCACACAGATTCCGTAGAGTATCAGTGGCAGAGTTTGGCAGAATGACCAGGGCAGTTATGTCAGGAAAAAGGCTTGAGGTCGTTGAGAGTCACCTTGAGCTGAAGAGGCAGCCTCGGCGTTCCCTTGTTCAGGAAGGGACTCCTAAGCACCGAGCAGTGGCCCTTCCCAGAGCTGTTGCACGGGTGAGGCCCCGCCTTCCCAGTGATGCTATCTTCTCTGCAGCTTGGCCTTGTCCTGATGACCATGCTGTGCTGTGCCTACGACAAACACTCGTGCGTGTCAGACCAGCGGGTTTGCCACGGTGTCCAATCCCTCCCGCCGCTGAGCGCCACGAGGGCAGACGGACTTGGTCTTCCTGGCAGCCTGCTTCCACCCCCTTGCTGCAGGTGCTGCATATCCTGGGCGTATTGTCAGTGTGTATGGAGCCGTGAATGTGTAAATTACTTGTGGAGCAAGTGGGTAATGAAAGTATTGGGCTTTAACGTGGGCCAATCCAGTCAGTGTACCATGATCCAAGAAATCACTGAAAACATTGTAGAAGAACTGAACTTTTTTCTAGAAAGTCCATTGATGACCAGAATAAGTCTACAGCTATTTTCATGTTCATTATGTAACCAGGCAGAACTGAGGTGGGTACTTGAAAAAGTCCTATCCTCCCCACCTCTTATAATCCTTTGAATTGAAATCATGTCCAGGTGAATTGATGTCAAGGTGCTTGGGGCAACTGAACTGGAAAATTCTTCTCCGTTTTCCTTTTGTTTATTAACTATAAATGTAGTATTTTGTTTACCTAAACAATAAGAATACACTTGTGACTTCATTACTTTAAAAATTTTATCAGCATATAAGCATGTTCTACATCTCTTAACCTTTAAAATATATTTGCCCTTAATCCTGAGACCTATCAGCTGATTTCTCTTTCCTTTTTCACTGAAAAACTCCTGAAAGGATGTGTACTCATCAAGTACTTCCACTTCCCAACTTCCCATTTGCTCTTCAGACTTCTCCACTTGGCGTCTGCCCCCGCCACACTGCCAAGAATGCGCCCTCTGGGTAACCAGGAAGCTGCAAGTGACCTCCATGTTCCTGTCTTACGGGAATGCTCCTCAGCTCCATCTGAGTACCAATCCTTGTCTTGCACATGAAAGAAAACCAGCTCAAAATTGTGGCAAACCAAAATGGTGAGTTTCTTGTATTGTTTCTGTATTAATTTTCTCTCCTCCACTTCTCTCTTCTTCCTGGGAGCAATCAGATTTTGGATTAGCTGAATTAATCCTCTGATTATTTTTTCTATTGCCTATCTTTTCAGCTGTTTCTTCAGCTCTAAGAATTCCTTGTCTCAATCTTTTTAAACCTTGTATTGAATTTGTAACATCAACTATCATAGTTTTCATACCTTAGTTCCTTGTTCTCAGAATATTCCTTTTATAATATTATTTCATAGATGTAGTATTTGCCTATTTTTCTCACAAAAAAGTAATTTTATTTTTTTTCTCATCTCTGAATTGTTTCTTTTCTGAGAGTTAGAAGTTCGTCTCTTTTTATCCCCTTCACCTATTTTGCCCATCCCTCCCCCCCGGCTCCCCAGCCCTATGGCAACCACTAATTTGTTCCCTGTATTTATGAATCTATTTTTTTTAGATTCTCCATATCAGTGAAATAATATGGTTATTTGTTGTCTTATTTCACTTAGCATAATACCCTCTAGATCCGTCCATCTTGTCACAAATGGTAAGATTTCTTTTTTATAACTGAGTAGTATTCCACTGTGTATATGTACCACACCTTCTTTATCCATTCATTTATTGATGGGCACTTCAGTTGCTTCCATGACTTAGCTATTGTAAATAATGCTGCAGTGAACATAGAGGTGCATATAATTTTTCAAATTAGTGATTTTGTTTTCTTTGGGTAAATCCCCAGAATTGAAATTACTGGGTCATATGGTATTTTTATTTTTAATTTTTTGAGGAACCTCCATACTGTTTTCCATAGTAGCTGCACCAATTTATACTCCCACCATCAGTGTGGTTTCTTTTTCTCCACATCCTCACCAACACTTATTTGTCTTTTTGATACTGGCCATTCTGACTGGTATTAGGTGGTATCTCACTGATTTTGATTTGCATTTTCTGACGATTAGTGATGTTGAGCATCATTACATGTGCCTGTTGGCCATCTGTATGTCTTCTTTGGAAAAAATGTCCTCTGCCCATTTTTTAATGGGAGTATTTGGGTTTTTTTGATGTTGAGTTGTATAAGTTCTTCATGTACTTTGGATATTTACACCTTATTGGATATATCATTTGTAAGAATATTCTCCCATTCAGTGGGTTGCCCCTTAATTGATGGCTTCCTTTACTGTCTAAAGGAAGCAAAAGCTTTTTGGTTTGATGAAGTCCCACCTAGTTGAATTCTGCTTTTGTTTCCTCTTGCCTGGGGAAAGATATCCAGAAAAAAAGAGCTAATGCTGGCTCAAGAGTTTATTGCCTATGTTTTCTTGTAGGAGTTTTATGGTCCCAGGTCTTATATTTAGGTCTTTAATCCATTTTGAGTTGTTGTGTATTGTGTAAGACAGTAAAGAATTCCACACAATGTTGCAACTTTGATGAAAATTTTAAAGATTTTCCCACCTACTTCCCCAAAGAAAACTTACAATATTAAAACACCAAGAGGAGTCTTTAAAACATACAAGCATAGACAATTAAGAGAAGCAAAGAATTGTGTAGACCAGAGGTCTGAAAGGAGTTGAATTTTCCACTGGAGCACTAACTGAGGCTCTGCTTCCCTGCCAACTAATGAAAAAGAAAAGTGAAACATTAGATTGTATGGTTCCCATGGTTTTGCAGAGCAAGCATGCAAATTATTTTTTTGGAGAGAAAAGGTTTTGGCACTTAATTTTAGAATCAATTACTGGGATTCTAACAAAAGAAATCAGGGTTTTTTAAAAACCTTTTTCATTGTGAAATGCTTCACAAAGAAAAATACATAAATGTAGTTTACTGAATTCTGGTAAAGTGAACTAGCACCTACCCTGGCTGAACACAGAAGCTTGCCAGCCCAGCAGCTCCCTGAATGCTTCATTCTAGACATAAAGCTCTCCTTTGCCCCAAATGTGACCACTATGATTGTTATAGCAATTGGTTACAGTTTTACTACCTAAGTAATATCCTGTTTTTAACTTCGTATGACTGGAATCATGTATTCTCCTCTTTGCCTCCCCTTGCTGTATGTCAGTGTTGTCCAAATTGTTGAGTGTAGCTGTATTCGTTTTTATTGTTCTATAGTACTCTATCATGTGACTATACCACATTTTAGGACTATCCCACAATTTGTCCATTCATTAGTTGATGGATATACAAGTTACTCTGGTTGTTGGCTATTATGATGAAAGCTGCCATGAGCATTCTTGTACATCTCCTAATTCAAGTGTACACCTATTTCAGCTGGATCCCAGGGTAAGCATGTATTCGACTTTCACAAATGATGCCTGAGCAGTTTTCCAAAATGATTGTGCCATTTATGCTACCACCCACAGTATTATGAAAGTTTTTTAAACCTTTAAACTTGAAATTGCCAATCTTTAAAATTTTAATCATTGTTGAGAGTATAATGGTATCTCACTTCTGTTTTAATTATGTTCTCCTTATGACTAATGAGGTAAACCATTTTTTGTATACACACTGGTCCTCTGAATATATGAATTGCCTACTCATCTCATACCAGTTTTCTACTGCAATGAATATCTCCATCAATTTATCAGTTTTTACACAATGGTAGTTTCTATAAATTTAAAACCGTTGAAACTAGTATGTCAAAATTCCATTGATATTCCAACACTGAATATTCTTACTAAACTCTCAATTCTGGTATTTATCTGTAGCTATTTTTGGATTTTCTATGTACATAGCTACATCTGCCAAAAATGTCACCTTTTTCCAATCCTTTTCTCTTTCTTCTTGCCTAACTGCAGTGTTAGTGCCACTGATAACAATGATGAAAGGAAGTGGTGATAGAGGTAAAGACAAAAGCATCCTCACCATCTTCACAATTTCAAAGGGTCTGCTGTCCTGTAATGCAGGGCACCTCTCCACACACCAACAGAGAGGAGAGAGAATGGAATGTTAATGGACTTTCCACTGACTTGGGCTGAAATTACTGCTGCTGCTTTCATTGGGGGTATAGTTATATGGCTCTTCTACCTGCAAGGGTGTCGGCAAATACAGAATGAGTTGATGGATTGCCCAGTTAGAATGACTGCCACACGGGGCAGAGAGAGATGTTAACGGGAATCTACTCCAGGAAGGCAGGCGGGAGTCCTCCATGAAGAGAGGACACTCGAGAACCTGAAGGGTGGTGTCTCGCTTTCCTCAGGCTGCTGTCATAGTACCACAGATCGGATGGCTTAAACAGAAGTTTATTGTGTCAGTTTGGAGGCCAGAAGTCCCAGATCAAGGTGTTGGCAGGGCTGGTTCCTTCTGAGGATGTGACAGGAGGGTCCTCAGGTAGTTCTCATCTTGGAGACGGCCATCTTCTCCCTAGGTCTCTCACATTATCTTCCCTCTATCCTTCTCTCCATCCAAACTCGCCCCATTTTATAAAGATACCAATCATCCTGGAATAGGGCCCACTCTAGTGAACTTACTTTAACTTGATAACCTCTGTAAAGGCCCTGTCTCCAAATAAGGATACATTCTGACAGGACTTCAACATACAAATTGTGAGGGGACATGAAGTTGGTCACACTAAAAAAAGAGGGAGAACAACCCTAGGAAGAGGACAGTTTGTGCACAGGTCTGAAGGTAAGAGATTATGCATGTGGCTAGAGCTCAGCAAGCATGGGAGACAATAGGAAAGGCCACATCACATCCAGCCTTCTAGTTCACAGGAGGTTTGCAATTTTATTCCTAATGCAATGGGAAGCAACCAGAGGATTTTATGCAGGGGAGAGACAGGACCTCGCCACTCTGACTGTGGGCAGAGATTTTGGAAGGAGACAAGGTGGCAATGGACAGGTCAGTTAGGAGGCCGGTGTAGGAGTCTAGGTGAGAGGTAAAGGCGGTCTGCACAGAGTGATGAGAGATGAGGGTGCAGAACAGAGAAAGGAGGTAGGTATGTGTGCTACATCTAAATTGGCATTAAGCTTGACGGGATTTGTTGGAGTTCTTTTGCTGGAGGATGGGGTGAAAAAGGCAACAAGGATAAATTCTAGGTTCGAATTGCAGGACTGAATGAATTGTGCAAGTGTAATAGCAAAGCTTAGATAACATTAATAGAGAAATTACTACTTGACAATAGAAAACCTTTCAGCAAATGCTGGGTCACAATAGATTTATGGTTGCATTTTCTAACAGTTGCTTGAAGTGCTGACAGAACATGCAATTAACATTGTTTCAAAAATTGTGTAATTGACCCACATACTTGCCCAGTAGGCCACCTATTTCTGCAAAGAGGTGAGCCACAGACTGGCCTGTAGGAGGACCAAATAACTTCTAAAAGATTTAAACCAGTGGAACACTTGAACATTCGCTCAAAGACCCCAAAGATTTGGGTCTTTAAGCATGAAAACAATCACTTTGGCCTAAAACCTTTTGTGAGACGTTGTTACCAACTGAACTACTTTCACCATAGAATGGTTTGTGTGTGATGTAATTTTGAGTAAGATTATATATGCCCATGATGGCTACAGATGGTAACATAGTAGTTCCCACCTTGAACAATATCTAGACCCTTTTCTTAAGCCTCAAATGATTTTTATAGAATTGTGAACATTATATCAGATTCTGCAATTATTCCTTTCACATCTTTCTTACTCCTCAACTTTAAATGTTCTTAAGAATGTTGATACACAAGGAGGGTCAAATACATATTGCCCACATACTTTCTAAATTAATACTTAATGGATAAAATTTTTATGATGTTGAGATTAGGAAGAGAAGCATTTTAGACAAGAAACCTGTGCAGGTATAAAGGCAAGAGATGAGCATATAAACTGGAGATACTAGGGGTAAAGGCTTGGATGGGAGACCAAAGTCTGCCCACAAAGAGCTTGTAGCAGCAGCGCATGCTTTCCTTAGGCAGAAAGGAGGCAGGGAGTCCAGGACTCTACTGAATATACTATAAGGGCTGGCTATCAGAATAGTGACAGGGAGGAAGCTGAGATGAGATGGAGGAGGGAAAGAAGTAGTGGCTGTGATCAGAAGACTGGACCTATGAGTTGAGTAGGAAAATTCGTAGGGAGTAATTCCATTAGAGGGTAAGCAGTTGACAAACAGCCAAGTTCGGAGACAGATAAGAGCACACAACTGGTGAGCAAGAGGATCTTGTAAATGGTCAAGACTGTTAGTGGAGAGATCTGGAGAAAATGTTATTAATGAAGAAGTTTCTGGTGAGCTACAAAGTTGTGGGGTCTCTGTGGAAAGGGTATCCATGTAAATACCTTGGACAGAGTTCATGGGAAGAGTGGTTAAACTTCATTAGCAACCAGTAACGGTGAGAATGTTAACACCAGCTTATGGAAGTCAGCAAGATGGGGATGAACAGTCACAGGGACTAGGGAATTCCAACAGGCCTAGATTTCCAGGAGGGGTTTTCAGCTTTCTTGGTAAATATGGCTAGTCTGACAGAGAGGCCACCCAGTGAACCATCCCAGGGCAAGTGCACCATGATTTTCACAAAGGTGAAAGGAGAGGTACAAGGATTCTTCTGAAGTACCATGTAGAGTTTATTATTATAAATTTAGTTCAATAGGCAGAAGGTGATATTCTAAATGGACTAAAAATGGGTATTCTAGTGGACTAAATTCTCCTAAGAAAACCATCTACTAATAAGCCCTCTGGTTAATTTCAGATATATCTGTAGAGGGAACACATGGAACTAAATAAAGCTCTTTCTGGGGAGAGAAACTTCTCACTTCTCAATATAGAAGCCTAGAGCTGGGAGGAAATGCCGAAGTCCATCCTGTTCAGCCCATCATTTATAATTGATGGCTTGTGGAAGGGATAAAGTCATCTTACACCAGGATGTGGATCTTCTCATGTAGAGGCTTGATAACTCTAATAATAAATAATCAACAAAAATTCCATTATCTAAAGGGACAAAACTAAGTTGAGCTGCACAGGATAAGAGATGGGAGCTGGAATACTTGGGCAACATCTGGGACCAAAGGCCCTTAGAGGACACCTGCCTTTAGGCATCTGCCTCTGCAAGTCAGCATCACCAAAGAGTAGTGTCTCCGAGGCTTTGGTTAAGCCAATAATCACCCCCAGTTTAGATGACCGCAAATTGACTGCTGATTTAAATTATCTAAAGACCTTCCAGTTTTGGAAGTTGACTTTTCCCAAACCATTGGATAATTACACAGATAACATGAATAAGGTTGTTACTGGCCCAAATAAAGTTGTCATTAAAATGCTTCATTACAAATAGCAGGTGGAAAGAGGCATAAGTACAGGGGCTGATAGTCTGAATCCTAGGAAAAATGTTAGCAAACAAATGCACAACTTGCTGTGTTCCTTCTACCTAAAATGAAGTGACAGTATATAAAACCACCAATGCTACTTTAAACAGAGGTTAACTCAATAAATATCTTTTATTAAAGAAAAAAAGGAATATTGTTAAGCACCAAAACTGCATGTTGTTACATTGCATGTACAAGAAGAGAAAGGTGATTGCAATACTTGGTTTACAAGTACTTATCTCTGAAGTCATGAGTGTAAAAAACATGAAATACAAAGCAATACAATAATTACAATGCAGTGAAGTTGCACTAAAGAACAAAAGGCAACAGAACAATTTTGGAGATTTCATAGTATTGCTATAAAATATGCTTGCTTAGGTTTTTCTTTGTACTTTTAATACTTAGAATGTTAATTGAGCATTTTTAAGTACTGTAAATTTGCAAGAGTTGGCATTTACAACACACTGTGCACACTGTCCATTTAATGCGATGGTGTTACAGCAATTCTTAAAAGCCAAGCACAATGTGCTAGTGTTTTACTTCTACCATTATAATATTGCACAAAGCTAGTAAATGGTGAATCTGTTTGCCATTAACATTTTCCTTTAACCATAAAGGCTAAATACATGTCAGTTTCATTAGCCCTAACGGGCTTTACTCATGCAAAATTATCTGTGACCTTCAGTTTTTCATGAACTATATATTATGGTTTCACACTTGGCAAGACATACAGTACAATTAGAAATTCAAAGGGACTGAATATTCTGTCCAAGCTGAAGATCTCAGAAGTCACTGCCTGGGTTGTACTGACTACCCCCTCCTGGTTCAACAAGTGAAGGAAAAAAATGCCACCCCACGATGATGGAGACTTCTTAGAACCAATATAATTAGTATTGGAAAAAGCTAAAATAACTTGTTACACTCTTCGACAGTTAACCATAGAACATGCAAGTGAAAAAAAACCCCCAAAACATCCCTTGTTAAAATTGAACTCTACAGCCAAAGCCCACGCCTCTTGTATCCATCTAAAAATCACTTACCACGGTCTTTCCTTTCTGTCCTCCACTCCTCAAACTGAACCACTCTTATTATAGCTGACTTAAACAAAACAAAACAAACTTGACCCTAACCTTCAAAATGAATGGCCGCTTTGAGATTCAGTGTTAAATAACATTGATAGAATAATGTATCAATCAACCTTGGAGGTATTTTCTGTACATGCACTTTATAGTGGCATAAAAAACGTGTCTGAAGGGGAGAAATATTTATAAATTTGGAGTTTAATTAAATTCAATCACCAAGCTGTACATTTACTCTGGGCAAAACAGAAAACTTTAGAGTGAACACACCTTTGAAATAACTCAATGGGGAAACATTTCACACACACAGAACTCAGACTCCCTCTCACCTTTAAAAAAAAACACCTCTGTTTACATACACAATAGTTTAGACAGCAATATAAACTCATTTTGTAGGAAAAACTTTTTAAGTTAGACTATACTTATAGGATAAAAAATACCATTGCTTCTTTTTACAAAGCAATTAAGCAAAGATGCTTCTTTATATGCTTTAACTAAAGAGCACTTTGCGGCAAAGTTCAGACATAACTACTGAATTGTTCAGCAGCACTAAATAAATGCAATATGTGCGAAAAAGTAAGGTGCTTTCATGTTCTTATCTCTCATCTGAAATAAATCTTGCTGGTCAGTTCTCTAATACTAAGCATACTTCTACGCTAAGCAATAAGTGGGAAATAAAATCTGTGTAAATGAACATTTCACTTTTTATTATTTCAATTCAGTGCAAGATTAGATAAAACGTAAGGTTTCTGCTTTGACTACCATACAGTTGCATGTTAACAATGTATCTGCTACAGTTTTTAAATGTTTTACAGCTGTTTCAAAAGATTTTTTTTACAAATAACCAGGTAAAGTATATGAAATTTCAACTCCCTGATAAGTTCTTTAAAGACCCATTAGCACTTTACAGGTTGGTATCTGATTTTAAGTGCATAATTATTAAATTATAAAGGAAAAGAGGGGGACCTTGTATTTAGTAGGAAAAAAAGCTTTCCTCAGGCTAAAAGCATTGACTTAAATTTATACTCAGACTCAATGAATGCAATTTTAAAATGGGGTATTTGGTAATGTATACAATTAAACTGTATTAATTGTATTCTGATCCCATTACAAACAGATGCTGCCCCTTAGTTTTTGTTCCAATGACAGAGAGTTTTAATTCTCAGGCCTGCGATGGCCAAAGTATGCTTTAAAATTTTCCACATTTAATTACTAACATTAAGTGGTCATGCCATGTTACCAAATATTGCTACCTAGTTCAGCTTTCAGGAACAAGGTTTTTTTTTTCTCCTCATTATATGGAGTACAAGAAAGAGCTGAAAATTTTCTATGGTTTCATGTAAAAAGTCCCACATTCCCACCAGGGAAATACTACACTTGATCAACTGTTGCTGCTGCATCTACAAGTTCACCTGAAAATGCACTTTATAGAAATGTTTCAGTTCCACAATGAAAAACTAAGGAATGATTGTTTTCCTGTCACTCACAAACTCAATTAAGCCTGTAAAATACATATCAAGTAAGCAAGACAACTGCTCATTTAAAAATACTCTTTAGCCAGGCATTTTCTCATACTGCCACACTACAGTACCACTAGGATTTTAAATCAGGAATACCTTTTCTATACATGACACATTGGTTATTTATACATAATTTTGATTGCCTTAGTAAGAGAAATATTTAAAATTGACATTCAGGTGGGCAATTAACTTCAAAATTTCCCCAAGTCACCATCTACTTATTTCCTTATTTTAAATACATTGCAGCTGAGGCTAGGTTGGTAGTGACTTATAAATTGATTCAGCTAAGCAAGCAGCTGTTTGGTGTGGACTCTTAATACAGAAATGTTACATTAACAGAAATATAACTGTCAGATATTTTCAACCATATAAATGGTATGGGCAAGTCTGGAACTGGAAACGTGATCATCTAAGTACCATCATAACTAAATATATGCAAATTTAACACTATGGCCAAAGATGCTAATTTTATTAGGGTGAAGGGTCGGGGGTGGGGGTGGGGGGATTTGACCACACTTATGTAATTTTTGCCAGTTCTGAAACTGTTAAAGTTAAAATGAGGATTTAACTGGAATCTCATCTTGATGGACAAGTGGACTGTAGTTATTTGAAATTTTAATGTTATTTATGAGAACTCCAAAGGTTGATGATCTGCAGTAATGTAATTTTGTGGAAATAGGAACCTGAATATTGAGTAGGGGAAATGGGTAGGTACACTGAAGAAAGTTATTTACCAGAAAATGAGCACAGTTGGCTACTAACAAGGCTTTTGGTAATCTACTCACTTTTCAGTGTGAGATGACCTTCATGGAGTGCTACACTGGGATGTGCTTAGAGCTGTGAAGCCAACCCTACAAGGATTTACAGGGCTCTGTACTCCCTCCATTACTGTCTAGAGACTTTACTACATGGCTCAGGAAGACGGATCACAGGACCCTCTTATAAGTAAGCCTGTTAATGGAATCCCAACTGTTAACACTAAATGGGTAGCAATTCCTTCTGACCCTCTGCAAGTTCCAATGCTTTTGCTGTTAATTTAATATTAGATCCTCCTGCATTTTTTCTAAATGTCAATGAATTTTTTAAAAAATTGCAAAAAGCATCCAAAGGCATAAAATAGATACAATTTTTTTTATGTTTTGCAAATTTGCTAAACAATTTAAAATGTATATATATTAAACCAATCATTTTTGGGGTTAAAAAGCATGCTTTGATTCTTCACTGAAGATTCATAGGAAAAAAATCTAACCTCCTGCAACAACATGTGGGAATAATGCCAGCATAAAACCAATGTATTGTGAAAATGCTGTGGTAAGGCTCCTAATTAGTCTTATCAGTAGGTACATTACCAGCTTTTAAGCACAAGGATTTTTATGCTACCTGTTCTCAGAAAGCTTTCTCCATGATTACTTAAAGGAAATAACATTTTAAAATGACAAAAGTGATCTTCTTTCCTCCAGGAACACCAATATATACACTTTTGGAGAGCTTTTACTCTGGGACTGCTTTTTGGGTCTAGGCCAGAGAATCCCTCATAAGAAAAAAGTTATTTTTGGTACTCCAGTTTTAATTCCCTTCACATAAAGGCCAAGATCTATCTTATAGTACTTTCCAGAGTACTATAATGGGGTCCAACATCTCTACCTTTATTCAGGCCCATGACAGTCCTGCTGAGGATCGTAACAGTTTCATTCATGTAAGCACATCCTTCAGGACTTCATTATAGCAAAATCGGCACCTAGAACTACATGTTTTAAAATTCTGTGACAATAACAAAGGCTATCTCCCAAAACCCCACTCAAGACATGTGAAAAGAGTGAAATGCCGGCCAGGAAGGCTTTTCTACCTGTCTACTTTCTGTGTATTTGTAGAGAACACTTTTCACTGTGGAGCATAAAAATATAAACTTAAAGGGTTGTATGGTAAAAAGACTTGAGATGTGCATCCCTGTTGTTGAGTTCTGATTTCTGATTCTCAATAGGAAAGTCATGTGGAGTTACACTAATCAAGCAACAGTTCAAACAAAAGACTAAAAATAATTACAGACTATTGCTTCTCCTAGACAAAGCTGCACATAAAATTCAAACTATTATAAATTCACAATTATAAAGAACTATTTAAAAGCACAGAAATTTTTACTCCAAAACCTTACCAAGTGTAAGAGTGTGTGGTCTTCTAAAAATATGCATGTCAAATGTGTGGTAAATAAACACATTAATAGGTGTATCTCCATGATTATGTATGTTTTTCAGATGCTGTTGAACACCTTTGTGAAAATTTCCCATTTGGAGATGAGTAAATGGAAATTCTCAGTGCATTTCCATCTGATTTTCTTTCAATTCGTATCCTACAGATATTATGGTAAACTTTTTAGCTGACATAGAAGCAGCTCTGTGTTTTCAAGCAAATGACTATTCAGTGCACTGAAAGATGAATTTCAAAGCAGTCCCAATACACTTTACAGTAGGTCTCTGTCAACCCAGTGTTCTTCCAGCTCAGAGCAACCCCTAAGCTTTACTGGCCACTACAAGAACATAAATGGGTGGACAGGAAGGAAAGGTGCTTTAAAAAACAGGAACCTCTGCAAGGTCTCTTCTTCACTGAAGTCAGGAACATTGAACATCTAACACTCATGTTAACCATCTACTGGAATGACTGGAAAAATGGTAACTTGCCAAAAGTGCTTCCTTTTTTTTTTTTCACATCACTGAGCCAATACAGATTGGATCTGTGGAACCAAGTGGTTAAAATTTTGTTTTCCAACAGAGTATCAACGGATCTTCAACTGTTTTTCAAGGTGTTTTTTCTTTCTGTAAAGTCACCTGTTTACAAAAAAAAATAATATAGTCTATTAAAAAAAAAGATGACCTATTAAGAATAGTGAGTATTTATGTTCCCTCACACTTCTTGCCATATTCAGGATGAACACTGATGTTTTTTTCTTATCAGTAGACATTTATACAGATGGTATACAAGAGAAACTTTTGTAAAAAAAAGAAAAGGATATGCTTGCATAAAAAAGGCAAAAAAAATCTGAATAAAGATTTTGATAACTTAAAAGGTATGTTAGATTCCCTTTGATTTACTCCTTTTGCTCTAACATTGTGTCAGAACTACAAAGTGAAAGGATAAATCTCAAATATTTGCCTCATAAACAGCCAGTAATAACTTATATTAAATGACACTTAGAGAATGAAGTTTTTGTAAATATGAACTCTAAATGGACAGGATTAATTAATACTCATCTTTAGCAGATGCTTTACCAGGGCTTTTTTAAAATTCAAAACAGTTGTATTTGAGATGTACCCATGGCACAGGAGCATATATTTATAGAAGACCTACTCATCAGATATAAGTTGACACATAAAGTACTAACTTTTTACAGATCTGCATTATAGCTTATATATATTATAACTTACAGATCTAATACTTGTAGCTACATGTGGCTAGTGTGACTGAGAAACTATTTTTATTTTTATTTAAATTGAAATCTGAAGCAGTATAAAACATTTCTCAATACAACTTTGTTTTAATAGGATACTGCACTTAAATCACAGAGTATTAAATGTCCAAATTCAGATGTACTGCTAGTAAGTGTAAAATATACACACTGGATTTTGAAAACTCAGTATAAAAAAATGCAATCTACATTGTAAATTTTTTATATTAATAACATGTTGAAAGATAATACTCTGGACATATCATGGAAAATAAAGTATTGCTAAAATTAATTTCATCCTTTCCTTTTTACCTTTTGTATTGTGACTATCAGAACTTCTAAAACTACATCTCTGTGACTCACACTGTATCTACTGAACAGCACCATTACAGTTACCTGGCAAGAAGGACCTCACAGGAAACAGAAATCAATAAAAAGTCTTAGTTATTTCTATGTTTTCCTTAGACTTAGAAATCCCCTTCAAGGACACATTACCTATGGCTATCTCTGAGAAGAGTTTTTAGAGGAAGACAAGACAGAACTGTGGAACTTCATGAAATTTTAAGAAATCAGATCTTCAAAAAAATCCAATTACATTAATAATATGAAATCTCAAGAAAGAAACCAATGAGTAGTAACAAAGAAAATACAAATAAAAGCCTTTTTAGCCATCGGTAGAGAATTATCTAAAAGTCCAGAGAAATTAAAAAATGATTTGCCAAGACCACACACAAGGGAACAACACAGAGCCTCTCTCACTACCTGCTCAATGGATGGGGGGTTACAACTAGCCTGTGGTTTGCTTCTAATATAGAATACATTGTCTTTTAAAAGTGACATTGCAGATATCCAAGTTCAAACATTTTCTGGGATTATTTCACGTTTCTCTTAACATTATACTTACAATACATAAGCCACAAAACAATCAGCCCCAAAAAGAAAAGTTTTAGGCAATTTTCAAAGTGGTAATCTTCATGGACATATTCTTAACATTTGATAGAAGGCTAAATTAGTAGTCAAAAGCTGTCAAGTAACATCCCAGCCACTTGACTATACCAAATGCTACTGCAGTGTCTCATGTGTTGGGCAGGATCTAGTGGGATAGGAGAGACAAGCAGGGATAGGTTGGCCTGAGAAGCTGCTGGTGAGCCAGGCACCCTGTCTGGGCCACTGCAAGCAACTGTAACAAATGGACTGAACATGAGACTATGTGAAGGCCTAGCTGTGAGATTAACCAATCAGCACTAACATGATAGCTTTAGGCATGTGAATAGCAGCTCTCTGAGAACCTCCAATCAGAAGGAGACAAGTTTCTAGAAACTACAGTAGCAAGCACTGTAAAGTGGGAGACAATCTACAAATATCCAGCGTGGGAAAGATTCCCAGACATACCTGTTTCTCAACACACAAGCACACACTGATGTATTTACATTTTTCTACAAAGCATAATGTACACATGTGCAAGCACAAATGGTCAGAAAATATTTTGTGGGATCCCAAAACAGGAAGTCATAGAAAGTAATTGATACTTAGGGCCTTTAATTAACAGGGAACAAGGGTACTGAGCCCTGGCAGAACAGCAGTGCCATCGAATGTTGACTCTGGAGCACATTAAAGGTAACATAACTACTTATCAAGAGGAATGTGGCTTTTCACTCTTTTGTTAAGCTACTGATTAGTGCAGATGCTGACCAGGAAGAGCAGGACTGGGAATGTAGCAGAGGGTCATTTATATTTTCCTGGTGGACCCAAGCCCAAGTGGAACAGGTGAAATTGCTTTCAGTAATATTTTATTTGATATATCCAAAATAGTATCTCTCAAGTTTATTATTCCTTTACCTACCCTCTCCAGGACTACGAGTCTTCCTACTTTTGGCGAATGTTGTAAAGCCCGTAGAAACATAATCCATCAAGGGAACATTGTAATTAATAGAATGTATTTGCATAATTTATATTTTGCACACATTATAACATTTCAGTTATGATTATTACCAATCCTATATACTAATTTAGAGCATGTGTTATCTTTACTAATTCTATATATTTAGTATAATTTGTGTCACATTACTATATAAATAGCTTATTAAAATGTAGGAGTACAACTCTACTACCTTAAGAGAATGCCAAATGTGTAACCAATACCCACAGGGGTACTCAATAAGGTATGTATACAATTTTTATATATTAGCTGCAATTCTGTTCAGAAAATGCAGTAACTATGATAAGCCTTAAAATAATAAACCTTAGTTTTAAAGGCTTAGAAAGTTTAATAAGACAATATAATTTTTTTCTAAACTAATCTTATAAAATTCCTTTGTGGGTAGCTAATAAGACATCAAAATTAAATATTACCCAAAACTTCAGTTAGAAAAAGCATATTCTGTGTTTTAAAGCTAGAATAAGACTATCTTCAATATAGCCAATGATTCTGTTTAAAAAAAAGAAAAAGATTATCCTCTGTACTGGGGATATAGCTGTACTGCAGAAATCTTTAATGAAGAGGATATAAATATACAGCACTTTATAATATTATCTTTGAAAAGTGGTTTTCTGTTTCTAGAAACTACAAAAAACCTGAAGTTTATAAATTTACAATGCTCCATGACATAACTGAGCTGTAAAATAAATACTAAGTCTCAGACTCAATAAAATATAATAGATCTTATCATCCGCTATACAAGTTGAATGCTACTAAAGAAAGCAAAACTATTTACTTGTCAGTTTTCCCAGTCTGTGCAAGGCAAAGTTTCCTCCTCATCCTCTGACTCAGGGGATGCTTCTTTGATTCTTCTAAGAGCTTCATGGATGCTCCGTGTTAGAGGGTCTGTGTCCGGCAGAAGTGTGAAGGATTCTCTCAAAGCATCCTTCTGTACCTTCTTCAATTTTACACCTTTCCTTATTTGTGCCAAGATATTATTACTATCATCTTCATCAGGAAAAGGAGGCAGAGTCCGCTGTTCAACCTTTTTCAGATGAAAACTACCCCGTTTCAAGGAAGCTAGCACCTCATCCATGGGTGAGCTCACTTTAGAAAACAGAAGAGAACAATTACAGTTAGGATTGCTCTTCAAGTCAAATTGTATAACCTCTAGACTTTAGGAGTACAACAGCCCAGGACACCAAAAACACCCTCTACAAAATGGACCATAAAGTGTCAAAAGAAATCCCAAAGACTCAAATCCCATGTCAGGTATTACTGGTTCCTATTGTTTTCCATGTGAGAAAGTGAGCAGACTGCGAGCTAGGAAGTGGTAATATCTTTAGTCATGGTGAGACCCCTAAAATTTCCATAATGCACTAGCCCAATCTAAATTTAAACAGTGACCAGGTTACATATTCAATTTTATAAAATTAAATTTTCATTCACTATGGTGTTCCACCCAACCTCATTTAGTTTGTTTACAAATCAAATTCTACTTGGGTTAAGGTAAGGAGTATTTTATAGGATTTTATATAATTATATAGGTTTCTCAGATTAAAATGTAACATGCAATTTTTAATTTTTATTACAATAAAGTTGACATATAGTATTATGTTGGTTTCAGATGTTCAAAACAGTAATTCAGTAATTATATGCATTACTAGATGCTGGCCACAGTAAGTGTAGTTACACCATTATCATACCAAGATGTTACAACATTATTGTATAAATTCTCTTAATGTTGTACTTCCATTCCTGTCCGCCTTATAATTTGCAGTTTGTACCTCTTTATCCCCTTCACCTATTTCACCCATCTGCCCACCCCTTTCCTATGATAACCAACAGTCTGTTTCTATATTTGTGGGTCTATTTCCCTTTTGTTTGTTTTTTAGATTCCACATATAAATGAAATCATATGGTATTTGTCTTTCTCTGGCTGGTTTATATTCCACTTAGCACAATACCCTTAGGTCCATCCATGTTGCTGCAAATAGCAAGATTTCCTTCTTTTTAATGGCTGTGCAATTTTTTAAATATAATGTTCTCCCTATGTAAGCTAAAACCTCCTAAGGGCCAGCATTATTCTCTGCTCTTCTCAAAACTAGCTTTTACTGAGGCATATCTCACATGCAATAAATTGTACAAATTGCCTATTCTTTATACAAAAATATACAAAGGTTCTCAATAAATGTGACCAAAGCTTACGTGGTCCTGCCAATGTCACCCTAGTGTGGCAGCCTTAACCAGACTGCTTATCTTTCCTGATATACTTTCTTGTATTTCCTAGTTAAATCAGATTTTCTTTCCAACACAAAAGGAGCTACATAATATGTATTTCCCAACAGATTGTGTATCACTTCAGAATACATACTTTTAAGAATGCCTCAGAGCTTTTTAAGCTTTAAGAAGGTACACATTTCTGTGTCTGTACTCCCTTGTCAAAGTGGGTTGGTAGGAATACTACCTTGAAATCCTGTTTGCTATCAAATAATGCCCAAAAACAAAAAAAATGTTTTAAGTTTTGTAAGGTCCTATGAAATCAAGTCCTTTGATTATGCCTCACTTTATTCAACAAATACAAGAATACCTTTTTAACCTACCTCTCCTCCTCTGCAAACCTTCAGCAGTCTTTTTAAGCTTCTTCCTGGCATTGACCAGCTGGCTACTGTCAAAGAGGTGCGCCGAGGGGGCACTCGCAGACTTCGGGATCCTCTTCTCATTCCCCTCCATTCTTGGCAGACCTTTCTCCAGTGTCTCTGGGGAGCTGTCCTTACCAACGGGCAGAGGTGGGGGGGGAGGGGGAGGAGGGGGTGGGGGGGGAGGAGGGGGTGTTGGAGGAAGAGGTGGTGGGAGTGGATCTATAGTAACAGAACCTGGTTCAAGGTCAATATTATTTAAAAGTGGAAGAGATACAGTGGCAGGCAGTTCAGAGGTAACACCACTGAGAGGTAATGAAGTGGCTTCAAGTTGTGCGAATGAAGTATCTTCAAGTTGTGTGAGGTTTTGAGCTTCTGCTGTCTTTGATGACCCAGGCTCACCTCTTCCTTCCTCCACCTCTTCACTCTTCTCTTCCACCTGGAGCACTCCTGGTAGAGAGTCACACTGCTCCTCGCAAGGCACAGGACTGGCTGCACTTCTCCTTCTTGCATGAGTGAGTCGCAATCTGGTTGATTTAAGTATGACTTGCCCTGGGTACCTCTAAAAAGTCAGAAGTTATTATAATTGACCTAAATTATAGTAAAACAATTTATGAACAAATGCCTATTTTCTCCATCAAATGAAAGATGTTATTTTGGAGATTTTGTTATTTGCAGGGAAATTCTTTAATAAAGTTATGCAGAAAATCAGAATATCAAAGCACAATACCTCTGAAACTATTACCACCAAACTCTATTATTTGGTTATCACCAAATCCTTGAGTCTTTACCAACTCTTATCCACTAAGAAGTCAACTGTTCAAAATTAATAAATGACTAAGTAAAATGGAAATAATAATGGTTATGTGACATTTGATAAATAAATGATGTCATATATATGCTATTAGTATACAGAAAGCTATGGAACTATAATTTCTTATATGTATTTTCAAATACTTAGAGATAAAAAAACAATGTTTTTGAAAAGGTTACCTGGCATTTTTAAATCTCTGAAAACAATACGTGCATTTTGTAATACAGCAGGAGAGGGAATAAAAAATATCTGAGTCTCATATGCAGAAATCTCCATTTTTATCTTCTACTATAGTAAAATCTCATACTGACACATTTGGTAGTCAATTATTTACTTAACATGGGCTTCTTGTGTTAAGACCTTGTCTACCCCACCATGCTCCCCCACTATAATACTAAAAGGACTTAATGAAAAGCCTCCTTCATCTGTAAGGTGAACCTAAGAAGAGGCAGTGGAAGTAAAGCTCCTGAGCACTTTAATAACTAGAACTATTCAGCTTAAGCACATTTCCAAGGAAATGTTGAGCTGTTGTGATTACCAGCATCCAGACTCATGGGTTAGCCTGGGAAGAAAATGGCTGAAGCATTTTTCATCTATGTTTATCTATAGATTACTACCATAAATCAATGTATGTAGGATTAATAACAAGCTGATGCTTAAAACAAATAGTCAGTTGTGAACTAGTTTATAAAACTCAAGAGGAACTGTATTCTCAGACGCCCTGACAATTCCTCTTATAGTACTGAAGTAGTAGGCCAAGGATAAAAAGAATATTAATTCTGTAAACAATCACAGAAAAAGTTAGCTGGGCAATCAAAACATTAATTTAAAAAATTTAAAAGGATTGCCATGATTATAATCATTTTCTAAATAACAAACAGAAAACCAAGCTTTTCTCAGAAATCTTACAATAGGAGTGTATATGTAGTTCTGTTTAAAAAGCAATGAAAAACAGTAAATTGACCACACTTTTATTACCTGTTTAAAAGTTCGAAGTCTATCCAGTGTTCTCTGTCTTTCTTGGCTAACCCATGCACTTTTTCTTTCTTCTTCATCATGTAATTTTTCTCTCTTCTGGTAAAAAATTAATAGTAATTTTATTATGGTGTGTCCCATTTTTATTATGAATAAGAAAAAAAGAAAGAAGAGAGCTCTCTCAATATGTAAACTGGACCAAAGAATGGTGCATTAAACAAAATGTTTTACAGCATCAAACATTATCAATTTCTAAAAGAAATGTTAAGATTCATAATGATATGCTGACAGTAATAATACTGTTTCATTTTTAACATTTACTCCCAATTAAAGATATTTTCTCTGTAAAGTAAAATAAAATCTTTTCTGAACTAAAAAATGTTTTATCTTTGGAGATCTGGCGTAAGCAATTTTAGTAGAAATACTGTAGCTGCTATATTTTGCTAACTCGAATAGTTGACCTTAGACCAAGTGGTTGCTGATTTTATTTTTAAGGTCAACTCTAATTTAGGTATTACACATTACTTCAAAATATAGTGTGTGTCTGTATGTGTATATAGTAATATGTTATTTATATATGCTACACAGTATACAAAATATACTTCAATCAATAGCACCAGCAGTTAGAGGGGAGGAAAAAAGCATTTCCAGCATTACTTATGAATAATTTGGCTTACTCACACCTTATAAGTTGGCAGTCGTCTGCACAGAAATTTAAAAATTTTTCCATGCTGAATTACCTAAAAGCTGTCTAATTGAATCTCATTTGGCAGGACAAATACTAAATAAATGAAAAGGCTTTCTAGATAGCTATGGTTTTATTTTTCTTTGTTTAAAAAAACTGAAGATACCTCCCCCAAGACCAGATAATTTCACAGGGAGATGGTGGTTTCCAGTGTCATTTACCTGTCTCTCTTCCCATTTGTCTACCGTCCTCTTCTAATTCAATGCTCCATTATTCTCCTACTCTCTTACCTATCTTACCTTTCCTACCTGCTTTTACCAGGACAATATAATTGCTAATAAGAGTTACTTCTAGCCTGGATGGTCATATGAAAATGTAAAGGATGATTTGTATCTTCAGACTAAATGTGTACATCAAGTTTCAGGAAACCCTGATGCACAATGATCATCTGGTAAAATTAGTAGACTTCCACAATAAAATAGACTCTTCATGGGTATCTGGGCAAAAAAATCAAGTTGGGAGTGGGGGGTTGGGGGGTCTCTACACAACAGCTACAATCCAGTGCTACAAGACAGCACCACGACTTCTCCAGAGTTTTTATTGATAGGAAACATGACTCATGACCCAGCAAACTGTCCTTTACATACAAAGGAAACAGACAAGCCTTCGTAAATATTTCAGAGCTCAGAAAATACAGCAACCATAAAATTTGCCTGAACTAGTACCTTAATAAAATCTAACCAACTCCAAGATGAACCCAAATAACTCAGGAATAGAGAAGTTGTGAAAAGAGGACTAGTACTAAACACTGAATCCACAGTTAGGTAAAACTGAACCTGACAACTCTAGGAATGATGACTATGAAGTAATTGAATTCTTATTATGAAATACAAAACAAACATCATATAATTATTTTTACATTGCAAAGGTTCCTAACACATGGGAGGTGGAAGGAAAAGGGAGTTGGGAAGAAGTATAGGACAATAATTCATTTTCAAGGCATGAGACTAAAGCTGAAATAATTTTTAAAATATGATCACAACACTTAAATGTTTTTCCAAATCTTCTTGGTCAAGAAATTTACCTAATTTCCAGCTGTTCTTTCAGATTCTTAGGATATCCTGTTATAAGTAAAATCTATTTTGGTGTTGATTCTTTCTTTGTAACTTTTTGTATATTGCTTTAAGCTAATAATGATCTTTATGTCTTTTTTATAAACACAGTATGGTTTTTTTAAATATATGGAATAGTTGAGAAACATTTTTGCAAGCCATAGTTAAAACTGCTCATGACACAAGGATTTTTAATGTAGCAGTGAAGAAAAAAAATATTTAGGATATTTTTAAAATGATTAAGTAATCAAAATTTATACAGACATCAAGATACTCAATTATTCAGGAAAAAACCATCTTTAGATAACAGGACAAAATTAGAAAATGCTAAGTAAAAAGCAAGAAAATATTTTAAGATCATAGAATAAAAAAAGTCATATACCATGTTCAAATACTATCTAAGTAATATGGTAGGGGAAATTTATTGTTTACAATAAAGAAATTTCACTCTTTCACCAAATATTTTCATTATCTGTCAACCCAGACACTACATCAAGCTCTAGGAGATAAGCAGCTCAAAGTTGTAAAGATGAGTAGGCATGTTAAACAAACAAGGGGTCTAGTGCTATGAAGCACCAAGGAAAAAAACCAACCCTGGTAGAGACAGAGGCGGTGAGAAAAAGAAGTTCAAGTCCTCTACCCTGTCCAACATTGGATGGATGGTGGTACTGTTAATCCAGAATGGGAATACAAAGTGAAAAATGTTTGTGTTGGGGGTTGGGGAGGAAAACATAATGAGATATTGAGGCATATACTTAGATTTATGAAAAGAAGGACTAAAGTGGAGTCCTTAGCATGGGGTAGAGTGGAAGTAGTGTTTTTGATAATCACACTGCTGAAACATAGGTTTGAAGAGTATGGCAACAGCCAACCTGTTCCCCAGAGAGATGTAACTATCATACACATTAGAGATCACTTCCACTTTCTTTATCTTGGTGAAATGCATTCAGATCTTTTGTATGTAAGTCAGCCCCTTGGATTTATGGGAGGTAGATGGGTGGGGACAAAGAATTAGTGAGTGAGTAAAGATGAACATTATCTCTCCTCTTAAGGAAGGTTAGAAGACCTTTTGTCTTGAAAGCTGTTACCAAGTTCTCAAAGACCATTTATTAGTAGATTAAAAAGTCAGGCATCTCTCAGTAATAGTACCAGATGTCAGAAGACTTGCTATATAATCCAAAAGGTTTTCAGATGGGAAAACACAGAGATGACTGAGCTCTGCATGAAAAGCAGACATAAAGGTCCTGTGTGGATTCTCTCCTTTAGAAAGGAAAGCCCAGAATAGCTCAAGGACACAGTGAGGCAAGAACTTACCTACCTCCTGGCCCCTACTCCATGTTCACTTCCATTTCACACAGCTGGAATGTGCAACTCTCCCAGCTGACTCAGCAAAAGGAAGGAACTGAAAAAAATCTCACATGTACATCTGGTAACCACCTGGAATTGGGAGTGAGCTTGTACCTTCCCGTATCCTGATACATGCTACTAATATCCAAGGACAGAGAGTCTTTCCAAGGCACATAGAGTAGCACTTACTCCAGAAATGAAGATTTTTTTTCTGTAGTTACAGAAAGTATTTTATTCAAGGGACATAGGGCTTCTTACTTGAGAAAAAAACTAATTATCTAACAGATACTTAAGAGTTCTCAAATAATGAATCTAAATCTCTAAATATAAGGTAGAAGTGGTAGGATATGGAGTTCAGAGATATTTTTGCTTCTGTTGACTGTCTATACAAAGTTAGGTCTTACTATAACTAACAAATCCCAGATGGAAAGAGACGGAGAAAGATTCAGACTTCTGAGGCATGAACTGATGAGGTTGCATGGGGAAATAAATTCTTTATGAAGCATAGTATCATAATAATTGTGTTTAAGAGCATGGCAAATAACACAGGTCTGAGTTGAATACCAGGTCCCCCCGTTTACAAGCTAGATGACCTCTGAAAGTCACGAACTGTAAAAAGTTAATTTACCTTTTATTGGGGAGAGTGGAGTAGGTACTTTCTGGATGGTAACATAAGGGGTTTTGGGTTTCTGTTAACATTCTGTTAATCTGTACGCTGGTTCCATAGGTATGTTCATCTTATGAAAATTCCCCAAGTTATATACTGTAAGTTGTATTTTTCTTAATGTATACTTTAATAAAAGCAACAAAAGGTTGCTTTAACATGCATAGTTGGAGGAAAATGAAAGTTGACTTAGCTCAAAATAAATCTTTGTTTTTCAAAGATAGTTTTGAACCACCTTTATCAAAATATCTTCAGTGCTAAGTTATTTGAAATGTAGTTTTCCTAGATTTAAACCTTATTGTTTCAAAAATCTCTTTTGGAAATCCTTGCAAAATTAAGATTAAGGAAGTTTATATTTTAATATGTGATATGATAGCAAACTGTCTAAAATAGAAGACTTGAATAAAATGTGAAATTATTATTATTTTTTAAAAGCTCAGTGATGGTGTGGGTAAGAGAAGGAAATGGTGGTCAGAAAATAAGTCAGTTTTCCCCACTAAAAAGTACATTCTTGTTTTATGTGACCACACTTATAACTCAAGATTTTCCCTTTAAGAACATACACATGGAATACCTTAAGCTGTAGTTTATAAAAACTAAGCAGAACTTTTTAGGTCATTTTACACACATGACTCCTTTTAATATGACCTTTCAGTTACTTCCTCCATGCTCAGGTGTGTGCTCTGCCTGCCCAGTCATAGTCATTGTCTGTTCTCATTTAAAAAAAAAATCTTTTGCTATGAAAACCTTCTGTTCTTTTATTGAAGTATAACATATGTTTAAGAAAATATACAACTTATAAGTGTATAACTTGAGCAATTGTCATAAGATGAAGATACCTTTGTAACCAGCATACAGATTAACAGAATGTTAACAGAAACCCAAAGTGCCTTGTGTTTCCATCCTTTAGAAAGTACCTACTCCATCCACTCTCCCCAGTAAAAACTGAATCCACATTAATAGAGGCATCCTCCCACAATGAGGTATTCCACCCAAGGGTGGTATTAGGCAAAATTTTAAGATAGATGACACTTATCTTTGAGATTCTCCCAAGTATCAATTCCATTTTTAACTCTTCTTTGCCCCATAAAACATTCTAAGAAAGGACTTGATATTCATTCTAAAGAAAGGTAGTTACTACATCCACCCAAGTATTGACATTTTATCAGAAGCCAAAATCTTTGTGTAATAAGGAATAAATTTCAATGTGAAATCTCAAAAACAAGCTGACAGAGCAGGTGCTTGATGGTGATTAGGAGGAGGCATTCTTACTCACCCGTTATGCTGTCCACTGTCTAACCTCCCTTACAAAGCAGTTTCTGACCCATGAAGGAAGCAATGGAAAAGGTACAGTAATTAATTTTTCTATTTCTACCTTCTGGGGGAAAGATGAATCTTACAGTTTATGGATGGTTTGGCTACTTTTTGTGTTTTTAAAATCAAGGGGCAACTTTAACCAACATGTGCCAAAATGAGCTTAAGGGATAACAGAGACAAATGTAAGCCCTTTCTCCCTTAGTGTGACTCTATAAAGAAACAAACATTTTAAGTGAGCATATAGTATAATGATATGGTCATGCCAGGATTTCTACTACCTAATGAAACAAATTATTGGTGTTGAATAATCTAAGACATATTTCTGAAAAGACTACTATTGGGATAATATACAGCAGGCATGATGAGGCACAGCAATACTGGGAGTGGGAGGTTTCTAATGTGATTTTTTAAAAAGTAAACTAATGATCTCAGCAAACTATGAATAGAAGGGGAATTTCCTTGACTTGATAAACATCTGCAAAAAGAACTACAGCTAATATCATACTTAATGGTTAAAAACTAGAAGCTTTCTTGTTAAGATCAGGCAAAGACAAAGACATCCTCTCGTCACTCCTCTTCAGCATCATACTGGAAGTCCTAGTTAATGCAAGAACGCAAGAAAAGCAAAAAAAAAGGTACACAGACTGGGACAGAAGAAATAAAACTGTCTTCATTTGCAGACATGACTGTCTACATGTAGAAAATCTGAAAGAACTGACTAAAGAAAACTCCTGGAAGACACAATTATGGCTAGGTTACAGGACACAAGGTCTGAAGGATGAAAGTTAATTGCTTCTAATTTCAGCAATGAACAGATGGAGTTTGAAATTAAAGACTATGTATATTACCATGACCATTTATATTATCACCCTCCAAAAAAGATCTCTGTGATTCAAAATGCAAAACTCTTATAGAAGAGATCAAAGAAAATCTAAATAAACAGATATTCCTGTTCACAGATCAGAAAACTTGATATTGTTAAGGTGTCAATTATTCTCAACCTGATCTATGGATTCAATGTAATCTCAAAGCCTCAGCCACTTATTTTGTAGTTATCAACAAGCTGATTCTAAAGTTTCTTTGGAGAGGCAAAAGAACTAGATCAACAGTACAGAATATGGAGCCCAAAATACCCCCACACAAATACAATCAACTGGTCTTGAACAAAGCAACAAAGGCAGTGCAGTGGAGAAAGAACAGTCTTCTCGACAGTGGTGCTGGAAACAACTGGGCAGCCACATGAAAAAAAAAGTTAAGTTGCTGAGTTGTTTACCTTCAGACTTTACACCGTTCACAAATAACTAACTCAAAATGGATCACAGACCTACATGTAAAATGCACAACTATAAAGCTACTAGAATATTAACAGGATAAAACCAAGATGACCTTAGGTTTGGTGATAACTTTTTAGATACAACACCAAAGGTACAATCCATGAAAGAAGGAATGGGTAAGCTGGATTTCATTAAAATGAAAAACTTCTGCTCTGCAAGAGATATTGTCAAGAAAATAAAAAGACAAGCCACAGACTGGGAAAAAATATTTGCAAAAGACATATTTGATAAAGTAGTTATCTAGAATATAAAAAGGATTTTTAAAATTCAGCAATAAGAAAAAAACAACACAATTGAAAAATAAGCAAAAGATCTGAATAGAAAGAGCATCACTGAAAAGGATATACAGAGGGCAAATAAGCAGTACAAAAAGATGCTTATCATCATATGCTATTAGGGAACTGAAACTAAAACAACAACCATGAGATACCACTACACACCTATTAAAATGGCTAAAATCCAAAACACTGACATCAAATACCAATGAGGATAGGAAGCAACAGGAACTCTCATTTACTGGTAGTAAGAATGCAAAATGGTACAGTTTGGAAGACAATTTGGCAGTTTCCTACAAAATTAAACACACTCTTTCCATATGATCCAGCAATTGTGCTCCTTCATGATTTACCCAAAAGAATTGAAAACATACATGTGCACAAAAACCTGTACGAATGTTTATATCAATTCATTCATAAATTCCAAAAGTCAGAAGCAACCAATATGTCCTTCAGTATATCGAGACAATGAAATACTACTATTCAGCACTAAAAAAAAAGTTATCACACCATGAAAATGCATGGAGAAACCTTAAGTCTGTATTACTAAGTTCAATAAGCCAATGTGAAAAGGTTACATACACATACTATGGGATTCCAATTAAACATTCTGGAAAAGGAAAACTATGAAAAGTAAAAAAAGATCAATGGATGCCAGGGGTTTAGGAACAGTCAGATGAATAGGTGGAACATGGGATTTTTAGGACAGTGAAAATATTCTATATGCTAATAGGATTCATGTCATTATACATTTGTCCAAACAAACAGAATGTACAGAACCAAGAATGAATTCTAATGTAAACTACAGACTTTGGATGATAAGGATATGTCCATGGTACTTTACTGATTTTAACAAGTATACCACTCATGTGGGATATGGTTGGTAGGGGAAGCTGTGCATGTGTGGAGTATATGAGAACTGTCTGTATTTTCTACTCAATTTTGTATAAAAATGCTATAAATAGTAATTGTTTGTGGATACACATATATACACACACTATATATTATACACTAATATAATAATGCTAACATCTAGTTATAACATTTCTTAAGATTTTATTAACTTTGAGACATGTAAAATTAAAGCTTTGCTCTAAGTCTCCAAGAGCCCACTTACTAGCTGTACTGTGTGATGAGTTTTATATTCATCTTCACTCCGAAGGCGCTGTTGAAATTTTTCATTGTGTTTTGCAATACAAATTTCCTATAAATACATAAAATTTGTCAATGTCAGTGAAACTTGAACGACTTTAAACAGTACACCAGGGTTAATTTGATTGAGTTAAATTTTATGCAACAAAATACCAAGTAAGTCACCTCTGGTTTTTCATCTCAAGTACAAAAACAGCATAAACCAAATAAACAAGATCTAAAAAGAGTCTTCTCTAAAACAATTAACTTCTTTAGGTCTCTTGATTTCTCCTTGTTTGAAGAGAAAGGATGGAGAAAGGTGGAGTGTGGATGGGGGGGTCCTTAGGTAATCTCAAAGGTCTCTTTCAGCTCTGAAGTCTACGGCCAAGATTCTAAGCCTTATTGTACTTTTTAAACTAATCTGGGAAAAAAAGATGTACAAATCTTGGCTTAAAGTCTGAATTCCTAAGCTCTCTCTGATGGGTTAAAGAAGATGATTTTGCCTGGACTGGTTTAAACAGTATCACAAATTCTGAACCCTCTGGTCACAGACTTCAGAGATAAAGAGACCTTTAAGTTAGAACGACTAGAAACTCTACACTAGAAAGTCAGAATTATGAAAATACAGATATGCTTATTCTAGACATTAAAAATTGAAAACATGAAAATACAAACACTCATAAACTAGGAAGTGATAATGCACTATCTATCATCTGGCAACTTTTCTAAGGGTAGCATGCTGAGTCTTCATTTTTCCTGGAGAAGTCATCCAGATAAAAAGGTTAATGTTTTCCAACACTCTCAAAGCTATACCAACAGATCACTCTTCTAACCAGAGAAAGTCATATAATAAATGACCTTTTAAGCTAGTAAACTGTATTCTACAGCAACTGTTTATATTGTATTCTTCACCCACATTGGGTTGATTCTTGTCTAAAAAGCACTGATCATGAAATGAACCTGTCCAGGGCAGTCTCCAGGGTAAAACAAAGGTAGTACTATATAGTGACTTGATAAAGTGACATAATGACTTAGGCTTCTAAGTCACAGAAATAGGACAGAAGTCTACCTCTACCCCACACTAGTCACATTTCTTTGGGTGATTTATATAGCTACTGGAAGACATGGTTCCCTTGGTTATAAAATGAGGATATAGGGTTCACAATCTCTTATCCAGAACAGAGGTCAGATGTGTTTTGAAGTCACATTATTAGGTGGTATGTTGCATATACTATAAATTACCTAGTAACTCCATCAGGATCTGATGCAGCACCCCATACTAAGTAATTCTAACTTTTGTAGTAAAATATATGAGTAGTCAAAATAAGTGGGACAAAGAAATGAATATAATGTTCAGGCATGGGTTTGCCACCAAATCAAGTATGAAAATGCTTCTGATTTTTGCAAGCTTTCAATATTGTGGGCAAAGGTTATCTTACTTGACTATTGGGATAATTTAAGAAGATAAAATACATAAAGAAAAATCTATTATTATTTTTGGAAAGTTTAATCACAAAGCATACATTTCAAGTCATGGCTCAGTGACCATCTTTGTTCTTTCAAGGAGAGGCAGGGTATGGTTTACTTGCGTTCAGAACTACCCCTGGGTATGAGATCGTACTGAGGTGCCAGATAAAGCGAGCAGCTGTAACCCTGGGCACAGTGACATGCAGACAACAAGGAATATAGGACAATGTTACACAGAGAGGCATATCTTCATCTTCTGGTTCATATCGTTGATCTTTTCATCTTTCTTTTTAGGACTTAGTGTTTCCAGTTTCCTGTCTTTCCAGGATTCTTCTGTCGCTCCTTCTTACCTCTTTTGTTAAGAGAAGGGCTGCCACTCAGTGGATTTGGGGTGATGGGGAGACAGAGGGGTAAAAGGGTAAGACCATTTAGATCCTCCCAGCTCTGTGTGATGTGACAGGTTAGAGCAGTTCTGAGGCTCCTGGTGTAAATGGGCAGATTCTCCGGGGTTGCTGAGCTTCCTTATTTCAGATTTAAATTAATGTAAGAATGAAGAGTGAAGAATATGGGTTAAGTTGATATGAGCTCATATTATATAAATTCCTTCAAGACTGAGGTCAGAAGCAAGACTTAACTGTAGAACAACACTGGCCTCCTTAAATAAAACAGGAGCCAGGAATTGTATTACATGGGAGCCTACAGTCATGCCCTTCAGCAGAGTCCTTCAGGGTGGCTGAGGTAAAAAGCATATGACCACTGGTGGTTCTAATCTGTTTAAGAGGGCAATTCTCAGAGAACCATGTAATTAATATAATGATCTGAGTACTGGGAAGCGGTAACTTACATAGTTTGAAAAGATAGGCAAGTATTAGTGACAATTTGAGTTAGAATTATTAGATATGAATCAAGGATTAAGTAATAAATTAAAGCCAGATTTAAAATTAAGGCTAATACCCAACAAACACTTAACCAAGTCTACCTTTTTATTTCTGAGGTAGGCTTTCTTGGCAGAAACCCGTCCACGTCTTGCTTCCAGCTGTCGTGCTTTCTGCTGAAGTTTCTGTAGTTCTTCTCTCTGCAAATGCGCAGACGCTGCCATCTCTTCCTTCTCCAGCATAGCCTCCATGCTTTCATAAGTGTCATAGTACACCACTTCGTCTCTCTTTTCTGTTAGAGAACAGGAGCAAGGAAGTAATGGTTAAAAGAATGGGTTGTACACAATGAGATATCACCTCACACCAGTTAGGATGGCCACCATCCAAAAGACAGACAACAACAAATGTTGGCAAGGTTGTGTAGAAAGGGGAACCCTCCTACACTGCTGGTGAGAATGTAAATTAGTTCAACCATTGTGGAAAGCAGTATGGAGGTTCTTCAGAATGCTCAAAATAGACTTACCATTTGAGCCAGGAATTCCACTTCTAGGAATTTACCCTAAGAATGCAGCACTCCAGTTTGAAAAAGACAGATGCACCCCTATGTTTATTGCAGCACTATTTATAATAGCCAAGAAATGGAAGCAACCTAAGTGTCTATCAGTAGATGAATGGATAAAGAAGATGTGGTACATATACACAATGGAATATTATTCAGCCATAAGAAGAAAACAAATCCTACAATTTGCAACAACATGGATGGAGCTAGAGGGTATTATGCTCAGTGAAATAAACCAAGCAGAGAAAGACAAATACCAAATGATTTCACTCATCTGTGGAGTATAAGAACAAAGGAAAAACTGAAGGAACAAAACAGCAGCAGAATCACAGAACCCAAGAATGGACTAACAGTTACCAAAGGGAAAGAGATTGGGGAGAATGGGAGGGTAGGGAGAGATAAGGGCAGGGAAGAAGAAAGGGGGTACTATGATTAGCATGTATAATGTGGGGGGTGGGGGAAAGGGGAGGGCTGTGCAACACAAAGAAGACAAATAATGATTCTACAACATCTTACTATGCTGATGGACAGTGACTGTAATGGGGTTTGTTGGGGGGACTTGGGGTAGGGGAGAGTCTAGTAAACATAATGTTCTTCATGTAATTGTAGATTAATGATAATAAAAAAAAATGCAGAGAGAAAAAAAAAAAGAATGGGTTGGTTGTAGAGCCAGACAGAAAAAAAGAGTTTTAATCCACTTACTGGCTCTGTACCTCAGGCAAAGTCATTACCTTTTAGGCTTTTCTGTAAAATAGTGGTTATCAGAAAACACACTTCATATGGTGAATGTGTGTGCAAAGTACTTAGCAGTGTCCAGGACACAGTTAAGTGCTCAATAAATATTAAGTATCACCTCCTTTGCCCACAAAAGTCAGAATTTTTAAGAATAAGATTCTAGCTGAAGCAACCTTTTCAAAGTGAGCATTTTACAAAGGTAATAAATAAAAGTCACACTGCCAAATCTACTAAACCACTTGTTTGCCTTTAAAAGGTATTACATTAAGCCTTTTTGCTTTAATCTGAACAGAAGAAACAAGGCTGTCATTTTCCCATATTCAATCTTTTGTGGACTTATGTGGTTAAATGTAGACCATACCGGATATAAGCCTTTTGATGCTGTCCAGTTGTGCTGTCAATAGTAACTCTTCACACTTCAAGATTTCAAACTGTACTTCATACAACTGAAGTTGCAGATCATAATAATCAGCTTCTAACTGATCCAACCGAGCTATGGCTTCTGTACCACCCTGCAAACTCTGCATCTGCATTGAAAATAAAAATAAGAACATCTCTACATAGTGTAGACAAGAAAAAAAATCCAGTTATGATTAGAAATGAATCAGTATAAATCCATGAAGCAACTGTTCTAAGAAACTTGAAGATTTTTTTAAAAGATATAAAAATGATAATAATCAAAACAGTTTCAAAATAACTAGGCAAATGTGGTAAAAATAAGTTTTTCAAAGTTTATTTATATTATAGCTCATTCATATTTAGGATAATACATAATCCTAACTGTCCTGACATAAATATTAGTAGTGTCCCTTTCACCCTCAAAAATGGATGCTAAGTTATACAGTTAACCTTATGAGATAAGATGTATGAATAAGATTAGGCCATACTTGGATAGTTACAACAGAGGGTAAGTCTGATCAATCCCACACATTCAGAGCTTTGTTTTGCTCCATCACAGCCTGTCTAGCTTCTAGGATCTGGTGGCTGTAGAGTGAGGTGAGTGGAAATAGCATGATAGAATTACCTCTTGTGGAAATCCTTGCAAATCTACTGGTAATAATCACTATAGTGTTGTTAAGTAAATGCACTCAGGGTCCTACACTGAACCTAAGGTGGGATACAGAAGTTCTGGGTATGTCTCATGAAGCTGTGGGTAGTCTTGCATGAGGTCTACTTGGTTGGTTATTTGGCTTTTGATCCTGAAGAGAGAGGGAAGAGATATTGCCAGGTGTCAAAAGGAAATCACTATGGCAAAAGCATGCTTCAGATACTGGTTCCTGACCCCAATATTTCTATGGATTCCTATATGGCTCTTTGGATGAAGGCAGCTGACAGAATGGCTTTTCAGGAATCCATAAGATGTCAACTGTACAAGCACAGTTTTCTGGTATGAGAGAGTAAGCATTCCTCCAAGATATTATGTGTAAGAATAGCATCACTGCTTTGGCAGTTCAAGGTTCATGCTTAGAAGCTCCATGAGACCTTTAGCACAGGTATTAGTGTGTCCTGGGAGAACAAGTGCCATTGGTGAGAAGGCCCTTGCATCCCAGGAAGTGACTACCAGAGGGGCTGGGGGAGAAAAGGGGGAAAATGAGAGAGGTATTTAAGATCTCATGTGAAGCATCACAATACCAGGGAGATACTTGACTGATATTCCTGGGACAGCCATGGCAGCAAAGTCAGTGAGTTCTTATTGCTGAAAAATAATCCCTTCTGTCTGATGAAGTTGGTGAAACGTATTAGCACAAAAAAAGAATATGTTTTGAATAAGATTCTGCACTTTACTTACTAGATGTCTACAGTCTAACCCAATGACTAGAATGTTTTGCTGAGTAATTTCAAATTCCTTTAATAAAAATTTTGAACTGCAAAGCAATAGTTAGGCTGTGGTCTCACTGTGGAATGGTACACATTTAAAAATAACCAGGTGAATTAAATACAGTATTATTTAATAAATGTTACAAAAAATTTGTATAAATGTTTAATAAATTATCTAAATTGTAAGCCAGCAATCCCACTGTATTATGGCATTTTTTTACTTTATAAAGACAAATACAGAACAAACCCCAAATGCATTTAATTATAATGGCTCAGGGTGGGGTGGGAGTGAAAAAAATGCTGATATAATTAATTCTTGCTGCTTTTATCTTAAGTCATTAAAAACAGGAACCTTAGAGTGACTCTATCCTGAGACTCTAAGTACCACTTTAAATTATAAACATTTGTTTACATATTGTCTTGGGGCTCTGGCCCAGCTCTGGAGACCACAGCCACAGGATGCATCTTCCTGTTTTTTAGACCCACATTCTTTGAGAGAACATCATACAAAAAGTAAAATATGTAATGTTAGAAGGCTTTATTCTCTAAGTGGAGGATTATAATCACTTAGTTTAAAACTTTAGTGTGAATCTGTCTAAAAACCTTAATGTAAGACCAATTCCTATAAAACTGCTTGGGTCCAGGACTAGGCTGTCAATTCCATCTTCACTATCTCCGGTTCTCTTCAGCTAGAAGTGACCATTTATCTGCCACATTCATGATACTGTGCTAAGGATTCCACCCTGCACTCTCTAAGTCTGTTTCTCCCTTCCAGTCCCTTAGCTAAGGAAGGAAGCTGAAAGCCATTGAGGATATATACCTTTACAATGATCAGTTGCACTGACAGCATATTATAGTACTCTGAACCCTGCCTGGGGCCCATGTACCTTAAAAATACTTAGGAAGCATAGTGACACCAAAATACAGTCAATATCAAATATCAAACTGAGAAAGGAAGTAGGTATTTTCTTACAAGAAGTGGACTTGCTCACATTTTTCTGACTGAGTCCTACAAAGAGTAAGGGAGGCCAGGGGCACATCTGCCATGGCTGGGTTCAAAAGGAGGACAAATATCAGAGGCAGCAGTGCAGACAAAGCATCTGTTAAATCCTAACCTCTGAGAGAACGAACAGTAGGCAGTGGTGGGCCTTAGGAAGCATTAAAGGGGTACAGGCCCAGAGTAAAGAAGACTTTCATGGGATAAGCTAAAGAAAAAGGAGTAAGAGGCAAGTCAGGGAAACGTGGATGGCAAAATTGTGCTCTGAGGGTTATCTAGACTTCAACATGGAACTGAAAGCCTCAGTAAAAAGCATGGAGAGGTATGGGAAGGCAACATTGCTCCAAAATCAGAAATTTCCAGACGGATTTTTTTTCCTGGTACCAAACTTAGCTGACATCCACAGAACTAAGGGAATGGGACTCAAGAGTGGACAGAGCATTAATTCTGGACAATGGAGCAGTGCAGAGACAGTGAAGCTGGGAGTCATGGTTGGGGTGTCTTTGTTATACCTGAGGCAGTGCTTCCCTGGTTAAGAAGCCTAGAATGTAGGTTAAGTGTAGAGCATAGACACTCAAGTGCCAATGAAAATTACACTACCTTGAAATTTACTCAGCTCAACCTTCACCCTTCTAAATAAACTTTTGATATCAGGATATTAAGACCCTAAACCAAACTGACGTGCCAATGTAACCCAGGTAATAGCAGCACTACTGGAGCCAGACCCAATTCTCCCAAGTCCTACAACAATGGTCTTTCCACTAGACAAATATGTAGGGAGCACCATTCAAGTAAATATGGAAAAGGAAACAAAGAAAAATGTTTTTTATAGTAAATCTAGCAATGGAATCAAGTTATTAATCTATGTCATATACCACACAAAACATCATATACTACTGACCCAACATATACGACCATTTATTTCCATCATGCACAATGACACAGTATTCATGTATACCTATTTTGGCTGATTGTACTGTATCATGAAATGAGATAAAAAGCAATTTATACAAACTAATGCTGCCCATTGTCCTGTCTTGCATTCTCGTGTGACAGAAAACCCCATGACATGTGAGGAGCTATGAGAAACAAAACTTTCAGAATATCTGTGGTTTGAGTCATTCATTCAACACATACTCACTGAGCACCCCACCACTGCTTGAATTATAGAGTATGGCAATAAACAAGAAGTAGAGCAAGGGTTCAAAAGTAGTCATTAAAACCATAAACAGCATATGAGAAAGATTAAAGGCAAGCTCAGCAAGTTCTCTATCAAGACTATCCCTTGTATGTGGAAAAGACTGAAAGAACATGAAACTTAGAAGCAGACACATCTGAGTATAGATACAGTTTCCTTCCACCAATGAGAGTTGCACAAATATGGATAATATATAGAAAGTCAACAGAACTGTTTGTAATTCCACATTTTGGAACTCTTGGAAAACTAAAAATATCCACAATTTCTTTTATGTCAAAACTTAATCTCACAGTCCATTTGTAGGAAAGTATGACCTGAATTATGTGAGTCCCTATTTATTCCATTCAGTGCAAATATCTATAGCTGTCATTATTGGAATATTAACACTGTTCTGGAAGTTATATGCCCTAAATTTCCTTTCTGAAATCTGAAAAAAAGACTTCTCAAACATATCTGGCCTCGAGGCTTCAAATAACAATTAATGGGCTTGTAGCACAAAGGATTATGTTTGAGAATTAAACAATATACTTAAAGCCTGAAACACTGAAATCTTTTTACTTTTTTTGTAACCACTACCAAACTGTAGTTTAGATGGCTAAAATAGAATTTCATAATTAAGTAATAAATTTAAAACTTTTGGAATAGTACCTGGCTTTTTGTTCATAGAGACTGAAATTTTTAGTATGAGGTATGGAACATACTCTATCAATCTGCTTATTGGTAAATAAATGAAAAACAAAGGGCTAGCCTATCTCACTGGTTACACATTCTAGCTGCCCCACCTTAGTGCACATTGTGTCCACCACATCAACATTCCTTGCTGTTGAAACTTTTTGGCAAGGCCCATACCAAATTCAAGTAAAAGTCTTAACCATAGAAATATTTTTCCCATCTTTGTATTCCCTTCCTTGTTATTTGCACAATATCTAAACAGAATAATAATGTCTAACATTTACTGAGTTCTTACCCTATAAAGGCACTATGCTAAATACTTTACATAATTAGTTCATGGAATCATAGCTCTCCTAGAAGTAGTACATTAATTATATTTTATGGAGAGGCTAATTCACCCAAGGTTATATAAATGAACTTGCAGAATTGGGATGTACAGAGTTACACTGTCTAGTTTAGTATTCACAGGACACATGTGGCTATTTAAATTTAAAAACTCTGTTCCTCTGTCACATAAGCCACATTTCAAGAGCCAAATACACATGTGGCTAGTACCCTATTGGAAAATGATGATATAGACAATTTTGGGTACAGAACATTTCCATCATTGTAGGAAGTTCTATTAGTGATTTTTAGTAATATTTAGACCCGAAGTTCATGCCCAGTATGGCACACTATAAATGTCTAATAAATACTTGATGACCTAAATAAAACTGACTTGGGATAGTATAACCTTAATTAAATGTAATTTACTCTTTTAGGAGAAAGACAAAATTATGAAATATAAGGAACTAACCTCAGGATTGATATATATTCAGCTCAGTATTCTAGTAGTTCATGTATGTTCATAGACATGACCTTAAGGAATCACAAAGTTAAAAAAAAAAAAAGGATGTGAAATGGTTACACTCCTCTCCCAATACAGAAAGCACACTGATATATTTTTAGAACCTTCAACCACAAGGGTTGGAATCTAAAGGGTTTTTAGGTTAATTCCCTGTTAACCAGAGATCATGGTAAACCAAAAGATATACTCTATAAGTTAATTGAGATGTAACTGTATTATCTATAGCTTAATATCTACTTGCTTCATTAATAATCTATTTTTAACAACACTTGTAACATACATCGTACTCCTAATTCTGTGATTATATATTTTAATCTCCAATGGTTTAAAATATATCTGATGTAATCTGTAGCTAATACAGGTCTAAAAGTAAAAGGTGTATATGCATCATCAGATTGTGCTATTATTTTTGAATCAGATTGGAGGGAGTATACTATTGAATGAGTGGAGAAAATTAACTAAAACTCATTAAAATAACCCTGGATTCTCTCAAAAGTATAGGGCCAAAAAAGACACTGATATTTTCAGGAAGTTTTGATAGGAAAACCTGAGTAACAGCAAACAATCTGGGATCAGAGGCTCAGGTACAGACAATTTGGGAACCTACTAAATTTGTGTGCAAAGCTGTGTGTATATATGCATATTTCACTGAGTACCGGGTTCCTAGCTTTCAAATTTGTAAAGCGGCAGGAGTCTGTGACCTACAAGGATAAGAATGACTATAATCAAGACTCAGTTAAAAAGGAGATAGATTAAAAGGAACAGTACCTCTAAGTGTAGTTAAAACTTAAAAGCCAAACAGAATTTTGCTTGTCTGGGTAGTATTTAATATCTCAGCATTAATTTAGAGATTTTTGTTTCAAGTTCAGCATTATACACATGGCAAATATTACTAAATATTTTTAACTTAATTTCTAATTTTAATTTTTAAAATGTTTCATATTGTTACATCATAAGTTTTTTGTTTATAAAATAACCTAAGGAGACACAGCATGTCAACGTTTTTTCAAAGAACAAACGTTTCCCAATAATTTAAATCATAGGGTAGTGCTGTATATAAAGGCTTCACTGGCAAAGCATTTGTTTGGGATGGGCTTAATAATTCTCATGTGCTCTGTTTCTCATGAGTAATGTGTCACCTTAAATTAATGCAATAAAATTGGTACAGTACCTCATCACAGATATATATAAAAAGCACAATATATTATACACAAACAACAAGCATAAACCTGGAAAGAATGACTGACAGTTTTACCAAATCCTTTGAAGAATTCAGACACAATCCAGAACATTAAAAAAACATACTATTAAGGTAATGGACGGCCCCAGGGAAAATGACCCCACAGATAATCATCCCATTCTCAAGGCCTATTTCAGCCTCACCCTTCCTTTAAAACCCTAGACTAGTAAGAATGATGTTCTTGCATTAGCAAGTAGTCAGAAATCTTTCTCTCAGTAGCTCTTTCAGACACCCAATATTGTCAGTACAATTCTATGTCAGCCTGGTTAGAACAATAAAGCTAGTCAATGTGATGAAGACAATGTGATGAGGTAATAAAATGCCAGGATTTTAAGTTTTAAAAATTCTGGAACTTAAGAAAATTCCAGATAGCTAGTTACATAAAGGAAAAGCGTAACTAGAAAAGAAGACTGCAGTAGGAATGCCTCAGGCAACACAAGATGGGACTGAAATCCTTTCAAAGAGATTCTGAATATAAAGTGCGGAAAGGTTCCAGGACGAGTTCCAATTTTACCTTTAACAACAGTAGCAAATAAGAAAATGTAAGGGAAAAACTAAATCACAACTTGAAATCCATTAACAAAAAGACTTTTTTCTAGATCACAGCCATGATACATCATTATAGTTTACTCTCATATATTATTTTTTCAACAACAGCTAAAACATTTTTAAAATGCCAATGAGGACTACTAGGTATACCTCCTAAGCCAAACAAAATTCATAAAGCAATGTACTTTACATGAAACTGTACTGATAAAAGTGGACACAATATTTTGTTCTCTAGAGACCAAAATACATTACTTTCACAAATATATAGTCAGTGCTGTAGAAACCAACATGGTCAATCCACAGAATGGGAGCAAATATTTACAAGTCATTTATCTGATGAAAAAGACTTGTATCTAGAATATAGAACTCTTTTAACTCAATAATAAAAAAGAAATGACCCAATTTAAAAACAGGCAAAGATCAGAACAGACATTTCCCCAAAGAAGATACGTAAGTGGCCAAATGCAAACAAAAAGATGCTCAACATCAATGCTACCAGGGAAATACAAATCAAAACCACAATGAGATCCCAGTGCACACTCACCAGGATAGCTATAACAAGAAAGATCAATTATAAGTGACAGAGCCTGGACAGAAGTACCACCTTTTTGGATAAGCCCACCTGTCATCTCAGAGAGACCTAGGTTTCATTTTACTTAGGCTACAAGCAATTTCCTGAGGACAGGTCAGCAAGCCACAAGCTCACCTTTTCCCTGACCCAACCCCTCAAAAGCCTGCCCAAAACCTGGCAATAAAAAGCCTCTTAGCTTGTAAGAGACACCTTCTTTGTTCTACTCACCAGAACAGAGAGGTCCCTCTCAGGTTTAGGAATAAACCTGCTTGGACTGTTGAGTTAGCATCCCTTCTTTTCCTTTTAAGAAGTATTAAGAAAAATGTAGAACATGTGGAGAAATTCTAACCCTCTTACGCTGCTGATGGGAATATAAATGGTACAGCTGCTTTGGAAAACATTCTCGCAGTTCCTCAAAAAGTCAAAAAGCAGTTTCACTAAGTACATACCAAAATAAATGAAAACCTTGCACATGAATATTCGTAACAGCGCTTAAAGTAGAAGGAATCCAAATGTTCATCAACTGATGAATGCCCAAAATACTGTATAATCATACAGTATTGTTAGGCAGAAAGACAGACGTAAGCAGGTAGAGGAAGAGTAAGGCCAATGGAGCCCAAAAGGGACTCAAAGAGTTAACCAGATAAAACCAGAGAGCCAGAAAGTCCTCACAGAGTTAATTAGCTGTAAGTTTCAAAGGCCAGGAGTGACTTGGAATGTCCTGATATTCCCCAGATAAAGAAAAGTATCAGAGTGCAGCCCATGCCTTCATTGTACCAATCACTATATAAAATCTACTTAGCCCATGAAAAAGGCCCAGTTTATTCTTTAACTTAACCTGTACACTATTCTTCCTTTTCTTTCAGCCCAAATAACTGTAACCAGGACATACAACCCCCAAAATGTAAATAAACCTATGTAGGTAAAGAATGCTGAGATCCGGACCAATAGTCACCTAGATAACCCTATCCTTAAGACAAAATTTCGAAGGAATTATAAATCACCTGTATACATCATACCTTACACTGACTCCTACCCAAAAGGCCCAAGAAAACCAAAAACCTAAACCCTTAAGCGTACCTCCTAAGGTTGACAGCACTCCACTTTCTCCAAGTGTGTCACTCTCTCTGTTCTACTCCAATAAGTAGGGAGGGGCTACTGCAAGCTCTGATTTGGGTTTGCAAATTCCTATTGTTTGGATGACCTGGACAAAACTGCAGCTGTACAATCATGCTCTTCAGTAGCCTGCAGGAAAATCTCCTTTCTTTGCCTTTGGGAAGTTCCCAGAACACAATATCACTCCATCCAGTGCTCTGCAGCTCCCCCAAATCCTGGGGTAGTAAGAGACTCAGTTTCCACGCCATGAAGATTCAAGCGGATACCAGCTGCCAGGTAACCCTGGCTTCAGGAATCAACAAGGGATTTGTTGAGCAGGAGTTCAGTGAGCTTCCCTTCCCTGCCTCTGTTCTTCCTTGCTCTCTGCAACCTGCAAGGCAGGTGCCATTCCCTGCTATTCTCACTTCAATGAATTCCTTCCTAACATATTCATTCTAACTTCCATGCATCTCCAAACAGAATTTCTTCCCCAACAGTATCATTCAGGAAAAACTAAATGAAGCACTGATTCATGCTACCACATGGATGAACCTTGAAAATAATATGCTAAGTGAAGTAAAAAGAAAACCCATTATTTTACAATGTCATTTATATGAAATGTGCAGAAAAGCAAATTTATAGAGATAGAAAGTAGATTAGTGATTATCTAGGGCTGAGGAGCCTAAAAGGAGATATGGGGAATGTCTGACTGACTGCTAATAGGCACAGGCTTACTCCTGGGGTAATGAAAATGTTCTGAAGCAATTACAGTGATTCTGTTAATATACTAAAAATCACTGAATTACACAAGTTAAGTAGGTAAATGGTATGGAATACAATTATCTCAATAATGTGATTTTTAAAAACACTTTGGTTATTTTAAACATACAACGTACAGTTTAGTGTCTAAACTTCCTCCCTGCCCCATTCACAGGGAATATGTTCTAAGAACACTAGTGGATGCCTGAAACCAAGCACAGTGTCGACTCCTACACAAATTATGTTTTTTCCTATACACATATACCTATGATAAATTTTAATTTACAAATTAGATACACTAAAAAATTAGCAATAGAACGATTATAATATACTGCAATAAAAGTTATGTGAATGTGGTCTCTCTCAAAATATCTTATTGTACTGTGCTCACCATTCTTGTTGTGATATGAGATGATAAAATGCCTACATGATGAGATGAAGTGACACAGGACTTGTGACATAATAGCATTAAACTAGTATTGATCTGACAGTTCATCAGAAAGGGTAGTCTGCTTTCAGACCACAAGGTTGGCCTTAGGTAATGAAAGCTGTGGAAAGGGGAACATAGATAAGAGGAACTGATGTACAACAAATCAAACGAAGAATCAAATAATTTTATTCTTACCTAAATCTTCTGGGGTATAAGTGCTCTTTTAAAATACCTACTATAAATTCAGTAGCCTCACCCAGCTAATTCTCCCAGCCCAGCAAAAATCCACACTTCTGGCTTTCCTTACCAGCTTATCTGAGATACTGTGGTACAATATTAGAAAGGCACAGCCCATGTACACTCTTGAGTGCAAGCAGGTGTGATCTGGATCAGACCATCCCAGTCTGTCTTTATTTCTCAACTTCCCAGGAGTGCCCTGCAACCTTGAGTAGTTTTAAAATCAGTCATTTCCGGTAGCCAAAACATAGTATGGGTCTGACTTTTCCCAATTCTTATTTTACTACTGAGTTAAGGGTCCAAATTTCTGGTATTTATATTCATTTCTGAGAAATGCTTCACTTTTTATTATTAGCAATGAAACAAAGTTTGAAGAGCAGGGTTCCTTCATGTAAGGAAATGGGCAGAGGATTTAAGAATGGCCCTCCAGTAAATTCTCTATAAATTGGCCAGAGCAGTATCTCATAAAACAAATTTGATCATTTACTCCTTGATTAAAATCTTATAATGGCTCCATACCATAAATTAAAACTCCTTGGTAGAGTGTGGAAAGCCAACCCCAAACTTTGTTTACTTTTCAAACTTCATGTCTCACTATTACTCCTCCAGATAACTAGGCTGACTTCCTGACCACTCTGGGTCTCCTGGAACATCCAGCTCACTTCACCTGTGACCCTATAGTCAAAGCTGTGGATGCCCCCAATGGCCCACACTTTGTATATAATTGTACCTGCCTACATCACAGCTTGTTTTCACACTGCAAGTGTCTTGCCCCACCATACTCTAGTAACTCTAAGCACTATGACTGCATTTTATACATGCTTTAAAATGTGTACATGTATGGTGTAAATGTATGTACATTTATTAGCAAAACACTTAATAAATGTCTGCTGAATGAGTAACTGAGCAAGAACATTTGAATTGGGTAGACTTCCAAAAGGCAGAAAAAGGCAAAGGAAAGGGAAGAATTAAAGGTGATACTGAAGTTTTAGGCCTGGACTACCTTGAAGAATCATGAGCTCTTAATAGAAAGAAGATTTAAGAAGTACATTTTGGGTATGCTATGGATAAATGAAGGAGTTTTAGACATATTTCATGTATGGCATGTTTGCCAAAAGCAGGATTTCATTTTTTTCCAAAAATGGCTTCACAAAATAATGTATGATACAATAGACTGTTAATTGTCTCAAGTTAATGAGAAAACAGATTAACAAAAGCAAGGAGAAACAATCCCAATTTTATTTAATAATTTGAACACTTCTCATCTTTGAAAAGGCATAAACTGAATAGTTGTGTCTAAACCATCAAGTTTTACTATATGCCATTTAGAACACCCTTTCAGGTTCATCCTTCACATTACCTTTTAATCTTCATTCATGATTAAAATTATAATTTTCCTTGTTTTCAAAAATATTATACTCCTAGACACAAATATTTGCTTCTACTAATACTCAGAAAAAACTATCAGCAAATGACCAATGTACATATTTAAGTACCCTTTCATAAACAACCAATCTGTTCTGACATGGTTTAATAGCAAAACATGTTATTAGCATATTAGAAATAATGGCCTAGGTGATAGTGAAAAACAGTATACATCTAATGAGTTTCAATATTTTTTAGCAAGCTTGGGCATCAGTGATACATTCAGTGCTGTTTGGGGCACTATGAGGAATACTAAAACCACTGATGAACAGGATGACAATGATAAAATTAATTTTTAAAAATCATTTTAGATGTGTTTTAAATATATTTATCAGCAACCCTTCTCAAGGATTTCTATTACTGTTGTTTTTTTTTCTTTTTTGTACTTGTGAAGAGGTCTTAATGAAGCACAGGCAAGAAATTTGGATCTCTAACCCTATTTTGTTCCAGTAGGAAAACAATGGGTGGTTCCAAAATAGTAATGGTTGAAGCATAATATAATCAATTCTAAGAAACATCTACTGCCTTAGGATTTTTAATAAACTTTTCTGGGTGTGAAGCTTTCTTAATAATTGTCAGAATTTGAACTTTACAGTAGAAAAATTTGAAAATAACAAAGAATGTCAACCTCTTTTTTAACATTGCGTTATTCTCTCCACTCACAATGTGATGCTATGAAAATTTTGTGTGTGTAACTCTTACATATTATGGCAACTCAAATCGTAGGTCCCATTGTATTATCTTCACCTCACAGAGACAGTGCGAAGTATAAAAAGTGCCTCAGAAAAAATGTCAGTTTTGTACAAAGATAAAAATCAAATATCAAATCTTTTTTTTTTTATGAATTTTTCAGATGGTTTCTGTTACCTCTTCTTTTAGTGCATGTTTCCTCTGTTCCAGACAGATCTCTTTAGCTCTCATCATCTGCAGAGTCTCCTTAGAAACTGCATACTGGAGTTTTTCCATACGTTCAGCTGCTGCTGCCCATGATGCTTTACCAAATTTCTTCTGATCTGCTCGCATTCGATCATATACAGCTATTGATAATAATTTTTAAAGAGACATTAAGACATAAGACAACTTAATACTGAAGACTTTCAAAGTCTCAGATTTCACTGACTACACTCAGATAAACCACAAATCCTACTCCAATGATAAATTACCTATACTATAACTGCTCTAAAATGTAATTCAATAATATCTTAGATTCTAATGTTTTCAAAAAGAATTTGAAATAATTATCCTCAGAAATAACTTCCTGAGGATAAAACTAAGTTTTTAGGTTAATTTTTAAAACTTTAAAAAATGTTCTTTTATATAACTAGTGTTACTAAATTTCAAATTTTCTATAAAACTTTTATTCTATAAAAGTTCCTATTTTTTCCTGTGTATGTTAGTTGAAGTTAGAGCCATAACTATTCAAGATTATTTAAAATTACTTAAGCTTATGTGCTAATTTTAATCATTTTGAGTCCTTCAAAAGCATTGTTAATGGCCAGATATAGGAAGGAATAAATCTGAGATGTTAGCACGGAGCTTTTTCTGAGGTTAGAGTTGGAGCAGTACAACCAAACCCTAAGGAAGACACTCAACTTCTCTCGAAAAAAAAAGAGAACTTTTTAGTTTGCCATAAGGGAGATCTTATGAGAGATTTCTTGACAATCAAACAGCTAATATCTTCAAGTTAAAAAAGTATCACTGACAGTAGTATGATGACAGTGCTTTATCTTGGGTCTTTATATCACTAACCCAACCACCTGTTTGCCCAACCACTTTAATAGGTCAACCACTTCAATTATCATAAAAGAGATAGGCAGTCTGATCAGCACCAAATGCAATCTTTCAGTACACATTCACTAGTAATTTATGTTCAGAGGTAAGTGATAAATAATTTTGTGCTGTATGTCCTAACGATCTCTTAAAAAGGAAGTATATCTCAGTAACCTCTGACTCAGAATTTTAAGAAATCTTAACTTTTGTGTTTACAATAATACATGTACATACTTAAAAATTAGGACTGTACAGGCAGGCTTGTATTATAAAAGAGCAGTTTCTCATTCTTAGCTTTCTCCCACCCTTAATCCCAATGACCAAATCCAACCAACTTTTAATTGCTTCTGGTGGTTACCTCCATACAAGAATATTGCTGTTTTGATTTATAGTCTTTAAAAATTATCTTTGAGTTCCAATTATGACACATGAGAAATTTGCTTACACAGAATCTCCTCTCAATAGTTAAAGCTGTTCTTTTGTTTCTCTATTTTTCTGCAGCCTTTAAATGCTAACATATAGGAGGTAATGTTTTCAATTCACAATCTCACTCTGAACCTCAACTCTAGGGTTTTTAACAAATAAAATTTACTTATGTTCATTGAATATCAAATGATTTTGCCACTTTAAATCTCTGCCTGTCTTTTAAGACTGTTATAATATTTTGTACCCATAGATCAATATATTACTGCACTGGAGTGCTCAGAAAAGTAAATTAAATGGCTGAGCAAACAAAATCTCTCTCCTTGTTTGGGCACAATGGCTTCCTGCTAAGATAAAGTCCCCAGAATTGCAGTATAAAGAAGTCTACAATGACTTGATGAAGCATTTGGAACCCTACAATGATGTTCACATACAAAATTTTTTTACCTGAAATTGAGTAAACAATGTATAAAATAGTAATAATTAAAACTATGAAATCAGAACTGTGAACTCTAAGAGTATACTCAGCATCACTGCAATTATGTAATAAACTGTAGAAAAAAAGAATTTGCAGATACACAAAGTGATCACATAAGGCTGGTAGGACTCGTCTAATATTCTTTATTTTCTATAATGGTTACTTTTTTAAATCACAATGCAAAGAGACTTTTTTTTTGATATTAGACAGAAGAGTGCATATAGAAAACAGGCTCTAATCCAAGTTTACATAGTTATAAAAATAATTTACAGTAGGGAAAGACATCTTTAAATGTTCAAAGGAACTATTATTAATGTACTCAAGTTTTTTCTTTTAATTTCTATTTTAAAATCATACTGGTCTGGGGTAAATTCCCAAGAGTGGGATTACTGGGTCCCATGAAAAGTATATTTTAACTTTACCAGAAACTGCAAAATCACCTTCCAGAGAAATGTACAATTCTGCATTCCCACCAGCAACGCAGGAAAGGTTTCCATTACTCTGTCCCCTTGTCCGCACTTGGTATTGCTAGTGTTTTTTATTTTAGCCATTCAATAGGCATGAGTTGGTGTCTCATTGTGTTTTTAATGTGCATTACCCTAATGACTAATGATGTGGAACCTCTTCAAGTGCTTATTTGCCTTCTTTATCTTCTGGAGAACTAAGTCTTTTCCCCATTTGTTAATTAGATTGTAAATTTTAAGAGTTCTTTATATATTCTGGATATAAATCCTTTGCCAGGTATGTTACTTGCAAATTATTTTCTCTCATTCTTGTCTTCTGACTTTCTCAATGCTGCCTGGCAGAGTAAAAGTTTGATGAAATTCATTTTATCAATTTTTTTCTTTTACAGTTCATGTTCTTTATCATTTTTATCTTTTACAGGTTGTATATGTGGTATCATTGCTATCTGTGTCTAACTCTAAGTTACAAATATCTTTTTCTCCTTTGTTTCCTTCTGGAAGTTTTATAGTTTTACCTTTTGAGTTTGTCTTTGTGTAAGGTGAGGTTTAGCTCAAGGTTCATTTTTCTGCATATGGATGGCCAATTGTTCAAACACCATTTTTTGTTTTCCACTGATTTGCTTTATCAAAGAATAGTGGCCATATATTATGATTTTATTTCTGCATTCTCTATTCTCTTCCATTAACATGTCTATCCCTTCCACATACCATGCCAGTAATTTGTAAAGCAGGACAGTGTGATTCTTTGAATTCTTTTTTCCCAAACTGTTTTAGCTATTTTCATGCCTTTGCCTTTCCACAGAAAGTATAACCAGCCTGTTTGTCTAGAAAAAAAAATTTTTTTGTTGGTACTTTGGTAAATGTATTTATCAACTTGAGGAAAACTGATATTATTACTATGTTGAGTATTCTAATCCATGACACAACATTCTAAACATTTACTTAGGTCTGTAATTTACTATATCAGTATTTCATAACTTTAAGCATATAAATCCTGTATATTTTCTTAGATTTATACCTAAATATTTCATTTTGGGGTAAGTTACTATAAATGGTATTTAAAAAAAAATTTATTTCCAATTGTTCATTGTATACTTGGATAAATAATTCCATTTTGTGTGTTGACCTGATGTCCTGTGCTTGAAAAAGTCACTTTGTTAGTTCCAAGATATTTTAAAAATAGATTCCATACAATTTCTACACAATGTTACCATCTGTGAATGGTGACAATTTAATTTCTTCCTTTCCATACTGTATTTATTTATTTTTCTTGCCTTATTAAAACTGGCTAAGATTTACTATATTATGTTCAATATGAGTGGTGAGAGCTGTAGATATGCTTTATTAGATTAAGGAAGTTCCTTTCTATTCCAGTTTGCTGAGTGTTTTCATCAAACAAGGCTGTTGTGTTTTGTTGAATCCTTTCCAGCAGCCATTCATATGACTGATCAAACTTTTTTTAAGACCAGGGTTTCTCAACCTCAGCACTTTTAACATGATGGGTCAGAAAATTATTTGCCATAGAGTGGGCTATCCTATGCAAATACCTAATAAGGATAATTTTACTGGGAACTCACCTTTTTGAGCTTTAGCTGTTATTTCAAAATATTTCACAGTAAGATCCTGAATTGACAGCACAGCCATGTGAGCTTTCCGTTGCCAATCAGCATCTTCTTTTTGTAGACTTTCAATTCTCCGCGGACCCAGATAATCATTCTCCATGGAAATCTTTAGAGAGAGAAAAAAGTAAATATAAAATGCATTTTTCTCTTTTATTCATTCCTTAAACATTTACCAAATGTTTATATACCAGGCATTGTGCTTGGTGCTAAAACAAATACATGCTTTTCCCTGCTCTAGAGTGCAGGCTATTAATTTATAAATGAAGTTAATAATTTTGAAGATATGTGACTTAGAAATGTGTTTCACCTTCCTCATTCTCTACCTTCTTTTTCATCCTTCTCTCTTCCATATAAAACAAAGGAAATATTGCAAAATGCTAAGAATAAAATGCTTATTTAATAACTGACAAATTTTAAAAAATGGAAAACTCAGATTTTAATACTGATAATAAACAAACATTGGCATATCTACCTACTAAAGGATACAGGATAAAAGTAACAGAAAAATTATCTTTGCATTATGTACAAGAATCACAAATAAAACAAAATGACAAAGGAAAATTGGAAGTCAAATAATAAGACACTGATACACCAGGTAAATGTTGAAAATAAAATTCACAGAAGTGACAATATTAAATAGTACATAAAAGCACTACACAGGTATCTTTAACATGGAAGAAAGGTGTGATCCAGCAAGAACAACAACCTTTTTGCACATTCCATCTTTTCTACCATATATTGAGAAAAGACTGTTAAACATTAAATGAAAAGTCAGTAACAACATCTTAGCTGTTATTTAGGAAAATAGCTTCAAAGAGGAATCCCAAAGATGTTCTGATTTAGAGAACTGCAATATAGCTTGAAAAAAAGGGGGAAAAAAATGTATGCCAGATAACTAATAAAGTTATAAAATAATACACCCATAAAATACAATTCTATGGAAACAAGGCCAAAAAAGATGGTAGAGTAGGAAAGCAAGGTGGCAACTACTTCCTACACACACACCAAGGAAGCAACTACAACTAAATCTGAAAACAACCTAAAGACTGTAGAACAGATCACCTACGACTGGTGAAGAAAAGAAGATCACACAGAGAAGGGTAACGTGGCAGAGCCAAATGAGCATTGACCCAAACCCTTCCCCCATCCCAGCCCACAAGTCGGGGGAAGAGAACAGCAGGAAGAGGATAGGTGCCCAAGGATCACTGCACACCTGGCCCTGGAGATCTGCTCCAGGAACATGAATCCATATTGCATTGGGTTCTGGTGATTAGCTGGACTGGACACCAGAGGCAGTTAGAACACTCCAGGTAGCTGAGACTTCAGCCCTTTGTGGAGCACAAGCACACTCAGCTACTCCTGCTGAGAACCAGCACAAAGGCAGCAGTTTGAAAGACTTGCCTGCAGTGTGAGGGTTCCTAGAGGAGTGAGGGCTGGATGGAGCTATTTCTATAGAATAAAGGGCAAATGGAAGATACCTCCCCAGCCCTCCCCGCGACCAACAGGTTGGGAACTCTCTGTAGCCCCAGATGCTAAATCCCCTTCACTGGTGGCTCAGCCCTGAGGCACTTCCTTGCAAACCCAGAATGCCAACCCACCCAAGCCCAGCAGCTTCAGACTTAGCTGTCCCATAGGCAAAGGGAGACTCTCTCAGCCATCTGGGACCTGTCTCCAGCTAATGAGAGAGGTACCTGCAGAAGCCAGCTCCAAGAGCTCCTTCTTCCCCTCAGGTGGCCAAGTCTGATGCTTAGGGGCTTCTGGTGCAACTTGCTGCAGCAGCTCGCTACCACCACCTCCCGCGCATTCTCTCAGCCCTCCTAACCTGCAACTTGTCACTGCTGATACCCAATCATTTTGCCACTGTGCAACTTACAGCAGGAACACCTCTCCCACCTTAACTCAGAAGCCCCACCGCCACTGCAGGGCAGGCACAGGGCGACCTGCCCACAACAAGACCTGCAGAAGCCACTGCTCTCATCACAAAGGTCTGACTGAGGCAAAGGGTCCACTCGGGCAAAATGCTCACCTCCGCATACTGAGATAAACCACTGCCTGCAGAGAGACAGAAAGGTGGCCCTGCCCACTGCCTAGCAACAGCAACCGAGGCACCACTACAAAGCAATCAGATGGAAATTAGAGAACAGGAAGACAACAAACTGAGGAACAGAGAGGAAAGGTATATCTAGGAATGAAAGAATTATGAAAGAGCTGTGTAACCAATCCAAACAAAACATTATTCATATAATAAGGGTATCAGAAGAAGAAACAAAGGGATAGAAAGTCTCTTTGAGGAAGTAACTGTTGAAAACATCTCCAATCTAGGGAAGGAAATAGATACTCAGGTCATGGAAGTACAGGCTGGTTATACTTTATGTGGAAAGGCAAAGGCATGAAAATAGCTAAAACAGTTTGGGAAAAAAGAATTCAAAGAATCACACTGTCCTGCTTTACAAATTACTGGCATGGTATGTGGAAGGGATAGACATGTTAATGGAAGAGAATAGAGAATGCAGAAATAAAATCATAATATATGGCCACTATTCTTTGAAAAGCAAATCAGTGGAAAACAAAAAATGGTGTTTGAACAATTGGCCATCCATATGCAGAAAAATGAACCTTGAGCTAAACCTCACCTTACACAAAGACAAACTCAAAAGGTAAAACTATAAAACTTCCAGAAGGAAACAAAGGAGAAAAAGATATTTGTAACTTAGAGTTAGGCACAGATGGCAATGATACCACATATACAACCTGTAAAAGATAAAAATGATAAAGAACATGAACTGTAAAAGAAAAAAATTGATAAAATGAATTTCATCAAACTTTTACTCTGCCAGTCAGCATTGAGAAAGTCAGAAGACAAGAATGAGAGAAAATAATTTGCAAGTAACATACCTGGCAAAGGACAACCAAGAAGAAATGGACAAATTCCTAGAAAAATACAAACTTCCAAGATTGACCCAGGAAGAAACAGAAAATGCCCAACAAAAATGTCCAGGTCCAGATGGTTTCACAGCTGAATTCTACCAAACATTTAAAGAAGAGCCAATATTCCATTCTTAAAGTATTCCAAAAAGTAGAAAAGGGAATACTTCCAAACTCATTCTATGAAGCTAGCATCATTCTAATTCCAAAACCAGGCAAAAACAGAAGAGACGGGAGGGGAGGGGAGGAAATTATAGACCAATATCCTTGATGAACATGGATGGAAAAATCCTCAACAAAATATTAGCAAACTGAATTCAAAAATACATCAAAAGGATCATCCATCACCACAAATGAAATTTCTTTCAGGGATGCAAGGATGGTATAGTATCTGTAAATCAATCAATGTGATACACCACATTAACAAAAGGAAGGATAAAAACCACATGATCATGTCAATAGATGCTAAAAATGCATTTGATAAAATTCAACATCCATTCATAATAAAAACTCTTAACAAATTGGTACAGAGGATATGTACCTCAACATAATAAAGGCCACATACAAGAAACCCACATCTAACAACATACTCAATGGCGAAAAGCTAAAAGCTTTTCCTCTAAGATCAGGAAAAAGACAACCATGTCCACTCTCACCACTTTTATTCAACATAGTACTGGCAATCAGACAAAACAAAGAGATAAAAGGCATCCAAATTGGTAAGAAAGAAGTAAAACTGACACTATTTGCAGATGACATGATATTATACATAGAAAACCCTAAAGACTACACCAAAAAACAATTAGAATTAATGACTGGATTCAGCAAAGTTGCAGGATACAAAATTAATACATGGAAATCTACTGTGTTCCTATACACTAACAACAAACTAGCAGAAAGGGAAACCAGGAAAACAATTCCATTTACAATTGCACCAAAAAAGAATAAAGTGCCTAGGAATGAACCTAACCAAGAAGGTGAAAGACCCGTACTCTGAAGATTGTAAGACACTCGTGAGAGCAATTAAAGAAGACACAAACAAATAGAAATCTATCCCACACTCATGGATAGGAAGAACTAATATTGTCAAAATGCCAATCCTGCCCAAAGCAATTTAAAGATTCAAAGCAATTACTATCAAAATACCAATGGCATTTTTCAATTAACTAAAACAAGTAATCCTAAAATCATATGGAACCACAAAAGATCCCAAATAGCCAAAGCAATCCTGAGAAAGAACAAAGCTGGGGGAGAATTACACTACCTGACTTCAAGCTGTGTTACAAAGCTACAATAATCAAAACAGTATGGTACAGGCACAAGAACAGACCCATAGATCAATGGAACAGAATGGAGAGCCCATATTTAAACCCAGGAATATATAGCCAAGTAATACATGAGAGAGGAGCCATGACTATCCAATGGGGAAAAAAACAGCCTCTTCGATAACTAGTGTTGGGAAAACTGGACAGCTACATACAAAAGAATGCAACTGGATTGTCTAATTCCACACACAAAAGTAAACTTGAAATGGATCAAAGACCTGAATGTAAGACATGAAACCATGAAACTCTCTGAAGAAAACATACACAAAAATCTCATGAACATAAGTATGAACAATTTTCTCCCAGAAATATCTCCTCAAACAAGGGTAACAAAATAAAAAATGAACAAGTGGGACTACGTCAAATTAAAAAGTTTCTGTACAGCAAAGGACACCATCACCAGAACAAAACGGTATCCTACACTATGGAGAATATGTATGCAAATGATTATATAATAAAGGGTTTAACACCCCCCCAAAAAAACAAAACAAATAACATCAGGGCTGAGGCCCTGAACAGACATTTCTCCAAAGAAGTACAGATGCCCAAAAGGTACATGAAAAGATGCTCCACACTGCTAATCATCAGGGAAATGTAGATCAAAACCACAGTGAGATAGCACCTCAGACCAGTCAGAATGGCCACTGTCTAAAAGATAACAAATAACAAATGTTGATGAGGATGCAGAGAAATGGGGATCCTCCTACACAGTTGGTGGTAATGTCAACTGGTACAGCCATTGTGGAAAGCAGTATAGAGGCTCCTCAAAAAAAACTAAGAATAGAAATACCATTCAACCCAGTAATTCCGTTTCAAGCAATTTACCCAAAAAAAACATCCCTGATTTGAAAAGATATGTGCACCCCTATGTTTATTACCATGTTATTTACTATAGCCAAGATATGGAAGCAACCAAAGCATCCATCAACAGATGAATGGGTAATGAAGAAGATGGGGTACATATATACAATGGTATAGTATTCAGCCATAAAAGAAGAAATCTGCCATTTCAACAACCTGGATGTATCTAGAGGGTATTATGCTCAGTGAAAGAAGCCAGGTGGAGGAAGGCAAATAGCATATGATTTCACTTACTTATGGCATACAAAAACAAAGCAAAACAGAATGAACAAAACAGCATTAGACTCACAGACACTAAGAAGTGACTAGTGGTTACCATGGGGGACAGGTTAGGGTGCATGGGTGGGGAAGGTAGGGGAGAATAAACTTCTTAATCATTATATAAATTGGTCACAGAGATAGTAGTACCGCATGGAGAAAACACAGTCAATGATTCTAGAACATCCATCTATGTTGACAGATAGTAATAGTACTAGAGAGGGCGAAGATTCAATAATATGGGTAACTGTTGAACCACTGTGTTGTATATTTGAAACCAATATAAGACTGTATATCAATGATACTTTAATTTAAAAAAATACAGTTCTATGCAAAAAATAATGCTCATGAAGAGTGTTTAATAACAGGGAAATGATTATGCTATATTAAGTGAAAAAGGATCAAAATCAGCTATAATTTCAATTACAACACATTTGGTGGTGGATTATGGGTAACTTTATTTTTCTTCCTCTTTAAAATCTGAATTTTTAAATCTTTACTGTGTGTGTATGTGTGCGTGTGTGTGTGTATATATATATATGTATGTTGCTTTTATAATCATGAGCAAGAAAAAAAAGTTTTTCTCTCTTCTTGGTTTCATGACCCATACCAACTAAACAGGCTGAAGACATATTATCCCAGAGGTTTCCTGTTTCTGGTCAAGCAAACAATGAACTTGTGTTTTCATATAAGAGGCCCAGCAAGAGGTAAATTATGAGATTTACCTCTTTTTTCCAGTTTGTGAGGAAGAAATGGGAAATGGAGATATGATCAGAACCTAAATGTCTTCCTTAACAGTTGAAAAACACAATTATGTGAGCTCCATTTCTGGGACTATAAAAATAGTGCCAGGCAAAGACAATTAAGCCAGTAGCAACAGGTTGGATTGCTGATATCCAATTCCCTACTCATCTGGACTGAATTTTTTTATCCTCAGAAGATGATCACTGTATTTCTAGTCTCATACTACAGGAATCAAACTTAAATGATGCTACTGGATATGGGTGATTCTTTTTCTCCCTTTTAGACTTTCCCAAGACTAGTATTTGCAAATCACTTCAATTGTGTAATTTTGAATAAAAAGATCACTGTACTACTAGGTGCTTCAGAAGATATAAATATGCATAAGACACATACTCTCTTCACAAAGAACTTTACAATATAACTGGGGAAGGGGTGGTTAATGATTTCTGTAACGTAGATACCGGTCTTGAAATTAGGAGATCTGGCTCTGCTACTTATTAATTGTGAGACCTTTGACAAACCACCTAATCAATTATTCACTCAAAATGATGATGTATTACAATATCTGCTCAGTCCAGTATTGTAACGAAGCACTAAAAGACAGTGATATATTCAGCCTTGTGGAGGACATAGTCCCCCCAAATAAAGAATTATAACAGTGTATGGATAAATGTCATTATAAAGTATGCCTAAGATACCATGCCACCAACTGAGGAGGTTGGAGTGCAAAGTCTGGGCATAGTTACTATAAGGAATGATGAATATATGGATTTTTAACAACAAGCAGAATTTTTAGCCAGGTATTGAAGGTGATGAGGAGTGTCTGTATAAATGAATAAAAGTATTTCATGACCTTCAAGAAATGAAAAGTTTAGGTGGCAAGAACACATTTAGCTGTTTAGATCAAAGGACAGATTTTACTGAGGTTTGTAATTGCAGAGGGCATTAATAAAGGTGTAGCTTTTTTTTTGGTATCGTTAATCTACAATTACATGAGGAACATTATGTTTACTAGACTCCCCCAATTACCAAGTCCCCCCACCGACATACCCCATTACAGTCACTGTCCATCAGCACAGTAAGATGCTGTAGAATCACTACTTGTCTTCCCTGTGTTGTACAACCCTCCCCATGCCCTTCCCCCTACATTATCTCTGCTAATTGTAATGCCCTTTTTCCCCACTTCTCCCACCATTCCCACCCATCGTCCCCAGTCCCTTTCCCTTTGGTAACTGTTAGTCCATTCTTTGGTACTATGAGTCTGCTGCTGTTTTGTTCATTCAGTTTTTTTCTTCATATATTCCACATATGAGTGAAATCATTTGGTATTTGTCTTTCTCTGCTTGGTTTATTTCACTGAGCATAATACCCTCTAGCTCCATCCATGTTGTTGCAAATGGTAGGATTTGTTTTCTTCTTATGGCTGAATAATATTCCATTGTGTACATGTACCACCTCTTCTTTATTCATTCATCTACTAATGGACACTTAGGTTGCTTGCATTTCTTGGCTATTGTAAATAGTGCTGCAATAGACACAGGGGTTCATATGTCTTTTTCAATCTGGGTTGCTGCATTCTTAGAGTAAATTCCTAGGAGTGGGATTCCTGGGTCAAATGGTATTTCTATTTTGAGTCTTTTAAGGAACCTCCATACTGTTTTCCACAATGGTTGAACTAATTTACATTCCCACCAGAAGTGTAGGAGGGTTCCCCTTTCTCCACAACCTCGCCAACATTTGTTGTTTGTCTTTTGGATGGTGGCGTTTCTTACTGGTGCGAGGTGATACCTCATTGTGGTTTTAATTTGCGTTTCTCTGATGACAAGCGATGTGGAGCAGCTTTTCATGTGTCTATTGGCCATCTGAATTTCTTCTTTGGAGAACTGTCTGTTCAGCTCCTCTGTCCATTTTTTAATTGGCTTATTTGCTTTTTGTTTGTTGAGGTGCATAAGCTCTTTTTATATTTTGGATGTCAACCCTTTATCCAATCTGTCATTTACGAATATATCCTCCCATACTGTAGGATACCATTTTGTTCTACTGGTGGTGTCCTTAGCTGTACACAACCTTTTCAGCTTGATATAGTTCCACTTGTTCATTTTTGCTTTTGTTTCCCTTGTGTAAGGATATATATTGATGAAGAAGTTGCTCATGTTTATGTCCAAGAGATTTTTGCCTATGTTTTTTTCTAAGAGTTTTACATTCAGGTCTTTGATCCATTTTGAATTTACTTTTGTGTATGGGGTTAGACAATGATCCAGTTTCATTCTCTTATATGCAGCTGTCCAGTTTTGCCTATACCAACTGTTGAAGAGGCTGTCATTTCCCCACTGTATGTCTATGGCTCCTTTATTGTATATTAACTGACCATATATGCTTGGGTTAATATCTGGACTATCTTTTCTGTTCCACTGGTCTATGGGTCTGTTCCTGTACCAGTACCAAATTGTCTTAATTACTGTGGCTTTGTAGTAGAGCTTGAAGTTGGGAAGCGAGATCCCCCTTGCTTTATTCTTCCTTCTCAGGATTGCTTTACTATCGGGGTCTTTTGTGGTTCCATATGAATTTTAAAACTATTTGTTCCAGTTTGGAGAAGAATGCTGATGGTATTTTGATAGGGATTGCATTGAATCTGTAGGTTGCTTTAGGCAGGATGGCCATTTTGACAATATTAATTCTTCCTAGCCAAGAGCATGGGATGAGTTTCCATTTGTTAGTGTCCTCTTTAATTTCTCTTAAGACTATCTTGTAGTTTTCAGGGTATAGGTCTTTCATTTCCTTGGTTAGGTTTATTCATAGGTATTTTATTCCTTCTGATGCAATTGTGAATAGAACTGTTTTCCTGGTTTCTCTTTCTGCTAGATCATTGTTAGTGTATAGGAAAGCAACAGATTTCTGTATATTAATTTTGCATCCTGCAACTTTGCTGAATTCAGATATTAGTTCTAGTAGTTTGGGAATGGAGTCTTTAGGATTTTTTATGTACAATAACGTATCATCTGCAAATAGTGACAGTTTGACTTCTTCACCAATCTAGATGCCTTGTATTTCTTTGTTTTGTCTGATTGCCGTGGCTAGGACCTCAAGTACGATATTGAATAACAATGGGAAGAGTGGGCATCCCTGTCTTGTTCCCGATCTTAGAGGAAAAGCTTTCAGCTTCTCACTGTTAAGTATGATGTTGGCTGTGGGTTTGTCATATATGGCCTTATGTTGAGGTACTTGCCCTCTATACCCATTTTGTTGAGAATTTTTATCATGAATGGATGTTGAATTTTGTCAAATGCTTTTTCAGCATCTATGAAGATGATCATGTGCTTTTTGTCCTTTTTGTTGATGTGGTGGATGATGTTGATGGATTTTCGAATGTTGGACCATCCTTGCATCCCTGAGATGAATCCCACTTGATCATGGTGTATGATCCTCTTGATGTATTTTTGAATTCAGTTTGCTAATATTTTGTTGAGTATTTTTGCATCTATATTCATCAGGGATATTGGTCTGTAATTTTCTTTTTTGGTGGGTTCTTTGCCTGGTTTTGGTATTAGAGTGATGCTGGCTTCACAGAATGAGTTTGGAAGTATTCTCCCTCTTCTATTTTTTGGAAAACTTTAAGGAGAATGGGTATTATGTCTGCTCTATATGTCTGATAAAATTCACCGGTGAATTCATATGGTCCAGGGGTTTTGTTTTTGGATAGTTTTTGATTAACGATTCAATTTCTTTGCTGGTTATTGGTCTGTTTAGATTTTCTGTTTCTTCCTTGGTCAGTCTTGGAGGGTTGTATTTTTCTAGGAAGTTGTCCATTTCTCCTAGGTTTTCCAGCTTGTTAGCTTATAGATTTTCATAGTATTCTCTAATAATTCTTTGTATTTATGTGGGGTCCATCGTGGTTTTTCCTTTCTCATTTCTGATTCTATTGATGTGTGTAGATTCTCTTTTTCTCTTAATAAGTCTGCCTAGGGGCTTATGTATTTTATTTTCTCGAAGAACCAGCTCTTGGTTTCACTGATTTTTTTTCCTATTGTTTTATTCTCAATTTTATTTATTTCTTCTTTGATCTTTATTATGTCTCTCCTTCTGCTGACTTTGGGCCTCATTTGTTCTTCTTTTTCCAGTTTCAATAATTGTGACTTTAGACTATTCATTTGGGATTGTTCTTCCTTCTTTAAATAGGCCTGGATTGCTATATACTTCCCTTAGAACTGCCTTTGCTGTGTCCCACAGAAGTTGGGGCTTTGTGCTGTTGTTGCCATTTGTCTCCAGATATCGCTTGATTGCTATTTTAATTTGGTCATTGATCCATTGATTATTTAGGAGCATGTTGTTAAGCTTCCATGTGTTTGTGAGCTTTTATGCTTTCTTTGTACAATTTATTTCTAGTTTTATACCTTTGTGGTCTGAGAATTTGGTTGGTAGTATTTCAGTCTTTTTGAATTTACTGAGGCTCTTTTTGTGGCCTAGTATGTGGTCTATTCTGGAAAATATTTCATGCGCACTTGAGAAGAATGTGTATCCTGTTGCTTTTGGGTGTAGAGTTCTGTAGATGTCTGTTAGGTCCATCTGTTCTAGTGTGTTGTTCAGTGCCTCTGTGTCCTTACTTATTTTCTGTCTGGTGGATCTGTCCTTTGGAGTGAGTAGTGTGTTGAAGTTTCCTAGAATGAATGCATTGCATTCTATTTCCTCCTTTAATTCTGTTAGTATTTGTTTCACATATGTTGGTGCTCCTGTATATATGTATTTATAATGGTTATATCCTCTTGTTGGGCTGACCCCTTTATCATTATGTAATGTCCTTCTTTATCTCTTGTTACTGTCTTTGTTTTGAAGTCTATTTTGTCTGATACAAGTACTGCAACACCTGCTTTTTTCTCCCTATTGTTTGCATGAAATATCTTTTTCCGTCCCTTGACCTTTAGTCTGTGTATGTCTTTAGGTTTGAGGTGAGTCTCTTGTAAGCGCATATAGATGGGTCTTGTTTTTTTATCCATTCAGTGAGTCTATGTCGTTTGACTAATGCACTCAGATCATTTACATTTAGGATGATTATTGATAGGTATGTACTTATTACGATTGCAGGCTTTAGGTTTGTGGTTACCAAGGTTCAAGGGTAGTTTCTTTACTATCTATCTGTCTAACTTAACTTGCTTTTTAAGCTATTATAAACACAGTCTGATGATTGTTTATTTCTCTCCCTTCTTATTCCTCCTCCATTCTTTATATGTTAAATGTTTTGTTGTGCACTGTTTTGTGTTTCCTTTGACTGCTTTTGTGAAAAGTTGATTTTATTTTTTGCCTTTAGTTAGTATTTGGTTGGTTTGCTTTCTTTGGTGTGATTTTATTTTCTCTAGTGATATCTATTTAGCCTTAGGAATGCTTCTATCTAGAGCAGTCCTTTTAAAATAGCCTGTAGAGGTGGTTTGTGAGAGGGTAGTTCCCTCAACTTTTGCTTGTCTGGAAATTGTTTAATCCCTCCTTCATATTTAAATGATAACTGTGCTAGATACAGTATTCTTAGTTCAAGGCCCTTCTGTTTCATTGCATTGAATATATCATGCCATTCTCTCTGGCCTGTAAGGTTTCTGTTGAGAAGTCTGATGATAGCCTGATGGGTTTTCCTTTGTAGGTGACCTTTTTTCTCTCTCTGGCTGCCTTTAATACTCTGTCCTTGTCTTGGATCTTTGCCATTGCAATTATTATATGTCTTGGTGTTGTCCTCCTTGGGTCCTTTGTGTTGGGAGATCTGTGGGCTTCCATGGTCTGAGAGACTATTTCCTCCCCCAGTTTGGGGAAGTTTTCAGCAATTATTTCTTCAAAGACACTTTCTATCCCTTTTTCTCTCTTCTTCTTCTTCTGGTACCCCTATAATGCGAATATTGTTCCGTTTGAATTGGCCACACAGTTCTCTTAATATTCTTTCATTCCTGGAGATCCTTTTATCTCTCTCTGCCTCAGCTTCTCTGTATTCCTGTTCTCTGATTTCTATTCCATTAACAGTCTCTTGCACGTCATCCAGTCTGCTCTTAAGGCCTTCCAGAGATTGTTTGTTTCATTTCTGTAATCTCCCTCCTAACTTCATCCCTTTGCTCTTGCATATTTCTCTGCAGTTCCATCAGCACGGTCATGACCTTTATTTTGAATTCTTTTTTAGGAAGATTGGTTATATCTATCTCCCCAAGCCCTCTCTTGGAGCTTGTCTGGGTAATTCTTGCCTGGACCAAATTCTTCTGCCTTTTCATGGCAATAGAGGTAGTCGTAGGCAAGGTGGCGCATGTGTCAGCTGGGAGAACAAAGTCCCTTACTGCTTGCTGGTTAACTTGCCCTTCTCCGCTGCCTGTGTCAGTTACCCACACACAGGGAGCAGTCTCCAGGTTAATCCCCTGAGCTTCTGGGGCACTGCATCCCTCGGGGTAGCCCAGAGCCCTGCGGGGAGTGGCAGGTGCACCAGATGTGTTCTCCTGTGAGAACGGGTGCCCCTCTGCCTGTGCTGGGCAGCTGCGCAGCGGCAGCAGCCTCTTGGTCTAACCCAGGCAGCTGAGCTCTAGGAGGAGACTCTGGATGGCTACTGTGGGCATGGCCGTTCTCTGGCTGCTCCGCCGCTGTGGCAGGGCCGAGCCGGCCCAGGGGAACAAATGGCAGGCTGCTTATCACCGTGAGGGGCTTCAGAGCTGCACTGCCACCCAGGAGATTAGGTTGCCTGAAGTCCCTCAGGATTCACAACCTACTGGGCTGAGTGTGCCGGGATGATTGTGTCCAGCTGTTAAGCCCCTGTACCTTTAAGACTTTCAAAATGCACTCACTTTTCTTTTTTCCCAGGGGAGCTGGCTGTGGGGACCCACTCGCAGATTTTACTTTTCTGTTTCTCTAATGTCCAGCACAGCATGCAATGTGTGTCTGCGCTCCTAGTGCCGATTACTAGGGCTGGGTATTTAGTAGTCCTGGGCTTCCACTCCCTCCCCACTGATTCTTTTTCTCCCACTGGTGAGCTGGGGTGGGGGAGCACTTGGGTCCTGCCAGGTTACAGCTTGTATCTTACCTCCTTCGTGAGATGCTGAGTTCTCACAGATGTAGATGTAGCCTGGCTATTGTACTGTATCCTCTAGTCTTTCTTTCAGGAATAGTTGTATTTGTTGTATTTTCAAAAATATATATGGTTTTGGGAGAACATTTCTGCTGCCCTACTCATGCTGCCATCTTGGCTCCTCTTCAGTAACTCGAAGGTGTAGCATTTTGACAGGTACCAACGGAGTACGTGGGCATGCTGTAGGGAAGAATTAACCTTAGGAAAAGCCTAGAGGCAGGTAAGTTCAGTGCTCAATAAGGAACAGAGAACAGTTCAGTTTGGCCTCAGTTGAGATAAAACAAAGATAATGGGTGATTAGACTGGAAAAGAAGTTTGCAATCACTATGGGGTGGCCTTGAAATGTTAGACTGAAGAGTTTGTACTGTACTTGTCAGGCCATAGGAAGCTGTGTGGGATAGTGGCCTATTTAGACTTAAGCTGAGATTTAACTAGATTTGTTTGCTGTAACAAACAAAACTATCAAAGTTTGCTCATTTGTTGTGGTTAGCTCTGATTTTAAAACACACAATTTAAAAAACCTTAAGATTAGTATTCACAAGTATGGAAAATAAATTCAATAAATTGAACACTGCACCCAAAATATAAAACTCTTACTCAGTACATTATTATGAAAGAAGTCCTTTACAAAAAGATGACTGAACTTTGCACTCCATAAAGAACTTGTATGTTTATTGTACCTAAGATTATAAACTAGGTTACTGGGTTTTCCTCCCAAAATTTCAAAGTTTGAAGATATATGTAAATTCTTGTCTGTAAATTTGAAGTTCAGACTTCTGCCTTGTGATGCTAGACTATGCAAACCACATTTAGGCTTTGCCAATAGGAAGGGCTGGAGGAGATTTCAGGATTAGAAGAGGGAGAAGAGATTTGTTTCTTCCTACGTGGATCACTCAACTTTCTTGTTTGCTTTTTGTAAACACCATCCCAGACTCACTTCTTAATCCCAGCATCTGCATTTCCTTCCTGAAGTTAACAGAATCCAGTTTGCAGTTCGAGCCTCATTGCATGCTCTTCAACACAAACAAGCACCAGCCAACAAGTGCCCTGTGCCTGGAGGTCTGTGTCTCTCCACTGCACTCACACACACTAGTAGTACTAGATGAGCAATATCCTCTTCCTCAGAGATTAGCTCCAGAGGGCCCATCCTCTATGCTGACAATTTAATAATCATCACTTCTTCTCTTTTTACCTGGAGTCCCAGAAGTGGTGGTTATTTTGAAACTGTTAGGACTGTTAGGAAACAGCTTAGTTACCTTCTTAACTGTCTGGTTAACAATTTATACCTAGTTAACAGTTCTTCATATTAAATTACCTCTGTTGAAATAACTAGTTTGATTTTCCAATCAGAACCCAACAGGCACAACTATGGGGATGACATTTAGTAACAGTATAAGCAGAGTTCAAAATTCAAAAAATTTTTAACTCAGATCATTATGACAGAACTACTTTACATGGGTAAACGCTGTATATAAGTGAAAAATCATGCATTATGGCTTTTTAAAGAGAAACAAAAAAAACTGGTAGTAATTATCTGAAGATAACATGTATTTTGTTGTGAAGTTGTCTTTACCTTCAGTGTGTGTGCATATATATATATATATATATATATATATATATATTCAAATATCCAAAGCAGAAACATGCTATGTTTTTTTATATTGTGTTTCAACTGACCTCTGAAATGCAGTAGTTAATGCTGCAGCCAACTATTTTAAAAAATGTGATTACAGTTTATTGTACCTAAGACATTAAGCTGGGATACTAAGTTCTTTTCCTAACTTGGCAAATTTGAAGAAGTACAATACTGGGACAGCTGGATCATGTGCTAAAAACAATGACACCTCTGTTTTCAATTTCAGGGCCAGAAAGAAAACAGTGCCTGTTTTTAACATGGAAAAATTTGTATGTCAGTTTAGGCAGCCAGGATAGTGAGACTAGTTCATAAATAACAAATTTCTTGGTGTGGAATTACTTATTATAAAGGACATCATTTGCTTGGATACTGGGTTTTATATGAGAGATTTAAGTGTTATTCCTCTTATTGGGACAGTGAAAAAGGAAATAAAAGCCAATTCTTAGGTGAAAGAAATGCCAAGGAAATTTGTGAATATACTTATGTAGCAATACCCTTAATGCAAATTTTCCAGGCCTAGGAGTGACTCCTGATTAACAGAATGACATGATTAGACTCAGCAGCATCTATTCATGCATTTTTATATTCAAAGAAAATATTAACTGTAATATTCTCAGGAAAGAGTCTGAAATGATACATTTTCTAATAGAAGAGAGAAATCTAAAGGCAAAGAAACCTAAGGGGAAAAAAATAGCTCAAGTAAGAAATAAGCACCTTAATGTACAGTGGTGGCACTATATAGTTCCAGTGTGCATGCTATAGTATATAGTTGTCCAATGGTGTGTATAAAAACTGCACCCAACCAAGTGGAAAGAGCGGAGACGGAAGACCAGGCCACACTTTGCCAAGCTATGGATACTGCTACATCTGCCCAGAAGAGGGCCTTTTTCTAATATGTCTGCTGGGATAGAGGGTGGGGATGGGCATCTTTTTCTATTTCACACAGACATCTACAGATTTGCTTGGTCCTGGGGGGAGGGAAGGTGGAGGAAGGCGGCACATTCAAGATTCAATTAGGAGGTAATTGGCAAAATGAGATGACCAGCTACAAAGGGGAAGGTAGATCTGAGGATGTCTTCTTGTTCCCAGCTTACTTACTTTTGGCAAGCATTAAAAATAAGTTAGACAATGTGTTTAAAGTGCTTATAGTTGTTCCAGGAAGACAGCAAGAAGGCCAACTCACTAACTGATCCAGACTCTTAAGACAGTGGGTTTAAATATCTATAGAGAGGATCATCTAGCTTGAATTTCCTTTTATGGATGATGAAATTGAGGCCCAGAGAGATTGTAACTTTGAATTCAGTATCCTCCATCCCTTAGCTGTTTTGTTTTATTAGACTTGTGGGTTCTCAAACTTTAGTGTTTATTATAATCATCTAGAAGGCTTGTTAAAACAAAGATTGTTGAGCCCCTCCCTAGAGTTTCACTAGAGGGTATCTGAGGTGAGGCCCAAGAATCTGTATTTCTAATAAGGTTCCAGGTGATATTGACACTGCCAGCCTAAGGGTCACACTTCTGAGAATGGTCAAAATCCTTGAGATGCTCTAGTATTCTAGCCCTGACTACCTTTCCTGTCCACTCCTACAAACCTTCGAACCCAAGGCATACCAACTAATTCACACCATGCAGTGTGACTAAACCAGCAGACTTTGCAATCTGATAGGCCACTGGCATCCATAAATGGTGCTGGGTTGGTGTAATGATTCGGTAATTTCTTTCAACAATTCACTGTGACTAAAAGTTTAAGTACTATGCCTGTTCACTGTACCACTACTGTTTATATATCAATCTGGAATATTCTCAATTCCAATCTCCAATGCAGATTTATATACCCAATTCCCAATGAATTCTTATCCATCTTCAATAGTGAAGCTCTCAAAAATCCCTCTTTTTCTATATATCTTTAGGCAGTGCTGATCACCCAATTCTGGGTGTGTCTCAATCAACTTGTACATATTGCTTATTCTTCTTAAAAAAAAACTTAGTTGGCTTATAATTTACATACAAGAAAATGTATCCATTTTAAGTATAAATTAACAACTTTATATATCGATGTAACAACCACTATAATTAAAGTTGAGAGCTTATCAATGACCACAAAAAAGGATTCTCTTATACCTGTTCCATCCTCTCAATCTCCCCAGACCCATCGCAAGTAAAACTATTTAGCTTTCTGCCAGTAAATATCAGAACGATCATTTCTAGAATTTCATGTAAATGGAATCATACACTTTATACTGTGTCTGGCATTTTTTGCCATGTACAACTTTTGTAAGCTATTTTGTTAAGGTTTAATTTATATACAATCAAGTGAATCCATTTGAAGTGCTCAAATTGATGAGCTTTGGTAGCTGTATACACACTTAAGAAACAACCACTACAATCAGGATGCAGAACATTTCTATCGCCTCCAAAAGATTTCTCATGCCCCTCTGCCATCCATCCCTTCAGACAGTACATACTCTCTTGTATCTGGCTTCTTTGAGTTAGCATGGCTTTGAGATTTACCCATGTTGTTGTGCCTATTAATAGTTTATTTCTTTTATATTGCCAACCATTATTCTATGATATGGAAATGCCACATTTTACTTATCCATTTACCTACTGATCGTTATTTCAGTTCCAGTTTGGAGCTACTGTGAATAAAGATGGCATGAGCATTAGTATATGTCTTTTTTATGAACAGATGTTTTTGTTTCTTTTGTATAGTAACTAGGAATCAAACAGCTGAGTCATAAGGTATACATATGTTTAACTTTTGAAAAAACAGTCAAACTATTTCCCAGTGTGATTCTACCACTATTAAATGCTGCTATCAATGTAAGAGAATTCCAGTTACTCTACATCCTCACCAGCCCTTGGGAGTGCCAAAATTTGTAATTATATTCACCCTGATGGGTGTAGTAGTATCTCATTGTAGTTTTAATTTGAATTTCCCTATGATGATGCTGAGCATCTTGGCAAGTGTCATTTTAAATATTTAGTCACCCAATATTTTATATATTTGTAATTAAATATTTAACCCCCACAATACATTAATCATTTTTTATTTTTAATAATTTATCTTATTATCTATACAGTCCCTTTTTTGGGTATATCGCAAGAATATTTTCTCAGTCTGTGGCTTGTCTCCTGGTTTTCTTAATCTTTCAAAGAACAAAGAGTGTTTGATTTTGGTGAAATCCAATTTATAAATTTTTTTAGGTTATGGCTCCAGTTTTCTGCATTTTGGGGAGAAAATGCAATTTTTAATACTGACCTTTTAGTTGAAGTTACACATTATTTCCAATAGCTTTTCTAAGATTCCTTAGGATTTTTATATACATGATTATGTGACCATAAAATAAGGAGAGGTTTATTTTGTCTTTTATAATTTGTGTCTTTTAACTTTTTCTCTCCTTACTAAAATGGCTACAAAGTCCAGCAAAATGCATGGTAAAAGTAGACAATCTTGCCCTGCTTCCAATCTTAGGGGGAAAGAATTCAGTCCATATGTCATCATGTATGATGTTAAGTAGGTTTTTCATACATGCCCTTTATCAGATTGAGGAAGTTCCCTCTCTTGCTCCTTTTTTTTTTCATCAATGAATATTGATATTTGATAAATGCTTTTCTGCATCCATAGGAATAATAGATTGGATTTTTTTTACTTTATTCTAATATGGTAGGATACATTGATTTATTTTTGAATATTAAATCACCTTTGTATTTCTGAGATAAACACTAATCACAATAGGATTACTATATCTATATTCATGAGGGATACTTATCCATAGTTCTCTTTTTCCTGTAATGTCATATGATTTTGATATTAAGATAATGCTGGCATCAAAAATGAGTTGGGAAGTGGTCCCTCCTTTGTTTTCTAACTTTATGTAGGATTGGTCTTGTTTCTTCCTTATATGTTTAATAAATCCTCCAATGATATCATCTTGGTCTGGAGTTTTCCTTAAGGGAACATTTTAAATCATGAATTCAATTTGTTAATATAGGGCTACTAAAAGTTTTCTATTTTGACAATTTGTATTTTTCTAAGAAATGTGTTCATTTCACCTATACTGTAGAATTAACTGGGACAAACCAGTTCATATTCCCTTACTAACCTTTACTATCTGTAGAATCTGTGGTGGTATCTGCACTTTCAGTCCTATATTGATGTGTAGTTCCCTCTTTAAAAGATCTATTTAGCTAGGTTTATAAAACATATTGCTAGTATTTTTCAAATAACCAGGTTTTGTGTTCTTTGATTTTTATCTACCATTTGCTTTTCCATTAATTCCCACTCTTAATTTTACTTTTATGTAACTAACTTGATCTCTGTCTTTCTAGCCTCTTAAAGTGAAAGCCTGGATAACTTATTTTAGACTTCTTTTCTCTAATTAGCATTTAAATCTATAAATTTCTCCAGAAGCACAGCTTTAGCTTCATCTCCTTATAATTTTTCAAGGGTTCAATTTGAATTTTTTAGGCCTAAGGTGTTCATTTCCCAGAAAGACACAGATAGGAAATGAGTAGCAAAAAGAACATCATGAAAAGAAAGACTTCAGAATAAAAGTCCTCCCAGAAATGTTATTGAGTCCTGCCAGATCCATATAGAGCAATCACTTCTGGGACACAGGAGCACTGACAATTGGACACTGCACTAAAAATCACTGTAGGCTAATACTTAGAAAAGCATTTATGATGACATCAACCCAATGTACATCCTTCTTATTGGCACTTAATGATATTACACTAGTGTAAGTCTAATATTATTGATACTACAGTTGATATAAATATACATTCAACTGCTTTCCCTATTTTACCTCATGATTTTGGTTTTTTTTAATTGGTGACTGATTAGCTCAGGGCACACAGTACACATTGCACCAATGGCACTACTGTTATGGCAAAATCTTACTCTATGTTTGGCACCAATTCTGTATCTTGATACAAAAGTTACTCAACATATCTTATTAATTTGAGAATTTGTGCCAGATAGTTTTACTAATACAGCTAGCCTGACTTAGTAATACAACTACATTTCAAAATGCAGAAACAAATGTTCCAACTATAAGTTATTTGGCTGTTATCTTCATAAGAACTAGAATATTTCTATGTCAAAAATCCACAGAGAAATACTACACAAAATAAGTAACAGTTATTAGTACTACTTAAAATAAATACCTTATATCAAACCAATTATAATTGCTAGGTATGAATTTTCTAACTTAAAAAAGTAACCAGTAATGAATAATCCAGTAAAATAAAATGAAATAAAATTATTCTTTGGGATCAGAGAGACACTTAAGTTGAGTACTGAACCAACTCCGCACTTACAAGCTATAAACAAGTTATATACATCATCTAATCTATTAGCTTTTGTATCTACCAACTAGGGATAATGATAGCACCTGACAGGGTTGTTTCAAGAATTAAATGAGCTTTTTTATATAAAAGCATTATTTAACATACTTGTCTGACATGTTGTATGAGCTCACAGACTAAATCTAGTTGTTTGCTAACAAATATTTAAAAGCTCACAAAAAGGATAAAGAAAAAAATAGCAGTCATAATTGATTAGGGACAAACAGAAAAATACCATTTTACCTTTACAAGAGTTAAATTTAAAAATACGTTGTCTGTTCCTCTCCTACACTATGCTTTCCAGGCAAATTGGAGCAGTAAGTGATGCTAGTGGTTAATATATTCTAGCAAGTAGGTTCAACCAATATACTAATGTGAATACTCAATACAAATCGTGATGTAATCAGTATAAAAGTAAAAATGTATACAGACTTGAACAGTCAGTGCTAACTATATAGACTGTGCCTGCTAAACACTGCAGCATAGTCTAGAAGTAGGTGGGTCTCCATGTTATCAGTTCATTCCTTGCCTTTCAATCAAGTTCTCAACAGACAAGTATCTATTTTAAAATACAGAGTTCTAGTGTCTAAAGTTTCTTAGTTACAAGTTACCATTTTAACCAGAATGGCAAGTTTATGATAAAACTGACAATCCAATATTTTTCAAAAGTATTAATAAAGGAGAATGTATAAATTGTGTGACTAAGTCTGTGCTGCCCTATATCCTCACTCATTAGTTAAGGGAAAAAAGACATACAAACTTGCTTTAACTTGTCATATTTTTTCAAACATACTACCTGTCGTTGTTTGCAAGCATAAAGTTCTCAGAATAATTGCTAATATTCTCAATAAATTTCTTATACAGTGTTGTTCCAACTTAATCCATTATGCAAAAACAATTCTAATGTCCTTGTTCAGCAACATTTCCATGTGAATTAAGCATGGTAACATTGATTTCAGGTCAGCTTTAGAAATACACCCTTCAACGTTTGCCTCAAAAAATGTAATACATATTTTACACATGATAAATGTCAAAAATCTTAAAGCTCTACAATTAAATACTTACAACTTTCAAAACAAGGGCTTCCAAAACTGCTGGTAAAGCTATCTAGGACTACACAGTATCCAAAACATTAAAAGGGAGGCAGGAATAGAGGGAGAGAAGTACAGGAAAGGGGGGAAGATGGGAATCTCTGGATGTATTTACAACTTTATTTCCTAGGCTTTTCTAACTAGCTACTCAGTAGAATTGCCTTTTAATAATGTTTTAAAATGAGGTGCTCAGGCTCTATGTAACCCAAACCTACCAAACCAGAATCTGGCTGGGCGGAGGGTGTGGGGGAAAGGACCAACCTACATTTTTAAAGAGTTCCTCTAGTAATTAAGATGCATGGCCAGCCAGGCTGACCTGAACTATGAAACAGACAGGCTACTGTTTAGTTTTTCAAAAAGTACCTTGATCTGCTGTCTTCGTAGCATGGCAAGTTCTCTCATGTCTCTGAATGGCTGCAGTAAATACTGATAGAGTTCAGTTGTGGCTTCTGCAAGGCTGCTATAGGCTTCATCCTCCATCTGATACAAGTCCAGAAGCTCCACCATGCTCTCTGTATTCTTGTGCTTATCCAAGAGCTGTGGAACAAGAAAAGTTTCACTATAAAGAGATCCAATCATAATGTTCTATAAATACTTGCTTTTTAACTCCCTATCTATCATCTCAGGACCTTGAAATCCTGAAACACAGAAGCAGGGGGGAATGAAAAGCATAGATTGCTTTACATCACTCATCTCCATGCCTCACATATTATGCTCCTTAAGACCAATGCCTGAATCAACCTTTTCAAACTGCTTTCACCATATTATTCCTGTTCTCTGTATTTTCTGGCACTTCATACTATCTGACTAGCCTTAATGCCTTAAAAAAAATTTTCCCATCATTTGATAGCCTTCTCCATATTTATACAAAAAAATTTTTTCATTGCTAATTTACAAAGTAGTTATCTGTCTTACCAATACTGATTTACTAATTCTTGCCCCAACTCTTGTTGCCACTCCTTTCTTTCTCCCAATGTGGAACATTGCCTAGACAACTTTCTTCAACTTAAGCCTATCGCTTCCTCCAAAATCCAGATGGGAAAAAAAAACCCTCTACTGAAAGTAGAGTTTAACACTGAGTATGATCAACATAGTTCTTTGTATTTCTTGATACTTATGTATGAATGTGTGTGAACGTGTATGTGTGTAGTCAGTAATTCATTCACTCCTCAGATATGAACCTGGCACCAAACATGTTGAGCATTGGGCTAGGGGCTGGGCATACAAAACCATGGTTCCTTTTCTCACAGAGCTTCCAATGTGGCAAATAATAAAGAACTAAATCAATTTTTAAAAATTACAAACTGTGAAAAATGTTAGATTTTTTATTCTTTTGCCAAAGCAAACTTGAGAAAGAACAAAGCTGGGGTATTATGCTCCCTGACCTCAAACTATACTACAAAGCTACAGTAATCAAAACAGTATGATACTGGCCTAAGAACAAAACCAAAGATCATTAGAACAGCATAGAGAGCACAGAAATTAACCCATGCATATACAGTCAAGTAATGTATGATAAAAGAGCCATGAATATACAATGGGGAAAAGACAGTCTCTTCAATAAATGGTGCTGGGGAAACTGGACAGCTACATGCAAGAGAATGAAACTGGACCACTGCCTTAAACAATACACAAAAATAAACTCAAAGTGGATTAAAGACCTAAATATAAGACCTGATACTATAAAACTCCTAAAAGAAAGCACAGGCAGCTAAGTCTTGAACATCAACATTAGAAACTTTTTTTTCTGGACCTGTCCTCAGGCAAGGGAAACAAAAATAAAAATAAAGTGAGACTACATCAAACCAAAAAGCTTCTGCACACCAAAGGACACCACCAACAAATCAAAAAGGCAACCTACCAAAAGGGAGAATATATTCATAAATAATTTATCCAATAAAGGGTTACATCCAAAATATATAAAGAACTCATATACCTCAACACCAAAAAAATAAATAACCCAATTAAAAAATAGGCTGAGCAAAAATGAACAAATGGGACATCAGACTAAAAAGCTTCGGTACAGCAAAGGACACCATCAACAGAACTAAAATGCATCCTACAGTAAAGGAGAATATAATCATAAATGACTTATCTAATAAGGAGTTAATATCCAAAATATATAAAGAATTCACATGCCTCAACACTCAAAAAAAACAAATAACCTGATTAAAAAATGGGTGGAGGATCTGAAAAGATACTTCTCCAAAGAAGAAATTCAGATGGCCAAGAGGCACATGAAAATATGCTCCACATTGTTAATCCCTAAGGAAATGCAAATTAAAACCACAATGAGATACCACCTCATACCAGTCAGGATGGCCAACATCCAAAAGACAAGGAATAACAAATGCTGGCAAGGATGCAGAGAAAGGGGAACCCTCCTACACTGCTGGCGTGAATGTAAATTAGTTCAACCACTGTGGAAAGCAGTATGGAGGTTCCTCAAAAAACTAAAAATAGAAATACCATTTGACCCAGGAATTCCACTTCTAGGAATTTACCCAAAGAAAACAAGATCCCAGATTGAAAAAGACATAGGCACCCCTATGTTTACCACAGCACTATTTACAATAGCCAAGATATGGAAGCAACCTAAGCATCCATCAGCAGATGAATGGATAAAGATGTGGTATATATACACAATGGAATATTATCCAGCCATAAAAAGAAAACAAATCCTACCATTTGCAACAACATGGATGGAGCTGGAAGGTAATATGCTCAGTGAAATGAGCCAGGCAGAAAAAGACAAGTACCAAATGATTTCCCTCATGGGGAAGGGATATAGCATGGATAAGACAAGTAATGACTCTGTAACATCTTACTACCCTGATGGACAGTGACTGCAATGGGGTGGGTGTTGAGGGGACTTGATAATATGGATGAACGTAGTAACCACAATGTTGCTCATGAGAAACCTTCATAAGATAGTATATCAACGATACCTTAATAAAAAAAAACGTGAATTAAAGAAAAAATGGGCTGAGGACCTGAACAGGCATTTCTCCAAAGAAGAAATACAGATGCCCAACAGGCACATGAAAAGATGCTCCACATCATTAATCATCAGGGAAGTACAAATCAAAACCACAATGAGATAGCACCTCACACCAACCAGAATGGTTACTATCCAAAAGACAAGAAATAACAAGTGTTGGTGAGGATGTGGAGAAATGGGAACCCTCCTACACTGTTGGTGGGAATGTAAATTGGTGCAGCCACTGTGGAAAGCAGGATGGAGGTTCCTCATAAAACTAAAAATAGAAATACCACATGATCCAGTAATTCCACTTCTAGAAATTAACCTGAAGAAAACAAACCTCTGATTCAAAAAGATATATGCATCCCTGTGTTTATGGTCATATTCTTTACAGTAGCCAAGATATGGAAACAATCAAAGTGTCCATCAATAGATGACTAGATAAAGAAAATGTGGTACATCTGCACAATGGAATATTATTGAGCCATAAAAAAGAAAGAAATCCTGCCATTTGTGACAGCATGGATGGACAGAATTATATAAGTGAAATAAGCCAGGCAGAGAAAAACAAATACTGTACAATTTAATTTATGTGTGTAATTTAATACAAAACAAAATGAAAAAAATAGGAGTAAACTCATAGACAATGAGAAGTGACTGGTGGTTACCATGGGAAATGGCTGAGGTAGGTGAGGGGGAAAAGAAGGCATAAAATTCTCCATCATAATGTAAGTTGGTCATGGTGATGGAAGTACAGCATAGAGAATATAGTCAATGATTCTCTTACATCCTTTTATGTTGACAGATAGTAAAATGCACTAATTGGGATGAGGATTTAATTATGTATGTGACTGTTGAAGCACTATATTGTACACCTGAAACCAATATTGTATATGAGCTACAGTAAAAACAAAAAAATTTCTTAAAAATAAAAATAACATGATGAAATATGATGAGAAAGAGTAAGAGATGGGAAGATGGTGGTAAACTAGGACATAGTTTTGAGTAGAGAGAAAGAAGCTATCTATCTACCAAGGAAGCTTAAGTTAAAATTTAAAGAATCTTTGAAAGAACCATCTAGACAAGACAGTATTTCATATACTTATTTTTGGCCTCCATTTACCTGGTGATACTCTCATTTCCCCAGTGGCACAAAATTCTGCTATTCTTTTCAAACCTAAGTTTCCGCTACCTTCTTCCTAACTCTATGCTTTAGTTATCATACTGTGCTTTCTACCCAGGTTCATGGCACAAAGTACAGCAGTATTTAAGGATTTAATATTCTGCCTACTATATCATTAAACTAATCACAAAAAATCAGATAATCTACATTAATGTGCTTTAAAACAAGTAAGTACAATATAAATATTAGTTATCATTCTACTCTTTTAAGGCTATTGTAATTCCAACTTCTGCAACTAACATTGAGAATTTCCATTTTTGGTATCAGCTGAGTAGCTCATATTAGCCCAACTCTCCCACTGATAATAACTATAAAACCTGGGCAAAATATTACAAAACAACTACCTGAGACACTGTAAAGTGACTGAATAAAGTAGGTAAAATTTTCAGGGGCTATCAACAGTTAATAGAAGGGAAGTCCCTGAGTGATTTTTTATTCATGGCTTTTGGCCTTGAAGGCAGGCCCAGTGGCTGCCAAAGGAAGAGAGGAGTGGGACTAAAATACAAATAAACATTAACCATCTTGGTGGCTTGAAGAAACAGAGGTCAGTGTTCAGAGCAACCACAGCAGCTGGAAAGTAGGGGGAGATACTAAAGAGGTGAAAGCCAGAGGATGCAATCCCAAATTGGCATATACACTCTATTCAAATCTCAGGCTGATTACTGGGACTATATATGCACAGGTCAGGCTCTAAGCAACAGAGCTGAGAATAAAAATTAGTATTTTAGGTGCTGCTCTCTGTAAGGGAGATAGAATTTACAGTTTGAACCAATCAGATAAACTGTCCAATAAAACAAAACACTAAAAATCAATACTCCCTGAAGGAATATAACATACACCAGAGGCTCTGCAAGCCATTATAAGGTTCAGAATACAATCCACATTCAGCATATCTATGAAGAAATGGAAAAACAACTCAATACTAAAAAAGTATTCAATGGAGACCAATTGCAAGATGAAACAGACTGTTCCAGCAAAAACTTTAAAGCAGTTATTACATGATGCTAATGACACAAAGGAAACATGCCCATAAAGAATAAACATAGAAATTCTCAAAAGAGAAATAGAAAATATCTTAAAGGACATTCAAACTGAAAAATATAATGTCTAAAATAAAAAATTTGCTGAATGGGTGTAGAGTATAATAGTAAAGACAAAATGAATCCGTAAGCTTGAAGACAAATTAAGAGAAATTATCCAATCTGAAAGAGAAGAAAAAAAAGAACAAAGCTTCAGGGACCCAGGGGGATAATACTAGAAGGGTTAAGATATATTTTTTGGAGTTCCAGATGAACAGGAGAAAATGGGGCAGAAAAAATATTTCATTAAAGAATGGCCAACAGAATCCCAACTTTCTTGAAAGATACCAATTTACATATTCAAGAATCTCCTAGAATAACACAGATAAATGCAAAGTAAAATAGAACTATACTCATCATAATCAAACTGCCAAAAATTAAAAATAAGAGAAAAATCTTAAGAACAGCCAGAGAAAAATAATACATCACATAGAGAAACAAATATATGTATGAATGCAGATTGAGATAAAAAATGATGGAGAACAGGAGAGTGACTGACATCTTCCAAATGCTGGAAGGGAAACACAGTGGCAACACACCCACCAAACCAGAGTCCATTTCCAGGAAAATAACCTTGAAAAGACAAAATTTATGTATTTCTAGATAAATGGAAGCTGGGAGAACTCTGCATGAGTACACTGACACTATAAGAAATGTTTAAGAAAAAAAAGTTCAGGTTTAAGGGAAATGATAAATGGAAATTTGGATTTTCAGAAAGAATAAATACTGGAAATAACAAATGAGTAATTATAAGATACTTTTATCTCCTTAATTTCTATAAAATAGGTAGTGTTTAAAACAAAAAATACTATGCTGTGAGGTTAATAATATATGTGATAATACATATGACATGGCATAAAGAACAGGGGCAGAGATGAACCTATATGAACACACATAGGTTCTTATGTCTAAGATAAAGTAGAACAATATTACTTTTAAATATGGTATAATTTCTGTGGCAACCACTAAAGATTAACAATGCAAGGAAATACAGCTATGAACTCAATAAAGCTGAATTATAAAAACTACTGAATGAACTCAAAAGAAGGCAAAAAAGAGAAGAAAACTAGATACAAATAGAAAAAAATCCTAAATTCATCCTTGTGAACAATTATATGTAAATTGACTAAACACTGATATAAAGGTAGCAAGTGTCAGAATGGATAAAAAAACAAGACTGAAAGAGATGTATTTTAAATATAAAGACATAGAGAAGTTGAAAGCAAACAGCACAAGGCTGGAGTCATGTATTAGATCTTATTTAAGCAGTACCTAGGAAAAAAAAACAAGTCAGACAAAAACAGACAACAGAGGAAACTTTAGCCAGACACCTACAGCTGCTACCTAAATTAACACACAGTGTAACCTATAGCCAAATAAAACTTCACACTAATCCACATTTACCTCAGCTCCTTTTACCTAGTACTTTATGCCTAGCTTTCAATAAAAAACGATAAGGCACATTAAAAAAATAATTTGAAGAGACAGAGCAAGCATAAGAACCACACTCAGGGGGACAGGGATTAAAGATGGCAGCATGAAAGGTGAGACAGAAATATCCTCCCAAAACCACATATAATATGAAAATATAACAAATACATCAAACCCTGAAAGAGCAACAGGAAAGAAGGCTGTGACAGACTGTCTACACCTGGAGAAACCAGCAGACCTCAAGGAAAAGGGTAACAAACCAAAGCCGTGATCCAAAGGGACCCAAGCCCTTCCCCCACACCAGCTCACTGCAGGGAGAAAGAGAAATGGAGCAGAGAAGGGATGGAGGCCTAGACTGCTGGACACCCAGCCCTGGAGGTCTGCTCTGGGAGCAAGAACCTACATTACATGGTGCTCTGGAGATTAGTGGGATTAGAAAGCTAAGACAGGTGGAATAATTGGAGAGACTGAGGTTCCAGCCACTTGTGGAAAACAGGGATCCACATCCAGCCGTTCTGGGACAAAAGAAAGGTGGACAATCTGAGAAACTTCCTAACAGTGAGAAAGTTGCTAAGGGAGCAAGGATTGCACGGAGCTTACTGCTCAGGAAAAAGGGCAGGTGGACCAAATTGTCTGGGCGCACTCTGCCCAGTAGGCTGGGAACTTTCAAGGAGCTTCAGGCGATCCATCCCCCTGGCTGGCTATGCACCTCGATGCGGCCACCAACCACGATATGCAGCCAGCTGCACCTTCCTCCCAGCCGGCACTGGCTAGCAAACCAGGCCAGCCAGAGGGAAGCTCCACCTATGGCAGCTACAATTGCAAAGCACAGAGGCTTCTTCCTGCATGCTTGGCCACCAGCCCTAGCTGTGGAGTCAGGCACTGCATCCGGGAAGCAGGAAAGACATCTTTCTTCCGGACAGGCACCAATGTCATTCCACTGTGACCCCCGCCATTGCTCCAGGGGCTGAGCAGCTCCAGGGAGTAGAGTTTCTGGGCACTAGAGGGCGCCACCTACAAATATGAAAAGTCAAATGAACCTGGTTCAAACCAAAATCCCACAAACACCAGAAAGAGGGCAAGTAAAACTTAACTCATGAACCTTCCTGAAAGAGATTTCAAAATAAATATCAAACATATTCACGGAGCTACAGAAAAATATTCAAGAACTCAGGAATGACGAATTCAGGAATGAGATACAAACATTAAAGAATACAGCACCTGAAATGAAACAAATATGATACAGGGATTTAAAAGCACATTAGAAGTTAGAGAACAGGAAATACAAAGAAGCTGAGGCACAGAGAGAAAAAAGGATCTCTAGGAATGAAAGAATACTGAGAGAACTGTGACCAATCCAAACTAACAATATTTGCATTTATAGGGATACCAGAAGTAGAAGAGAAAGAAAAAGGGATATAAAGTGTCTTTGAGGAGGTAACTGCTGAAAACTTCCCCAATCTGGGGAAGGAGATAGTCTCTCAGGCCATAGAGGTACACAGACCCCCCAATACAAGGGACCCAAGGAAGACAACACTAAGATATATAATAATTACAATGGCAAAGATCAAGGATAAAGACAGAGTATTAAAAGCAGCCAGAGAGAGAAAAAAGATCACATACAAAGGAAAACCCATTAGTCTATCATCAGACTTCTCAACAGAAACCTTACAGGCCACAAGGGAGTGACATGATATATTTAATGCAATGAAGCAGAAGGGCCTCAAACCAACAATACTCTATCTGGCAAGATTATTGTTTCTCACTTTCTTTCATCAAGTTTTTAAAGTTTTCAGAGACAGATCTTTAACCTCCTTAGTTAAATTTATTCATAGGTATTTTATTTTTTTGTGCTTTGTATGGGATTGTTTTCTTAATTTCTCTTTCTGCGAGTGCATTATTACTGTGTAGAAGTGCAACTGATTTCTGCATATTAATTTTGTATACTGCTGTTTTACCCAGCTTCCTTTCCATTAGTGTGAAATTGTAGGTTGGTGGATTTTTTATTTTGAAATCTCAGATTACTTCTACTTAATGGCATGATTTTCTGAAGAAAAGTCCAATGAAAGTCTCATCCTTGCTCTTTTATAGGTAATTGTGCTACACATCTTGGCTATTCTGTTTTGTCTTTTTTATTCTTTCATTCTTTGCATTTCAGTTTTGGAAATTTCTCCTGACATTTCTTGAAGGTCATTTTTTTTTCCTTTGGTGGTATCCAGTTTGATGATAAGCCCAACAAAAGCATTTTTCATTTTTGTTAGTTTTTTTGGTTTCTACCATTTCCATTTGGTTCACAGAATTTAATGGAAAGATATATACCATGCTCATAAATTGGAATATTGTTAAATTGTCTATACTACTCAAAGCAATCTACAGAGTTCCTTATCAAAATACAAATAGCATTTTTCACAGAACTAGAACAAATAACTCTAAGTGTGTTTGAAAATGCAACAAACCATGAATAGTCAAAGCAATCCTGAGAAAGAGTAACAAGGCTAGAGTTATCACAATGTCAGACTTCAAGCTCTACTACAATGGTACAGTATGGTACTGGCAGAAAAACAAACACACAGATCAATGGAACAGAATAGAGAGCCTAGAAATAAACCCACACTTTTATGGTAAACTAATAAATAATAAAGGAAACAAGAATGTACAGTGGGGAAAAGACAGCCTCTTCAATAAATGGTGTTGGGAAAACTGTACAGCTACATGAAAAAAATTCAAACCAGGCCACTTTGCTATACAATATACAAAAATAACTCAAAATAGATAAAACACCTAAATGTAAGACCTGAAACCATAAAACTCCTAAAAGAAAACATTGGCAGTAAACACTTGGACATTGGTGTTATATTTTTTTGGATCTGCTTCCTCAGGCAAAGGCCATAAAAGCAAAAGTAAACAAATGAGACTACTTCAAACTAAAAAGCACTGCATAGCAAAGGAAACCATCAAGAAAACAAAGAAAATCTACTGAATGGAAGAATATATTTGCAAATGATGTAACTGATAAGGGGCTAATATCCACAATTTATAAAGAACTCATAGAACTCAATATCAAAAATAAAATCCCAATTAAAAAACAGGGAGAGGGACCTATTTGAATATATTTTTCCAAAGACATACAGATGGCCAACAGACATGTAAAGAGATGCTTAACATCACTAATCATCAGGAAAATACAAATCAAAACCACTATGTGATACCACTTCACACCTGCCAGGATGGCTAGTATCAAAAAGCAAGAAAAACAAGTGTTAACAAGGATGTGGAGAAAAGAGAACCTTAGGTACATTGTTGGTGGGATTGTAAACTTGTACAGCTACTAAAGAAACAGTAATATAAAATATTATAGCAAAATATAAAAAATGGAACTACCATATGATTCAGCAATTCCATTTCTGGGTGTTTATACAAAGTAATGAAAACACTAACTAAAAAAGATATATGTAACCTCACATACATTGCTACATTATTTATAATAGTCAAGATATTGAAGCAACCTAATTGTCCATCAACAGATGAATGGATAAAGATGTGGCATATATATATATGCAATGGAATATTACTCAACCATAAAAACGAATGAAACCTTCCCATTGTGACAACACGGATGGATGTAGTGAGTATTATGTAAGTCAGAGAAAGACTAACATATGATCTCCCTTATATGCAGAATCTTAAAAAAGAAAACCTAACAAACAAGTCCCCACACATAGAGATATAGTCAATAAAAAAATAACTCTTTATGGTGACAGATGGTAACTACATTCATTGTGGTAAGCATTTCATAAAGTATATAAACACTAAATCATCATGTTGTACATCTGAATCTCATAAAATATTGTATGTCAACTATACTTCAGTTAAAAGATGAAAAATTTTTTTTGACTTCATGACAATAATGAAAAGAAAAAATGCTGGAGCTATATTGATTGCAGACAAAGCAGACTTTGGAGCAAGGAAAATTATCAGAATAAGGAGTGGCATTATATAATAAAGACAATTCACCAACATAATCATCCTTAATATGTACATGCCTAACTAACAACAGAGCCTCCAAATACCCGATGCAAAAACTGATAGAATTTCAAGAAAAAGATGAATCCACTATTACAGTTGGAGATGTCAAGGCCTCTTTTATCAGTAATGGGCAGATCCAACAGGCAGAAAATCAGTAAGGACACAACCAAATCAATATAAATGACATTATCAAGTACTTCTTCCAAAAACAGCAGAATACATATGCTTCTTGAGCTCACATGGAACTTTCACCAAGATAGATGAATTCTGGGCCTAAAACACACTGTAACAAATTTAAGAGTAGGAATCATATAACGTATGTTCTCAGACTACAATGGAATTAAACTAGAAATCAGTAAGAGAAAGATTTCTGGAAATCCCCAAAACACTTGGAGATTAAACAACAGTTTTAAATAATACATGGGTCCAAGAAAAGTCTCAAGAGAAATTTAAAAATATTTTCAACTAAATGAAAATGAAAACACAACATACCAAAAATTTTGGGATGCACTAAAAGCAGTGATTAGAGGGAAATTGAATGCACATATTAGGAAAGAAGAAAAGCCTAAAATCAAAACTTCTACCTTGCAAAACTAGAAAAAAAATAGCAAAGAATGAAGAAGTAAAAATTAGAGTATGAATCAATGAAACTGAAAAGGGGAAATCAAGCTTTTATTAATTTTCACATAACAAAATCAGCAGCAGCTGCCTGCTCTGTTACCTACCTGGGGAGAGAGGGAGGATATTTCCAAAGTGGCTCAAGGACAGGTAAGGAAGGATGCCAGAGGGCCTCTGCTCTTCCTCCCAGAGAGCAGAGCAAAGTGGTGCTGCTGCTCTCCCCGACTTCTCTTAGGAAAAAGATCGTGACATGAGAGGTGAGACAGAAACCTCCTCCAAACACCACATATAACACAAACATACAGCAAATGCAACTAATACTGAAAGAGCAACCTGAAGACTGCCTACATCTGGGGAAAAACTCACAGAAAAGGGTAAAGTAGAAAGCCTTGATCTGGCAGGACCCAAGCCCTTCCCTAACCCCAGCTCACAGGTGTGAGGAGGAGAAATGGAGCAGGGAAGGGAGTAGAAGCCCAGGATTGCTAAACACCCATCCCTGGAGATCTGCTACGGAAGCACAAACCCACATGACATGGTGCTCTGAAGATTAGTGGGGTGGAAAGCAAAGACAGGTGGAATATTCGGAGAGACTGAGATTCCAGTCACTTGTGGAGAACAGATACCCAAAACTGGCCGCTCAGGAACAAAAGAAAGGCAGGCACTTTGAAAGACTTCACAACAGCAAGAAGGGTGCTAAAGGAGCAAGGATTACACAGTTTGCTGCTCAACAGAAAAGACAGGTGAGGAAAATAATCCAGGCACATTCATCCCAACAGGCTGGGAAATTTCAGGAGCTTCAGGCGCTCTAACCCACTGGCTGGCAAAGCAGCCCTGAGGCCCCCACCACCGAGATATGCAACCTGTTCTCCTTCCTTCAGGGCTGACACCGGTTCACAAACCTGCTGCCCCCACCATTGCACCAGGCCAGCAAGAGGGCAGCTCCACCTACCGCAGCTAGACAGTTGTAATGCAGGGGCTCCTCCCTGTGCACATAGCCCACTGGGCCCTGGCATTGGAGGCAGGCACTGCAGCTGGGAAGGAGGAAAGAGCTCTCCCAAAGGGAGGCACCGGTGCTGCTCATCTGTGACTGCTGCCATCACTCCAGGTGCTGGAGAACCCTCCTGCAGTGTTGGTGGGAATGTAAGTTCAACTATTGTGGAAAGCAATATGGAGGTTCCTCAAAAAAACTGAAAATAGAAATACCATTTGACCCAGGAATTGCATTCCTAGGAATTTACCCAAAGAAAACAAGATCCCAGATTGAAAAAGACATATGCACCCCCTATGTTTACCACAGCACTATTTACGATAGCGATATGGAAGCAACCTAAGTGTCCATCAGTAGATGAATGGATAAAGAAGATGTGGTGCATATACACAATGGAAAATTATCCAGCCATAAGAAGAAAACAAATCCTACCATTTAAAACAACCTGGATGGAGTTGGAGGGTACTATGCTCAGTGAAATAAGTCAGGCAGAGAAAGACAAGTACCAAATGATTTCCCTCATTTGTGGAGTATAACAACAAAGCAAAACTGAAGGGACAAAGGAACAAAACAGCAGCAGACTCACAGACTCCAAGAAGGGACAAGTGGTCACCAAAAGGAAAAAGGGCTGGGGAGGGTAGGTGTGGAGGGAGGGATAAAAGGATGAAGGGGCATTATAATTAGCACTCACAATATAGGTAGGTCACAGGGAAGGCAGTATAGCATGGAGAAGACAAGTAATGACTCTGTAATGTCTTACTACACTGATGGATAATGACTGCAATGGAGTGTGGGGGGGACTTGATAATATGGGTGAATGTAGTAACCACAATGTTGTTCGTGTGAAACCTTCATAAGATAGTGTATCAATGATACCCTAATTAAAAAAAAGAAAAGGGAAAATCAACAGAGAAAAATCAATGGTGAAACTAAGAATTTTGGTTCTTTGAAAAATTCAATAAATTGATTAACCTCTCACAAAGTTAAAAAAGAAAAAGAGAAGACAAATTAATAAAGGATTTTATGAACAACCTTATGCTGATCTAGGTGAAGAAGTAAAGCAATTTCTTAAAAAACACAATCTAACAAAATCACTGAGAATAAGCAGATAATCTGAATAGGCCTATTCCTATTTTAAAAACTGAATCAATAATAATTAGAACTTCCAAAACAGAAAACATCAATGCCAGATGGGTTCACTGGTAAATTCTACCAAATATTTAAAGAAGAAATTATGCCAATTCTCTACAATCTCTCCAAGACAACAGAAATGGAAGGAATATTTCCCAATTCATTATATAAGGCCAGCATTAGCCTAATACCAAAACCAAACACAGTATAAGGAAGGAAAACCACAGGTCAACATCTCTTATGAACACAGATGCAAAGATCCTTAACAAAATACTAGCAAATCACATAAAACAGTGTGTAAAAAGAATTATGTATCACAACCAAGTGTGATTTATCCCAATTATGCAAGACTGGTCCAACATATAAAAATGAATTAATGTAGGAATCCATCACATCAATAGCCTAAAGGAGAAAAATCATATGATCATATCAATGGATGCAAGAAAAGCATCTGACAAAACCCCACACCCATTCATGATAAAAACTCTCAGCAAACTAGGAAAATAGAGGAACTTCCTCAAGTTGATAAAGTACATCAACAAAAAACCCTAGAGCTAAAATCATATTTAGCTGTGAGAAACCAGAGGCTTTCTTGCTAAGATGAGGAACAAGATAATATCCTTTTCCACCATTCCTATTTAACATACTGGAAGTCCTAGCTAATGCAGTAACATGAGAAATGGGGGGAGAGGGAAGGTATACAGATTGGGAAGGAAGAAATAAAACTGTCTTTGTTCACAGATGATAACCACTGTCTGTCTATGTAAAAATCCAAAAGAAACCCTCTAAATACTATCTACATTAACAAAAAAAAAACCCAAAATACTTACATATAATTTAATATAGGTAGAGGATCTATGAAGGAAATGACACAACTGTGATCAAAGAAATCAAAGACGACCTAAATAAATGGAGTCATTCCATGTAAGTGGACTAGAAAGCTCAATACTGCCAAGATGTCAATTCTTCCCAACTTGATCTATAAACTCAATGCAATGCCAATCAAAATATGAGCAAGTTATTTGGTGGATTTCACAAACTGATTCCAAAGTTTATTATATGTAAAGGCAAAAGATCCAGAACAGCCAACACAATACTGCAGTGCAAAGTCAGAGGACTGACAGTATCCAACTCCATTTGTTACTATAATTCTACAGTAACCAAGACAGTGTAGTACTGGTAAAAGAATAGGTCAATGGAATGAAGTCCATAAATAAACCCACACAAATACAGTCAACAAGTAATCTTTTGACAAAGAGGCAAATCCAATTCAATGGAGAAAGAACTTTTCAGCAAATGGTACTGAAACTAGACATCTACATAAAATAATCTAGACAAATATTATATCTTTCACAAAAATTTACTCAAAATGCATCACAGACCTAAATATAACGTGCAAAACTATAAAACTCTTAGAAAATAGCATAGGAGAAAATCTAGGTGACCTTGGGTTTGACAATGACTTTTTTTAACAACACCAAAAGCACAAGTTATGAAAGAAAAAATTGGTAAATCAGACTTCATTAAAATTAGTAGCTTCCAACTTTGCAAAAGACACTATCAAGAGAATGGAAAGACAAGTTACAGATAGGGAGAAAACATTTGCAGAACACACTTTTGACAAAGGACTCCTACAACTCAGTAAGAAAACAACTTAATTAAAAACGGGTGAAAGGTTGATCTGTATGGCATGTAAGCATATGAGATGCTCAACATCATACTGTCATTTGGGAATTGCAAATTAAAACAATGAGATGCCACTAGACAGCTGACAACATCAAATGCTAATGAGGATGTGGAACAACCACAACTCCTATTCATTGCTGATGGGAATGTATTATGTTGTGTTAGGTACACACACATTAAGGATTATTAGGTCTTATTAGAGAAGTAACCCTTTCATTATTATGTAATGTTTCTCTTTATCCCTGATAATTTTCCTTACTCCAAAGTTTGCTTTGTCTGAAATCAATACCACCTACTCCAACTTTCTTCTGATTGTTAGAAGGATATATCTTTCTTAAAAAACTAAACACAGTCCTTCCATATAATCTAGCAATCATGCTCCTTGATAGTAAATATTAATTGAAAACTGATGTCCAAAAACCTGCACACAAATGTTATAGGAGCTTGATTCATAAATGCCAGAAGTTGGATGCAACCAAGATGTCCTTCAATAGGTAAGTAGATAAACTGTGGAACATCCATACAATGTAATATCAACAATAAAAAGAAATGAGCTATCAAACCACCAAAAGATAGGGGAAAAACTTAGCTGCATATTGTTAAGTGAAAAGAAGCCAATCTGAAAAAGCTACATACTGCATGATTTCAATTACATGACATTCAGGAAAAGGCCCCCCACAAAAAAGGGAGACAGTAAAAAAATAAAATAAAATAACTGGTTGCCAGGAGATGGAGACATGGCACACTCCAATAAACAGATGAAACACAGTAGATTTTTAGAGCAGTGAAACTGTATGATGTTATAATGCTGGATACGGGTACAATCTATTTGTCTAAACCTAGAGAAGCATACAATAGAAAAAAGGAATCCTAACTAATCTATGGACTTTTAAGTTAGTAATAAAGGAGGCTAGGGGCAGGAGAGAAGGAATAAATGGAACTCTGTATTATCTGCTCAATTTTTGTCAACCTTACACTGATATAAAACATAATCTTTATTAATTTTTAAATGACACAAATCTATTTAAAGACATGATTTTACATTTCACTGCGTGTGCTTAAATTATTTTTAAAGTAAAACAAAAAAGTAATTAAAAAATAAATCTATAACCAATTAATGCTGATTTTCATCCTTGCTAAGCCCTACTGTTTTATAAGGTGCTCAGACCAATATCCTTCTGCTCTGTGGTTTTTGGTTGGTGGGTTTTGTTTGTTAACTGAGATCAACTAGAGCAAAAAGAACCAACTCAAACATGGCTTATTTTAACAACTGATGATAATACATATATGATTTAAAGATGTGGACAGAGACCAGGCAAGTTGGGATTTTGCTTTATGTTGAAAGAGACTTGAAGGGGCATGAGAATGGGTGCTGAAAGATCAGTTCACATGGTCAGACCATGAAAGTTCTTGGTAGCTTAGATTTGGAGCAGAGAACAACACAGATTCAGGAAATGGTTTGGAGATTAAATCAAGAAGACCCGGTGAAAGATTGATTTTAGGACAGAGAGAATTAAGGATGACTACTAGGTTTCTGGCATTCATTGAGACAAAGAACACAGGGACAGAAACAGGTTTTAAGAGGTAAAGATTAACAGATTAAGACACACTGCATCCAAACTGCTTTTTAGATATCCAGGAGAAGAGAGAGGTCATGTAGGGATACAAATGTCCAAGATCTTTAAGAAGTTTACAATCTCACTAGGGAAACAAACCGAAAGCCACAAAAATAAACTGCTGATTGTAAAAGACAGTAAGGTTCAGAGAAAAGATGGATCAGAGTGGGCCAGATCAATTGAAGAAGGTCTTCCAAAGCTAGGATTCAGACTTGGTCTTGAAGATTGGGAAGTACTGAACAGGTAAAGGAGAGCAACCCAGACTTGAGAAATGACATGAATAAAGCATCACAGATGATAAATCTGGGTGGGACACAGTGAGGGGCAGAGGGGCATCATACTCCATTAAGCAGAGGGTATACAGCAGGGAGCAGGACACCACATTTGAGTCTGTAAATACAGCATGTTCTATAAAGCTCTGAAACCATCTGCAGAGTAGGAAAAAAGTACAATGAATGTGATCAATCCACCCTGTTTAATTTTTAGTTCACAGGGTTCAATTTAACTAAGTACCCTTATCAAGGTGATGGTCATTTAGTACCTGGTTACTCTTAGTATGGTCTGGGGCCAGTAACACCAGCATCATTTGGGAACTTGTTAGAAAATACAGAACCTCAGGCCCACTCCAGACCCACACAATCAGAATCTGAATTTTATAAGACTGCATGTGGTAAGCAGACATGTCAAAGTTTAAGAAAATCTGCTTCAGTAAATACCTTAGTATACCTACAGTAACTATAATATGAGGCAAAAGTCTGTAAAGTTATGTAAATTATGTATTCAATTTTCAAATCTGTAGAATTATGGTATGTAACTCTTTCCTTGGACCTAAAACAGTTTTCCACTCTTGTAACATTTACTATTGGTTTATATTAGATCAATTAGCATTATTTAAAAGTGAGCCAAAGTTCTTGTTTCTCATAGTTCAGTTCTGTTAAAGCATTTTTTGTAATTCTAAGATAAAACCACAATTACTATTGAAGCCAATCACAAAACGATAATCTTGAGAAGACATAGTGACAAACAGTTTGGTCTCATCTCCAGCAATGGCCAGGATCTTGGATCTTAACTCTAGTATGTGGGCCATTCAGTGAAGGTGGATATTTAAAGGCACCAGCCATTAAAATCATCAAACTATCTCTTTTCATTCTGATGATATGCTTGCTTGTTTTTTCAATTACAACTCAGCCTTTTACTCCTACACAGAAATGAGTGATTATGAAGATATTCTGGTTCTTTTGACAGAATTCTGCCTATTAATTTAAAAATTGTCAATTCAGAATCCAATTTAGAATAAACTGAAAAACTGCAATAGAAATACAATTCAACAAGCTTTTATAATTTATATGCAGAAACCAACAGCCATTTTATAGTAACCACAAATAACAATCAGCAAGGATCCCACTTAACAACAAAGAGGCCTAAGAATAAACTTAAATCTATTAAGAGCCATACAAATAAAATGTTAAAAGGTACCAACAGATAATGTAAATAAATGGAAAACTAATAATAAAAATACCAGTATTTACTAAACTTTAAACTTCATGCAGTCATAAAATAGCCTCTTGACATTTCTGTGGCAAAAGAAAAGGCCAAATTTTAAAATTCACATGGAAAAATAAGAGGATAAAATAGCAAAAAAATAAAAAAAGAAAGTTTTTAAACAAGAGAGGGGAAATGGTCTTACCAGGTATTACCAAATATTTGATAAAAGCATCAAATAAAATGAAAGAGCAGAGTTCAGTTATACGAAATGTACTATACAGTAAGTATGAACAAGAAACCATGTGGGATCAATAAAAAAAATGCATAAAAAAAAAGCTGCATTAAGTGTCATTCTGTCAGGAAATAAATTAAGTGGGATCCCTACCTTATCCCTTACACACCAAAATAAATTCCAGTCCAACTGAAATGCAAATAAAAAAATCATAAAAGTAGAAGAAATGAGGTTTTTTTTTAAATATGCTCATCATGATGGACTTTTAAAGCATGATGCAAAATCCAGAAACTATCAAATGATATAAATTTTGCTCTAAAAGTTTTCAACTGGCTACAAATGGCAAAGGGAAAGATATTTCCAAACACAGATAATTTCCACAGCAAAACAAAATAGAAAAATAGGTAAAAAATGAAATGCATTCACAGAAATGACCCTTGAACAAATGAAGGCTTACTGGTAAGAGAATCAAAAAATAAATAACAAACTATAACTTTCCACAAATAAGTCTAAAAAGGTTTTGAAAATACAGTCTTGTGTTGGAAAAGATGTACAAATAAAAGGTAACCTGCTAAATGGGTACACCCTATAACAGAAAGCAATTTAATCAAACTATATATTTTCTTTGACCCAGAAATTCCTCTTACAGAAATTTATCCTACATATAAACTTGCACATGTGGAAAAGATATACTATTTTAATAACAACAAAGGATCAGGAAAAAGCCTATGTATCAAAACAAATCCATTCAATGGAGTATTATTCAGCCATTAAAAGAAATACAAACTATTAAGAGAAAGAACCCAAGATGTATATAACAGAGTATGTATAGCATGCTACCATTTGAGTTGTTATATACGTCTTTATATATGTGACTAAATCTGGAAGACACATAAACTCTTTTGTGTGGTCTCTAAAAAAAGGAACCACAAACAGGGGAATTGGTGGGGAGAACATTGACATTTCACTTAACCTTTCTTTTAGTCATGACCTACCAAGTAAATACATACACTTCTTTCCTAAAGGAAGGCTTTATACTCTATTCTTTCTACACTTACACAGGTATTGTAGCTTACACCACAAAGGAAAATTATCCCCTTCATCAAGATATCCAAAACTAAACATACTTTTCCAAAAGATAAGGAATGAGAAATATGGAAATGATACGTGCTTCTCCTGTGCCCACCTACCTCCTGTTCATAGTTAGCTGAATCATGTGTTAAGTCATCTATTTTAATCTACAATTAGAATGTAGAATTATGAAAGTAATAGAAGCTGCCATGAATGATCAATTTCTAATCACAGTACTCCTCTATTTCCAGAAATCAGTTCAAATTGGTGGCAGAAGTGCTCACCTCCACCATGGTTTACCACCTCAAGGCTGCAGCATATCAGAAACATAATAACCAGATTTAGAAAGGGTAAGAAAACCTTAAAAAAGTTTAGTAACAACAAAACAATAATACTTTTTACAATGATTATCACTATCCATCACTATCCTTTCACAGTTTCAAAGACAGTAATGTCTTCTTGCAGAAAATTTATGTTCTCAGAAGCCTTTATCTTTTATTCCACTTGAAAGTGAAATATATATCTTTTGAGATAATGATTTTTCTCTACCAAGTTTTAGAAATAGCAAAACCATTAAAAGAATGATTTAAAAAAAACCCCAATGGTAGCAAAATCTCTCAATAATAAACTCCCCCCTCAACTCGTTTGCAAGTGAGCAAATGCCACAATTCAAAAGAAAGACAATCCTCAGACACTAGGCTTCTTTGGGCTCTTCTTATACAGACACTTAAGTAAATGTAATGCACCAGTTCAGATACTATTTTCTGCCAACACAAAAACATCAAATCACAGTACCATATGTTTATTAATTAAACCACAACACAACACTACAGATATGTGCAACAGACAAAACAGAAAATCAGTTTATTCAAATATTAACATGTTCATATATTATTTCCCACATGCCTTTTATCCTCAAACAGAACAGTACTGTACAAAGTATTATGCAGCAACTAAACTTAATACTCTTGCAGAGAAGCCCAAGGCATCTCACCTAACTCTGCTAATTTATTAATTTGTCCTCTTTGCGATAAAGTTTCATGTTTTTCCAACATTACATTACAGCAATCTATTTAAAACTAAGTATCCGAACATTATGTTATAGTAAAAGAAATGCATTTTTAAAACTTCACAAGGTGCAATTTATTAAGCATTGGACTTTTTAGTCTAAACCATTTCCTATAATACATGATAAAAGGATTGAACTGGTAAAAAATATAATTACTAACCTGTTATAATAACAATTTAATTTTGCTAACCAAATCTGATGAAATTCAAGGAATAAACAAACTGAGCTGTGGACATCTGCAGGTTATGAACTGCAAAATGTGCAAGGTGCCAGAAATAATACAGGCAAAAAAGGAGTAGAAACAAATTGGGAAGAGAGCTGGATTACATAGGATTAAGGATGCTCAGGATATATTTAAAAGGTGGAAAACGTAGGTTTGCTAAATTTGAGAAGATTCACTGATGGACACAATTTGATAATGTAGATGGATCTGAATATGAATACAACATGCCTGAAAAGGAGAAAGGGGCCCGAGTGCAACCAACACAATAAGAGACATGCTTATAAAGCAGGACGCAGAGACAAAAAGGGTACAGGGGCCTAGAAAGCGAAGAGTTGAATCATTTCTGCTCCAAAACTCGACACATCTATCATACAATTTTAGAAAGTTACTTTGCTCTACTGATTCACTTAAAAAGAAATGAAACAGAATTGTTGTAGAAAGCAGTAATTAATCAATTAGCCTAATAAGTACACTTCTCCCTTTTGTTCTTTCTAGATTCCCAGTTTGTTTGTTTGTTTGTTTTGCCTCCCCGGATTAATCCTGTTAAGAACTAGGCACTTAATCTACAAGGTCGCAATCATCTGATAGCTGAAACAAAACTCTGCTTATTGCAAAATTTTTCTAGGGCAAGGACCCGCAACTTTTCTTTTTTTAAGTTGGGTAAATCATATTACCTGTACACACATTATGAAAGAGCAGTACCATATTACCAACATATGTCTCTCAAACTTTAACAGGTTTGGACCTCCTGGAAAATCTTTTAAGTGTGTAGAAACTGGTTCAGGAAATCTGGGTGTAGCCTGAGATTCTAGATCTTTTACAAACTCCCAGGTGATCAGATGCTGCTGGTCTTCAGGTCACAGTTGGTTTTCAGTCATATTCTTTTTTTTTTCTTTTTTCTTTTGGTATCATTAATACACACTTAGATGAGCAACACTCTGGTTACTAGATTCCCCCCATTATCAAGTTCCCACCACATACCCCATTACAGTCACTGTCCATCAGCATAGTAAGATGCTACAGAATCACTACTTGTCTTCCCTATGCTATACTGCCTTCCCTGTGCCCCCACATACACATTATGTGTGCTAATTGTAACACCCCTTTTCCCTCATATCCCTCCCTTCCCACCCATCCTTCCCAGTCCCTTTCCCTTTGGTAACTGTTAGTCCATTCTTGGGTTCTGTGATTCTGCTACTGTTTTGTTCCTTCAGTTTTTCCTTTGTTCTTATACTTCACAGATGAGTGAAATCATTTGATACTTGTCTTTCTCTGCCTAGCTTATTTCACTGAGCATAATACCCTCTAGCTCCATCCATGTTGTTGCAAATGATAGGATTTGTTTTCTTCTTATGGCTGAATAATATTCCATTGTGTATATGTACCACCTCTTCTTTATCCATTCATCTAATTATGGACACTTGGGTGGCTTCCATTTCTTGGCTATTGTAAATAGTGCTGCAATAAACATTGGGGTGCATGTCTTTTTCAAACTGGATTGCTGCATTCTTAGTGTAAATTCCTAGGAGTGCAATTCCTGGGTCAAATGGTATTTCTATTTTTAGTTTTTTGAGGAACCTCCATACTGCTTTCTACAATGGTTGAACTAATTTACATTCCCACCAGCAGTGTAGGAGGGTTCCCCTTTCTCCACAACCTCGCCAACATTTGTTATTGTTTGTCTTTTGGATGGTGGCCATCCTAACTGGTGTGAGGTGATATCTCCTTGTGGTTTTAATTTGCGTTTCTCTGATGCTTAGAGATGTGGAGCATCTTTTCATGTACCTGTTGGTCATCTGAATTTCTTCTTTGAAAAAGTGTCTGTTCAGATCCTCTGCCCATTTTTTAATTGGATTATTTGCTTTTTGTTTGTTGAGGTGTGTGAGCTCTTTGTGTATTTTGGATGTCAACCACTTATCCGATATGCCATTTATGAATATATTCTCCCATACTGTAGGGTGCCTTTTCATTCTACTGATGGTGTCCTTTGCTGTACAGAAGCTTTTTAGTTTTATGTAGTCCCATTTGTTCATTTTTGCTTTTGTTTCCCTTGCCCAAGGAGATGCATTCAGGAAAAAGTTGCTCATGTTTATATTCAAGAGATTTTTGCCTATGTTTTCTTCTAAGAGTTTTATGGTTTCATGACTTACATTCAGGTCTTTGATCCATTTCGAGTTTACTTTTGTGTATGGGGTTAGACAGTAATCCAGTTTCATAAGGACCCACAACTTTTATCAGGTTCCTTAAGGAGTCAGTGACAGCAGTTTAAAAAAATTTTTCCAGGATTCCCTATAATCACCATAATAGAGAAAATTGCAAAAAAAACTGTGCCACTTACTCCTTCCCCAGTCCTATTCAATTTGGTTTCTAATCCAGTGGCCAATTACAAATAAAGGAAGAGAGGAAGAAGACATCTCCTGTGCTTAATTATGGAGTCCTTATATTCTACCTAACTGATCACAGTTAGTTCAAGGATCATTTCTCTGATTGCAGGATTATAAGACTACACTATCCTTGAAGATCTTGGAGTAATTTTTGAAGTTCTATATATAAATTCTAGAAACTAAACTCTCCTGTGCGTAGTTTCTTACCTTTCTTCCTTACTCTAATGTGTCAAACCCAAGATTGCTTGCCTCCTTTTTTTTTTAATTTGGAATATTTTAAGGAGCAACCTAATAAAAGCTACAAATAACATCTTCACCATCAAAGTACATGCAAATAATCATCTGCTTGTGAAAGGGGGTAACTCAGAACTGGCTTTAGGTGCTCAGATGGGAGAGGTCTACCTCAGGAATGAACCTGGAGCTGTGGCTCTGGGAATTCCCTTAAGTCTATCAGGTCTGTTTCCTCAGTTGACAAATAAGAACTAATTCCACACACATTTTTCACATTCACAAAGTACACTGTTCAACTCTGTTCTTGTTTTATAAAACTTTTGTATCATTTGTATATTATTTTCGTGTTCATCATTATTTATTAATACTTGTTAAATGCTGTAATCTAATTTTAGTTAAGTATAAGGGCTACTGACAGAAATGAATCACTCTGATCTTAAAAACTGATTTCAGGGTTTTACTTCACAGGTAAGTGGTAAATGTGACTTCATTTTACTCCTGTGGAAACATATACTTTTAACTGAAATGTTAGTTACATGCATACGTGTTATGTACAGAAACCAATTTTAAAACAGACCAAAGACCATCTACTGAGCATCTACTATGTAAGAAGCACTGGGGATATGAGGCATTGGAAACCAATAACAAAATCCATCTTTGTCTCCTAGGGACTTACAGTGCATTTTAAAGGGCAAGAGGTGTCCATAAAGAAAAATACATGGCAGCAGTTATGGATATTACTGAGTATTTATAACATAAGACCTCTCTGAACTCTGAATTTCTGACAAAAATTCTTGACTCCTGACAATAGTCAGAAATGACTTTCTACATGAGGAATACCTGACCTGGCCCTGGAGAGAAGGGAAGAACTTAGATAAGCAAAAAAAGGAAGACCTTGGGAGGCTGTATCTTGTACAATGGAGAATGGTGTACGGTTAGTCCAGTAAATGATGGGCAAAAGAGCTTGGCTAGAATAAGGAAAGGCTCATGTAGAGAAGAGAAAGAGAAGACTGGTAGGTTAACCAAAATGTGGAAGATTGAATGCTAGAAAGAGGTGTCTACAGGACAATGGTAATCAATGGAAGAGTTCAGTTCAGAGTGTTTGTGTCTATGTTAAAGCTGGAAGTAGTGGGTATATAGGTGTGCAAAGTAATGCTTTATAAGTTTGGGAGATGTACAGATAGGCTATACTGTAAGGAAGATACTGAGGGAGTGGTAAATCCAGTCCAGGGATGAAATAATGAGAGATTAAACCAAAGTGTGAATAGGAGCAATACTGGAAACCAGTAACTCATGCTTGAGTGATTCCATAATTCTTCAGTTCTAAAATTCATATTTAACATTTCTGAAAAGGTATGCATTTACAAATCAATGTATACATATAACACAGTCTTTCTTTCCCCACACAGAAAAACCCTGTTGTAAAACAGAACATGTGTCATAATCAATGGCTTCTTAGAACTCACAAATACCAGATTTAGAAGAACTAATTCTGGGAATTGACGGAAGGGAGGTACTTCGAGGGAAATAGCAAAAGGCTCAAATTAAAGTTGCTGCTCCAATTAGAGCCACACACCAAGGCAGGGATGGCAGGGAGAGATGACACAGGGCAGAAGGGGAAGAGAGCTTCACTTTTAATACCTTAAGACTCCAGGGGCACACACACAAACATACACAGGTATCAAACACCAGTTTAAAAACAATCTATTCATACATTACAGAGGAAACTGATAAAAATCAACAATTTATGTCCAACAACTTTGACCTGTGGCACAGCAGTGATGTACTATACTCCTCCCCCTATCAACTATTCCACTGCACTTTACAAGATGACTACTGACCCTAAAGTATTACTGCAGCACATCCACTCTTGCTGTACATTTCAAGTCATTAAGCCAGAAAAGGCTAGGTTTAGGAATATCTCCAGAAAAATACATTTGCAATAACAGTGTTGTTTTTTTGGTAAAAACTAGGATAAGCTTGGCACATATTTTCTATAACAGCTTCTTATTTTAGAAAGTGAACATTATAAGACTGGTTCTGTTAATCAGCTTAACTGTATAAATGAATACAATTCGGGGGTAAGATGAAGTAAAATCTATATTAACCACACAGACTGTGTACCCCAAAGTGCTTGAACTTCCGTATAAGAACACTTAAAAATTCTTTATCTACAGAATAAAAAAATATATTATTTATCATCAAACACTAAAGGTATGTCTAGTTGTCTCACACAACATGAATTTTCCATTCATTCCCAACCAAAGGTGAAATGGAAATTCTCAAAATAAGCTGACTTGTAAAAAAATCAGCATATGCAAATCCCTAAACACTCTTCATAAGAAAACTCTGGAGCCTGTGAAAAACACACCAAAGGAATAAAGGTAGAGAAAAGTCAATTACAGGCAGTTCTCAATTATTAAACATACTGTACCCTAAAGGCACATTTAAGTTCATTTTTTCCCCATAAAGACACTATTTTAAATGGTCTTCTAACCACAAAACCCATAAAATGACTATCCAAAATACAGGTAGATTTGTACAAGTACAATGAAAAATTAGAGCACAACATTTTGCAAAATCAAGTATTAAAATACTGAACAGGAACACTAGCATTTCAAAAATAAAGTTCAGTTGGAAAGAATGAACAGAATTTGTAGTGAAGCTTAAGGAAGGGAGCCATTTTGATTTCTATGGTATGCCTAATACCTGGCACAAAAACTACTTACTGAATAAATGATTGTGAGGAGACTTCCAGGCATATAAGGGCTTCCAGAGGTTAATGCTTACTATTTTCTTAAATAGTTATTTCAATTGGAATACCTACAAATCAATCTTCATTAGGGTTGTTTGGGATGCTTATGAACACCAGAGGAATATAGAAAAAATGAAGGAGCTATTGAGAAAAAAACTCTAAAAAGGTCTGCCCTGTCTTGTAAAGTCAACCAAAATAATAATATTCATATGAAGCAACAAAAGGGGCTTGGGAACTAAGGACTAAGAGTTTCTATTGAGGAGACAACAAGAGGCTTAAGAACAAAATGTTACACTTTCTTGCTGTTTGACATGGTTTTAGTTTGGAAATATTTTTCCTGTATGGCACCAGCTTCCTTAAAACCAACATGGTTTACAGTAAATACAGATCTAGGTCTTGGAGGAATCCAGCAATCAGTATGAGTTGCTTCAGGAAAAAGTAGTGAAAAATTATGGTAACAGCAGCTCAGATTTATTGAGGGTTTCTACTACTAGGCACCATGCAAGGCACTTTATGCACATTCTCTTCTTTTATTTCTAACAACCTTATGCTATAGGTGTTAACTATTATGCCACTTACAGAAATAGAACCAGAGGCAGGCGCTAAGTAACTTGCCTAAGTTAGGTAGATGGTAAAAGGTAAAAGAAAGGTATGAATCTTTGGCAACCAATCCTCAGCAGCCTAACACAAGCTCTTAACCACTGCCCTGTATGTCCCTACTCAGAGCCAGTCTACCATTTTTCCCATACAGGAAACATACCAAACTTTTGAGTCTAGGAACACTGAAAATACGATGAGTATTTCATGGAAATGGGGGAAACTGAAAAGAGTAAGTGGGGAGTGCTGCAGTTGGACAAAATGAAGAGAGAATAAAACTATAATTTTAGAATTCCTACCAGTTTTCATTTAGCAAATGCACAAACACACTGAATACTTCAGATAAGAAATTGTTCCTCAATCCAACTTGTTTAACATAATTTCTACCAAGATAAGTAAAACAGTCTTAATTCAAGTTTTATGTCTCACACAGTTCGAATGTATAGAGTGAAATTTGCTCAATAACCAACTAACTCCAAGGCGTTCTAGGGAGCCAGAGACTTTACAACACACTATTTAGAAAAGCAAGCATCTAGACAGGCTTCTAGATGGGAGGTGGCATATAATTTCCTTTTACTAAAATAATGTTATTCACGCCCACTTATTTTTCAAGTTTAAATATTGCTAAAGTTAATTCTCATACCTTTTCTCTCTATTCCTTCTTTTCTTTAACCCTACTTGTCATAACCTTTTATTTTCATTTAGAAACCCCCATACCAAAATTCATACCACCGAATAAAAAAAATGAGGCAGGACTTGTAAATAAGAGAGAAGTAAACATCCTTAACTGAGCTCCACCCCTGCCTAGCCATAATGTTTAGTCAATAAGATAATTGCTAAGTATAGTTATGTGAGTACACTATTAAGTATGCAGTACTACGGACCGGACTAATTATTTAAAATGGGAATAAATAGTGAGAGGAAGGAGGAAGATTTCAGGTCTTAGTTTAGAATTTACCAAATTTCCTAGCTCTACTCGTGTGTGTTGGTGGGGCGAGCAGGGGAGTAGTACTGGGAAATGATTGAAAATAAATTTTCTCAGAAGTAAGATTTATCTGCAAAAACTTCTAAGGAAAATTATCACACCATCTAAACCAACTCACTCTTAGCAAATTTAACATAGAATTTACAATGGAATATTTAAACATCAGTATAACATATATTCTTCCCGTGGTTACAGAAAAATTATATTTTTCTAAATGGGTCTGTCCGAAAGATGCACATTGTGTCTCACATTAGACCTTTTTATGTAACATACATGCAGGCACAAATTTGAATTAGCCTCCTTTTAGGAGACAATGTTCTCTAATCACAGATAACATTATTGATTATAGTATATATGTACAATCAAGGTTTTCCAAAACCAGTCATCAACCAGACAGTGTCAATGTTTTTGTCCAATGATGAGACATTGATCATGTACTTCAATTTGACAATGGTTAAGTTTATCAGTTAGCCTCACCCCCTTTCTCTACAGGGATCAAGATAGTCCTGTGGTTAAAAAAGCAGGCTGGAATAAGTCAGGCTTGGATTTGAATCTGGTTCTCTTATGCTACCTCAGGCAAATTTATCTAATCTCTTTGAACCTGTTTCCTCTACTGTAAAATCCCCACCTCTTAGTTTGATATACAATTAATGAGTTGACCTTCATCAGGTGTTTACTGGGTACACAACCCTGTTTTAAGTACTTTACATAAAACCTATTTTAAAATCACTCTGAGACAGATGGGTAAGATTCCTCAAGGGAGGAACAACCTAAGACAGGCACAGTCGCAGGGGGGTCATCAGGTGAGAAATTGGGGATCAACAGAGGTGAGGCTTAGTACCTTACCCCCCCTGTTTTGAGAGAAATCTTCTGCATCTGTGGATGTTTTGCTGCCCTTGTCTAGCTTGGATTAATACTTAGTCTATAGGCACACACCTGATCATCTACATTTGCCCTCTTATAGCACTAACCTATGTTTTCTACCTTTATCTTGCATCTACCTACCACTTCAGCATTTTATTAAAAATAATAATAATAAGGGAGAAATGTGGGATTCATATATAAATCAAGTATAAAAATCAAACGAATATTCATATTTGACCTGACTGTTTATAGTTCATAATGCGTGATCAAAACCGAAAGTTTCTGTGATGAATGCCCTTGTACTGTTCACCATGTAAGAACTTATTCACTATGTAAGAATTTGTTCACCATGTAAGAACTTGTTCGTTATGCTTCAGAAGATTGGAGATGGTTGAGAATTAGGCTTGGGGTTGATTAATGATTGTGCATTGAGTCCCAATACAGATTTTACTGTTGTTAACAACCATTTGATCAATAAATATGAGAGATGCCCTCTCAATAAAAAAAAAAAAAAAATCACTCTGAGGCAGAAGTATTATTCACCTCACTTTACAGATGAGGAAGCTAAGGCAACTGAGAGAATTAGGTAGGCCCAAATTTATAGACCTACTAAGTAGAGGAACTACAATTCTAACTCAGTCGAACTCTATCTACCTCTTAGTTCCTATCTACATGCTAACTAGATAATGTACTTACAGAACTACACAGGGCTTGACCCACAGGAAGCATTCAATAAAGATTAGTTATTATTGAAAACTAAAGCCTCACATACTTCTCTACACATAGGTCACTCCAGTTGTGTCTCTGTTAGTGTCAGTACAGAGGACAGAGACTAACCTACACAGGAAGGAAACAGAATAAAGCCTTGGAGAAATAGAGTAATTAAACATTTGTTCTGTTAGAGTAACTTCAGCAAGTTATCGAAAATGGGTGGCACACACATAATGGGGCGGGGGGCACAGGGAAGGCAGTATAGCCAGAGAAGACAAGTAATGACTCTATAGCATCTTACTACGCTGATGGACATTGACTGTAATCGGGTATGTGGTGGGGACTTGATAATGGGGGGAATCTAGTAACCACAGTGTTGCTCATGTAAGTGTATATTAATGATACCAAAAAAAAAAAAAATGTTGCAAAGCCAAAAAAAAAAAAAAAAGGATGGCAAAAGCAGTTTTAATACTAGAAGCCAAAGGGAAAAGCACACACACACAAAAACCTTCAACTACAGGTAATAAATTGAGGACAAGCAAAACACAAAACCAGGAACACTACTCCTGCCCTCTTCTAATGCCCTCTGCACCCACAAATGAATAAGGGCTTTTTCAAAGTCTAAAAATCTAGCAACATCAGAAATGCTGTAATTTGTACAGTCACCTTACTACAAGGAGACCTGGACCTATATGCAAGAACATAAAACAAGTGGCTCAGGTCCCAACTCTTTATAAAATGGGTGCCTGTAAACAACTCTGCATCCGTAAAGACACTATAACCTCACTTTACAAAACAGGAAACTAAGGCCCAAACAGGGTGACAGCCTAAGGTCACGCAACTAGTATCAGAATTAGGACAAAAACAGATTTTCCTCAGCCATGTCCAACAAATTTTCTTTCCACTAAGCACTAATCAAAGAGTATAGTGGAATGCTTCTTAAAAAATACCCTGCCTCAACTAATTCCTAACAGCAGGATGGATGAGTTGGCAACCAATTTTATTTAAAATTTCTTCACAAAGAAAACTACCATCCTTATTTATTACTGTATTCTCCCTGTACCTGCATTATTTGAATGCATCAATATTTGTTGAATAAACTAAACTTCACGCCATCATCTTCAAATCTTAGACAAATGAAACCGTAAACCTAAATTCCTAAATGATTAAAGGAACATCATATACTTATCTTTAAGACCATTCTCTATAAAATGTCTAGTCCATCAAGCCTATTTTATTTCACAGACTAGACTACAGAACTTTCACTACAATCTGAAGTTTATTATATTTAATTATAACCATACAAATCTTAAAATTCAAGGACAAGCATGAAAAGACAAGTCCTCACATTCAAAAAACTCACAATTTTCCAGCTTTTTGCTAAATTAATCCTTCTCTGCCCCTTTGCAGTTTTCAAAACTTAGGTAGTCTGTGTTAAAGCTACTTGGTATTAACAGTCCCCTATAAGAAGCCTGAAAAGCCAAATGAACTTCATTAATGCTACCAAAAGACAAACAGCACCAAGAACTATTATTTAGTCTTCACTGCCTATGTCTCTTACTCTTGGACTTTTTCTATCAGCAACTGAGGGAGCTGGGCAGATTCAGAGGGAGCAAATACCAGCCCACTGAAGAGTGCAAAGAGCCATGGAAAACTTCCTATTTCAAAACAGTAAGCACACATACATTTAACCATCAATGGAAGGCACCATGTGCTTTCAAGCCCCACTTCCAACAATGTTCTACAGTCAAGGGAAGGTCAAACAAAGCAGTGAAGGAGAACAGTGAGAGACTGCTTAATTAAACTTAGATGTGAAGATTTGGGAACTGAAGATAGCTAACTGGAACATAACCGTTATGTTTGACAAACCCAACTTCTCACTCACCTTCTCCCTTTAATAAACAAACATACACAGACACACCTTTGTACTCACATTACTAAAATGTTTGCAAAGTTGGCCTTGCTTTAGCAAGAAGGAAACATGCCCGCTTTCATGTCTGTGAAATATTTGCTGGACTAGGCATCATGTGACGTTAAGAGGAAAGCAGAGAAAGCACTTCATAAATTAGTTATCAGGGTGCCTGCCATCCTGACACCAGCCTCCATGTTTCTGCTTTACAAAAGTACTTACCTAGAAGCACATATTCATCTTTTTACAACCAACAACGAAGGCTACTATTGAAACCACTCCAAGAAGCCTTGGTGGCATGTGATTCAGGGACTGGGTACCTGCTGTAAATAGCACTACTTACAATAAAATACTTGTTAAAAAAAAAAAAAACTCCCAGACAAACCTACCACCTACCATGTAATAAATTCCACATTTCATTTGTATTCAAGATTGAGGCCCTAAGTAGTATACAAACGTACAGTTCTTATGTAAATGAAAATAATTTATTAGTACTGTATAAATTTTAGTTACTCACAGAACTATTATTTCCAGTCAGTTGACCAAATTTGTGAGTCAGTAACAAAATCTTCTAGCAGAAAACTTAGTAACTCTTCAATATTTCACAAGACAAAGACATAGGAGTACTTCTATGACCCTATATTAAACTATAAGTGTATTCCAAAACTTAAAACTCGAAAAAAGGTGTGCACTAGGCTCACAAAGCACATCATTTACGACTGTGGCTTTAAAGCTTTCTAAAGAACACTGTTAAGAGTTTGGTAAGAGCAGTTTTCTCAAAAAATGAAAATATGCCTATACTCATAAAACTCTGCATGCTACTTAATGTATCCCCTTTAAGTCCACCTTTAGCTCCCCTCAATTTATAGCAAACTCACTAATCTCAGATAAAGACTGGAGAGTTTTTTCAGTTTTAAGAGACTTTCTCCAAGTTTTTAAATAGCATGGTCCAACTTATATCTATCAGCTTATAAAGTTTTATTCACCCACAAACTTTAAAAGGACACTTCTTCCATCCTTTAAATTCTTACATTACTTAAAAAAAAAAATATGTGGTGTCCTTGGCCCACTAATAATATACATGATGTGTGGCCCTGAACTAGGGGTGACAAAGAAGGGAATTCCAAGATACTGTCAAGGCCACAGACCTTAAGAGGTTTACAGCCCAGTTGTACAGTCTGTTCTTTAAAAACAAAACAAAACACTCCTTTCAGTAATGTAGTGACCATTTGAAGAAAAACAGGTGTGGTCTTTAAGCTGAAACCTTTAAATGGATAGGAAAAAGAATATTGTAGAAAGGACCAGAGATATTAATCAATCCAGAGATATTAAAGAAGGAAAAAGATGACAAAAGGACTAAATTTTCTAAGTAACACATCCATAAGAATGTGTTTGATTTACCAAATCTACCTAGTTTGAAAACCTGTAGCCAATTCCACAAGTTAAATCAACTCGAGAATTTGGAATAAAAAAACTGATTTAGAGGTAATTACTAAACTCATTACAACTAATACAAAAAAGAAAATGACACAACTTGAAAGATATCACCTGAAAAATAATGTTACTACAAACTATTAAGATAGCAAATAATTTAACCAGCTGGGGAACAAAAATAACTACACGGCTAGTGTGCTATACATTCCCATTATCATGCCCATGGCAGACATCACTAATTAATCATACTACCCACCCTTTTCCCCCACTGAGCCTCAATCTCTTTCAATATAAGCTTCCAGCAGAAATTAGGGTGAGCATTATAACTGCATCTACTTGTAGACTTTGACAGTCTTCTTCAAATACTGTTCAAGTCAACTAATGAAGCACCAAAAATGTATGGATTTAATGTTGAATGAATTCATAATAAATTCCACTTATTCTTTTCCAAACCACAAAATACTCTTTAAAAAGTTTAAATTTTTCCCTGTTAAAGAGAATAAAACATTATGGTCAATATAACTTTAATTAGGAAAAGACTCTCTTTAAAAAACGTAACTTCCCACCCCCATCCTGCTCACACACACCATGAAAGAGTTGAAGAAAACTGTAATTGTGTTTTTCGGCAACCCTCATTTTTTAGACATAATTTGTTAAAAAAAAAAACAAAACAGACAAAATAACTTCTTCTATCAATAAAGTTAAAAACCGGACATACTTGTAACATTTAGAGATTTTAAAAAAGAGAAATTTTTAAAGTATAATATGTATCCTTAAAATGAATATCAGAAAAAAGCACTTTGTCCCTCAGTTTAGCAGAAATGTAGGTCAATATTAACAAAATTGTAAATATATGACCATTAAAGATTGCTGTCACTTCTTTCCAAAGATAATTTACGGCAGAAAACACACTCCAGAAATTACATGATAAAAAGGGAAATAAAAACAGATACCTGGAACTCTAGGATCACACTAAGATGGGTTATGTTTAACATTAAACTAACAGGAAGGAGTAAAAATGTGGATTCAGGAAGTTGTAAGAGACCACTGTGGGGTAAGTGAGAAAGAATTACTTCCTAAATCCTCAGATCTAGCAACAAAAAATGCATAATATTCTATTAAGAAACCAGGAGGCTTCAGCTTCCTAGCCTTAATAATAGCAGGACTTGAGTATTAGAAAAACATAAGCAAGGTTAATAGATGACAACAAAATGTCAGAAATATAAAACAAAAACAAAAAAAGGGTCATTTCCCCACTCCAACTCCAACCTCAACTGGTAAGGAGAAATTGCTTTGCACAAAGCATCTGTTAGTGACCATTAGGGGAAACAAAAAATTTCTTATTTTAACTTAAGTAATTCAGCAGAAGCTGTTGCGGTAGCCATGACCGCAAATTATACGTATCTTACACATTGTGGAGCTCCGTGTATAGCCATTCAAACCTTTTCCCCACTATTTCCTCCTGTTAGTTTAAGAATAAGACAGTTTGAAAAAGATTTTGTGCTACTTTTAAAGTATATAAGAACAATAAATGTTCCTGCCCAGGATCTTTTACTCTCCCTAACACAGGAGCCATCTGTTAAACAAAACCTTTAAAAATACATTTGCACCCAATTGTCAACGCTTTTCATTTAGACAAGTCACTCATTTGGAAGAAAATTTAAAATTTTTCTAACTTGCCAAACTACATACGGAGATTAAAAAAAGACCAACTTTGTTCCACAAAACAACTATTTTGAGTAAATGAACATGCCACAAGAAAGCAGAATTAAAATCTGAGCAGTTATTGCTCGAAAGAGCTTTAGGGGCAAAGAAAAACGCTCATTTAGCTTGTATTTACAGGACACCTTTTTTATGAGAGGCTTTACGCTTATTACCAGGCCTAAGTAGTTAACAGAGCACTCAGAGAGCCTGATACACCGCTGCAATGGGAGGGCGGGCATCGAAAGACTTCTCAAAGTTCTTTCAGAGGGCCGACGGAAAGGCACGGTTTCCTACTGACTGAAAGGAATGACGGGTGAGATCTCTATCTTCTCTCTCATCCAGAAAAATATGTGTCCCAAACGCGCACAGCCAATTCCGGGGCTCCTGGCTTTGGTAGTGAGTAAACCAAAAGCGATGAATGGAGCCCAGGCGAGGTTCTTACCTCCTGGATGCGCTTCCTGGCCCGCTGAAGCACCTCCTCGTAGCCCTTCTGCCGCAGCTCGCTAAGACTCTCATAATACTCCTCGGGGTCGTCCGTCTCGGTGAAGAGTACCTGGGAAAGAATCTTCCAGCCGCAGGTGTCCAGGCCGTGGCCCAGGTAGACCTGAAGCTGGTAACACAAAGTGTCGATCTCCTGTTCAGTCATCTCTGGGGCGCCGCCGAACAGCACCGTCCACATGCCCGAGGGCTCCTCGGGGAACACAGGCAGGCAGGGCTCCAGCTGCGAGTTCACGGAGCATAGCTGCTGATGCACAGCGCGCAGATCCTGGAAGGAGAAGAGCCCGGCCCAACTGCACTCCTCGGCTGGGGACTCCAGCTCGACTGCGGACGGCGGCTGCTCCGCGTCCGAGGGCGCCAACGACGCCGAGGCCGCCTCATCCTCCTTCACCATTTCCAGCACCTCGATCTCTTCGGATACCGCGCCGCAGGCGCTCACTACCCGCACCGAAGACACCGGGCCCTCTCTGGGCGCCGGCGGGACTGCCGCAGCGGCCCCCGCCAAATCTCGGCCTTCGGATCTCCTCCGCACCGGGCTATTCTTGGCCCTCACCGGGCTCCTGAGGGGGCTCTCCCCCACTTTGCCGGCCACACTCCGCAGCGGCGGGTCCCCCCGCAGGCTCCGCGCGCTCCGAGGAGAGCCGCCCTCCGCCCAGGCCGGGCTCCTCCGGGACCCCGGGCTTCTGCCCAGAGTAGCAGAGGCAGTGGCCTCCGGTCGGCCCTTGCCCGCCGGGCTTCCCGGCGCGCGGGCCCCGTCGGACGCGAGGGCACCGGCATCGGCGCCCCCTCGCACCGCCGCCTGCTCCCGGGAGCCGCTCCTCTGTCTCTGGGCCGTTCGGTTGTGGCAGGTTATGGCAAACTTGCCCTCAATCTCATTCCAGGCCACAATGAAGACGAACTTGTGCTTCTCACGCTCGTCGAATACATGGGGTCGCACGGCCACCCAGTCCGATTCGAGCGTCTCCTCGAGCGCGAACGACATGGTGGCTCCGACGCCAGTCCTCGGGGGAGGCGCCACCGGCCCTGCCCGCCTCAGGACTCACCGGCTGGCTGCGCCGCGCCCCCCGCTCACCCTCTCCGGGAGCCTTCAGCCATCTTAGCGCGCCGGCCGGCTCTCCCCACTCGCTCACCCGACCCTCAGCACTCGGACCCGCCGCGCTCCTTTGTGGCGCCGCTCGTAGGAAAGACAATACGCGTCCCCAGAGCAGGTAGTTCACATGGTCACGTGCAGTCGGATCTGTTTACAAGCCTCGCGCTGCGGCGCTGCCCCCAGCGCGAGGCCGCGGTGCTGCGTCTGCGGCGCTCCGAAGGTGAGGCTCGGGTCCCGCGGGGCCGGATAGGCCGGTAGGCGGTCGGGGCCGGCGGTGTGTGCGTCTCCGCCGCTCGCCCGGGCCGATGTCCCCGCCCCTCCTCCTCTTCCCGACCGCCCTGAGCTGGGCCCACTGATGGAAGCGTCTTCTAAACTCTAAGCCTCACTATTGCCACAATGTTGCCATTCGGCTGCTGACGTCCGTGCTCCACGAGGGACGTAAACACGGGCACGTGCCGCACGCTGGTGACGCGGCGGCGGCGGCGGCGCGCACACCCCGCCCGCGCGCGCCGCCGCCGCCCCTCGGCGTCGCCACCCACGCCTGCAAGCGGCCGCGCGCCGACTCTTTCCTTCCTTCCGCGCAGCCTCCTCCTCCAGCGGGCTGGAGCCAGCGACCCGCTGCCTGCCGGCTGCCGAGTCAGTTAGAGTGACAGGTGTGCTCCGCGGATAGGTGGCCTCCAAACTCCGGGAAAAGAAGAACAACGGTGGAGGAAGTGAGAATTTTTCCAACTCCAGTCATTCAAAGGGACCCTCAAATGTAAATTTGCCTCCTTTTGCCCGGAGGGAGTCGGGATGGATAACTCCTATATTCAACAAAAAGTACTCTGTAATGTTAGGTGAACTCTATGCTGAACTTTATTGGGATCCCCTAGACTATTGAATTCTCCTCTAGCTCCCTTGAGACACAAGAAAGGAAGATGTCTGAAGACAACCCGTAGACTCCAACACAAAATAAAATTAAATGAAAATTTAGTCATGTCCTAGTAGTGTGAGTGTTTACGTTTCAGTTCATGGTGGTTTTATTGCTTCAGGTTTCATCATTGTGTACTTTTCTGTGAACCTCGTTTTGAGGTCACTGGCTTTGAGCCCTTTGAAGTTGTATTATCAGAGTTGCCAAAGCACTCATACAAAAAAAGAAAAGAAAATCATGTAAATCTGAAGGATTCTGCTATTCATCCTCAAGTGTGATGAAACGCTTTCTTAGAATTGCTTAGTGGATCTTACAATCCAGTTTATATCATTGGCATTATCTTTGCTAACAGCACACTTCACATTGCAGATACATCCTTAGTAAAGCACAATGGGAATTATATACCTTTATCTTTTTTACTTTTCTATTTTTTATCCACATTTCTAAAATACATGCAACAAAGCCGTTTGGATTAACCATGCATTATCAGCTACAGTTACTTCAGTTTTGTCCTGACGTCTGGATAAAAACCACAAGTTTTAGCTATCACTCAGATGAACATTTTAGACCTATAGATGTGCTCTGACCAAGATAATAATAAAATAATTATCACTTTGGGCAGAATGAGCAAAAAGTGAAAAAGGACTGGTTGTTACAAACCTTTCTACAGTACTTTACGTGCAACCACAAGCTTTCAAAGCTTGTAATTGAATTTGTATCAACTCTCAAATGTAGATCAGAGATACACCTTTTGAAAGTCAGGAATAAAGAAAGAAACCCATTACAAATCTGTATTACCAGCTAAGCATTGTTTGAATGGCACATTCTAGAAAATTTTCCCATCTTTTCTGCCAAGAAGTTACTGCTAAAAGTTTTTCTGATAAAAAGTGATGACATGATTACTCTCTTCTTGTAATACATTATAGGTAAGTATAAATACTAACAGCACTAAAAGAAGGTTTATAGGAAAATTTCTATTTACATGTATATTAAAATTACAATCTTTATCCACAGATATAAAATTATGCCTTATCACAATAGGGCTAGAGAAAATTGGTTCATAGTTGCACAGCTGTTAAGTATTTTCCCCATTACTCTGGCTGCTGTGTTTCATCAAAAGAGTTGTTTCAATGTTTCTTGTTTCCTTTATCTTAGTAATTGTTATGCTAAAAATGAAGAGAAACAAACCCAAATTCCCATGGCAGGTTGCTGTAATAGTCTACAATTCTTTATTTAGGTCTGTATCTGATTGGGATGCAAGATCTCTGAGTGTATGTTACTTCCTGGGAATAAGTATAGCTACAGAAAAACCACCTACATCATACCAGCTTTAAAAGCACTTGAAAACAATTAACTGTGTGAATTTTTTGAAACTATCCAGGAGTGTTAAGTAATCTGGGAAATGCTTTAACTCTTTAGGCCTTTCAAGAAAAACTATAATCATTTACATAGTGATTTTCAAATGACATGGCATTTTCCTATACATATTCATTTTATCCTCACAATAATCAGATAATGTAAGTATGAAAGGAATAAGTCTTTAATTTTATATATGAGAAAACAGTTCTGATTAATTAGGTCACACATCCCAGGATTGGTAGCAGGGAACGACTTGAGTTCAGGGGCCTGATGGATGCATCTGTCCCATTTAGATTCTCTCAGAAGAAAACACTGAAAAGAAGTTATAAATGCAAAAGTTTAAGAGTAAAAGGGTAACATTTGTGAAAGAACAGGGGCAGAAGCAGGGCTGGGCAGCCTATTCCAACAGGAAACTCCAGAGCAAAGATTGTTAAGAAAGTTCCCCTAGTGAGTGGAAATGGTTAGGCCTTGCTCAGTCATTGACTGGAAACCCCCTGAGAAAAGCATGATTTGAAAACCTGAAGCTGATCTAAAGACACAAACAACTGGGGACTGTCAGCTAACCACACTCCTTGCAGCTGAGGAGTGAGGCCTTTCTTGAGAAAGGATCTGATTGATGCATCTCCACACCTGCCACAGTTTACCTGTGTGCCACGTGGACCCACTTTATAACACGTTTGGGGAACAGCTCCTCCAGAACCTTGGTGGAACTCTCTTCCTGAGGGGAAACTTAGAAGAGGGAGGTTAGAGGGATGAACTATAACCACCATGGTTACAGTGGGTCTTGTGGCATAACTGGTACTCATCATCTCCCTCTTCCACCTGACCATAGAATGTGTAGAAACTTTGCTGAGTCAGCAAATACCTGAATTTTTTTATTGAGTTGATCTCCCTCCCTCTCAAGTGCATGTGTCTTACCAAGGTCTCCAACATGCTAACACTCTCTTACTTATCCTGCTAGATCAGCATGATGCCATCAATGTAATGAATCAATGCAATGTTCTGTGATTTGTCCAGATTGTCCAGATGACTTCAGCTAAATTATGACAGAGGTGGGAGAGTTAACATGGCCCTGGAGCAAACTGTTTCTGATCTTCTTTCCTGACTGGAATAGAAAAGTACACATTTGCCAAACCAATGGCTGCATATTATATACCAGAGACCACATTATCTGTTTGAGCAGAGAAACAACATCTGGCTGGCCAGCTGTGATCAGGGCTATTTCTTGATTGCACTAGCAATAGTCTCCAGGATCTGTCTGGTTTCTGCAAGAACAAAACTGCAAATTAAACAGAGCTACAATAGGGACCACCATGCCTACATCTTTAAGAGTGGCACTAATCTCTGCCATTCCTCTCCAGGGATATACTGTATTTAATTCATTATCTTGGTGAGAGGGGGTCAGTTTCAGTGGCTTTCACATAGCCTTCCCACTATAGCTGTCACCAACAGGCCCAATGTGTGGGCCACTCCAATTGTTACATATGTCAATCCTAATTATATATTTGGGGGCCAGCGGAATGAGTAACAGGTGAGTTCATAGACCTAGTGGACCCAGATTTTGGCTAAAACTCCATTGAATTTCCTGGCCCCTTGTATGTATGTATGCCCTGACTCTAATACAGAGTCCAGGATAAAGTTTCAGGTCATTGAGTGTCAAGGTCAACTTGGACTGTTTCCAACAGTCCTTGAAATGTCTGAATCTTTCCCTTTCCCCAGTGAACAGTCACTCAAGTACATGGCCTAGATCCCTTTTAGGAAGCACTGGGGAGATCATTATGTACTGCAGATTTTTCTCCCTGGGATCCAGTCATCTCTTCAGTCAATGGGCACCAGGTCTGAAAACTGAAAACTGGTTCAAGTCCAGAAACTGGGCAAGAGACTTTTTTGGATAACTTCCTTCAACCTCCCACTCATCCACTCTTGTTCTGTTTTGACTGTGTATTAAGCAGTGTCCGTTGGCTCAACTATTTACCCCTAGGGATGCTGTGTTCTATGAACCATCCCTAACTGTGAACACTGTGACCCTCTGCTTCTAATGGTGAAATACTACCACTGGCCTCCCTTGTTCCAGAGCCTTTGTTGTCAGTGAGCCAAATTCTATGACCGTCTCTGCTGCAATTAGCTCTGGCCTGCAGAAGAGAGTCACACTAAACTTCATAGTGACGTTGGACCCCTCTTACCAGTTCCTTTCTAACATCCTTGGTGAAGGGCATATCCTTTGGGCCTGGGGACCATTATTCTTCCACCTAGCTTCATGTAACATATGCATTCCAGCATTCCTACTTCCCTGAGGCTTTTATGCCCTTCCTCTTCTGTATATATGGCAATTTAAGCATTCCTATTCTGGTTCTGTGAGAGCTGTTGCTTTTCCCAGGCTTCCAGGAATCGCCCTAGCTACAAATTTTCAACATCCTCTATCGTCCTAGCTTGGATGTTAAATTCTCTTGTCCTAAGAAAGAGACCTCCAAGTCAATAAACACACAGCTTTTCATTATCAGTCTGTAGGGTGAAAATGTCAGTCTGTAGAGTAGCAAGGCAACTTCTTAACAACCCTCTAATTACATTAGTCTTATAGTTACCCTTACATTTCAAACCCCTAAATCATTGTGCCAGCCAATGCATTCCTCTCCACTGGCACATTGGCTCAACTCACCACCAGTGAACATTTTAGAAACAGGACTCTTTCCTTTAGCCAGGTGTTCCCTGTGCTCTATCCATCAGAATGGAGTGTTTATTGCTAGCTAGGTGGTGAGTAATCCAACCACCAACCCCCATCTGATAGTCTGATTTCTCAGACTATTTCTGGTACCAGTCATGCCACCTGGACTATCTGGGAAGCAGACACTGGGAGGGAGGGAGGAGTGTAAAAGGTTTATGGGAGGAACAACTATGAAAGAAAAAGGGAGGAGGCACAATGGGCAGAGGAGTTTATCAGCCTGTGATGCAGACCTGACAACTCAGTGGAGAACCAGCAATAATTGTTAGAGCATGGGTAAGTCGGGCTGAATAATTGTTAGAGCATGGGTAGTTTTGTTCATTCATTAGATGGGAGCCACCCAAGAAGAGTGTGATCTCAGCTGCCACTGTCACAATCAATCGTGGCCAGGAGCTGCCTTGAGAAGCATTTGACCTCAAAAGTGGAGGCAAATCCTGAAGATACTGAGGGCAAGGGGCTGTCAGCTCAGCCCACTCCTTCCCGCTGGGTAACGGACACTTTCCCGGAGGGGATCTGAGTAGGGTATGTTCACAACTACTCTTCTTAGTATTTTATACTATATCAATTATGGCCAAGTATCCTTATATTACAACTCCCAAGTTGTGAGAAAGACAAAGAAAGGAAGAAATGAGGCAAGGAAAGATGTGAAGCTCTGCAAAGTAATGCCTGACCCCCTGGGCACAGCTTTATGAGACACAGCAGGTCACTCAGTGGATGTAAGAAAACACTGTAGTCAGTGAGGTCAGTGAAATGAAGGAAGAGAGAATGTGTCTGCCTGGCTCCTTCCCATCTTTCATTTCCCAAAAGTCAAGTCCCACACCATGGGGAGCTCACAGTTCCAGGTTGCATCCTCCAGCCCTTCAGAAAGTCAGGGTCTGTGCCCTGCAGTGTGGGGAAAACCTGGGAATGGAGAGCAACTGAGCACCCAGAGGGTCAGCCACCAGCAGAAGTGCGCAAGCTACGCAGCTCTGCAAAGGCAGCAGCGATGGTGGCCTGGGACAGGCAGTGTCTCAGAAAGACATGCAGTTGTGGGGAGCTGAGCAGGTGAACAAAGTTTTTATCTGATAAAAGTCTAATTATAGTGTTTGATAGTACTAAGAGTAGCATGCTCAATTTAAAACTCCAATATTTAAAACAAGACAAAAAATAAACTTTCTTCAGTGTTATTACAAAAGCTTTGAATGGTCACTCTAGACAAATTAAAAACTAAAGATAAGTCAAAACAAGAAACTTTAATACTATCTAGAGGTGACAACTTTTAAAACCTTGGTGTATATCTTTTTAATACCTTCTATGCATATTTACAAAAATGAGATACTATTATAAATACTATTTTGTAAGCTATCCTTTTCATTTAATGTGTCTTGAATATGTTAATAAGTATATATATTCAATATTATTTTTAAAGAATTCCATTCTTTATGTACGCAATAATTTATTATTAAGCCTTTCAGGATAACATTTAAATTATCACTTACATCCTGGAGCTAAATCCTATTCCTAAATATTTATATTTTAAATCTTTGAGCACATATTTAATTATTTCTCCTTTCTTTCTTAATGACCCATCTAGAGACTCCTTTGAACCCACACACTTAACCACTGTGTTACGTAGGATCCTCTAAGCAGATACCAAAATGGAATTAGATGTGTGAAAGATTTGGGAAGGAAACAGCTGTGCGGGAAAATGGGGAGGAAGCCAGAGAAAGGCAAAGAGCTGGGAGATTGCAATGGAGAGGGGGCAAAAAAGGAAGTTTTAAGAGGAAGCATCTTAGAGAGCAATGCAGTCTAGGAAAGTTTTCACTAGGCCAAGGGGGAGTCCTGAAGCCAAAGTTACCTGTTAACGGAGCTTCCTGTCTCACAGCAACAGACCTGTCTGCATCTTCCTGCCCACTGGGTCCTAAACTGGGAGCAGCCTGTGGAAAGTATGGCAGATTGATAACGCAGCAGCCGGGGCTGTAGGTAGTATGGTAAGAATCTGAGAGGCATATTCTCAGGGCTGCCACAGCACCATCTGTGCTTTAAAACGTGGTACTATTCATTCATTGAATCATGACACATCAAGGGCACAAAATGAATACAGTGTGGTGCTCACATTCCAGTACTTGGCTATGGTGAGTGGGTTACAAATAATTTTTCAGAAATTTGAAATGGAAATGGGTTTCCAGGATCTCCTGAGGCAGATCTTCAGGGTATGCCTTCCTTATTTTGTTGAAAATGATTTTTCAGATTCTAAGGTAAAGTCTAAGCTAAATGCTAAATGGAGCTTGTGGTCTTCCTTGTTGCATAGCCCCTATACGGTATTCATCTTACCTGATGCAGAAAACCTGGATAAGTTTAGTGTAAATCAGACCCTGAAACAATAACAGCATTTCTAAAAGATGTTTTCGAGAAAGAGAACAAGGTACACATCCCCACATACACATTTTTCCTTGTTTTTTATCTTTATATCCCTTATTTTATATATATGGTTTTGTATTAGTTTTCTATGGCTGCTGTCAAAATTACCACAAACATAATGACCTCGCACAAATTTATTATCTTAAAGTATTACACATCAGAAATGAGTCTCACTAAGCAGATGTCAAATTATCTGCAGGGCTGCATTTCTTCTGGAGTCTCTAACGCAGACTGTCCTGGAGACCGCCTGTGTTGACGGGCATGTAGCCCTCTTTCTCCATCTTCTAAGCCAGCAGCAGTGCATCGAATTCTCCCCACAACACCTTCATGTTTCTTCTCAGACACAGAGCCTGCTTCTGTTGTCACATCTCTTTTTCTGCATTTTAAAGGTATTTTTAATAAAGTTAATATTTTTTAAAAATACTATGCAGTTATGAAAACAAAATGAATGACAGCTACACATGTTAACATGGATATACTTCAAAAGAAATGTTAAATAAAAACAGAAGTTTACAATTGGTTATATCCATTATGACTCCATTTCAATTTTTAAATAAGCAAAATGGCACTCCATATTATTTATAAGTCTGTACTTGTGTGGTAAAAATATCTTAAAATACAAAGACAGGACACATACCAACATACAAACAGTTTTACCTCTTATGGGAGAAGATGAATCAGACTGGAGAGGATACAAAGAGGATTTCCAGATAGTCACATTGGCTGAATCTGGGTGCTGAGTACATGGGTGTTTATTTTATTACTTTCTGTGCTTCCTGGTACATTTAAGATGGTTATATTTTTAATGAAATTAAACTTTCCATCCTGAGTGGTCTTTCCTTTGGTTATAATGGAAGTAAGCCCTCAAGTGTACACCATCACTTCATTGGCATGAAAAAGAAAGGAAGAGAACGTCTTCCATAACTCTGCAATTTGCCTTTTTTTCCCTGCATATTCTTTGTTGTACCCAGTTTTTCAAAGCACTTGCGTAATGTCACTGATTAAAAATTACTCCCTCAAAAAACAAAACAAGAAAACAAAAAAAAATGATTTCCTCAATGCTTTTGGGTCCAGTTATTTTTGTGGGTGTTAAACAGCTTTGCTGCAGTGGGAGAATTACACTGGTGTACTCAGACAAGGAAGTTAAAAGAGTAAACACCTAGCTAATTTTGCTACAGGCAAGTCCAAGATTCTGCCCTTCCCCCCAGTTAAAAATCTAGATTTTAAACAATTTTATGGAGAAAGGATATTAATACAACTATTTACATCCCTTTATTTTATTATCTGTCTTTGTTATTTCACATACTGCTATTTTGCATAGCTGAGATCCCTACATAGGGTTTTATTATTTTCTCTTTATTCAACCTCAATTAAGATTTTTGTGTATCCACGTAGTCCACACATTAGTCAGTGTTCCATAGTTTTCCATCTTGATAATGCACCACAGTTTACTTAGCCTGGCTGCTATTGTTGAACTTTTGAGAGTTCTCCAACTTTCCAGTGTTATAAATAGCATTTCTATAACCATCTTTGTACAGACTGCTTCTTTTCTTTCTGGTCATTTCCTTGAGGTATAATCCTAATGTGGAATTAGGCCAAAGGATATGAATAGTTTTATGACTTTAAGTTCATATTCCAATATTATATCAATTTACTTTAGACCCAACAATACTGGGTTTATATATTTTAATATATTTTCAAATTTTTAATAGTTTTATAATAATTGTTAAAAGTTCTAAATAAAAAATTATCTCAGATGCTTTCTTAATATTTTGGGTTTTTTTTTTGGGTCTAATAATTAAAAGTAAAACTCTCTCACTATGGAGAAAAAAAAAATCAAATACTAAGTAAAAGTGTCCTTTAAGCCTCCACCCCTAAAAGATTCATGTTCTAATTTGGCTTACATTCTTTCATGTTATTTTATATGCATGCAATAATTCTTGAGACCTCAGGCAATATTTGGAAGTTATTTCACAACCCACCCAATCAATACATCCTGTGAATTTGTTACTTTTCTCTTTTAACTTTGCTGTTCTTTTGATTGTTCCCTTTCTCTTCAAGTTTATGTAGCCCTACTTCTCACCAGCTCTCTTTCCTGAGACTTCCAGTATAATTCAATCTCCCAAAACTTTTATTTGCCACCATTGGACCTTTCAGCTACAGGTTTATTTTTGTTCTTCACAATATTCATGTTCTAAGCCTCAACAGAATCTCAGAACCTATCCTCCACTCTACCCCAGATTCTTTAAATTGAGATCTTATCTTTAAGAGTGGGACCCAAGAATTTGCATTTTCAAAAGTGCCCCAGGTGATTCTAAAATATAGGTAGGGTTGAAAACCACTGTGTTACTCTAATTTCTAGAATGATTTCTCTATATCAGCATATTTTTACTTGTTCATTAATCACTTTCTCCTTAATTCCCTATAAACAGGTTTCTGAATCTTCTGCTTTACTGAAACAAATTACTTCCTTTTGATAAAATCAACACTATTGAGTACTGAGAATAGGTGATAGGTCTAGAAGTTGGCTCTTCTGCTCTCTGTATACTTTTTGTGTTTATTTGTAAGTTTCATATTTGGTTATTTCGAAGTCAATATGTGTTATCTATTGCTGCATTGCAAACTACCACAAAATTTATGGCCTAGAACAACAAAAACCATGTCTTTGTTCTGACTCTGCAATGTGGACAGGGCTGGGTGGGGACTGCTGGTCTCTGCTCCATGTGGTGTTAGCTGGGACAGCTTGACATGGGCTTGAGGATTGAAGATGCTTGGCTTGCATGTCTGGTACCTCAGAGGCCTCTTTTTCTCCAGCAGGGAAGTTTCATTCTTTTACATAGTGTCTCAGGGCCCTCAAGAGAACAAAAACCAAAGTTGCCAGATTTCATAAGTCCCAGGCCTTCAACCAGCAGGGAGCCACTTTCCTCACATTCTATTGGTCCACACAAGTCATATCCAACCAGACTCAAGGAGAGAGTAAATAGACTCCACTTTAGATGGAGAGGAGTGGGATGTGTGAACAGGGCTGAGAGGCTTCAAGCAAGGGAAATATGCCAGGCATGTGGTAGGCAAATCCTATCAGTTGGAAACACTAAGTGAATGAATGAATAAAAGAATGAATGAATTAATTAATAAAAAATACAGGACAGAAAAAATTTTGATATACAGATAGTACATAGACAATCTAAAAGGTTTAAGTCTTGTATATAAAGGGAATATATTTAATGGTAGAGACTGACTGCCTTCAATTTTGCACAAAGGAAAGGCTGAGGGAGTGATGGGTATTCTACATCAAAACAGAATATGTTGGGCCACACCTGAGTATGTGAGGCAAAGGATGCTTCACCTAAACTGAGAGGAAGTACTCATAGAAGGTGCCTAAGGTAGGTGAGGCAGAGGTTAGGTCTGGAAAGGTCAGTTCTGAGCCTGTGGAGCAAGAGTAGGAGTGAAAAGTGACAGAATTTCTGCAAGTCAAGATAGCAAGCCCAGATCAGTGAGATCGGACCCCAGGACAGAAACACAGGACAAGAAAATGAGAGACGAAAAGGGATCTAGGTCAACAATAGACAAGATACTGGGCAACAGCATCAAGCATGGAACTTGACCTTGGGCATTATGCTTCACTGGCCTGGTGCTGGGTAAGGCCTGCATCTCTTTTTTGTGTCCTTATTGGATCATCTGTTCAATCTGAATTTGCAGAAAGAAGCAGCTCTTAGTGTGAGCTGACATTAATCATTTTTGGCAGAATTACTCAAAATGCAGGATGGTAACTAGCTTCCAAAAGGGCCCCCAATGATCCCTACTTCCTGATATTCACATCCTTGTCTAGTCTCCTCCCATAGTATAAGAGGATTGGTCTGTGAGGCCCATAGAATATGGCCAAAATAATGGTATGCCACTTCCAAGATTAGCCTGTTAAAGGCTGAGGGTTCCATCTTGAGCTCTCTTTCTCTCTCCATCTCTGGTCATTTACTCTGGGGGAAGTATGTTGTCAGGTTGCGAGCAGCCCTGTGAAGAGGCCCATGTGGCAGTGAACTGAAAAACTGCTGGTCAACAACAATGTGAATGAACTTGGAAATCAAATTCTCCAGCCTAGCTGAGAGTTGAGATGATGGCAGCCTCTGATAACAGCTTAACTACAACCTAATGAGAGACCCTGCAGCAGTAGCATCCAACTAAGTCACTCCAGAATTCCTGATCCTCCAAAACTGTATGAAATAATTAATATGTGTGGTTTTAAGTTACTAAGTAATTTCTTACACAGCAACAAAGACCTTATACATGTGGTTTGTATCAGAATTCTCCAGCGAGATTATTTAACATGCAATTCCTAGGTTACATCTAAATGGGAAAAAGAAAACCATCTTTGGAGGCCATCAATCTATATTTTTAACAAGCTTCTAAGGTGATTCTTATGTACTCTTAAACTTTAGAACCACTGCCTTATGCATTTAACCTATAGTATTACTTTTCCAAATGAATTTGCATCTAAACCTAACTTCTATGAATGTATACAACTAGAGAGTGTTGATGTTTCTGAGTTTCAAACACTATTTCAAATATTACAATTCCTGGTGGTATGTTTGAAGTAGATAAAAGACTTAATGAACACCAAGCATGCAAGCGATGGTTATAACCAATCACTGCTAGAGGGTAGTCTTGTCCATGAAAGTACCCATACTAACTCTGCCACTCTCCTGGTCACCCTTCAGCCCCATGCTGCTGTTTGCAGAGCAGGATTGGTGACTCTGTGTGTGCTCACTCTTGAACTCTAGAGGCTAAATGTCTCCATAGTCTAGCAAGACTATGTCAGCCTTTGTGCTAGACCTGTGTTAGGCCTCACTCTTATTTCTGTAGTCTTCTATGCCCTATCACGTGTCCAGCTTGACTCAATGTCCCACTGGTAAAAGATTCAAACAGTTGAGAACCATAGCCCAAACTCTTGATGATACTCAACAATAGAGATAAGTTTCTCATCTCTATTGTTTGTTATTGTTATCTATTGTCTATGATTGTGTTGTTCTGTCTGTTAGGGTTCTGACACGGAAAAGACTGCACATTCAGATTGTGACAATTGAAGGAGAGTTTGACGAAAGGAGTAGGAACACAGGTGAATTGTACCTTGATAGTAAACCCCAAGGCATAGTGCAGCATCCAGAGGCCAGTTAGCAGAGCCATTTCTTCTGCAAGGGGAGTGATTGGTTCCTAGGGCTGCAGACAGAGAGGGCTGTGTGGAGATGACCACCTTACAGGGGCTGAGATCTTTGGTGGGGGGAAGCCTCCAGCCTCTGTGACCCTCCTGTGGAGGGAGCAGGAGAGTAATATCCCACCACACTGTCCTCCTTCCTCCTATCTCTTGCTAGTACTCTCCATTGGCCAATGCAACAGGAAGCCAGAGGGCAGGAGTCTGTACAGGTCAGCCTCCTAGAGAAGAGGGGGAGAAGGGACTTGGGGTAGAGGGAGGGGGGAGAAATAAAAGATACCTATCAGTCATCTATCCATCTTTGCATAGAGAATTTTTTATTCCTAATATGACCTACTTGAAGCTTTGTGAGACACAGCTTACCTGATAAGGCAGAACGTGATGAATGCTTGTTTGCTTTTTCAAAGCCTCTATGATCACAAACATCACAATCATATCCTCTCTCAGTCTTCCTATTTCTCATCTGAATCTTAACATGTTTATTCTATTCTAATATGTGACGATATCTTCTTGGTGACTTTAATCAAAAGTAATAGAGGAAATGGGCTATCAGAAGTTGTTTCTGTTATTAGGTGGCAAAGTTCGGGGAAGATGAAAGTGTCCTAGATGTACACTAGGAACAGAGAAGATTCAGAGGTGGCAATGGACACCTCAAATAAGTGGTCATTGAACTGAGGTGAGTGGCAAGAGAGAATGGGCCAAGAGGGGAGGAGTCATGATAGTTCGAGGTGCACTTCTGAATGTTTTTGAACACAAGAAACAAATAGTTAGATTGACTCAACCAAACCTTTGTAGTTGGTAAGCATGGTCCATAGATGTTCCTTTCTTTCCCCAATTGGGAGGTAGGCATGGGCTTTATGGGTGCAAGTTCAGTCCCAATAATTCATTACTTTCATGGGCTTTAAGCCCCTGAAATGTGGTATGGGTGGAGAGGAGGTACCTCTGTGAAATTAGAATCATAAAATCTGGGATTTTGAAGGGATCTTCCACCACTATGAATGTAATTTACAACATTCTTACTGTCTGCTTTTCTATAAAGGTGGCCAGTGATAAGAAGCTCGATGTTTTATTAAGCAACTTCCCCACTTTTTGCCTGCTCAATCAGAAAGCACTTTTTCTTAGGGGCAGAGGTATGCTTTTTTATAATTTCTGCCTGTTGATTCTTTTACTGCCATCTGAAAACTCTCTAATTATTATTTTTGTTCCTTTTATCCATTAAAAATAATAAAGAAATATGCATGACATTTATTGCCCAGTCTGAGTCAGACACTGGACTGTGTTTTGTGCATACTCTTGCTAATCTTTACAAAAACATTATGAGATCCCTATTTTCATACCCATTTTACAGATGAGGAAGGGCATGCAAACTCTGAGACTGAGGTGGGGTTAGAAAGCAGGTGTGTGTGAGCCCAAGTGCCACCTTCTTTCCCCAATCCTACTTCCTCCATTTCCCAGCAGTCACAGCATCCTGGTCACTCTCTGGATTAATGCTTCTCAAAGCATGTTTCTCAAAATCTGACAGAGTGGGTAATCATTGCTGTTATAACAGAAAAAAAGGAAAAAATACATTTGGAAAACATTGTGTTAAACAAAAATAGAGAAGTTTCTACACTTTGGGACTTCTAAGAGCCTTTATATGCTAAGTTTGTTGTGAAGCTCTAAGAGGAATGTAGAGTTTTCAGAGTTTTTCTAATCTTAGAGATTTCTGGGACTCTTTTCAGGGAGGGAATTTTGTAGAATTATGTTTGTCAGTGTTCACTTCATGAACATTTTTCTTTAGGTAGATTTTCCTTAATTAGTTTGGTTTCAAAATATGTTATACCAAACTGAGCATGTTATCTTTCATGTAACAGGCTAGTTTGAAAAAAAAATCCTTTTATAAGGTATAGTTTCAGCTTTATGAAAACAAAATCTTCCAGCACACTGATAACTGAGATAATCTTGAATTTTATAATTTATAATTTTATTTTTTTTACCGGAAACCTCTGTATGTTGGTGCTCAAAGAATGTTAAAGCCGATTCAGCCTATATCAGAATTGGCTTTAACATTCTTTGAGCACCAACATTTTTATTCATTTTTTATTTTTTATTTTTTGGATATTTATTTATTTTTATGTTTTTATTAAGGTATCATTGATATATACTCTCATGAAGGTTTCACAAGAAAACCGATGTGGTTATTACATTCACCCTTATATCAAGTCCCCCCCCAAAACCCATTGCAGTCACTGTCCATCAGTGTAGTAAGATGCCACAGAGTCACCACTTTTCTTCTCTGAGCTGCACTGTCTTCCCCGTGACCACCCCCCACACCATGTATGCCAGTTATAATACTCCTCAATCCTCTTCTCCCTCCCTCCCACCTGCCTTCCCCCACCCCTCCCCTTTGGTAACAGCTAGTCCTTCTTGGAGTCTATGAGTCTGCTGCTATTTTCTTCCTTCAGTTTTGCTTCGTTGTTATACTCCACAAATGAGGGAAATCATTTGGTATTTGTCTTTCTCTGCCTGACTTATTTCACTGAGCATAATATCCTCCAGGTCCATCCATGTTGTTGGAAATGGTAGGGTTTGTTTTTTTCTTATGGCTGAATAATATTCCATTGTGTATATGTACCACATTTTCTTTATCCATTCATCTATTGATGGACACTTAGGTTGCTTCCATATCTTAGCTACTGTGAATAGTGCTGTGATAAACATAGGAGTGAGCACCAACATTTTAAAGAAAATACCTTAAACAATTAAAAACATTCTTTTTTAAAAAAGCACACTTTCTGTAGTTGATAGAAATAATAGGGATGCTTAATCAAATTTTTGTGGCATAATGCCAGGAAATTCTCTCTCCTTTTGTTTTAACTTTGAACAAAGTTGCAAGATTTTTTTATCACTTAGCTTCCCACTTATTTAAACTGTTTAGGTTTCATACAGACCTGTCTTTGCGGTTAGATTTAACATAAATACTGAACCAAGACTGCCGAATGATAGATGACACCTCTCAGCATCCTGAAAGCCAGGCGCCTTTATTTACATGTCATTTTTTCTTATCTATTCCTTGCCATGTATTAGAATCTTAAAACATTGGTCCGAAAACTCCAATTTGAAACATTTCTAAGTTGATAACACAAAATTGAACCTTGGGAGTTCAGAATTTTTTAGTATTAAACCTTTTTGAAGGAAGAACAACATACTTTCATTTGCAAATCTAACATACTAGAGAAATTAGCATTAATCTGTAACACACTTAATGTTAACAAGCCACCTTTGTAAGACCCAAGGACTCAATTCTTCACAGAGGGTAAGTTTGAATACTTCGCATGCTTCTATCTTCTTGGTCCCTCCATTCCCATTTAGAAACTACTCTGAAGTTGCTTGCTGTAAGCTAATAGGAAAAAAAATAGATACATATATATATATAGACACATATATACATGGGCCTCTGCCTCCAGTACCTGCCACAGAGCTCCTGAAACCCTTGTGATTTCCCAAGTTGTAAGAACACTGGGAACATCTCTTGTTCTACTATTTGTCCTTGACCCTGTCCCTGACCCAAGTCTCCTAAAAGCTTTGATGAGAACACTAGGAGCATCTTTTGTTTTTTTGAGGTGACTCTGGGTCAGCTCCTGGATGGCTCCTGGATGAGGGCTGGTCACAGGACCAAGTCTTGATTAAAAGCCTGGAATTTTTATCCCTGCCCTCATCCTCCAAAGTGGGGAGAGGGGTTGGAAATGGAGTTAGCAATTGATTGTGCCTACAAAAGGAAGCCTCCACAAAATCCCAACATTAAAGGTTCAGGGAACTTCCAGGATGGAGAACATGTCCACATGGGGAGGTTGGTGCCCCCCAACTCCATGGGGACAGAAACTCTTGCATTCAGGACCCTCCTAGGCCTATGCATGTGTTCTTCTATATCCTTTATCACATCCTTTAATAAACTAATAAATGTGTTTTCCTGAGTTCTGTGACCCACACCCTAGCAAATTAATGGAGGAGGTCATGGGGACTTCCTGTTTGTACCCAAATTGGACAAATTGTGGGTATCTAGGGGAGCTACTATTAGCAAGTGGCATAAGAAGTGGGGGTGGGGGCCAGGGGGCAATCTTGTGAGACTGAGCCCTAAACCTGTGGGATCTGACATATCTCTAGGTAAACAGTGTTAGAATTAAGTTAAATTGTAGGATACCCTGCTGGTGTCAGAGAATTGTTTGGTGTGTGGAAAACCCACACACATTTGGTGACCAGCAGAGTCAGAAGTGAAGCATTCTTAGTGAGTAGTGGAGACACACAGGAAGAAAGATAGGAGGGGAAACTGAGGCTTTTCCAAAAACACTTGCCAATAATCTTTTATTTGGAGCATGGGAAAGTGTCAAGTTAAACGTGAGAAATGAGAGAGAATTCATCCGAGTACCCATTCATCTTCAACAAAAAGGGACTATCACAGAGACTGGATTTCTTTCTGGACAAGTCACCCTTTTGCCAATTCAGGAAGTCTGACAAAATTCTCAAGTCACACATGCCCTCATATGAGAAGTAATTAGGACTGTGGACATTGCCAAGAGCATCTATACCTTAGCTCAAGGCACTCAACAATGCTGCATAATTGCAAGATTCTCATCCACCCGTCTCTTAGACTTTAATATAGTCTTTTTATTAATATTTCTCTTTTTCATTTTAGGCATCCCTCTTTTAAGATGCCTGACCCTAAAACAACTGACTGCTCCCACCACCTCTTAATAGATGTTCACTTGATTTTGCATAAATAACTCCAACAGTAGTCCTCAGGAAATGATTTCTAGACCCTGCTTCACCCAAGCAGGAGATTTATGATCCCTTTGAGTTGTTCAGTTGCAAATGATGTGTTTTATTTAGAAAAAAATAGGTGACTCACAATGTTTAATTTTACATAAACCCCGTGATTCTAGAAAATAGGTTAAAGTTAAGAAATCCCACACTCTTTGTGTTCTGGAAGTCAGCTTACTGCAAAGACTCTTCCCCTTATGACTTATGATAAAACTCATGTATGGCTCCCCCTTATTTACCTATGATAAGGCCAGACACAGACCCTCCAAATTTCTATTCTGTCTCATAAATGACTAGCTGAACTGATATTGTGCCCATGAAATTGGAAAGAAAATGCTTGTTAGTCAAACTTGGGTTAAGTTTCTCTCTTTCCCCCAGACCCCTAAACTGTCACCCACCCTTCAGTCTGAGCCAGCATATGGGGGCTCCGCTGAAAATATGTTGACCTTAGGGCAATTCTTTGATCTATCTGATCAAGCTTTCTAGCCTGTCATCCCACTTCTCCCTGTTCATTCCTCCCTAGGTCAGAAAAACCCTTTTTTCCTAACCTTTGAGATACTTGCAGATCTTACTGTCAGAGAGTGCTCTCTATTCCAATAGTCTCTTCCCTCTTGCCCACCTTGCATTAATCCTTTCCAGTGAAATCTCTCCTTACCTAACTCTGGATTTGTTTTTTGTTTGACACCACAAAACTATTTTATTCACTTGAAAGCAGATAATATTTTAGTGAAAACTTTTAAGTATACAAGAGTGAAAAGTTTGAAAGATCTGTTTATGGTGGTAATATTAAGTTACACCAAAAATAAGAAGTATAACAGAAGTCCATTTTAATAGGATTTACTGACAGAATTGGCAGTTCTAGTAGGAGTATACAGTACATACTGATATTTTAAATTCCAGAACTTAATCCTTTTTCCAAAGAGTATCCTGGAAACATTTTAATTAAAATGATTAAGTTCATTTTACTTATGTCAAAACCCATAGAATATACAACACCAAGAATGATACCTAGTGTAGCTTATGGACTTTGGTTGATAATGCTGTGCCCACGTCAGCTCCTGGGTTGTAATAAATATATCCCTGGTGCAGGGTGTCGATGATAGGGGAAGCTGTGGGTGTCTAATGGAGGGAGTAAGTGGGAACTCTCTGTACTTTCAGTTTAATTTTGCTGTAAACTTAAAACTGGTCTAAAAAATGGTCTATGAAATAAAAAACAAAAACAAAAAACAAGAACTAGGAAAAAAACTCAAAATTTAAGTTCAACTAGTTTTCCAATTAATGTAACAACCTAATTTTATATTGCCATATAAAAAGCATATGATAAAATGGAAAACTTTTGAACTGAATTTTAAATGTTACTTAGGCAAAATTAATATATAAAGAAAGTCTTTTTTAAGGTTTTGAAACTATAAAAAATACCTCATTCAACCAATTGGGACCCTATTCAGACTGAGAGAATTGCATTGCTATAATTTTAAGCACAATATTGTTTTAATCCAATCAGTCATTATATCAAAAACTGTAATATCTCTTGTGGGGAAAACGGAGCTTTCTGACCAGGATTACTGCATGACCTTAATAGCGCCCATTGTGTATATAATAAGAGCCTGTTTGTACATTTATGTGGATATTTACCAACCTGAGCTGCTGGTCAGTCAAGGAAGTACCTGTGCAGGGGAGGGGTAGAGAGGAAACACCCTCTCTCTTCGCCCTGTGTTTCTGGCACATAATTGGTCAGGCGATTGCCAGTCATCAGGGACCCAACCATAGAGTTACTCTTCGTGCGAGGGACGAGGTAGGAGCGCGGCAGGGAGAGCTGTGAGAGAGCCACAGAACTGGGTGCTCCTGGAAGATTAAACCCAAGCATAGGAGCTGCGAGCTTGGGGGGTGGGTAGCGAGGAGAGACTGAAACCTACTGTCCAGTGGATTAAGTTTGCACTGGGGTGCAGAACCTGTAGCTGGCCTGGTGAGCGCATTTGAGCCAGCCGCCTGTACTGAGCACCTGTGACTGCCAAGAGAATAAACGTGGGAACCCCCTTTACCCCCAAACTTGTTGTCAGAGAACTTGCCCTGGGCAGGGAATCCCCTCCTCCTACAGCTACATTCTACATTAACAAGGTAATTTCAAAAATGGAGAACAACAATTCTTTAAGAATTCAAACTTTTATCATTTGATTAAAAATATTTGTTAGAAAATTAGTAAGAAAAACTGACATCATACATAACTGAAAATAAAAAATTGTATATGTATATATACATTTTTTTTTCTCTTATGGAATTTGCCACTGGGTAAAGGTAGTACTTTTTACAATATTTCTTCATGAAAATTTCAAAATAATTTTAAAAATAGTACAATGGCCACTATCTATATAAAATAGTTGTTAGCATTTGACCATATTTTCATTACCATCTCTGTATTTGTGCTGTGTATATGTGGGTGTGTGTATTTTAGCTATTTGAAATTATGTTGTAGACATTGTGAAACTTCATCCTTAAATACTTCAGCATAAGAACATTTATATACCAGTGTCTTAATCATATGTACTTGATCATATACCATCATCATGCTAATAGTGAGGCAGCAGAAGTGGTCCACCCTGGATGCAGGCAATAACAGGGTGCATTGTCTGTAAAGAATTAAAACACCATAATAAAAACAGATCATGTGCTGGCAATTCTAACCAATGTCAGTGATAGAATACTTCTCCCTAAAAGTTTTTGTTTAGTTGCAAACAATTGTCAGATACTGTTGAATAATATATATAAACTTTGAATTAGCACTTTTTTAGACTTATTTTTAAATAAACATTGTGTCCTAATGGCAATTAGGGAATTCTCAGTCACACAACTGGTTCCCCCTGGTATAGTGGAGCTAAAATAGAAGCTGTTAAAAAGAAAGTCACAGGCCCAACATGGAGTCCCTTCTGCTAAGCCAAGTCACCACACCCAGGTTTAATACCTACCCTAATTGCAGCTTCAACCTCTCCCAGGAGTGGAATGTTAAAACAATCAGTCTGCAATTTCCTGATCACATGAGGTAATCTGCATAAGACCCCCTCTTTTTCCCCTAAGGGAGGGTGACCTTGCCTGAGACAATCCCTTTTTTCTTTTACTAATAACTTTTGCCCTACCCTCCTGTCTATGAAAACCTTCCACTTTGTACAACTCATTGGAGCATCTCTCTGTTTGTTAGATGAGATGCTGCTGGTTCATCACCTGCCTAAAGAAGCCAATTAGATCTTCAAAAAAATGATGAATTTTGGTTTTTAACAATGCATCTATTTCAGAAATGAATTCCTAATGCTTTGCAATTTTTGAGCTAGATTGGTTGGAATGGGAGCAACAGTTTGTGTCTGAAACCCCTGTGGTACTAATATTCATGCATCTAAACAGAAATTTGAAATGAACAATGATGGCATAGTGATTGTAAAGATAGAACTTGAATTGTTTCAATTTTGTCATTCTGTGTGACCACCTGGAGCCTTTATTTGGGTTTAAAATTTAAAACAGTTAAACAAAGTTCACACTATGAGGTGAAATATTTTTGTTTGGTGATTTTACAGTATTTTCTAATATCTAAATAGCTTTTAGTTTTGTGGATAGAATTCAGATATGCCCCAGGACTAGTTTTGTAAAGACTTGATATCAGAAAGGATTTAGGGCAAACACTGAAACGCATGACTTGACTGAAACTCCTGAGCAGAAGGCTAACAAGTTTTAGTTCTTATATGAAATATCTCAGTTAAGTTGAATACAATTTTAATTTTAGTTGGAATTCCTATTTAACTGCAGTGGAACTCTAATGTTACTATTCATTAATTTGAAAGACAAATGTGTAGGCATAATTTTTTCCCTTAAAATTAATGTAATTAAATAGAATTAATTCATTACACTTTTTCTTTTTTGTATGTAAGTTTTATTTATTTTACCGAGGTTTTTATATATAAAGTTCAATAAAACAAAAATTCACTATTCTTCTGGCCACTATTAATATGATGTCTTGATTATTACTGAAAATAATTTTATTGTGTAGAGAATTAGGGGTTTAAAAATGACCAATTCCAATAAAATAGGTATGCTCTGATCACACTTAAAAAAATGGCAGTAATTCCCTATTGTTATTAATATCCAACTAAGTAGCACTTTGTGGACTCTAGATTTTGCAGAACTTGTTCAGATTCAGGAGGAGGGAGAAGGATGTTAAATATTACCACTATCTTATTCCCCCCTATAAAGTAAGGTAGAGCAAGAAAGAAGAAAAAAAATTAGTAAAAGTTAGTAATATGATAATAACAATATTAACAAAAAAATACACCATAGTCATAATGTATTTAGGGAGCTCTAACAGAAAACAAATCGTAACAGTTTTGCAGTTTTACAACCTTGTTCCATCTAGAAATGGAGGGCTGCCCAGAATAAAATGGGGAGACTGGAGGGCTTGATAACTTGGGAGAGAGGGAGGGCTCTTGGCTGCTGCCCAGTGCTAGCCTGGGTGACCGCAGACTCTGCTGGCAGCAAGATGATACTTCTAGGTGGGAAGAATGTTTTCTTTTTACTACCACCTCAAAAATTCCTTAGATGAGAGGAAAATTAAAAAGTGATTCAGTTTCTTCCTGCATCTCATGAATTGTAGGCAGTAACTGAATAAAATCTATCTTGGTTTTGTCTAACATTTCTTCCACATTATCCTTTTTTTCCTCACTTGGGTGTTCAAAAACCAAACTTCAACTAAATACTTTTGAAGATCTACTGTCTTTACTAGGTGATTTGTGAATCAGGCAGCATCCCCATTTAGCAAGTAGAGAGATGCTTCAAAGGGCTACAGAAAGGGAGAGGTTTTTAAAGGCAGCGTAAGGAAGTCGTGAACAGAAATGAGAATTATTTTGGGTGAGGTCACCTTCATTTGGGGACAAAAGGGTTTTATTAGGTAGATTACCTCATCTTCCTTTAGGGGATGGAGAGGGCACATGTGACAGTCTATCTTACTGATGCTGACCAGAAAATTTCTGACTTATTATATTTCATTGGGAGGTTGAAACTGTAATTAGGTGTTAAGCCCCAGTTTGGTGACATGGCTTAGCAGAAGTGACTCCATGTTGGGCCTATGCCTTTCCTTTTAACATGTAGTCGGAAGTAGAGAGAGGATCTGGGTGCAATCTGGGTGGGTTTCAATCTTTGCTTGTTTGGGTAAATTACTTATAGTCCCTTCATTTGAAAGTGAGACTAATAATGGTGATGATAGTTAACATGTATTGAACAGTCACTAGGCAACAGGACCATTTTTATGCACTTTGTACACATTAGTTTGACCCTCACGACAACCTGTGAGGTCAGAATGATTATTAAGCTCCTTTTACAGAGACAAAAGTGAAGGTAAATTAACTTGCCGGAGTTTGTCTTAGTGACACCCTCTTAACCACCCTTCTATACCTTTGCAAGTAGAGATGTGGAGAGGATTAAAGAAGATGATGCATCTAAAACTCTGAGGTTAGTGCTGACAGTGCTGAATTTTACCTGAACCCTGTGATCCTGAAAAGTAACAATGGTTAAAGAAATCTCCCCACCCAATGTGTTCTGGAAAATGGTTTACTGCAGAGACATCTTTAACTTACTTAGACTCGTGGGTGCTCCCTTGCTGCCCATGATAAAGGCCAGTCAGGACCCTCCAAACTCCTATTCTTTGCCTTGTAAATGATTAGCTGAACTGTTTTGTTCCTACCAATCAATCAAAACAAAATGCTTGTTAACCAAAGTTTGGTTACAATTCTCTCCTTCCCCCAGGCCCTTGCACTTTGACCTGTCCTCAGTCTTGAGCTAGCAAACTGCCCCTCTTTGACAGCCTCTTCAGAAAATAGGTTGAGTTCAAGGTAAAACATTCTCTGATCTATCCCACTTTCCCACTTCAGACCCTTTCTAGCAGGTTTAGCTCTTTTGTAAAACAAAAACCCATTTTGCCTAAGTAACTGAAGGGTCCCCACCAGTAAGATGGCAAACTTCCGGCTTCTCTTCGGGGTCCTCAGTTCCCGCCGGCGCCACCTGAAGCCCAATCACCTCTCGCCCCCCTCCCAATCCCAGCACCTAGCCAACAGCCACCAGCCCCGTAGAAGTGACACCTCAATCAATTCATGCCCCTTCCTATATAACCCAGCACCTTTCCCTAATAAAGCGGAACTCTCCGGTGAATTGCTGCTATGTGTCGCTCCTTTCCTTTCAGTAACCCTTGAGACACCTGCAGATCTTATCAGAGAATTCTCCCTATTGCACCAGACCCCTCCTCCTATTGCAATAGTCCCTTCCTCCCCTAACTCCCATCCTTGCAACAATCCTTTCAAATGAAGTCTCTCCTTAACTATCTGGCTTTGTTTCTTATTTGACTGTGCCTGGCACATGCTAAGCACTCAGTAAATATTAGCTCCTATTATTATTATTATTTCCTTGCATCTCCTTCTTTTGCCCTGTACTGAAACTTTGCCAGTATAGGCAGTATAGGCAGGAAGGCTTGTTCCTTACACCTGATGAGTATATAGTAATCTTGGTCCCCAAAACAAATAGGTGGTATTATCAAACCAGTATAATTTTTTTGGTATCATTAATGTACAATTACATGAATAACATTATGGTTACTGAACTCCCCCCATTATCAAGTCTCCACCACATACCCCATTACAGTCACTGTCCATCAGCATAGTAAGATGCTATAGAATCACTACTTGTCTTCTCTGTGCTACACTGCCTTCCCCGTGCTCACCCCCCCGCCCACATGTGTGCTAATCATAATGACCCTTTTTCCCCCTTATCCCTCCCTTCCCACCCATCCTCCTCAGTCCCTTTCCCTTTGGTAACTGTTAGTCCATTCTTGCGTTCTGTGAGTCTGCTGCTGTTTTGTTCCTTCAGTTTTTTCTTTGTTCTTATACTCCACAAATGAGTGAAATCATTTGATACTTGTCTTTTTCCACCTGGCTTATTTCACTGAGCATAATGCCCTCTACAAAACAGGATAATTTGAGGAGAATTTAGTTACAAGGGAGACCAGTTAAATAAGTATAGCTGGTACAGGAGAACCACAAGTGATAGTAGCAATAGGGTTTTTATCATCTCTAGGTTTAAGAGGACCGAAGGAAGCAGATATTGCCAGAATATGGAAGGACAGAGTCAAGTAGAGGACAGGCCAATTTGAGAGCAGCGTTGATTTTCAACTGATCAAATGACCCAGCCATTTGGGTCAGGGAATAAATATCCAACCTTAGTCCCCTCCCTCCCTTGGATCTTCTTCTGTGGCATTCTATTGACGAAATTCAACAGAAAGTCAAAGGGTATGGGAGCCTTGTAATATAATTCACATAATTGAAACCTCCCAGGGCAGAAAGCCAAGTGGGAAAGAGTAGAGATCTGTAGGGACAAATGGAAAATGTCTATCACGAAGGGTTTCACTGGCTTCTCTGTGTCATGGATTGGGATCCCTGGAAACAGACTCTGAGAAAAATAGACTCTGAGACATGCAGATATTTTATTAAGGAGTATTCTTAGGAGATGTACCTGTAAGGAAGTAAGAGAGGCAGGACTGGGATAGTCCCTGAAACTCAAGGCCTCAGCCTATTCTATGGGGAGCTCTGGAATCAGGATGGGCCTTCAGAGTCATCTCTAAATTGAGGCCATGGGGCCAGCCCTTCATGCCCATGGATGGGCCACTCAGGTTACAATGCTGGGTTAGGGCTGGGCAATGCCTGTGACTTAGAGAAATTTCCAGGGAGGGTGCAGGCATGAGCTTTTAGCACCTGCAAGGCAGGTCAAGGGATATGGGTGGAGCACTGCAGTATCCACTACACTGTGTATCCACAAATACTATAGATGGATAACTCCTTAACTGGGCAAAATACTTACATCTCAACCCAAGAGCTAAAATCATGCTTTATGGGAAACATCAAGCTGCTTTCCATGAAAGGCAGGGGCAAGACAAGAATATCCATACTCACCATGATTATTTAACATTGTTCTGGAAGTATTAGCTAATGCAACACATGAAAAGAAATGAGGTATAAAAATGGAAAAGGAGGAGTAACATTTTCATTAGAACTATGAAGATAAAACGTTTTTCACTTATCAAATTAGCTAAGATAAAAAAGTTTGATAATGCACTTGGTTGGCCATAGTGTGGAGAAATAGGCAATCAGATATATTGGTAGTGGGACAGTAAATAACTATAGCCCTCTCTGGCAATGATTTTTAGAATTAAACATACATACACTTTTACTAGTGACTCTACTAACAATATACCTTATGGATAAATTCACACACATAATCAAAAAAACAAACATGTAAGGATATTAACTTCAGCTTGGTTTATAATAGCAAAGAAACTATCTAAATGTCCACCTGTAGGGACTGCTTAAATCACACATTGATGTAGAATTATATACACAAAAATATATGTGCTCTGCTATTTTTGTTTTTTAAGAAACAACATGTATGCCCAGAAAATCTTAAGAAGGATACATAAGAGTACTGATAATAACGGACACTTCTGGAGATTGGAGCTGTGTATTTGAGAAAGTAAGATAAGAAGGATATATTTTTTATTACATTGTTTTGTACCTTTTGAATCTTATGCCCATTCAAAATTAATGTAAGTTAAGTAAATGGACAAAAGAGATGAACACAAATCAAGCAAAAATTTTAAACAATACATGGAGAAATTCTCATAAATAGCATTTATAGGAGAACATGTCAGAGATGAATTATAGAGATTTATCTCCCCCCAGCCTATAGCTATGGGGAGGGCAGAGATTTCTTTTGTGTTATGTCCAAGAGAATGATTGTTACAACATTCTCTGAAACTGGGTGCAATTTTGACTTTATGGCTTGTAAGGCCTTGTGTCACAATGGGCTTGGGGTAAACACCAGGATGCATCACTCCTGAGCAGGTACACCAGTCTCCCAGTCTCTCAGTGTTTGCAGAGAGGCACATTTGGGCTTAGGTGTGGCTGAAACCCCCAAGGGATTGTATACCAGCAGAATGGCAGTGACCTCCATTGTGCTTTTGTTTTATATGGCAAGCAAGAAAGTGTCTTGTATGGCTCAGTGACAAATGTGCCTTGGCACAGAGTAGTCTGAACATAGGTGGTAGCTGCCAAGAATCTGGAGACCTGGGGGAGTGTGGGATCACCACTCTGGTGGGAAAGTGAGTTTGAAGGTAGCCCCTCCCACTGTAAAAATGTGGGAAATCTCATTGTTCTGAAAACTAGTTCAAACCTTTCACTCATTGGCCGATCCTTACTGTTGCTTTTCACAAAATTTCATATAGAATCTTAACTATTAAAGACTTTAAATACTCTTCTTCTGATGCCATTTCAAAATTTAAGGGAGCCAAGAAAAGACTGAGAGATCAAACAACAATCGCAAGGAGGCCACTTCCTGATTGCTGTAATGCAAGCCCTTCTGCCATAGCAAATCCTACACATCTACTTCTGTATGCTTATGAGACAGTTTTAATAGCATTCATTATTGGGTGAGAGTTCTCTATAAGCAATTGTTCTTACTATCTAACTTCTGCTAGAAAGAATGGCTCAAGTTTCAATTGCTGCCTTCTGTGGTCATCACCAGAATTCAAATTGCCCTGTGCAGACCATCAGGTTACGCAGGTGCCTCCTGGTTGCACATTTTGTAGCCAATTCACTCTGGCAGGCATGTCCGGAAATTATGCTATTCAGAATCAAATGTTCCACAGGAACATTACTGGACATTTTCTATGGCTGAGTGGCAAAATTGATGATACCTGCTCTGAAAAATTTTCCAGATCAAGCCTATACATAGTAGGCTCTGCCAAGCATAATTGCTAGGAAGATGAGTCCCATGCAATTCTACAGACTTGTGTGTTTCTTCAGGGACCTCCACCAGGTACTAGATGGAGGCAAAGGTGTTTCTTGAAGGAAAATCATGACTTTAGCTCAGCTATTACACAGTCCATCTTCCCCCAGAGCAGAGACTTTTTGGCCAGGATTTTCAACTTAATAGAATGTCAGCCTTGCCATCTGTTTGCTTGATGGACAAAATTTATGTGTCTTCTCAGTCAGCAACGTAAAATCCTAGCACCCAATTCTAGTTGGAGAACGACCTTAAATTGTCAATTACTTCACTTTTTTTAAAAGCTAAACAGAAAACAGTGACATTTAGTCAAGATTATTTAAAAGACACATTATATGTCTACTTTTTGGTGACTTTTAAGGTCTATCCTTGTACCACATTAGATTGCTGTAGAGCTATATATTAATACAACATTAACTTAGTCCTCCCCAGAATCCCCATTACAGAACTTATCAGTGAGTGCAAGGACCAGATTTGCTATAAAATTATTGAAATTATTGACCAAAATATCCTATAATGTCTGCTACACAAAGCTTCATTTTGTTTTAGGACTTAGTACTAGGGGGAAAATGCCTTCTGAAAAGGTTTCCTTATTTCCCATTCTAAGAGCAACACATTGTATTACTCTTCTTTCTTGCTAGCAGAAACAGAATTATTAATCATCCACAGTTACCATTTTAGACTTTGGAGCTAAAGTACATATTTCTTCCTCTTTTTTAGACTTTGGTATATTTCTATCCCAGTAAATGTGGTATATATTCACTTTTCATTGGAAGCTACATATGGCCTACATTTATTTTTTGAAAAGTAGGGCTATGAATTTATATTGACATAAAATACTTTGATAAAAGTAGCACTATGTCCGTTTAAAAAAACAAAACAACAAGAACCAAAAATCCCTGACAACAACAGACTATACCAAGCAAGGAACAATATTTAAAAATAAAAAAGCCTGATAAAGAATAAAATTACTCATTACTTGTTTTGCATGTTCATTCATTAATTTACAGCAGTCAAATATTAGATAAATTCATTGATTCTCTAAACAACATAGTAAACGTTAGGTCTGCCAAACTTCATGGTGGAGGCTGGCATTTACACCCTTCTGGGAACTCCCAGGAAAGGACAGGCATGGGGCAAAGGATGGGAGTGGGGAGGGCAGTGAGCGTCCTACATCCTCTCATGATGCATGCATACCAGCTTAAGCTGCTGTGACTCTTCCAGGCCTGGTTCAGCGATGATGTAAACTCTGTGAGATCAAGGATTTTTACTAGGCACAAATGAACTCAGATTTCCCATTAAATCTTTGGTGAGTGAGTGAATGAATAAATAAAAGAATGAGTCAGTGTTATAGGTGCCCCAGCATGGTGAAGGTGATCCAAGTGTCCCAGAGCCTGAGCTCTTGCCCTTGCCTGTGAGCTCCTCTGTCAGGAGATGGTAGCCCCATCTCTGGGGATGCTGGGAAACTGGTTTCCCAAGAGCTTTGGCCTCATTGGGCTGTAGGTCTTAGAGAAGGTATTCATGTCCTTTCTCCATCCAAACTCCATGCCTAAAAATATAAAGTTGGTTGTGTTTTAAAATACTATGCTCTATAGAATACCCATAAATCTCCAACATCCATTTCCCCTAATTTTTCATAGCTGTATACAAGACAATGGGATATGAACTTTATCACTTTATCTTGGGTCCTTTGAAGCTTTGTGATAAGATCAATGTGTCATGCATTTTAAAGAAATCGTGATGTTGGGGAGAATGTTTGCTATCTTGACTTGGGTGAGAGTTACACGAGTGTACACACTTGTCAAAAAAATTTTAAAACCATGACTTTGGGGAATCACTCTAAGCCAGTGGTTCTCAAACTTTGGTGTGTATCAACATCACCTGGAGGGTTTGTTAAAACTGAGGTAGCTGGGCTCCCGTATGAGCAGGTTACCAGGTCTGGGGTGAGGCTCAAGAATTTGTTTTTTCTAACAAATCCTCAAGTGCTGCTAGTTCGTGGATAACATCTTGAGAACAAAGACTCTTAATCCAGTTTTCTTTATGCAACCTTCGCCTATAATGATCATTTGGGTGGCTTCTGCTCTGAATGCTGGTGGCAAATGTGCAGAATGGTCTCAGGAGTGTGAGACTGACTAATCTGGAGACTGTGACCTGCATTATCTGCAGCTGGTGACTGATTGCAAAATGGAGCAATTAAGGATAAGATATAAATCACAGGAAATTAATACGAAGCACCAATGAATATAAAACCCATAAAATTGCTAGCATTCCTCTGTTTGGGTCATACACGTACATCCTGCTTTGCTCTGCTGTTCAGCTCGACATGGATGAGACCACACCCAGAACAAACAAAAGACTGTTTGGCTCTGCCATCAGAGAATGTGGGGTCACAGGCAGTCTAGAAAATGGAAGCAAATTCAATAAACTGAGACCCTGGTGCTGGTGATAAAGAATAATGCCATTATATTAATTTAATTTCATAAATATCCATACTCAGTCTGTAATTGTGGCAGAGTGGAAATCTGAATTTCTGTTGCCTCCAGAGAGTGGCTTCTTATGCCAGAAAAAGTCTCTCTGAAAGGGTTCTTTGAGTCAGAACTTCATATGACTATTCCATATGCATTCATTATTGATTTTGATGATATGGCATCTTAGAATAAAAACTTGAAGCATACTATAAGATAAATATTAACTTGAAATAGAGGCTCATGAGATGGAAGCAGCCGAAATTTCATTATTCTGATTAATAATTCATTTAACTTCTTAGAAGTTTATATTGAGATTTCTTCTTATATACCCTCATTTTAAAAACACAAGTTGATTAGCACTAAGTAAAATGAATTGACACAGAGTGTAGAAAGTTTGGTTGGATCCATTTGACAAAAATTAGTTTAAAGGCTTTCTTCCTATTCTGTCACTTTTTATATCATAGACTTCCCCAATGTTTACTTATTTCCTAATGTCTCTAAGTAATCAGAACAAGATGACAATTTCTTTTCCATTCATCCTACTAATCTCTGAGTGTTATTTATCTAAATCTGCTCCATCTAGTATACATAGTGATTGCATTGATACACATCATTTAGGATGGAATTGATTTAAATAAAATTTATTTAAATTTAAATTACTACCCAGGAAGATCAAATGTAATAAGAAGTTTGACTATAACTTCCTGTCTCTTATTTGATTTCTCCATAATATGGTTCTCAACTCATAAACAGGCATAGTTTCATTTTTAGAAGTCCTATGCTGTTTCAATTGATTAATTTTGATAATTTATCAATCTATTTTTGCTCTTTAATCAGGAAAATAAAGCACTTGAAACATGTGAATTCACTGAGAGAGTTAAACATCTCTGAGTTCATAAGTTTATCACATTTTATTTGGTGTGTTTTATATGCTAACCGATCAACAAAAAACAATGTGCATGTACATAAATGTTTTATTTGATTAAAACAAAACATGCTGAAGTTTTCTTAAAGACACACAAAAATGCTGAAATTAGCATAACTTGGAGAAAAAATCCTTCATTTTTACCCACTGACTCCTTGGAGATGCTGTACAGCACAGCGAGTTATGCAAACTCATGTTTGTAATCATCCCTTTGCAGAAATTAACATAGGGATGAGGGATGTCTTGTTGTAGAAACTAATCTTGTTTAAGGAAGAAAAAGAATTCAATTTCAGAGTTTGGGGCTGGATACAGGATAATGTGCTAGGTAAGTTTAGAACCTTGGAACTGGATCAACAAACAGATTCCAATATGACTATACAGTAATGTACCATGCCATCTCTGCTCTGGATCTGGGTCTCTACTGATCTTCTTATATAGACAGGGCTATTTTGTTGTCTTAATGTATCTTACTATATGTATTCTACCTTTGAAAATTACTTCTTTTATTTAGAATGTATTGTGTGTGTGCACATGTGTGTATTTCATTTATTACTTACTTTCAGGATGCTCTAAAAGAATGAAAGCTATTTCTTCAGGGTACGCTGATAGAAAGACTGAAGAGATGCAGATCTTGGAACACTGGACTGTACTAGACTATCTTAGACAAAAAATTGCCACACATTGATTGGATTTGAGAGATTTTTAAAGTTTCTTTAGTGAGACATTTATAAATCATCTCTCAGGGAGGCTTAATTTTTCAGAACTAATGTTATTTATAACAATAGCTCATATTAAATGCTTAATAGGTATTAACAGGTCCCCACAACAACCCTGTGAGGCTTATTATCTTCATTTTTCAGAGGAAGAACCTGAGGCACAGGAAGGCTAAGTTCTTTCTTTAGTCCCCCTGTACTAAGTGGAAGAGCTGGGATTAGGCCCTTCTCAATCTGGTTGAAGAGCTTGCACCCTGTGGGGTATGTGTGTGTGCGATACTTTGAAAAAAGAATAGTTCATTCGAGTTGGACAAGTTCTACTCAGGGTGGTGGTTGGTATTATCCTTGAGGATGAATGGTTTCTTGTTCTTTTAAAAAGTGGGTAAACTCAGTGACTCCACTTCTAGGAATTTACCCAAAGAAAATGAAGCCCCTGATTTGAAAAGATAAATGTACCGCTATGTTTATTGCTGCATTATTTACAATAGCCAAGATATGGAAGCAACCAAGCCCATCAATAGATGAATGAATAAAGAACATGTGGTACATACACACATGGAATATTATTCAGCCATAAAAAAAGAAAGAAATCTTGCCATTTGCTACAACATGGATGAATCTAGAGGGTATTTTGCTAAGTAAAATAAGCCAGGTAGAGAAAGAAAAGAACTGTCTGATTTCACTTAATTGTGGAATATAAATACAAAACAAAACAGATTGAACAAAATAGCAGTAGATTCACAGACACTGAGAAGTGACTGGTCATTATCAAAGGAGAGGTGTTGGGATGGATGGGTGAGGTATGTGAGGGGGATAAAGAGGCCCAAAATCTCAATCATAACATGGATTGGTCATGGGGATAGAAGTGCAGCATGGAGAATATAATTAATGGTTCTGTAACATCTTTCTATGTCAACAGACAGTAACTACACTAGTTGAGGCAAGGATTTAATAATAGGTGTAACTTTTCGATCACTGTGTTAAATACTTGAAACCAATAAAATATTGTATATAAGTTATACTTCAATAAATAAATAAAAATAAGAAGTTGGTAAACTGTCTTTGGAAGGACTATGGGCCCTGCTAATGGAGATATTTAGGGTTTGATTTGGGTGCCACATCTCAAGAAAGCCAGAACCTCCCAAGAGTAACAGGACATGACACAGATTCTATATGAAACAAGACTAAAAAACCCAACTCCTTCAAACTCAACTTCCTCCTCACATTCCCAGCTCCCAGCCCTGTCAAAGTCAGCAAAAGATAAGAGAAGAATTACTGTTCTAGATGTTGGGAATTTTAGAGTTTTCTTGGCTATTCCTTTAACTAGCTTTGTGAGTGTGGACAAGTCTCTAAACATGACTAGCCTTGCTTTGTTTATAAGATAGATTCTGGGTTTCCAGAGAACAATTTATATGCAGCATAAGGTAGCAGTCAGGAGCATTGACTCTAGAACCAGACCAGCTGAGTTTGTAATGCAGTTCTTATTTAACTTCTTAGTGCCTAAATTCTTCATCTATAAAAAGGAATATTTTTTAAAACAGTTTCTATTTCACTGGGTTCTTGGGGTAACAGTGGGTTAGTATATAAAAGCTCTTTAAAACATTACTTGGTACTTAGTAAACTCTCAATAAATGTTAGCTACCATGGGTGTCTTGTACAGTTTCAGTATCCACCTTTATACAACTGAGAATATTTAAAGATGTCATTGTTTTGGATCCTTTTTCTTGGTCTTTCCTAGCTTAAAAGCCTCCAGAAATCAGAATTCTTTTCATAACTCCATTCTGTTCCTACTCCTGCCCAAGCAGGGATCTTCCCAATGCTAAGCTATTGTCTAGCAGGAATTCAAGCAGGTGGGGCTAAGAGTTGGAGCAAAAGAAAAAGGAGGAAGGGGCATTAAGGCCAGATGAAGGGCCAACTGTGTTAGTACAAATTATGTATAAATTGAGAACCACTTACACAGTATTTATTATGTGTGAAGTTTGTTTCCCTTATGTAAAGTCAACACTTATAATGAGCTTGGGAGGTGAAGGTGTCACTCTGTGAGTTGGGGTCCCCCCTCTCCTTTGCCTTACTCCCTTACTCACACCTTCCTGCATTCTGCTATTCTCTATTCCCCATCAACACTAGCTACCACCAATACTTAGATGTCATAATGTCAACAGAGGTGTCCAGATACTTCTGCAGAAAGTGCCTGTCTTTGATTAGCCTTAGGAGAGGTGCTTAGTGAGTCCAAGACGTTGCTAGATCTGGACTCATCCTCTTGAAAAGGGTGAATTAAATGAGGTCATTTTAAAGTTGAAGTTTTATTAAAATCCAATGTTTTAAAGCTCTGTATGAAACAAATAAAAATCCTATGGGGTTTTCCTTAAGGATTGCTCAGGTTCAAACATGTCATTATAGACTAAGACTTTTAAGTTATGACATATTCCTTAATTTAGAATGCATTTTTCTTAAACTTTGAGTTCTAGGAATTAAAGGGACTTTGAGACCATTCAGATCTATGTCAGTTTTTTTTTAGGTGAAGGAACTGAGAGATAGGTAAAAACACTGGGTTAATTAGCAGAGCTGGGATAAGAACAAAATTCTCAGTCAAGAATTCTTTTCCTCATACCAAAGAGGACTCCTCCTCTGGAGTAATTGTTGTTATTACATTGCAAAGAGTTCCAGAATGCAAGGATGAGTGAAACCAGCATCAACAGCTCATACAGAATGGTGGTTAAGAGTTCAGAGCTTGGGGCCAGACTGCAAGGGTTGGAATCCTGTCTGCCCCACTTTCTAGCACTGTGATGTTGGACAAGATATTTCACCTTTCTGTGAAGTCACAGTTAACCCACTTGCAGATGTTTCAAATGTGTTTGTAGTGTGTTCTGCTGTACATTAGGGACAGAATCAGTATTAGATACATGTGAATCAGGAATCACTTATGTATTTAGGTGCTGAATTATTTAAATATTATTTCTGAAAGTCACATTATCCATATGTAGAGCCTCAATAAGTTAAACAAGATTGAAATTGTATCAAGCAGCTTCTCAGACCACAATAGTATGAAACTAGAAATAAATTACACAAAGAAAACAAAAAAGCCTGCAAACATATGGAAGCTAAATAACATGCTTCTAAATAATCAATGAATCAATGAACAACTTAAAATAGAAATCAAGCAAAACATGGAGACAAATGAAAACAAAAATACAACAGCCCAAAATCTGTGGGAGGCAGCAAAGGCAGTTCTAAGTGCATAACAATACAAGCTTACCTCGAGAAACAAGAACAATCTTAAACTAACAGTCTAAACTCACAATTAAAGAAACTAGAAAAAGAAGAAAAAAAGAAGCCTAAAGTTAGTAGAAGGGGGTACATAATAAAGATCAGAGCAGTAATAAAGAAAATAGAGAAGACTAAAACAATAGAAAAAAAATCAATGAAACCAGGAGATGGTTCTCTGAGAAAATAAACAAAATAGATAAACCCCTAGTCAGACTTATCAAGAAAAAAAGAGAATGTACAGACATAAATAGAACCAGAAATGAAGAAGGAATGAACACAAAAGATACAACAGAAATAGAAAGATTAAGAGAATTCTATGAAAAAAATTATATGCCAATAAATTGGAGAATCTAGAAGCAGTGGACAACTTCCTAGAAAAATACAACCTTCCCACATTGACTCAGGAAGAAACAGAAAATCTGAACAGACCAATTACCAGCAATGAAATCAAACTGGTAACCAAAAACCTACCTAACACCAAATCCCAGTCCCAGATGGCTTCATAGAAGAATTCCATCAAACATTTTAAGTAGAGCTAATACTGATGCTTAAAGTATTCCAAAAAGTAGAAGAGGAGGAAAGACTTCCAAACTCATTCTATGAGGCCAGCATCACTCTACTACCCAAACAAGACAAAGACACTACAAAAAGAGAAAATTAAAGACCATTTACTTTTTTTTGTTTTTATTTTTATTTCTATCTGGAAACTTGTCTGACAGGTCTTTGCTTCTGAAGACGCAGGTTATATAAAAGTCTTGACATTCCCTCCTTGATGACTGCATGCATGACTAATTACATTTAAAGCAAATTCTTGTTAGATAACATAGTTCCAGAGAATCAGGAGTATCACTGGTTATTAAAATAATTTCTTCTTTCAAATGACTTACAACATTTATAAAATAACAAAGTTCTTTATTCCCTTTCCATTCCAGAGGTTTTAGTTGTTCTTCTTTAGCCTTCATTGCTAGACTCCTTTAAGAAGCTTGGAAATAACTTTTCCCTTGTTATTAGGGCCTTTTGGCAAGGATTGCTTTTTCGTTGGAGCTGAAATATGGCTTGATTTATTTTTATTGTTCCTGAGTCTGTTTACCAATGGAATTAATGTTATCAAAACTGTTCTTGGAACAGAACTTAATCTCTCAGCTTTTGTTTCTGATGCTAGGATGATTAGCTCTGGAGAAATACAAAAAGAAAATTTATGCCAGGCATAATAGCAGTGGTGGCATTCCTTAACCTTCCTGCTTCTGCCCATATTTGTTTACACGCACATCCATCTGTAATGTCTCAGAATGAATCACTGTTCCTCCAGTCTGGAGAAAACTGAGAGGCCTCTTTTTTGAACCTTAAAAAAACGAACTTCTTCCCACAAATGGACCATAAGAACCACTCACTGACACAAATTCCATTTCCTAAGAAAAGGAAGTCACTGTTTTTAATGTGGCACTCTGTGGCCTCTCTTGGCTGGAATATTTTACTGAAATATCCCCAGTTAAAAATCTTGGGTTCTTTAATAAAAATGAATTTCAGCAATGCTGGTTTCATACCATATAAATCTTCTTTCTTTCTGTCCCATGGTTAACTCTCTATGACCCAGTGAGATTTCCCAGTCCCTTACTAAAAATATTCCTAAAACTAACTGGACCTTAAGTGCCAAATGTTCTGTCAGAACTTAGTTTCCATTGATGACAGATTGTGCAATCAATAGTGCAATAGTGAGATACTGGTTTGGTTTTTTGTTATTTTACCAAAATTGGGCATTTCTTTTCTCTTTAAGAGTACCTAATTTTCAGTTGCTAGGGAACCACAATTCAGTCTACAAAGGTTATTCTATGAATTTGGCTCTTTCCTTACTATTTCTACATTTCATTTATTTCATTGTTCTTTTCCTGCCACAAAAGTTACTGCTTCATCTCTGCCTATGATCCTCTTCTTCACACTCCCCATTCTGGGTCCTAAAGAAAACCTGGAAGAACAAGGACAGTGTCTGTGCAAAGCGACTGGTGGAAAGGAGGGCGAACAGATGGCAAGTGGGTGGTGGGCCTGTCATCCGCACTTCTGGGCTCCTTCCTCCTCATCTAGCTCGCCTGAGCCCAGGGCCTGGCCGCTGCTGCTTCCCTTGGCGTCTGCTCAGGACTTCCAGGCCATCCCCCCAGGGCACAATGCCTTGGAAGGCCATTGGTTATCTTCCTTGTTGGCCACCAGGTGACTCTGCCTCTGTACCCGCTGCTCTGGCAGCTTGGAAATCCAACAAGCCTGCCTGGCAGAGACGTAACAGATGGGCTTCTTTCTCTTTTTCCTTTATTACAGTCAGAGAGAGGCCCAGAGGAGGAGGAAGTGCCGGCAGAAGTCACCCTCCGAGACAAGGGAGCTCTTGTGAAATTCACTCTGTGGGGAAAAGCACTGGGGGTGCCATTCTCAGTTGTGCTGTTGCTGGCATGACAATTTAAACAGTACTGCTTCCCTGCTCTGTTTGGGCTTGGTTTCCACTCTTGCATAACACACACGCTGGGCTCTTTGTACTGTGGACAGCAGACAGCCCGTGGATACCTAGTCTTGAAGAGCTGTGGGCTTCTCTAATTTTATGGGTCCAGCAAAGTCCAAGATAGGTATTTTTTAAATTCTCATATTTTTATTGCTAAAACAATATATCAACATTAACAATCAGTTTTAATCATTATCATATGTTTTAGCTATACAAAAAATACATTCCCTTTCAACTCTTCATTGAATGGGTTTTCTTTAGAATCACCTGGGAGCTTTTCGAATTACTGACTCCCAAGCCTTCCTCTAAACTGACTGAATTGGAATCTATTGTGGTGGGCTCAGGGTCTGTACTTTTAATAAACTCCTTAGGCTGGGAACCAGTGGTGGAAGATAATATTGTTAAACAACCAGTTTTCTCTCCAACCAATGTAAGCAGTAACCTCTCCCTGCTAATCTTGCCCTGGTCACATTTCCCTCTATAGCCCTAGATGTAATCACTAGCCTGAATTTGCTCTTTATCATGCCTATACAACTACTTAAACTTTCACCACCTGTGTATGTATGTTTGTAACATACATATAGTATGTATGGTATGGTGTTTATAAGTTTTAAAAACCTTATATAATGGAATTATGTTATATGTATCTGTGGATAAAATGAGAGTTCCTGTGGCCAGGATTCTCACCTGGCTGTGGTTGACAAGCTCACTGCACACCTGTGGGCAATACATGGCTGTTGACTATATATAAAGAGCTCTGCCCAGTACTCTGGGCACAACATGGTGGCAGGGCTGCAAGGCTGCAGGAGAGCAGAGCAGAGGCTGGAGTGGTGGCAGTGCCAAGGACAGAGGCCCAGTGGATGGCTATGTGGGATGACTGTGCAGGCAGAGGGGCCCAGAGGCAGAGACCGGCTTGCTGCATGCAGACTTCGCTCTGAGTAAACGGGATTCTAGTGACTGACCTGCCACCTGAGTATAACCCTTTCACCCCAAGAACGTTTTGCTGTCAATTTCTTTGGTCACATTGAATCCATAGCAAACCTGCCCAGGGCTGAAACCCATTGGCAAGACAGTATCTTCCTGAAACTTTTTTCTTTTGCTCAAGATTTATTCATTCTGACCTATATACTTCCAGTTCATTTTCACCCCTTTAGAGTGTTTTACTGTACAAATATTTAAAAACTTTTTTGAAGTGAGCCAGTAGTTGTACCATTTTAGCCATTTTAACAGAATTATATCCGTTTTGGGCTTATTTCTCCAAGTTTCATTTTTAATCATATTTTAATAGTGATAATTCTATTACTCAATTTTGGGCTGTTTTTCTATTTAATATTATATCATAAACCTCATTCTATGTTTTCATAAATGTCATAATGATTATTTAATTAACAACATAATTTTCCTTCATGTTTATTTATCGTAACTTTCCTGACTCTCTAATATTTATCCCTAATATATCTTAGAGCTGGTAATGCTCTAAGATTTGAGGTTATGTAGCCAACTTGTTTTGCTGAATTATTTCCCCAGAATAACTTTCCAGGAGTAGGATTATTGACTCAGAGGTCTTGAACAATTTCATGATTCTTGATACATTTTGTAATATTTCCAAACACACTTTTATCATCTCTGGGTTAACATTGGATGATTTTGTGTCCTGGGAGGATATAGTATTAGGAGTGCTTCTTTTTGAGAAGCCATGCTATTGGTTCCAAACTCTTAGAACAAATTGAGCCCTGTAAAGAGATCCCAGAATTGAATCTACTTAAAAATAAACTAGTATGCAAATCTAAATGGAACAACAAGTACACAAGAAATAGCAAATACAGTGGATAGTAAATTGATTCCAGATGTGATTTAATGACAATAACTGAAAATCCCATTCTTAGGTTGCCTAACCTTTTTACTAAACCTGTCTCCTCATCTGTAAAAGGAGACTATAATAGAAATAATAATGAGTAGCACATTTTTACAGTTTTTATCACATGCCAGTGTCTCACCTGAGGGTTCTAGCCCTAGGCAAGTTCACTCTGGATTTGGTGAGACTGAATAATGACAATGGACTGTTGAGTATAAAAAGGGACTTAAATGAAACTTTATTCTCATGGCAGTAGGTCGGGTGCTAGAATCTGTCCGCCTCTGTCTCTATCTCTGGCTCAGCCTCTGCTCTCCTCTCCTGCTTGTCTCTCTTGCTCTCTCTGGTGCTCTGCTCTTAGCACCAGGAGAACTCTCTTTATAGCAACACAGGCAATAATGGTTTATCACCAATGGTTATGCAAGCATGTGTGTGGATAAAATGAGAGTTCCTGTGGTCAGGATTCTCACCTGGCCCTGGTTGACTAGCTCACTGCACACCTGTGGGCAATACATGGCTATTGACTCTGTAAAAAGAGCTCCTCCCAGTGCTCTGGGCACAACATGGTGGCAGGGCTGCAAGGCTGCAGGAGAGCAGAGCAGAGGCTGGAGTGGTGGCAGTGCCGAGGACAGAGACCCAGAGGATGGCTGTGTGGGACAATTGTGCAGAGGAGCCCAGAGGACAGCTGTGCGGACAGAGGGGCCCAGAGGCAGAGACCGGCTTGCTGCATGCAGACTTTCTCTGAATGAAAGAGATTTTAGTGACTGACCTGACACCTGAAATAAAGTTGGGTATAACCCTTTCACCCCAAAGAATGTTTTGCTGTCATTTTTTTTGGTCACACTGAATCCATAGCGAACTTGCTCAGGGCTAAAACCCATTGGCAAGACAATGTGCTACGCAGTAGGCTAAGTATTACATCATTGCACTTACATAGTGGGGAGATTAGGATTAGATGAGAATTCTGGCCTTGGAACTTCCAGTTTTACCTATGGCCAGGTACTGCTCTAAACATTTTGTATATACTAGCATTTAATTTTCATAACATCCCTATTGTATAGATATTACTATTTATTATCTGTATTTTATAGTTGAGGAACCAAGGAGCAGAATGGTTAAATGACTTTTCTAATGTCAGCTGGCAAATGGCAGAGTCAGCATTCTAACTGAGTCTGGATCCAGAGTTTATGCTCAGAATCACTAAATAAATAAGATAGCTCATATAAAATATGTAGTCCAATGCCTGGCACATAGTAAGTAATAAGTGCTTGCTATTAACATGTACATTTAAAAACCAACTGAACTAGTATGAGGAGTGACAGATTAAAAAGCCACTGTTTGAAAGCTCTAAAAGACAGAGTTAATGAGTGGAAATCTCAAGGCAAATTCTGACTCAAAGCTATAGTGCACTCCTGGACACAACCAAAAAGAGGCTGAATGACCACTTGTTAAGAACATGGTAGAAGAAATTTCTGCATCAATTGGTTGGCTACCCTAGATGACCTCTAAAATGCTCTCCAACTATAGGATTGTATGATTCAAGGCCAGAGTCTTATGTTCTTTATCCACATAGTAAAGCTTTATTTGTTTTCTTTAATACTAGTTTCAGCTTTTGAACCTTGTTAATGTTATTTGCATTATAATTATATCTGAATCATTCAGCAAGGAAAACATGGCTTTGTAGTTTGTATAAGCCTTTAGCAGTCTCTCCTGTTGTAATGTTTGATATGTTACTATACCTGAACATGTCAGGGAAACTGACATAAAAACATGTCAGTTACTGTGCTGTGATGGTCAGCCTTCCTAGACAAGCACTTACAGGGTTCTGTGAACATCTGGAGTCTGTCATCTAACTATCAAGAGGATATGCAGGCCTATGAAATCATATACTGGGCTTTAAATGTTTACACTGAAAATTATGGGACTATGATTGTGAATGTGAGTCAATGTCACATCTACAACAGTATAGTTTGCAAGTGACTCAGGGGAGTTCCAATGGGTTTCCTGCTGGGAAGGGGAATTGCTCCCTTAATGGAAGTAATAGTTTTGCTCTGGTCATGGGGAAGCCACACCTGACCTCCTGATTTGCCATCCCTTTGGATTTTGGCCCAGGCAATTATCTTGTCTTCAACATTGCATCTTAAGCAATCCTTCAGGATAATATACAATTTTGCATATCATTGTTGTCATATATATATGTAAAGGTGTCATATCAATTTCATGTTATTTCTCTATATAAGGTGATTTAAAGGCAAAGTTAATTCCATTACCAAGATATTGATGATGGAATCTGTAGCAAATATACTGGACTGGCTCAGAGAATCAGTAGTTAGAAAACAATTTCTTCTTGGCTGTATGTTTTTGTCTTGGTCTAATGTTTTACTTTGTGCTAAATGTGTAGTTACTATGGAGATAGATGAAAATAGGCATAGAGTTTTGGGTATCAAATTGTCAACAAATTTACTATATAAAAATAGGACATAGAGTCAGAAGGAAGGTAGACAAAAGCTTTCAAAACAGTATTATGAGATTTAATCTCTAATGCAGGCAGGAGTGAGAAAGCTAGAGAGCAGAAAGGACTTTAGACATTGGATTATCCAAAATCTTAAGCAATTTGAAATGATAATTTTTGAATCATCACCACTGAAACACATATTTTGCCTTATAAGGAAAATAATCTTTTTATTTAGTGGGATTCAACTGTTTTCAAAATTAGTAATAATTCTCCTAAAACAAAAGTTGCTATTGGTTGACTTCTGTTTATAAAGGTTTTTCATGCAGAGAGCTTATGTATTTATGCATATGAGTTAACTTAGAAACATTGTAACTCAAATTTTAAAAATGCCATTTTATTTTGAGTAAGCTAATATTTACTTTGTAATCTGACCAACTAACAAACATTTATGAGCATATATTTGGGGCATCTAGGGATGGGCCAAGATTCTTGGGTCTTTTGTGAACTCAAGCTGTCTGGCAGTAATTTTGTGTCATTTTCCCCATATCATTCATAATGAATCCAATGAATCCTGTAGGATGAGGGTGGTGTCTCTAGTCATCCAGAAACTTGGATTAGAACCCTAAGACTCATATGACAGTGGTGGGCAGAGTCACCGCTTTTTTGGAACATAAGTAGTATTTCTGAAAGGAACATGTGTTATTTACATACATAACATAAATATTGAAAGATTGACTTAGGCTAAATATACTCAAGGTAAAGTTGCAGGACGGGATAGTAAAAGAATGAGCTCATATTTTCAAAACAGAAAAAACTACTTTTTATCATACTATTAAGATGAAAGTCAATTTTTGATTCAAATAAAACAGAAGGGAGTTGACAAGTTTGTACAAGAAATGACAAATGTATATTATAGCCAACTACAAATCTCAATTTACAATATTACTCTTAAGCAAATTATGCTTGAACAACATCTTGCTACCATTTAAAGACTGTATAGTTATAAGCATAAACTTGAAAGTTATTGACATATTCTATTTTGTGCAACATTTTGAAAAATGTATCCTCAGCAGGGCAGTAAATTTAGCATCTATAAAACAAGGCAAAGAAATTGAATTTACAATCTCTGGTAGATAAGCTGAACAAACAAACTTTTTATATAGATCCAGAAGTTGACATTGGTCTTCCTGCCCATGGTAAAACCTTGAATAGGGACAAAACACCCAATTTGGGAAAGAAAAGAGTGTCTCTTCTCTACTGGAGAAGGAAGTATAAAATGATGGGGGTAGCTTGAATTTACACCTCCTATTTGAAAAAGTCCTTCTTGTACAGGTATTTCTCTTTGCCTCAGTGGACACCTTCTGTAGTGGGATAACCCTGCCAGAGGATTACCTGAGATGATACACTTTTTTTTAAATGCAGAGAGAGCTGCTCTATAAACATGACAAGTAAGGCATGGAAGTCTTGAGATTCTGGGGCAGAGTCCTGTGGGTCACCGCTGCAGAAGGTGAGGCCTGTGAGGTCAGTGACTTGCCTGCTGAGATCAGAGCAGTAGTGAAGGGAACCTGGCCAGTGCCATCAGGGGCAAAACTGCCTCGTCACCGTCAGGATGGTGTTGCCCTGTCTACTCCTTTCTCCACTCAGCCCAATCTGGAGGTTGGTTATTTTTTCTGTGAGGAAAGGACAGGTTTCTTGTCTGCTCCCTTTGCTAAGGCATATAAATTCTTCCTATGAAATGACCCTTCCAGAAAGCAGGGAACCTCTGCACCAAAGGCCCTCCTGTGAGCCTGCAGACCAAGTCAGCGGTCTAACACTCCAACCCACAGGCACCAATGAAAGGATTTAGACCTGGAAGTGACGTTAAAGACTTGGGAAATCCAACATTCTCATTTTACACCTGAAGAATTGAGACCATGTGAGAGCCACAGAGCTAATTAGTGTGTCAGAGAAATGGGACAAGAACCTGAGTTTCCTGAGCCGGATTCTTGTAAATGGAAGAGGGTGTCATCTCTGGAGATCTGCCAGTGTTGCCTCCAGGCCAGCATTCATTCCTGTGTGTTGTTACTAGGAGATGTTGGTAGGAAACATAATTTTAGGTAGGGTAATTTGGGGATTCACATTTAAAGAAATGAATCATTGAGTCTGTTGTGTGCAAACAAGTGCCAAACAATTCTCTTCACACTGTTTTATAAAACAATCATAAGCGCCACAGCTTTTCCTTATTGGAATGTTTCCTTAACGGAACTCACGGACATTAAATACTTCATCTTCTATCCCTTTGAGTGTCTCCCGTACACCCTGAGGAAGCTAAACTTGAAATCCTAAATTCTCTCGCCCATATTTAGAGATGACTTCCTTTCTAGTACATATTTATCTGAGCCTCAGCACCAGACAGCTGAGTATCCATTTAATGGGAGGACCTAAATTTCATCTCTTTCAGGCATAATGCCTAACCTGCAAAGTAGAAATCCTTACAACTCCTTCTTTCCTTTGGCCTGATATGTCTTGTGTAGTCACAGTAAATTTACACAAAGCAAAGAATGTTCAGATAGCAGAAAAAGACAGACAAAAACACCTCATTATTAACATCTTGGAAGCAAATTGTATTCTTTGGTCCTGCTCTCTGTAAATACACAGAGGAACATAATGCAGATATTGGCTCTATGAAAGTTTTTTTCTGGTATCATTAATCTAAAATTACATGAGCAACATTATGGTTACTAGACTTCCCCCATCATCAAGTCCCTGCCACATACCCCATTCTATGAAAGTTTTAAAGCAGGTGAATTTTTACAAACTTATGTGTCTACTATGGATTAGGCATTTTTTTCATATGTTCTTTCATTCAAGGAAATGCTTTATTCTCCTTCTGGTTGGTATCTGTCATAAAAATTTAGTCTTGGAAAAGGATTTGATGTTGTTTATTTATGTTTTAATATATGCATTTATTCACCCAGTAAATATTTCTTGAGCAACTGCTATGTACCAGACACTATGCTAGGTGCTTGGATACAAGAGGGAGGAAAAAGTAGACAAATCCATGCCTTTATTGCTTACACTAGTGAGGGACACAATATAATAACTCAAATAAATATGAGACAAAAACTTGATGAGCACCATGAGAGAGATGGACAAAGTGATACGAGATAGGTGGATTTGATGTGGTTATAAAAACCAAGCAAAGCTTCCCTGTAAAGTGGTGTAAGAGCAGAAATGGGAAGAAATGGCAGTTACCAAAGAGAGAAGAGTGGTTCAACTCAAGAAAACAGTATATGCAAAGGCTTTGTAATAGTGAAAGGACAAGAGGTATAATATGTATTAAAATTTTTGCTTTTGCTGTTATATAGTGAATAGGTTTTGCTGGGATTAGAAGGGATACAGGTAAACTGGTTAGGAGGTTGTTGAAATAAACAGAGCTTGGCTAAAGAAGGTGGAGAAGATGGAGATAAACAGACCATTTTTATGGAACTGGACCATGGTTTGGGTGTGGAGGTGAGGGAGAGGGAGGTGTCATGGGATGACTTCTGGCTTTCAGCCTTGTTAAACTGAATGAAAAATTCATTGCAATAGACCATGGAAGGGAACCAGGTTAAGAGTATTGGTGGGTGTGGGAGTGGTGAAAGCATGGATTCCTTGAGCTTGGGCACCTTTGAGAATCCCTAGACCATAAGGTAAGTTGCTAGTTGTGTAATCAAGTTGGAAGCCTGAGGAGACAGAGGCTTAGGCTGGAGATAAAAATTTGTCAATCATTTCTGTATACATAGTAATGAAGAAATTAAGTGGAGATGAGAGCACCTGGCAAGAGAATATTTTAGAGTGGATTTAAATAAATGCTCTGCTTTCCTCTGGAGGTGTGCCTTTTTTAAAATTTTTTTTTGAGAGGGCATCTCTCATATTTATTGATCAAATGGTTGTTAACAACAATAAAATTCTGTATAGGGGACTCAAAGCTCAATGCACAATCATTAATCCACCTCAAGCCTAATTTTCGTCAGTCTCCAATCTTCTGAAGCACAATGAACAAGTTCTTACATGGTGAACAAATTCTTACATAGTGAATACGTTCTTACATGGTGAACAGTACAAGGGTAGTCATCACAGAAACTTTCAGTTTTGATCACACATTATGAACTATAAACAATCAGGTCAAATATGAATATTCGTTTGATTTTTATACTTGATTTATATGTGGATCCCACATTTCTCCCTTTATTATTATTATTATTATTATTATTATTATTATTATTATTATTATTATTATTTTAAATAAAATGCTGAAGTGGTAGGTAGATGCAAGATAAAGGTAGAAAACATAGTTTAGTGTAAGAGAGCAAATGTAGATGATCAGGTGTGTGCATGTAGACTATTGTTAATCCAAGCTAGACAAGGGCAATAAAACATCCACGGATGCAGAAGATGGAGGTGTGCCTTTTAAGTCTTGTCTAAGTACAGAATAAATGGCTTTGATTTCTGATCAAGGTCTTTCAGGTTTTAGAGCAGGTGGACAAACATGAATTGAGCAGAAATGTCCCTAAAATTATGCCATGTATGTGGACTCTGCTGGGCATGTTGAAAGTTAACCAAAAATACATGAAAGATGGTTTTTAAATCTTTAGGGAAAAAATAGACTTTAAGTTATCTGCTTGGGAGACCAATAATGCATAAAGAGAGAAGGACAGGGAAAATGTAGAGATCTACAGTGCAAATTAAATATGTGTTGGAAGCTAACTGCTTAAAATGATCAAAGATGTCCTTTCAATCTCAAGTAGTTTGAAGACGTTTTTGTTTGAAGACTAAGTTAATCTAAAACATCCTTACTGGCTTTTAGGAGTTGAAAGTGTTTGTTTCATTCTATGTCTTTTGTGTTTACATTCCTTCAAAATGTAACCTTTGGTAGCCATCACAGGTGGAGGGATTGTGGTTTTTCCTTAGGGTTCTTGCTCTTGTCTTATCTGCTAGTGAGTGGTTGAATATTCCTTTTCTGATTTATTAATTTTGAGTTGAGGACTTAATCCTTTCAGACAAAACAAACATGTATTGGTTATCTACTATAAGGTTGGCATTGTGCTAGATGTTTTCACCTTTCCTACCTTATTTATGAACCAACAGGTACTGAATTTATTAGGTGTCCTCTACATGTACACTTGAGTACTAAGCACTGTGAAGAATACAAATAGGTGGGATCAAGTGTTTTATCCTCTGGGTGTTTCTGATCTGTTGGAAGGAAGAGACAGAAACCAAGAAACAATTAGGACACATATATAAGAGCTAAATAGGCTAAAATAGTCCCAACATGATGCCTGGAGGAGATAGGGGTTGAGTTGGGTTTTGAAGGAAGGAGGGAGTTTAGAAATGCAGACAGGGATTGGGAGAGAACATCCTGACTAGAAGAACAGTCTGAGTGGATGCCAAGCTTAGTATAGCCCAGGAAAAAGATGATCCCAGGTTCCCGGTGGACCTGCCCCAACAGAGAACCTTCCTATGAGCTTGATGCTAAAGCTGATATGTAGTTCCTGGAACTTTTTTAGTTGAATAAGTAGAGAAACTCACTACATTTTTTCCTTTAATATTAAAGTAATATAATATTTCTGTACAATACTTGAGAAAATGTAACTGAATATAAGAAAGAAAATTTAAATTACCCTAATCCTACTATCATTATTAAATTTTGGTGTATATGCTTCTGGAAAATCTTGTACGCATACAGATGGACAGACTAACATACAAAATCAACCAACAGCTCTCTAAGAATAGGGTTTTCTTTGTACTGTTATACTGTTTCATCCATTCAACGGGATACTATAAATAAAAATATTGATTGATTTATGAAGTACAAAGTATTTGTACACAATGAAATACTGTGAAACTTTAAAAAAGATGAAAGGTAGATGTAGATGATCTATATGCATACTTTCATGGGAAGAATCCCATCATATTTCATTAGGGGAAAAAAGAAAATTACAAAACATTATTGATATAATCCATTTCTTGTCATTTTAATTTTTAAACATCAGAAAGAATTGATAAAGCTATTCCCATTTAAAAATTATGGGTTTGACATTTTTCCATTATTAAATATTTTTAAAAACATAATTTTTATTGGCACATAATGTCATCATATGAGTGTGATGTTAATTTATTTAACCATTTCTTTGTTTCAATTTTTCATTATTGTAAAATTACACACACTTTTATAGAGTGGACTCCTAAAATAGAACTATTGAGTCAGAGTAATAAATATGTTTGAGATTCTTGCCAAATTGCTTTCCAGAAAAGCTGTCCTGATTTTTCATTTCTACCAACAGTGTACAAAAGTACAGGTCTCATTGTACTTAAAAGTACTTTAATACCTTTTCAAAGTTACTAGGATAGTGTTTCATTGCCATTTGTATTACTGAGAACATTCAAGATCTTTATGTTTAGCAGCCACTTATATTTCTATTTGAATAATGTAATTAAATTTTGCCTATTTTTCTATTTTTATAATATTTAAACAGTAATAGCCTTTTTAAAAGAGCAGTTTTATGTTTACAGAAAAATTGAATGAAAAGTACAGAAATTTCCCATATACCACCTCTATCCATTCTCCCTTCAGTATCCATTATTAGCATTTTGCATTATTAGTATGGTACATTTGTCACAACTTATGAAACAATATTAATACATTATTATTAAATAGAGTCTGTAGTAGGTTCACTCTTTGTATTGTACATTCTAAGGGTTTTGACAAATGTACTAACCATATCCCCCATTAAAGTATCACACAGAATGGCTCCACTGCCCTAAAAAGTCCCCTGTTTCATCACACTCTGCCCCATAATCTCTGGCAACCCTAATCTTTTTATTGACTTTATAGTTTTGTTTTTTCCATGATGTCATAGAGCTGGAATCACAAAGAGCATGTAGTCTTTTCAGATTGGCTTCTTTAACTTACTAATATGCATTTAAGGTTCTTCCATGTCTTTTGTGGCTTGAGAGCTCATTTCTCTTTATGGCTGAATAATACTCAATTATATGGATATACCATGGTTTGTTTATTTATTCATCTATTGAAGAACATCTTGGTTATTTCCACGTTTTGGCTATTATGAATAAACCTGCTGGAAACATTTGTGTGTGGGTGTTTGTGTAGACATAATTTTCAGCTAATTTGGGTAAATAACCAAAGAGCATGGTTGCTGAATCATATGGTTAAGAGTATGCTTAGTTTTGTAAGAAACTGCCAAACCATTTTCCAAAGTGGCTGTTCCATTTTGTATTCCCACCAGCAATGAATGAGAATTGTTGCTTATAGTACTTACAAAAAAAAAATCTATTAACAGGAACAGTAAAAAGATCTATGCATAAGTTATTTTTCTATGAAGAAGAACCATTTGTTTCTCACACATGGAGCAGAGCTCCTCTCTCCACCCCCAGGTAATTGATTGTATTTTAATAGTCTTTTTCATTGGACAGAGGTTTACTTTACTCTGAAGGTTCTGCTTGAAATTAAATTCTTCCAGAATTCTATTTTTTGATGTTAGATGCTTTGAATTCTTGATTGTAATAGTAATTAAGAGTTATTTTCTGAGTTTGAATAAATTCATATGATGCGTTCAACACCACCATATAAAACACAGGTCAGCATTTTCTATTTGTTACACAACAGTAAAATCTTTCAGTGGTCAGTTTTGCCAGTAGGCATAATTAACTTCAGTACGTCAAACAACCACAGAGTCTTCAATTGTACTCAACTGAGTTATTGTTAGGTTCACGCAAAATATTTTGTTACTGTAATTTTCAGGTTATTTATCTAAACATTCAAAAGAGAGACAATGAGACCTTTAATATTGTCAGGGCAGGGCTTGCCTGCCCCTTCTTTGCACCTGTACCTAGGAATTCCCAGAACTATACTGCAGAAATGAATTTATTCAATCATAGACTCATGAGCTAGAAGGACTCTAAAGGTGCTTTAGTTCAGTTATAAGCCTGAGCCAATTTAAATCACATTCAACATAGGATGTTTGGGCTAAACATCCAGAATTCCAGATAGTCTATTCTATTGAGGCAGAAGGATTCACAACTTTTGCCCTTTTAAATACATTTTTCCTTAGTCCCAAACTAACTCATCTACCTATAGTTAGAAAATCACTTCTTTGTGTTCTTTTGTTTCAAAAACACTATGAGCATTTGTCTTGAAGGTTGTTAAGAGAGTAGATCTTAAATGTTCTCATCGTAACAACAACAAAATGGTAACTATGTGAAGGGAATAATGTGTTAACTAATCTTATTGTGCTACACATTTTGTAACATACATGTATATGAAACCATCATATTTGTTCATCTTAAAATTACACAGTGTTAGATGTCAGTTACATCTCAATAAAGCTGGAAAAAAATGTAAACCTTTTACATACATGAAGACAGGTAGCCCCCCACCCTTTGCTTTGTGCCACTATTTTTAAATATGCCTTTCTTTTTTATCTCTGGCTTTTTCTCTTGTTCTTAAACCTACCTACTTGTATTCCTACCAGACAATTCAATTAACATTTAAGTGCCTTCTATGTATCAGGTATTGGGCTAAGTTCTAGGAATCCCTTTAAGGAAAGATGGAGGACAGGAGTTGGCAAACTTTTTAGGTAAAGGACCAGTTAGTAAATACCTTAGGTTTGGGGGACTATACAATCTCTGTCACACTACTCAGCTCTGTCGTTGTAGTGCAGAAGTAGCCATAGACAGTAAGTAAACAAATGGGTGTGACTGTACCAATAAAACATTTTTACAAAAATAAGTGGTGGATCCCTGATCAAGGAGATCACTGATATTTCTAAAACAAATTAGAATGTTATGTACGGAATACTCTACATCAGCAGTATAAATATGACACATGAGCTCTATTAATGATATAAACAACTTGTTATTGGAACATAACAAAGGAAATAAATCATTTTACCTGGGTCTGCTGAACAAATTTTCATTTAAGAGGTGGCTTTTAGGACTTAAAGGATTTCAGGAGGAAGAAAGAATTTCAAAGACAAAATTCCAATTAGTGTGAGCAAAGGATCTGAGCATGAAAGAACATGTCATATTTGGGAAGATTTGAATTCTCTTTTTTTCGCCAAAACACTGTATTTATAGGAGGTGTGGGGGAAAGGTATGCTGGAGCCAGACTATGAAAGGTCCTCTGGCTTCCTGCTGGGAACTAGATTTTAGCTGTGGGCAAAGATTGAGACACAAGCAACTCTGTTTAAAGAGGAATTCTGGAGGTCTACACCATGCAGAGGGCATTTTGGAAGGCAGTAAGTGGAGAAAGGGAATCAAGTTATAAATCCATGTCTGTTGTCCAAGTGAGAGAGGATAAAGGCTCGACTAAGACTGTGACTTTGAAATAGAGAAGAGAGACTTTTGGAGGATGAATTGAGAGGTCATAATGACTGAACGATTGTTTCCAGAATTTGGGGATGGTCAGGTGACTGGTTGAGTGCCAGTTATTTGGGGCTCAGATTTACTCCAGACCCCTTCCTTGCTCGGCAGAGCAGGGAGCTGACCCCTGCAAACTCCAGTTCCCAGCTCCCTTGCCTACTGGCTTCCAGTTGGGCACAGCCAAAAGGAAAGTGGGAGATAGAGAAGCCAAAATATTTCCCCCTGTCCCCGTTCCATGCCTCAGCAGCACAGCTGAGCCTCCTCTGTACATCGGCTCCTGCTGTAGTCCGCACTTCTGGCTCCCACTTGGACACCATGACGCCACCTCTTCACGTTGTTTCAGCCATAGGAGTGATAATGGCTTCGTGCGATTGCTCTTCTCTTGGTTCCCTCACCTTCCTGTCTTCTTTTTCAGCTTTTCTGACATCTTTGGAATGAGGTTCCCACAGAAAATTCCTTCAGTTGAGCGACATAGTGTAAGTTCTATTTTTCTGAACAGATCCCTCCTGATAGAGATGTAATGATTAAAGAGGTTGGGTGGTACAGGAGTTGAAGGTAAGAAGGGAATATAATTCAGTTTTTAATCTGTTTCACAGTCTGATACGAGGTGCCTACCTACCTATAATGGCCTTCCCTGCTTCTCCCTCTAGTCCATTCTTCACAAAGCTAGGCAGAGTAATTTTTTTAAAAACTTAAGTAGATCTTATCCTTCCCTACTTGAAACCTTACAGTGGCTTTCCATTGTATCTAGAGTAAAAGCTAACCTCCTCACTTGGGTTTATAAGCCTTTACCTGCACCTGATAAGCATCTTTCCCTCCCCATTTACCCTGCCCAGCCACACTGCCCTCTGGCTGTTCCTCACACTCACCAAGTTAACCTCTGCATCTGTCCCCGGTGTTGCTGGGAATGCTCTTGCCTCAGCTTTCCACCAGTTGTCTTCACGCAGGCCTGAGTTTCTGTGCTGCATCTTCAAAGACACCATCACCTCACCTCCTTAGTCTGGTTTGTGTTCATCATCACATGCATTTCTCTATGAAGTTATATCCTTTATATCTTTCTACTTCTTTAAAGTTTGAAGGCAGAAAATCTTGTCTTTCCATTCTCAGCACCTAGTCCAGGGTCTGGCATATATTAAAGACTGCATAAATATTTTCTGATGGGTAAATGAATAGTTATTTTACCTTTAGAAAGGTGCTCTGTACACTTTATTTTTCTTACTTTACTTATTTTTTTTAAATTTTATTTCCATGCTTTCTTCTCCTGAAATGCCTTCTCCCATTCTGTCTTCACTATTCCTTTTCCCAAACAATTGGAATCCTTTCCTCTATGAAACTTTCTCTCTCCTCTGCACAGGGAACTGACTCCTCCCTCCTTTGCACCTGACAAGACTGACATTGTATTGCACGTATTTTTTCACCTCCTGTTCCTAGATAGAAACTTTTTAAAGGCAATTAGAGATCATGAATTTTCACCTCTCTAGCCTCACTGTAAAATGGTGTCACTCTGTAAAATGGTGCCTGACACATAGCTGCATTTGGTAAATTACTTGAATGAATCAATGAAGTGGAAGATGCAGGAGGTTTTCCAGCTCTACTTTCCTACTTGTTTCCAAACACTATGGATCTCTGGGATAGAAAAATGGTTGCATATACCTGTAAAATGGGGATAATAGTACCAACCTTGCACTGGAGAAGACTGAGGTAAGGGAATGGAAGTTCTTAGGAAATTATAATACAAATAGAATCTGTCATTGCTGTATTATGAGGAAAGGGCTTCTTCCACCGATAAGGCTGCATGCTGATATAAATACCAGTTTTACCTGAGACTTGTCTACAAGAGGAGAATGTTCTTAGGAGCATATGCTTTTCTTTTTTAGGGATTTGGTTAATCCATTATGCTTTGGAAGGCCTTATACTACATTTTCTAAGGATTAGTCTACAAAGCCCATAGGTAACAGAAGTACACACTTGGTGAGCCCTGAGCCAACAGCTAAACTTAGGTGCTGATCCAAGATAGGCAGAATCATGTACAGCACCCACCTGGCACCTTTCCACTCCCACGTGAACTCAAGGCCCCAGTCCAGTGCCCTGAAGAACCTATAGTCACCTGAGCCCTGGAGTGCTGGGTCCTGACAAGCGCCTTCCTGCTCTGGTGCCTTTAACTCCTTAGTTCCTGCTATCTGTAACTTAGAGAAGCAAAGGGCCGTGAGGAATTGTATGACTCGCTCCTTCCGCCAGTCATCTTTTTTAACTTTTATTATTAAGGTATCATTGATATACACTCTTATGAAGGTATCACAAGAAAAACATTGTGGTTACTGCATTCACTCTAATTATCAGGTCCCCTCTATACCCCACTGAGTCACTGTCCATCAGTGTAGTAAGATGCCACAGAGTCACTACTTGTCTTCTACTGTCTTCCCCATGACCACCCCTACACCATGTGTACTAATCATAACACCCCTCAATCCCCTTCTCCCTCCCTCCCAATCCACCCTCCCCCACTCCTAGCCTTTGGTAACAGCTACTCTCTTCTTGGAGTCTGTGAGTCTGCTGCTATTTTGATCCTTCAGTTTTGCTTCGTTGTTATACTCCACAAATGAGTGAAATCATTTGGTACTTGTCTTTGTCTGCCTGACTTATTTCACTGAGCTTAATACTCTCTAGCTCCATCCATGTTGTTGCAAATGGTAGGATTTGTTTTCTTCTCATGGCTGGATAATATTCCATTGATTATATGTACCACATCTTCTTTACCCATTCATCTACTGATGGACACTTAGGTTGCTTTCACATCTTGGCTATTGTAAATAGTGCTGCAATAAACATAGGGATGCATATGTCTTTTTGAATCTGAGATCTTGCTTTCTTTGGGTAAATTCCTAGGAGTGGAATTCCTGGGTCAAATGGTATTTCTATTTTTAGTTTTTTGAGGAAGCTCCATATTGCTTTCCACAATGCTTGAACTAATTTACATTCCCACCAGCAGTGTAGTAGGGTTACCTTTTTTCCACATCCTCACCAGTATTTGTTGTTCCTAGTCTTTTCTATGTTGGCCATCCTAACTGGTGTGAGTTGATATCTTGTTGTGGTTTTAATTTGCATTTCCCTGATAATTAGTGATGTGGAGCATCTTTTCATGTGCCTATTGGCCACCTGAATTTCTTCTTTGGAGAATTCATATCCTCCGCCCATTTTTTAATAGGTTTATTTGCTTTTTGGATGTTGAGGTTTGGGAGTTCTTGATATATTTTGGATGTTAACCCCTTGTCGGATATGTCATTTACAAATATATTCTCCTATACTGTAGGATGCCTTTTTTTTCTAATGATGGTGTCCTTTGCTGTACAGAAGCTTTTCAGTTTAATGTAGTCCCATGAGTTCATTTTTGCTTTTGTTTCCCTTGCCAGAGGAGATATGTATTCAGGAAAAAGTTGCTCATGCTTATATTCAAGAGCTTTTTGCCTATGTTTTCTTCTAAGAGTTTTATGGTTTCATGACTTACATTCAGGTCTTTGATCCATTTTGAGTTTGCTTTTGTGTATGGAGTTAGATAATAATCTAGCTTCATTCTCTTACATGTAGCTGTCCAGTTTTGCCAACACCAGTTGTTGAAGAGGCTGTCATTTCCCCATTGTATACCCAATGCTCCTTTATCAGGAGGGAGAAACAGATTTTTTAAAACATCAATAACTATTTAAGTGTCAAAGTGCTTTTTCTAAGGACAAAACTAATGACAGAATGTTGGTTTTCATCAAAGAGTCCCTTGAAGGCAAAAGCGATTCTTTAGAATACATCACGATTGAACTTGGGAGGCACGGGGTGGTGCTGGTGGGCATTGGGTTGAACTGTGGGCCTCTATGTGGAACTGTGGGCCTCTTGAGACTGTGGCCTCAGAATTTAACATGAAGTCACAGTGTGCCAAGGGAGCTCCCCCTGGGTGTCATCCACATTGCATTTCCATGGTGGGAATCTTAACCATCATTTCAGACATATTTTTAGTTTAAACACTTTGAGTAAATCCCAGTTTGATTAAAACAATTATGGTTATTTTTGCTAATGCACAGAGCCAAGTTTTAAAGGACATGCAAGTAGGCCTCAAAAAAATTAAAGAAAATTAATGACCTGCTTTTCCCAATTCCTCGCATTTTAAAAATCGAGTATTCTAAGAAATATATGTGAGTGCCTGGCACATAAGCACTGGTATTACCTCTCTGTGCTCCCATATTTCTATGTTTCTGCCTCTTCTTTTTAAAAAAGCATATTAATATGTCTTTTTAATTGCATGTTTCCACATGCATCTCCCTCATCAGACTTGAGCTCATCTGGGGCAGAACCAAGTCTCACCCATCTTAGATCCATCAGTGGCTATGATATGAGTGTGCCTAGTGAAGAGCTGTTTTTCAAAAGCAATTTGTTGAATGAGGGAAACATCATTTTTGGCTCCAGGCCTTTGTTTGGCTCTCAGCCTAATTAGATAATTTTTAACTTGCAACAAGCACTAGCTCTTAATCTGAATCAAAAGATGTTTAAGCTCATTTTTAATAAAAGAAGTACTAATCAAAACTCTACTGAGATATCACTTTTCCATCTGTCATGTTCTTATATATGTTATATACACAGTATCAATACTTTCTTAGTTGTATACACTAACATAAGTCCAAGTCAACATACTCTTGGATCCAGGATTTCCACTTCTAGGAATTTGTCTGACAGATATTCTGCCACTGGTGGCAACAGTACATGCAAGAACATTCACTGTCATATTTTTCACAGCAGCAAAAGCCTGGAAATAACCTAAATGTCTAGATAAGGGGACTAATTAAATAAATAATGGTACATGTGTACAACAGATCATCTAGTCTAGAGGAAACATGTAATGAGGCAGATCTGTGTACACTGATGTAGGTGATTGCTAAGATATATTGTTAAGTTAAAAAAACAAGTTTCAAGACACTGCATATTTAAGTGATAAGATAAAATAAAACTGTTTGCATGTATATGCATTGCTATCTCTGAAGGGACTTACAAAACCTTACTGACTGCTTCTGGTTCAAGACTGGCTGGCTAGGTAACCAAGAGCTATGGTTTCTGTTACTTGCTACACAAAGAGTTCTATTAGAGCTACTTATTTTGCTCTTTACCATTTTCCCATCACTTTTAGATTAAGTCCAAAATCCATGTCATGGCCTGCAAGGTACTTAGGAACAGGACCCTCCCCCCTTCCCCTGACTCTTCTTCAGCCCTCCCCCTCTTGTTTGGTCTTCTTTCAGTTCCGCACACACCGCTGTCTTTCCCATCTCATGAACTTTGCAGGTGTTGTTCCTCTGCCTGGAATACTCCACCACTCCACCCTCACCCACCTAATTCCTAATGGTCCTTGAGGCATCAATTTTGAGGCCACTTCGTCAAAGTGACCTTGCTACCTCCCCAGACTAATGTAGTCCCCTGAAGAGATGCTCCCATGGCATCCCAACCTTCTGTTTTATAGCAAACATTACAATTGCAATGAATAAATTATCTGTCTGATGTCTGTTTTCCTTTCTAAGCCTCAAGCTGATGTCTGTCTGGATTACCTCTATACACATGGCTAGCACAAAGCAGGTGCTCATAAATGCTTATAGAAGGAATAAAAAAAAATGGAAGGAATGAAGGTGGAAGGGAGGGAGGAAATAGGGAAGGCAGTAGGGAAAGGAGCAAAGAGGGAAGGAAGAAAGAAAGAAACAACCAAGACATTAAGCCCATTGGAAAGAGCTATCCCTGTGATGGTTCATTAGGCATTAGTGTGTGGGCTTAGTATTCTCAGATTTATTTGAAAATTATATTGCTAACTCTGTGGCCTTTATAAAAATTGAGTACTTTTGTTTACTGTTTAATGAAAAAGAATTTATCACTGCCTATGGGACTTTTGTTTTATTTTAGCCTAGAAATCTTGTTATTCTGAATAGTTCTTTTACCACTAAGGTTCAGTAGCTTTTCATAGAGAAGGTAATGATTTCTATCTTTAGGAACTGGGAAGATATTTCAATATATGCATGGTAGGACTTTAGACTATTTTAAATATTCCACGTAGTATTACACTGATACTGCTATATTTAAATATTAATCAGATGGTCATTTGGTTGTGTTTAGAATGAGATCAAGCTTCTTCCCCAGCCTCCAAAGTCCTGAATGAGCTGGCTGCCATCCTGGCCTTCTCAAGCTAAGATCATCTCCCTTCAAAGCCTTGTCATTGTTACCTCTTCCTGGAATACTGTCCTCATTCAGTCCGAGCTCCAATGTCAGCAACTCAGAAAGGGCTTTCCACATCTTGGGACCAGACAGGTTTTATGAGGCCTGCACCTTAAATAATTTGAGAAAAAGAATACAAAATTATGAATATAAAAGTTGATACAAAACTGAACATTTATTTAGAATAGGAAAAAACATCACAATAAAGGACAAAAGAAAAAAGCTGACACATACCCCAACCACCAGAAAAGCCAGCAGAAGAACACGTATTTTTATTAAATAAATGCCCAATGTAATACTTTTTCACCCTGCAATTTTGGCTACATGCTCTTTGATCACTTCTTCATATGACAGTGATGGGGTGATCTTATCTTCTATACAGTGAATAGAAAAATAATTCAGTCTTTGGTATAGTGTCATTGTGAAATATAGTTTTATAATTGATAGTTTAGAAAAATTCTTGACTTTACTCTTTATAATTGGTATGGCATGTAAATTATTAGAATTGTCAAAATCTGAAAAATCTCTATTAGGTTTTTTTCATATATGGGCTCTAAGACCTCAGGGCATTTCAGATGTCTTGTTTTTGCTTTGGGATATGGTGTGTGCCACACTAGTGTGCTCCAATGCCTCCAGGGCAGGGGGCCTGCACAGATGAAGAGCTCGGAAACTTAGATTCATTACCTTCATGATCACTGGTCAATGCCCCTCAGTCTCCATTCTCAGTTACTTGTTATCACTTCACTTGGTTTTCATTTCCCTCAGCACTTAACACAAACTGAAATTCTCTTGGTTATATGCTTGCGTGTTCACAGACTGCCTTCTCCCACTGCAGTGGAAGCAGGAAAAGAACAGGACCCTTGACTGTTTTGTTCAGGCTGTGTTCCCACAGCCTCCCACAGGCTTGGCCCAGGAGAGGGGCTCCGTCATTTGTTGAATGAATGAGTGAATGAATGTTGAATGGGATTTAATATCAACTTGTAGAATTTGTTCTTGGAATTTACAAACGTTGATTTTTTCATAAGAGCCATTTTAATTAAACTTGATTGCATACAAAGTGTTATGAGCACAAATTGTGCTAATAGGATAATTTTCTGAAATGGCAGTTTTTATCTGATATCTCAATGTGTTCATTTCTTTGACTGGAAGTTTTGAAATAGTAAAGCCACAGGTTTTTTAAGAGTTGGTATGGACCTTGGATCTTTGATACAGCAGCTTTCAAACTTTCTTACTCCAGTAGCCCCCAAAATAATTTAAAAACAAAACAATCGACCCATATATTTTCAAGTTATTAATTTTTTAAAAATCATACATTTAAATATTTGCAAAGAATGTAATTTCTAACTTATTGTAAATTGACACTTTAAAAAGCCAACTCTAACAATACTAAATCAATTTTATTCCTGACTTCATTCCTTTAAAAAATACATTAATGAACTTTAACAGTGGAAAATATAATAGTGTTCATTGTCTCCCTTAAATCTGTATTGTCATTCCACTCCTACTCCTCTTGATGTCATATATATTTTTTTCAGTATTTGACTTAAAATTTATTGTTAATTCTATCTATATATATTTTATTATTATTAAATTTTTTTTTATTTTGCTATCATTAATGTACAATTACATGAACAACACTGTGGTTACTAGATTCCCCCTATTATCAAGTCCCCACCACATACCCCATTACAGTCACTGTTCATCAGCATAGTAAGATGCTATAGAATCATTACTTGTCTTCTATGTTATACTGCCTTCCTTGTGTGGCCCACCTACATTATACATGCTAGCCATAATGACCCTTTTCCCCCTTATCTCTCCCTTCCCACCCATCCTTCCCAATCCCTTCCATTTGGTAACTGTTAGTCCATTCTTGGGTTCTGTGAGTCTGCTGCTGTTTTGTTTCTTCAGTTTTTGCTTTGTTCTTATACTCCACAGATGAGTGAAATTGTTTGGTACTTGTCTTTATCCGCCTGGCTGATTTCACTGAGCATAATCCCCTCTAGCTCCATCCATGTTGTTGCAAATGATAGGATTTGTTTTCTTCTTATGGCTCAATAATATTCCATTGTGTATATGTACCACCTCTTCTTTATCCACTCATCTACTGATGGACACTTAGGTTGCTTCCATTTCTTGGCTATTGTAAATAGTGCTGCAATCAACATAGGGTGCATATGTCTTTTTCAAACTGGACTGCTGCATTCTTAGGGTAAATTCCTAGGAGTGCAATTCCTGGGTCAAATGGTATTTCTATTTTTAGTTTTTTGAGGAACCTCCATACTGCTTTCCACAATGGTTGAACTATTTTACATTCCCAACAGCGGTGTAGCACGGTTCCCCTTTCTCCACATCCTCACCAACATTTGTTGTTGTTTGTCTTTTGGATGTTGGTCATCCTAACTGGTGTGAGGTGATATCTCATTGTGGTTTTAATTTTCATTTCTCTGATGATTAACGATGTGGACCATCTTTTCATGTGCCTGTTGGCCATCTGAATTTCTTCTTTGGAGAAGTGTCTGTTCAGCTCCTCTGCCCATTTTTTAATTGGCTTATTTGCTTTTTGTTTGTTGAGATATATGAGCTCTTTGTGTATTTTGGATGTCAACCCCTTATCGGATATGTCATTTATGAATATATTCTCCCATACCATAGGGTGTCTTTTTGTTCTAATGATGGTGTCCTTTACTGTACAGAAGCTTTTTAGTTTGATATAGTCCCACTTGTTCATTTTTGCTTTTGTTTCCCTTGCCCAGGAAGATATGTTCATGAAGAAATTGCTCATGTTTATGTCTAAGAGATTTTTGCCTGTGTTTTCTTCTAAGAGTTTTATGGTTTCATGACTTACATTCAGATCTTTGATCCATTTTGAGCTTACTTTTGTGTGTAGAGTTAGACAACAATCCAGTTTCATTCTCTTTCATGTAGCTGTCCAGTTTTGCCAACACCAGCTGTTGAAGAGGCTGTCATATCCTCATTGTATATCCATGGCTCCTTTATCGTTTATTAATTGACCATATATGCTTGGGTTTATATCTGGGTTCTCTAGTCTACTCCATTGGTCTATGGGTCTGTTTTTGTGCCAGTACCAATTGTCTTAATTACTGTGGCTTTGTTATAGAGCTTGAAGTCAGGGAGCATAATTCCCCATACTTTATTCTTTTTTCTCAGGATTGCTTTGGCTATTCAGGGTCTTTTGTGGTTCTATATGAATTTTAGAACTATTTGCTCTAGTTCATTGAAGAATGTTGTTGGTATTTTGATAGGGATTGCATTGAATCTGTAGATTGCTTTAGGCAGGGTGGCCATTTTGACAATATTAATTCTTCTTATCCATGAGAATGGGATGTGTTTCCATTTATTGGTGTCTTCTTTAATTTCTGTCATAGGTGTCATGTAGTTTTCAGAGAATAAGTCTTTCACTTCCTTGGTTAGATTTATTCTTAGGTATTTTATTCTTTTTGATGCAATTGTGAATGGAATTGTATTCCTGATTTCTCTTTCAGCTAGTTCATCATTAAGGCATAAGAATGCAACAGATTTCTGTGTATTAATTTTGTATCCTGCAACTTTGCTGAATTCAGATATTAGATCTAGTAGTTTTGGAGTGGATTCTTTTGGGTTTTTTATGTACAAGATCATGTCATCTACAAACAGGGACAGTTTGACTTCTTCCTTGCCAATCTGGATGCCTTTTATTTCTTTGTGTTGTCTGATTGCCATGGCTAGGACCTCCAGAACTACGTTGAATAAAAGTGGGGAGAGTGGGCATCCTTGTCTTGTTCCTGATCTTAAAGAAAAAGCTTTCAGCTTCTCACTGTTAAGTATAATGTTGACTGTGGGTTAGTCATATATGGCCTTTATTATGTTGAGGTACTTAACTTGCCCTCTATACCTATTTTGTTGAGAGTTTTTATCGTGAATGGATGTTGAATTTTGTCGAATGCTTTTTCAGCATCTATGGAGATGATCATGTGGTTTTTATCCTTCTGTTTGTTGATGTAGTGGATGATGTTGATGGATTTTCTAATGTTGTACCATCCTTGCATCCATGGGATGAATCCCACTTGATGGTGATGAATGATCTCTTTGATGTATTTTTTAATTTGGTTTGCTAATATTTCATTGACTATTTTTGCATCTATGTTCATCAGGGATATTGGTTTGTAATTTTCTTTTTTTGGTATTAGAGTGCTGTTGGCCTCGCAGAATGAGTTTGGCAGTATTTCCTCTTCTTTCACTTTTTGGAAAACTAAAGAGGATGGGTATTAGGTCTTCACTAAATGTTTGATAAAATTCAGCAGGGAAACCATCTGGTCCAGAAATTTTGTTCTTAAGTAGTTTTTTGATTACCAATTCAATTTCTTTGCTGGTAATTGGTCTATTCAGATTTTCTGTTTCTTCCTGGGTCAGCCTTGGAAGGTTGTATTTTTCTAGAAGTGTGTCCATTTTTTCTAGGTTATCCAGTTTGTTACCATATAATTTTTCATAGTATTCTCTCATAATTCTTTGTATTTCTGTGGTGTCCATAGTGATATTTCCTTTCTCATTTCTGATTCTGTTAAAGTGTGTAGACTCTCTTTTTTTCTTGATAAGCCTGGCTAGGTGTCTATCTATTTTGGTTATTTTCTCAAAGAACCAGCTCCTGCTTTCACTGATTCTTTCTATTGTTTTATTCTTCTTGATTTTATTTATTTCTGCTTTAATCTTTATTATGTTCCTCCTTGTACTGACTTTGGGCCTCATTTGTTCTTCCTTTTCTAGTTTCATTAATTGTGAGTCTAGACTGTTCATTTGGGATTGGTCTTTCCTGAGGTAGGCCTGTATTGCAATAAATTTCCCTCTTACCACAGCCTTCACTGTGTCCCACAGATTTTGTGGTGTTGAATTATTATTGTCATTTGTCTCCATATATTGCCTGATCTCTGTTTTTATTTGGTCATTGATCCATTGATTACTTAGGAGCATATTACTAAGCCTCCATGTGTTTGTGGGCTTTTTCATTTTCTTTGTGTAATTTATTTCTAGTTTCATACCTCTGTGATCTGAGAAGCTGGTTGGTACAATTCAATCTTTTTGAATTTCCTGAGGCTCTTTTTGTGGCCTAGTTTGTGATCTATTCTTGAAAATGTTCCATATGCACTCGTGAAGAATGTGTATCCTGTTGCTTTTGGATGGAGTGTTCTGTAGATGTCCATTAGGTCCATCTGTTCTAATACATTGTTCAGTGCCTCTGTCTCTTTACTTATTTTCTGTCTGGTTGATCTGTCCTTTGGAGTGAGTGGTTTGTTGAAGTCTCTTAAAATGAATGCATTGCATTCTATTTCCCCCTTTAATTCTGTTAGTATTTATTTCACATATGTAGGTGATCCTGTGTTGGGTGCATAGATATTTATAATAGTTATATCCTCTTATTGGACTGACCCTCTTATCATTATGTAATGTCCTTCTTTGTGTCTTGTTACTTTCTTTGTTTTGAAGTCTATTTTGTCTGATACAAGTCCTGCAACACCTGCTTTTTTCTCCCTATTAGTTGCATGAAATATCTTTTTCCATCCCTTTACTTTTAGTCTGTGCATGTCTTTGGGTTTGAAGTAAGTCTCTTGCAGGCAGCAGATAGATGAGTCTTGTTTTTTTATTCATTCAGTGACTCTATGTCTTTGATTGGTGCATTCAGACCATTTACATTTAGGGTGATTCTCGATAGGTATATACTTATTGCCATTGCTGGCTTTAGATTTGTGGTTACCAAAAGTTCAAGGGTAATTCCCTTACTATCTTTTAGTCTAACTTAACTCACTTTGCATGCTATTACAAACACAACCTAAAGGTTCCTTTTTTTTTTCTTCATTTTTCTTCCTCCTCCATTTTTTGTATGTTATGAATCATGTTCTGTATTCTTTGTCTATCCCTTGGGTAACATCTATGTAGTCTTACGAATACTTCCATCTATAGGAGTCCCTCCAAAATGCACTGTAGAGGTGGTTTGTGTGAGGTAAATTCTCTCAGCTTTTGCTTATCTGAGTATCATTTAATCCCTCCTTCAAATTTAAATGATAAACTTGCCAGGTAGAGTATTCTTGGTTTGAGGCCCTTCTGCTTCATTGCATTAAATATATCATGCCACTCCCTTCTGGCCTGTAAGGTTTCTGTTGAGAAATCTGATGATAGCCTGATGGGTTTTCCTTTGTATGTGATCTTATTCCTCTCTCTAGCTGCTTTTAATCGTCTGTCTTTATCCTTGATCTTTGCCATTTTAATTATTATATGTCTTGATTTTGTCTTCCTTGGGTCCCTTGTGTTGGGAGATTTGTGCATCTCCATGGCTTGAGAGACCATCTCCTTTCCCAGATTGGGGAAGTTTTCAGCAATTACCTCCTCAATGACACATTGTATCCCTTTTTATCTATCTTCCTCTTGTGGTACCCATATAATGCAAATATTGGATTGGTCACACAGTTCTCTCAATATTCTTTCATTCTTAGAAATTCTTTTTTCTCTCTGTGCCTCAGCTTCTTTGTATTCCTCTTCTCTAATTTCTATTCCATTTACCATCTCTTTTACTACATCTAATCTGCTTTTAAATTCCTCCATTGTGTGTTTCATTTCAGATATGGAATTTCTTAATGATTGAATCTCCATCTTAAATTCATTCCTGAGTTCTTGAATTTTTTTCTGTACTTCCATAAGCATGTTTATGATTTTTATTTTGAACTGTCTTTCAGGAAGATTGGTGAGTTCAGTTTCATTTGGCCCTTTTTCTGAGGTTTGTGGGATTTTGGTCTGAACCAGGTTCTTTTGGCATTTCATATTTCTATGTGGTGCCCTCTAGTGCCAAGAAGCTCTAGTCTCTGGAGCTGCTCAGCCCCTAGAGTGAGATTGGGGGTTGTAGGGGAGTGGAGCTTGTGCCTTGGGGAGGAAAGATCTGTTTTCTGATTCCTGTCTGTGGTGCCTGTCTCCAGTATCAGAGCCAGTGAGCCTAGCACACAGGTGTAAGCCTCTATGCTTTGCATCTCTAGCTGTTGTAGGTAGTTCCTCCCTTTCACTGGCCTGACACCAGCGCAGTGACTGCAGGTGCTGTCAGGCCAGTAGGAAAGCTCAGTAGGCTGCATGTCACAGTGGGGGGCCTCAGAGCTGAGCAGCCAGCCAGGGGGATGGAGTACCTGAAGCTCCTCAAAGTTCCCAACCTGCTGGGCAGAGCACACTCAGACAACCTTGTCCAGCTCTCTCTTCTCCCACACAGCAAGCTCCATACAAACCCTACCCCTTCAGCAGGCCTATTGCTGCTAGGAAGCCTCTCAGACTGCCTGCCTTTCCCTTGTTTCAGAGCAGCCCGGTGTCGATCCCATCCTCCACAAACAGCCAGAATCTCAGTCTCTCAAGCACTCCACCTGTTCCAGCTCCCCAACCTCCAGAGCACCACATAATGTAGGTTTCTGCTCACAAAGCAAATCTCCAGGGCTAGGTGTTCAGCAGTCCCAGGCTTCCACCCCCTCCCCTGCTCCGTTTCCCTTCCTTCTGCCAGTGAGCTGGGGTGGGGGAGGGCTTGGGTCCCACTGAATCAAGGCTTTGGTACCTTACCCTGTTTCGTGAGGTCTGCTCTGTTCATGAGGTCTGTGTGCAGTCTGGTTCACCCTTCTTTCCTGTTGCTGTTTTAGGGTTAGTTGTATTAATTAACTATATTTTTGTACTATTTGTGGTTTTGGGAGGAGTTCTCTGTCTCACTTCTCATGCTGCCATCTTGAATCTCTCTGATGTCATGTATTTTTATCTCTGGAAGTCTTCTGTGGATAGATTTATCAAACTTTTCTATAACAAAAATATATATATACATTTGAATTTAAATCTTTAAAATTTTTCGTGATCACAGTCTTAAAGAATAAAAAATGTCTTCTGGATTGACTTATAATTATTATTAATATACAAATTATGCAAATATAAATATATTGACAAATTTTGATATATAATTCTGAAAGTAAAAGTTTATGAAAAATACCTTTCTTAATGAAATGGGCAGACTACTTTTTCAATTAGTTCATGTATCCATGTTTGGATATTATTTATTACTAGAATGAGACTGAGTTTAGCATCAATTCTATGCCTATTTTTTGTTTCATAGATTTAATTTCTGAGAAACTCTATTCATATAAGGCAATGGGAAAGAAGAATATTTTATTATAGCATTGTCACTCAATTCTCTGAACTTTTTCCAACTTTTGCATCAGCAATTATACAATGATATACCATCAAGAGATACTATTAATTCAGTATTGGCTCACATGTTCTGCTTCACTTATATTGATAGCAAAGAGTTAGGAATTACCTGACTTACAAAAAGATTGTTTAATGAATTATTAAAGTAATTCACATTCAGCTGACACCAGTGTTTAGGAATCTCTCTGAATTTGGTACCTCACTGATTTTTACATCTCAGGACAATCTCAGGTTTTATAAAGCAGCGCTATAGATATATTTGGGATGAGTGAAAGATGTGCTTTCTGAAAATTTTGGTAAAGTGGAGTGATTATTAAAAGAAAGGTGGAAGGAAAACCTACGAACACCTGGACCATGGATGTGTTTTTCAGGCAGATTAATTATAGAAAACAGTTCTTTCAAATGCAAGTTGAAGATCTGAAATTGATTTCTTTCAAATGACTTCTGTCTGTGTACAAAAGAGGAAAGTCTTGGAGTCACATCAGAGTTGGAATACCATTCATTCTGAACCTATTTCAGGATCAGGATTGTAGGTGTATTTTTCAATGGTCATACCAGTAGCCAATTGCAAGACCTCAGATGAGACCCTGGTGTCCCTGGGCTGCACACCTTCCCTAGTTCTTCACTCTTAGAGCAATTAGTGTTTTTCTTTTTTTTTTTTTTAATAAAATGCTCAATTATAATTAGCTTGTACAGCTCCAGCAGCTTCAGTCAAGACTAAAATCTGAATAATCTGTACAGGGAAGAGTGTTAGACTCTGGAATTATACTGCATAAACTAAAATCCACAACTTATTCTTGGGATCTATCTATCCAGGAACTTCACTCTTGACAACTTGTATTGAAAATCAAGGGTGACCAACATAGTATTTAAAAGCAATGGGTAAGTTTATGATTAATTACAATCACATCCACCAAACAGAGTAAGTAGGCCAGACTTTTTATAAAAATAAACTAAAATTTAAATACAGTGATTCATTTTCAATTAATTCAGAAAATATTTATTAAATGTCTGCCATATGCTGAGAATACACTGGCAGCTAGAGATTTTGAAATAAATTCTAAAGTAATGAGCTTACTGTAGGAAGACGTGCACATGGTGATGAGAAGCAGAAGATGCTGGGGCCTCTCTGGCTTAACTCTTGCTCCATCAGCCTTCTGGCTTAGGTGGCTTTAGGCAAGCCTCAGTTTCCTCTTCTGGAAAATGGAAATCATATATATAGCATGTAGTGTTACTGTAGGGCTCAAGGAGATAGTAACATAATAGATACTCAGGAAATGATGTTTATTGTTATCAATGTTTTTATTCCTCTCTCCACCCCAGCACCTGGCACAGTGTCTGCCCCTATGGGCAGACACTCAATAAATGTTATTGAGTCAAAAAATGAATGGTTAAATAAGAAATACTTTAATATACCACTCCATCTGTAAACAAGGGAATAATACTGTGGGCAGAACAGTTTATTCTCAAAAGTCCAGTTTTATTTACAGTTAGTCCATTCTAATGCTAAATATCTTTAGAACTGTTTCTTTCTCCTTGCTACTATTCAATGGTCATAGATCTCACTTTCAGAAAGTTCCTGTGTTTTCAAACATTTTCTCATCAATTTTTTAAGCAGAGTCTGTGGGATGAGAATTATTGTAGGCTCTTTTTAAATAATACAAAACAGTTCCAGGAAACCCAAGTTTCCTAGAAATACATGGATCTAGTGGGAAAAATGTTTTACATCTTTGAGAATTTCCAGATGGAAATGAGAAACCAATGATACAGTGTCTTGTTGAGATGAGTTTAAAGGACCATCGAGGACATATTATCATGAGAGCCTTTTCCGTGTGTCAATTAGGGGTTGGTATGGTGGTACAAAAGGGGAAGTTCCTTTCCTTTACGAAAGGCATAGTCCAAGTTCCAGGCCTCCAAGGTCTCTCCTTGGATCCTTTTCTATTTGCTTCCCTCTCCCCACCTCTACTTTCATGGTTCTAATTTTTCCCTCCAGGGACAACACCTGCTGTATGTTGGTGAGAATGTTGTAAGAGAAGAAATGATATCCGGGAATGTGTGCCTTGTTGCAAACAGCATTGCAGGGGTCACACATCCTGTTCATACGTATTGCTTAACCTTTGGTTATTTTAACATACTTTTTACAGTTACCTGGATCCCAGTTCTTGCTCTTAATCATTAAGTAGAGTATGGGTTATTAAACTTTGGAAACATAAATAAAGCCTAGCAACTGAAGATTGTTATTTAAGTACTCCATTTGGTTCCATTAATCCAGTCCTGAGAATGTTTAAGGAAATACATTCTAAAGTTTACTTTAAAATAAATGTCATCGTTTCTAATCATACTTCCTTTCAGATGCAAAAAGAAATTCAAACTGTTCTTGAGGTTACTTAGTATGTTAGGTGATGTTGGTATTTCCCATCTCATCCTGTTTGGAAACTTAAGCTCAGCTATTGAATTGTACAAGGAGTTGCAGAATAGAATTAGAAATTTGTTTTTGTTCTCTTTTCCTAGCTCTGGTTTCCATTCTTTGCACGCCTACTCCTGCCCACAATCCCAAGGCTGCAGTCTTTCTCTTTAAAACATTTCTGCCTACAATGTACCCACTGTTAATTTACATGGCTCTGATTCATCCTGTCATATGCTTCCGACAGGTGAATACCTCCAGGCAGTCACCTGGAGACGCTTTTCTGTGATAATACGCACGTTTCATGATGGGGCTATGTATCACCCTCATTTTCTAGGCATGAGGTGTGACAGAATTCTGGTTTCTTGTCCTGTACCCTTAAGATAGTTGTACGTATTTTTTTTCCATGTTTCTTTTTATATGGGTCTTAGCAATCACTTCAGGTTTTTCTAAACTTCTCTATGTTCCGTCAGATATTTCATTGACCCTGTGGCTTTTTTTTTTCTTTCTAGTGGGTAGTACAGTAATATGTTGTTCTGGTGATATATTTCTCAGAGATGATTTCTGTAGGGCCACATAAATGAAGTAAATGGTGAGCTGTGAAACCTGCAGTGGAAAAGGTAGAAGTTATAGGAAGAAAAGTTGAACCAAGGAGGAATAAGCTGGCAAAAGTCTGGGCACAGGGCTGGCTAACCTGAGAGAGGCGGAGGTGTCTTTCAGCTTCCCTGTGTCCGTTGCCTCTTCATTCCTTCCTCCCTCAGCCCCTCAGAAGCTCAGTATGCTCATGTTTCCCAGTTTCCAGTCAGGAAGACAAGCAACCCCTGGAGGAGAACCTTTGCGGTGTCTGCCATGCTCATCCTATCTCTGCCTGTCTTTTAAGTCTCATTCCCTCATTCCTAGGGGGCTAGCTGGTAGCCATTATTATACTAGATGACTCACCCTCAGCCGTGGTCGACTGGACAGGAGAGAACATCTGACCCAAACTGCCGATCAGACTTTTCTCCACCAGTCCTGACTCACTTTACCACTTACAGTGCAGGATCAATTCAAAGCTCTCCCCACCCTCTCAGCACACTCCAGGCTGGGGCCCCAGAGACTGTGTGTGTGCATGTGAGTGATGGGGCATGTGCTCTTCTCCCGCAAAAGCCCACCTTCTTCCAGGCTGGGCCCGGCTAGCATGGGGAGTGGGAGGAGGGGAGGGAAAACATGTCTCCTGAACTGGACCTGCGCTCTCCACTCCTCATTGGCCCTGAGGGACAGGGATGGAGGTTTGTAAGGGATTCAAGCCCAGACAACAACAGGGAGGCCTGAGGTATCTGGTGGCTCCAGGCCTGACCTTCCCACCACATTCTTCTGTGGCCAGAGGCTTTTTGCTTCATGCCATGACTGTCCTTGACAAGCCTGTGGCCTCCGACCTTACACACCTTCTGTGGTCCCAACTCGGGAGTCTAAGAGGAAGCAAGCAGGCTCATCTCTACCTCTGGGGAGCTGGGAATCTGAGGGGTGTTCACTGGCCCCTCTCCTGTTTGCACCATCACATTTCAGGCTTCAGTGCTATTTTCCACTAGTACCTGGTGGCAGACTGGCAAGAGCAGCGCTTACAGTCATGCGACCAGGGACCTAGAGGTTAGACTTCTCTTTTTCCTGGACACCCATCAGTTTGGAGTGGTTCTGTTGTGTTCCCCTCCCTCAGCTTAGGAGAGGAGGCCAGTTCAGAAACCAGTCTCTCATCAAACCTTGTCTTACCCCTCCCTCCCAAACGAGAAGTCCTCCTCTTAGACCTTTTTCATGACTCTCTTGCCAATGGGTTTCGGCCCCGGGCAAGTTCGCTATGGATTTAGTGTGACCAAAGAAAATGAGAGTAAAATGTTCTTGGGGTGAAAGGGTTATACCCAACTTTATTTCTATGGTGGCAGGTCAGTCACTAAAATCCCGTCCACTCAGAGTGAGTCTGCATGCACCAAGCTGGTCTCTGCCTCTGGGCCCCTCTGCCCGTACAGCCCTCCTCTGGTCCTCTCTGCCTGCACAGTCGTCCCCCACAGTTGTCTTCTGGGCCTCTGTCCCCTGCTCTCCTGCAGCCTTGCAGCCATGCCACTATGTCACCCAGAGCACTGGTTGGAGCTCGTTATATGGAGTCAATAGCAATGTATTGCCCACACGTGTGCGGTGAGCTAGCCAAGGCCAGGTGAGAATCCTGCCCACAGGAACTCTCATTTTATCCACAATGACATAACTTGGCATGCCAGTCTAGTCTCTCCAGCTCCTGAGAGTCTCAGATTCTCTAGTTGGCAACTGATCCCTCTTGATTTCAGCTCTGAGAATTCATAGCTTTTCTCAATATAGCAGGGACCCTGCAATGATCCCTGAATTATTCTGCTAACATAAGGGCAGGACTAGTTCCTAGTCAGGAACTCTCACCATTCTGCTACTAAGCTCGAGGGGATTCTGTTACTTGCAACCAAAGCCCCAACTATTATGGCATCAAATACATTTATTCTTATTCATATACTTATACATTTTCCCAGTGACTTGTATTTGGTAAGATTACTGCCTAACATGTCCATGTGTGTCCCAAAGGAATGGTATTCTTCAGAGGCTCCATGTGAGTGTCTTATGTGGGATTTGCCCCCTAGAGAAAGCTGACAGTTCTGTGCTTTTCCTCCAACAGAGTTCAGCTGCTTCCAGGTAGGACAGGGATGAACTCCAAGGCCCAGGTTGTAAAGCACTGAGTGGTTCATTCACCTTGGTGCTCATTGGCATCAGTTGGGAAGACTTTCAAAGTATTGATGGTCGAGACCCTTCCCCAGAGCATCTGATGTCATTGATTAACGTGGCTTAGTCATCCTGAGCCTCAATCTCCCAAAGTGGTACTAGAATTTAGCTAAGGTTGCAAAACATTACTGTAGGTAAGCAAATAAATTAAGTTAAATAGATGAGGATAAATTGAAAAGGGAATGAAAGAGCAAGATATTGGAGCTCAGGGCTGCAGCAGGACTGACTGAGGCCTGGATTCAGAAGGGAGGCTTGCCCAGAGGACAGGATGTCAGGTTCAAAGGCAGCAATGAGTTTCAGGTGCAGCTGAGAGTGGGCCTGCTGAAGTGTGCTGAGGGAGGCCAAGTGGCTGGTAAGACAAGGCTGTGGCTGGATCTCCTTGGGGGATGGTTGTAATTTCCTGGGATCCTGACTGGAGGCTGAAGTTGCAGAGAGAATGAGCCAATAAGGATGTGTTTGAGCTCTTGCTGACTGTGATGGAGGGCCTGGGGTGGAAGATGGAAAGAATAAGGACAGGAAGATGCAAGACATGAATGACAAGAAGGTACTGCCATGTGAAAATCTGGAGGGTATCCTGCTCCAGGCAGAGGGAATAGCCAGTGCAAAGGCCCTGAGGTAGGAATGAGCTTAGGGGCTGTTTGAGGAACAGAAAGAAAGCAGGATGGAGCTGTTTTCCAGGGCTTCCTTAGGACAACTTAGCCCTCCCTATCACTGGGTTAAGCAGCTTTTCCCTGTGCCTCCACACCACCACCTGTGACATCTGTTACAGCACTTAACTCCTTTGGTGAGGACTTGTCTGTCTCCCTCACTGGCCTAGGGCTGACTAAGGCAGGGCAGTGTCATTTTCATCTTTGTATCTCCCAGCCCTTAGTCCAGTGTCTGGCTCATAAAACGGGCTCAGTGAATATTTGGTGCCCTCACTTGGCTCAGGCACAGAGGCAGGCTGGGCCAGGAAAGGTCTGACCTGAAACAAAGAGCCTCTGAGCTTTGACCTTGACAGAGCCCCATGCTATGGTCATTTAACCCACAGCTGGGTAGCTTGTCCTTCCTTGGAGGGGCATCTGGGTGGCATAACTCAGTGTTATGAGAAGCGGAATTTGGAAATTTTGGAAGAGTGACATGATCTACTTAGTTTTTAAAAGCATCATCAAGGCTAATCTGGAAAATAGATCTGAGGAAACCAAGAGACTGGTAGAAAAATGTCCTGTGTGATCATCTAGGTGAGAGATGATGGTGGGTTTGTCCAGGTGGATACCGGTAGGGGAGAAGGGCAAAGTGGTCAGATGTTAGTATATATCCTGAAGGTGGCTCTAACATATTTTGTTGATGGATTGAAAGTGGGTTTGAGAGAGAGGAGTCAAGGATGTCTCCATGGCTCAAACCAAATTTGGTGCTGTCCTGGTCTCCCGGGACAAGATTTTGGTTTGAGCACCTGGAAGATTGGAGCTGCCATATTCTAAGTTGGAAGATACCGTGGGAGGAGCAAATTTATGTGGCCATGGGAAGATCAGGACCTTGTCTTCAGAGTATGGAGGGCTCTGGGAAATATTTTTATGGAACCACTGTTTATATAAGTAATTTGACTTAAAATATGTATTTAATAAAAATTCATGAGCCCAGTGACGTATAGTGATCTGCCACATGATTTACAATAGTGCATTGAGAAGAAGTGCTTGCATATTTACTCTTGTCCAGTTAGTACACATGAGATTGTCATCTCTCCTGTTTAAGGAAAGGAACCATCGCTTCTTGTTCTTTGTTAAACGTGCTGCTTTTGTATCTTGTCTCTTCCAGGGAGAGAAAAAGATACCAGTGCTATTATTACTCTGGATGCTATGGTTCCTTGGAAACTGCATTGAAACAATGTAGATCTTGTTTCTGCAGGCCCCTAATACTATTTATTTAATGCTGGGGGAGCACACCTTCCACCCATGCCATTAGGCCATTAACACTGCCTTCCTAGAATGTGATCTTTCTCAGTATTTTCTGTGCTCCTGCCTTCCACACACCTAAATGGGCAGTGCTAGAAGAGAGGCTCCATTCCCCCAAGGAATGTCCATCCTTTATCTGGCATGACTTAATGCCAACCCGGGATACCAGGATAGCACCAAATCCATAAAAAAACAGGACATTGATGGGAATTATTCTGGGTAACCCAATCTCACCTTTTTCCTGGGCAGAAACTACATGTGCCAATGGAGTCATCCTGCCACCAGGTGCCCCTCGGACTGGGAGCTAGCAAGAGTCTCAGGGCTCCTTGGGGCATTTGGTCAACTCCTGGGGTAGAAGAAGGGGACAAAGGAGGGAGTGTAGGGATTGCCTGAGCATACAGAAGGGAAGAGACCAGGACTGGATCCCATGCTGACCTGTCCAGGCTCAGGGCACCCCTCCCAGATGACACCACTGGCCCTGACCAGTCCTAGCCATTAGAAGGGGCCTTAGAAAATGTTGAGAAAGCCATCTTTTGGTGACCAGAACCCATGTAAGACCAAGTCCAGATTTAAGGCACTCTGCCTGGACAACCAGAAGAAGGGATACAGGGCCTAAGGCCCAGGGCAGGAACTTGCTTGGGCCTAAAGGTCAGACTGATGTCAAGTGCATGTCCTTGGGGGTGGTCAAGGCTGGAGTTATAAACCTGGGAGTCATTGAAGTTTTGACAATAGCTTGATGGAAGGAAAAAGCTTTGAGGTTTCTAGCTCCCAAACTCTACCACCTTATAAAATGCAAGCAGATAGTACGCTCTCTTCCTGAGTAGATGAAGAATGCTAAACAAGAGTTACCCACTTGACGGTTTCTAGGGCTCACATAGCTTATGTAAACCTACAAAGAACTCTGAGTCCTGAAAATAGAGACAGTTCATAATTTGAAAAACCACAGGCCCCCGTCTCCCTAGGAAGCAGTACCTGTGGGGAGGAATGACATTTTCATTTCCCAGTGCCTGGCTGAGTCTAGGCTAATATTTTCTCTGCCCTCTAAACAGTGTTATTTTTTTTTTTAGTCAGCTGGTCTGTTGTCTTTCAGCCAGTGGAATAATTTATTAACAACTAAGTCTGTTGAAAACATACCACCAGTGGCACTCAGTAAATATTTGTAGACAGTGATGAGCTATTGTTTATCTATACCATCAAATTAGAAACGTAAAATTGTGGGATTTATTTTTTTTTAGAAAGATATTTAGAGACTTGTCATCTTACAGAAAAGATGATTGAAGGTCAGAGAAGTGAGGTGATTTACTCAGCGTTGCTCAGTGACTTGGAGCAAAGCTAAGATTTGTTCCCCAAAGTCCTGATTTTAAATGTATTCATTGCTTCTCTGTTACATTGCACTAGTATTTTTGGGAAATGACTGGATTCCACTCTGCCAGTTCATATGTTGAGACATTAACTTTTCCAAAGAACAATAAAATCTCATTAAGTCAAAATAATTGGAAGAATGGAAAGGCTGAATTGGGGGAAAAGTTTGAACTATTTTCAAAGATATCTAGTTTTTCCCTTTCAAGGCCATGTGGTAAACTGGAACAAATAACCACAAAATGGGGCCAAGTAGAGGTCTCACTGAACCTACTTGAAGGAACAAACAGGAATAATTTATAAATGGTACAATAATGGTTTGCATTTAAGTGATGAGTGCTAAAAATATTTTAGGTGTTTGGGGAAATAAATTTCTGTTAGAAGTAAGCTAAATGTTTCCCTTGAAAATTCACTTCACTTAAAAATTGACATAAGGAACTTTCACAAATATGTCAGTCAAACCATGTGTTGAAATTATGCATTTGATTCAGTGGCATATAAATTAACCTGTTTTGTTTTCCTGTTCTTGAATTGTTTGGCATTATTTCTGAAGCTCACAGAATCGCAAATGATGACAGCTGTCTCTCTCACTTCCCATAATTTTCATCTGTCCAAGGCCAACAGATTGCCTCAGCTGCTTGAAAACTGGAAGCATTTTCTGGTTATTCCTTCCCCTAACCAATTTTCAACAAATGACCCTGCCTTCCCTGTAACCATCTGTGAAAAGTCTTTGCATTTGGCTGCCTTTCAGTCGTTCCCTGTTCAAATATGAAATGTTCATTTGTTCCTGAAGATGTTTAGAAATACTGGACCTTGTTATCTCTAACTCTGATGTTTAACACACTGTTGGACATAATACTCCTGAAGCTGTTTGTAGGGCTTCCCTGTTTTTCTCTTCAAAAATTGACTTCTTCCTTCTCTATTGTATAAGAATCAGGGTTATCTACCTGAGAGGCAACACATGGAAGGTTCCAGACTGGTCAAGGGGATATTATTGACTAACAGGGAGGCTATTTGAGAAACAATCTGTGTAAAGCTCTCAGCCGGCTATGGTGCTCAAAGCTGGGAAAAATTATCTTGGGAAAATGAAAATCTGGTTGGAGACATAGAAGGCTTTCCTTGCTGGGTGAGTTGTCCTGGATGTGATTAAAAGATCCATGTATCTTAGGAAAAAGCTGACCAAAACAAAAGCGAGGTCTACAGATATTTCTGCCATTCAATATTACAGTTTATTCTGATGAAATAACTAAACTCCAAAGCAAAAAAAAAAAAAAAAAAAAAAAAGAGTTCCTCGGGCATTCCCTGGTGGGGACCTGCTGCCGCCCGCTGGAGAAGTTGGGAACTGAAGGTTTTGATTCCTTCCTGTCCTGTTGTCTCCATTATGGGTTGGATCTGACATGGCTCTTTTACCCAAAGGCGCTTTGCTACAGTGCAAAGAAGTGTCAGGCCATAAACTGCAAGTAGTTTATTCAGTGAGTTTATATCCACCCTGAGGAACACAACGATCTTTATTCGATTTACTGGTCGGAGGATAAACTCCTTAGTTTATCTGTCATGGTACCACTCTCCTTCTACCAAGAATCCAAACTGAAGCCGTCTTTCTTGGCAGCCTTGGACTAGCTAGAAGTCCTCTCGGACTTGGCACCCTACCTTAGTAATCTTGTCCTTAAAAGGGAGCGTTTGGATTCTTGATCTCTAAGGTTCCTCTAGCTCTGATTCCATAAAAATATCTTTACCAGTGAGAAATGTCTATCTAACATTAAGAAACTCTTAGGTATAAATTGAACCTTTTCCCTTTTAGTGAACAAGATCTTTGGAAATAAAATGAATGCACTCGGTGGAGGGACTGAATTAAACATTTTTTTTTTCAAAATATGAAATGTGCCACTAGAAGGCAGTGTTGCACACAGTTTCATTCAGGGGTTATCTTCACTATTGCCTTTTGAGGGGAGTATTTTTAAAATTAAGGGTGTAAGAATGATTAGAGGTTACAATGTTCGTGTGGCAGAGCTGTGAACAGAATATTAAAGGGACGTGCATCTTACACAGTAAGAGAACAAATAATCAAATATAATCAAATAAAAGTTTCCGTCATCTGTGATATAAAGTACTAAATATTGACCCTGACCTGAGAGAAGTGGTAGACAGCAACTTTGTTAAAAAGGAAAAAGTGGTATTTGCTCTCCTTTTATGTCTCCACAGCCATATGCAACCTTTGAAAGTTGTGCTGCTTTAGGTCTATTTCTGTGCACTGGAGGATAAGGTTGTTTTACTAATTATCTTAGTAAGAAAATTTGGGAAATGAATTTTTCTCTAAATACTGCTGCCTTCTCCTGTAAAACTCCAGCATACTTGTGAATTAGGGAGGCAGAATTGTTTAAAAGACGGATAAACCTAGTTATAGAAATTTCAAAGAGGACTTAGAACACTAGAGAATGAAAATAAGAATCAAATACAACCAATATAGTCTCGTTGCTCTTCCTCTTTAATAGCTGAAGAAATGACAATTTCAAAACAGCTAAACCAATCCAAGAGTGTTTAGAAAGCAGAATGAACTCTTTCTTGATACATTGAGTAGCTATGTTTATTCTAATGGTTTTATCTTCAGGCTTGAGCTCTCGTAGAATAGTAGATATTATCAGGTAAAAATCATACTTCTTAATCTAGGAAAAGCAGAGTATGGGGAATCTCTATTTTTTTTTTACTATACTTTTTAAAAACGACCAAGTTACACGAGCTCATCACTCCTCAGCCTTACTGATGGAGGCATTTAGGTGGATCCAGTTTTGAGCAAAATGGAGAGGGCCTAGATACCAATGCTGTCTTGCTCTTCTTCATTGGTCTGTATATTTCTTAGTAGTAGAAATGGATCAGGAAAGAGAGAACAGCTCTGAGCTTTGGCTACTTATTAATCAGGTTCTATATAACTGACTTTCTAAGAATAAACTTAAGAGCAGAATCCCCATATCTGACCTGTCCCATAGTGGTGTTCTTTAAAACTAGAGGTCAGAACCCAATAATGGGTCATAAAAATCAATTTAGAGGATCTCAACCAGCGTATTTTATTAGTAGGATAGAAAGGAATGGAATAGAAAACACCAGAATGGATCACACATTTTATTTCAGTGGTTGTACAATGTGTGATTCATTGGGTCATTAAATAAATTGTGTTTCTTACTAAGGGTCATGTTCAAAAGATCTTGGACGTCACTTCCCTATAACACTGTATCTGTCCCTGGCTGGTTGCTAAGCCATTTCTGACAGATCACATCTCATCCTCCTTAATAGCCTGCAAACTTCTTGAGGTGGGATTAATGTGAGTTACTTTTCCTTGGCCACAGCGATTTCTGTAATACCATATACATGGCAGGTGTTTGGTAAGATTTACTTGCTTTAAGATGGGTGCTGTTTAAGCTTTATTTCTTATTTTGCTTCTAGGTAAACTGTTTTTTATTGCAATAAAGTTGATATACAATATTGTGTTGGTTTCAAATGTACAACAAGTGGCTTGATAATTGTATGGTAAACTTCTAAAATAGAATTACAAATAGCCTTTGCCAATTCTAAAGATATATTTTGTTCAGCTACTACCAGTTTTATATGTAGGCTGGCATTAATATAAGCATTGCTTTTAAAACATCTTTTCCTTATTTTTAGGAACTAGGGCCCAAACACAGAGGAAGTCATTAAAAATGGGCTCCACTTTGGCTACTGTGTAGATCTAAATTTCTGTTTTTCAAAGAGGTCTCTTAGCTGCTGCTCAGTTGTGGCTTCCTTCTGCTGCATCAGCTCGGCTGTGCCTTTGGTCACTCCCCAGGCATCCGGCTTTGACAGTGAAGGGTTGTACGGCCTGCCCGAGGCTATCCGAAGATTCTCCCAGTATTCCTTCCTGGCCCTGGGTGAACAAAACACACAATATGACACTCCTCCCTGAGCCCTGGTCCCTATGTCACTGAGCTGGAAAACCTCCATAGAGCTCTCTCTGGACTCTTGAGAGTATGTCCATTATAAAACACCCTAATCTGGACTAAAACTTCTTTGCAGAATCTGTAGGTCTCAGATCACTTTGAATTTCTTCTTCTATTAAATATGAAAGTATTAAAAGCGAAGGACTTGGAACAGGTACATTTCCTATCCAATCTACCCTACCTCTCTGTCCTCATTCTACAGCCCTCTACTCCAGGGAGCAGCTGAGCCCACATCTGCTGCTCTCCCCAAACCAGGATGGCTTCTGTACCTCTCACTCTGCAGATCTGGCCTCCTTCTCCTTTCTATTTCCATTGCCTCCTTCTAGTTCAGGCCCCATCGTGCCTGGTATCCTTCTAGAAAAGTCTTCTGCACAGTTCTTCCTGTCTCCAGGCTATTAAGAGTTGCAAATCTAACCTTGTCCTGGACCATGTGAGACCCTCCAGGCTCTTCACTGCCTTTGGGGTGAGGTCAGGCACAGCTCCTGAGCATGAATGAAAGGCTGCCTCCTACTCCTGATGTATGTCTTCTCGCAAACTCTGTGTCTGATATTCTGAAACCTTAGTTTCTCAATACACCATTCTCTTTCCCCTCTTAGTGCTTTCCTATAGGCTGTTCCTTTGTCCTGCAGTGTAGTTCATGTTACCAATTCCATTCGGACATCAGCTCTATAGAAATTCTTCACAAATCCTCCTCTACCTTTTGCCCTGGCTCAGACCCGGCAGAGCTGTGTGTCTGTCTTCGTCCTTGAGCTCACTATGCCAGTCTGTTTATCTCTCTGCCTTCTAGGCTGCGAACTCCTTGGGGATGGGGCCATGCCTTCTCCAGCTCACTACCTCAGCATCCGCCCTAACATCTGATGAGAGTCGTGCTCAGTGTCAGCCGAACAGCATGGAAATGCTCCCCCTGCTGGGCAGGACTCATCCTCCACACTTTCTTTATCTCATGGAAGCCTACTGAGCCCTTCAAAAGTCCAGCCCAAATCCCTTCTTTTAAAATATTTCTATTAGGCAAAGATAATCAATCTCTTCCCTTCACTGTTATCCATGCCTCTTCTAAAGCAGTGTCTACAGTTTAATACACTGGCTTTCTTATCCGTTTCCCCAGGACACCATGAGAGCCTCTAAGCCAGGGACCATGCTTTTCATTTCCATATGCCTAGTGCCCTGCACATTGCCTGATATAAAATCTCTTTATTGTATATCTCCCCCTCTGGAATGTACGCTCTGAGGGCAAAGATCTTTTCTATCGTATTTACAACAGTAATCCCAGTTCTAAGAATCGTGCTTGGCATAGAACAGGCAAATAACATTTGTTATAGTTAAGTTATACTGATATCTTAATTAATTGATTCAATGTTAGTGTCTGCCACATAGACGGTTCTACATTTCATTGCAACTTACATTATTTATGTTCTAAATTATTAAGGCCTTTTTCAAAAATCACCCCCATTAGACTGTTTGATAAAATTCTCTGTGAGAGAATTTAGGGAGGATAACTGATTCTTTACCATCACACTGCAGATTGACTGCACTCCTTGTAAGGACCTCACTTGGATGGGTTCATCAGCTGGATGAGTTTGCTTTGATAAAGATAGTTTAATGGTTCTTACCTGGCTCTAATCCATGGTTTGGTGTGCATGTCCAAACCACTTCCCCAGCTGCCATGTTTTTCTGAAGCTGGTGGCAAAAAGCCCCTTTCTGGGGCCAGCTCCTCGGCAATCGCCCTTATGTGATAGGGCTCAAAGCCGCAGCACCCGCCAATGTATCTGACCCCCAGGTTGTAGGCCTCTCGGGCGTATTTTTGAATATCCCACCTTGTTGCAACTCTGGGTTCCAGACCTGTAATAAGTGGCATTATGCTCAAATTAAAAAAATAATGTTCAAGATAAACAGCTATGAGAACTATGTGGTTTTCAATAAATGAATTAAATACAATTAATATTCTTAGTTTTTAGAACTATGTGTTTACATATCCAGTTTTAAATGTTCAGGTAGCCAGCCTTCAACGTAGGGTTGCCCTCTGATGTTCTCACCCTTCTATGGTCTCCTCCTGAATTCTATCAGGTCAGTCTGCAAGCCAATAGACTATGGCAGAAGGGATAATGTGTGACTTCTGACACTAGGTCATAAAAGACATTATGGTCTCTGCCCCAGTCTATCTTGGAACATTCATCCCAGGTGCCAAGTTGTGAGAACACTCAAGCATCATGATGGAAAGGCCCACAAGCTGAGGAACTGAGACCTCCAGTCAACAGCAAGAAACTGATACTGACTCCTGACAGCCAATTTAGAGAGTTTGGAAGTAGAATCTCCCCTGTTCCCTTTAGGCCCTGGCCAACATTTGGACTACAACCTCTTAAGAGACCCCAAGTAAAAACTACCCAGCTAAGCTGCTCCTGAATGCATGACCCACAGCAACTATACAAAATAATAAATGTTTGCTTTTAAAGCCACTGAGTTTTGCAATAAATTATTCTACAGCAATAAATAACATAAATGCCTTGCCATTCTTCTTCCATGATTCTTCTAGAGTGTTATTTTAAAATGTATTATTTCTATGAGGGTCCCTGTGGAATACAGGACATGGCATGAGGATGGAATAGGAGTAGAATGGAGTAGGAGGCTGGCCATGCTCTGGCCCTGCTGACTTCCATAGCTGGATTTTCAAGGTAGACTCACTCCCATTTCCCAAACATGCTCTACCTCTCTTCCTAGACTGCAAGTATTCCCTCACTTCAACCACTTGGTCTCTTCATTCAAATTTGTTATACAGTAACCCAGTGATGGCATTTCCCCTCTGTGCTCAAAGCTCTAGAGCAACATTCAGAATAGGAGAAACTTATCTTGGAGATAACCTGGTCTAAACGGCTTATTTTTCTGATGAGAAAATTGAAATCTAGAAAAACTAAGGCATTATGCTAAGGTTACATACCTCAGCAACAGAGCTGGGACTGGAACCAGCAATTCTGATCTCTGCTGATTCTGCCCAGAAGGGCATCCTGTCTACCAACCTACCAGTATGCCTGATAGGTTGTCTGACTAGGTGCTGACTCATCTTTGATTTTACATTTAAGTTCAGAGGTCTTCTTTGCTTGCTGATGCCATCTTTTCCTTCTACAACTCTCTAATATCAAAGGGTTTTTGGCTAAAGGGAGAGAAGCTGGGAGCAAGAGATAAGGAAATAGGCAACTATTTCTTTACTCTGATGAAGCTCTATGGCTATAGATTGATTTGGGGTTTGTCAAACATAAAGACATCAAGACAATTTATAAAATGTCCGTCTTACCAAAGGGGAATTCTGGCAGATCAATAAATCCCTGTTTATTGCAGTCAGGAGTGTGGTAGGCCAAAGGTTGACTCATCAGGTAGGCTTGTAATCGAGCAGCCTCCAAACCTTCCTTCATGAGCTTCACTGTTTGTAAACTAATTGTGGGGTCGAAATGGCAGTTCACCCCAACGATGGAGGCACCTGCAAGTGAGAACAACATTTTAGCTTTATCTTTATCGGATACCAGTAGGCCTAACTCTCCTGTCTTAATCAGGGGGCTTTTATTTGGAATGGTGAATGGAAAGAATGGCATTTGGTCCTTGCTCCCTACAAACCTGTCTTACCTTTGGGCGAGAATGATTTCTAACAGGCAGTGAGGGCTTTCTGTGAAACGTGCTTTGAGGAGTCTGGTATAATTGAAATGTCATTTATGCATGATGGCCATTTTTCTTTTTTCAAAAAATTATTAGAACTTCTTTCAACTTCAAATTTTAGTCATTTTTTTCAATCTTTGGCATTATATTGCAAGCACAATAAGTTTTTCAACATCCCTAGCTGTTTGATTGCACTGACAGTTACCATACCACTCATGTGAAAAATGAATCAATGTTCCCTTTCATCAGGTCAGCTTAATAATATTATTAATCCAGATTCCAAGACCAGTAGCATCGATGCTATGAGCCATGGCATCCAGTGTTCAGTGGCAGGATCTCTGCGGTACTCACTGGGCTGGTTCTGTAGTTAACTCTTCACTCTTATTCCAATCAGGATTATTTCTCTGAATCAGCTTTTGACAAGGGCAACAATGACCTCAGTCTTGCCAAACCCAGTATTTACTTCTCTGCTCTCATTTTACTTAGCGTCTCAGCAGCATTCAGTCTAGTGGACCACTCCTCCTTCAACAACATTCTCCACTGAGCTGTCTTTCCTTCCTCACCTACACTTACTGTTCAGTCCAGATTTCAACACCATCTATACCTAGAATGCTCCCCAATTTTTCTAACCCTGACCTTTCTATTGGTTTCCAGACTAGTATATTCAACAGCTTATTTAATATCTTCATGTGGGTTTTGACTACCTTTTTTTTTTTTTTTGGATGTTCTGCTGCCAAAGTTTCTCTTTCCTTGCTTGACTTTACTACCCTAATAAATTAACCATATCTTGGCTATTTATTGGATGTCTGTTAGGAATAAGGGTTTGTGTAAGGGCTTATAGAGACGTGTAAATATAGGACATAGTCCTGACACCAAGGATTTTATAATTAGCACAGGGCTTCCCAAGGTTTGCTCCATGAAAAGGTTCTGGGACCAATTAAGTGAGGCAGTTGCTACTTACTATATCCCTTTCTTGGAGATTGCCAACATATGTGAACAAATCAAAGGCTGTGGGAAATTCTGTAGTAAAGAGACCTGCTTACCTTGGTTTAACACAGCATTTTTTAAAGTGTACTTGACTACAGAACCCTATTAACATTCTCAATAGATTAGAAAATGTTGACTGAGGATATTCCAAATGAATGGTATTAATAGAACATGTGATAGTTGCTGAGAGAAAGGAGTGATCACTTGGGGGAGGGATGATTACATAAGGGAACATGGAGGTAGAATTTGAACTAACATTGGAAGATGACTAGATTTATTAGGTGGATATTTAATAAGGCCCTAGTATGTGCTAGGCACAGGGTACTCAGTGCTGAGCCAAACAGACATAGTCTCTGTCCTCTTGGATCTTACAATCTAATGCCTCGGACATTGAAGAGATAAACAAATGGGGTAAGTGGGAAGTGCTACACAGGAAATAAACAAGATACAGTGATATAAAACACTGTATCCACCTACTGAGAACAGAATAGAAGGGAAGGGTGGATGTGGTCACAAATCCTTGACAAGTAACAGTGGCTATGATGAAGGACTCCTGATCTTTTTGAAACAACTCCCGCACCCTCGCCATTTTTATATTTCCAATCAAAATTAGGATTGTACAGTTTCATTCCTAAATCTAAATTTTTGTTATTTTTAATGGCAAGTATGAAGTGACTTTCATGAAATATCAGGAGTTGGGTAAAAATCAGAAATCAAACAAATAGCCAATCAAAATCTCTCTATTCCACAAAATGAGTCAGACCCTTCTACTGAAACTGAGTTATTCCTTGGGTTTGAAACAAGGCAGCTTTGAAAACAGTCTGTGACTTTTCCCTAATTGGAACAAAATACAATATTAGGAATGGAAATTATGTAAAAAGGTTAGGTGATCCATAGTTTATAGGAAAGCATTTTAATTTATTACACCAATTACCAAAAGCAAAGCATACCATTAATTTATGAGAATGGAAAAACTTTGGCGAAGAAGGCAATTGACTTTAAAGTTTTTGTTTGAAGACCTAAACTTGAGATAAGTTTAAAATAAAACACAATTTTTTCCTAATGTTCCTTTTGACTTACCAAAATTTTTCTCATTTCTAGGGGTTAAATGTTTAAAAGGCTGGTATGTGTGGTACTTTTTTTTTAATCTGTTTCTCTTCAGGACTCAATAATGATATTATCAATGTTCCTAAGTAAGTAAATTAATGGTTTTCTTGTTAACAGAAGAATGATATTATCAATGTTCCTAAGAAAGTATATTAATAGTTTTCTTGTTCAAGTTATACAGTGATTCATAGGTGGATCTGCATTTGTACAGTATTTTAAAAGACTCACTAATTGCAAACTGATCCAAATCCATCATCACCTGCTTTAACCAGGCACACTGCACACTCGCCAGGGGGCACGCCATGCAAATCTCCCTCTGGGCCGATGCACATGGTTGCTGCCACCGGTTTCCCAGATGCCTTTAAGGCTTCAACTGCCCACACAGCCTCTTCAACATGCTCGAAATACTGACATAAAATAGAGTTAAAGTACTGTTAGTCTTGTTTCTCCTCAGACAATTTGAAAACGTATTCTACTGCTTAATAATTATCCCTAGGTGATTGATTTTCAAACTGAGCTGTGACCCATTAGCATGTTTTACACAGAAATGAATGGTGATTTCTTCCCATGAATTGCCAGTAAAGGTCTGAAGAACACTTTATTCGATTAACTGAATCAAGTTTAGTAGATGTCCTAAATTTGAAAAAGATTCCAAACCTGAACATTACTATGACTCATCATGATTGGCACATAATCTCATCTGGTCCTCATGAAAGCAAAGGGCAGAGAAAATGTGTAAGTCATTGAGTCATCTTTGATCATCTCTTTGTTTACCTCTGCAATCAAGAAGTCCACATTCTTCTTCATGAAGACCTCTAACTGTTGCTGAAATACTTTTTTAACTTCAGCTTCACTCTTGCAGCTAAGGTACGAAGGTGTCTGACTCACGCCTCCTGCCACCAAAGCATCACCCTCATCAGCCACTTGCCGGGCAATGTCACAAGCGGCTTCATTGACTTTCTGCCCCTAAAATGGGTGAGTAGGTGATACACGTACATTTTCATGTGTAATTGAAACAAAATCATTATTCAAATGTTCACATCTCAGTTGTATGTTACACTAGCAATTTTATTCCAGAAAATGACAGTGACAGGATAGTACAGTGCTTTACCAGGTTGAGCACTGTGCAGTAACATGTCACCAATAATAGTAATGGAAAAATAAATCTAATAATGGTAACTAGGATATTAAATTATACCAAAGATCTGTGAGAGGGTAAGAGGATCTGGTACCTTCCAGTGCCAAAGTTGCACTTAGGCTACATCACCTGGTAATGATGATGGTTTGCTTTTATCATTAATAAGAATAAAATTCAATGAAAGTGACCACAGAATTCATTACTTTTTGCCATTAGGTATTTGCTCAATTAACAGATAAAGGTATCCACAAATAAGATCTGTTCTAATTACATAGACATTAAAAGTTGACACTGGTCCTCAAAAAAACCCCAGTGCTATAGGTCACAGAGACTCATGGAATCTTCCAACTCCCTTTTCATTTTAGAGATGAAGAAATTGCTGCTTTCATCAGGTAGGTAAATAGTTTGCCCTACACAGTTGATTTCAGTTTAGCTAGGATGATCCCAGGGTCACTAACCTTTTGTGCCTATGACCTTTTGCCTACACCATACATTAGAAAACTGCAAGGATGTAAAAATTTGTAAGGATACCCACTCAGCAACTTAGTTAAGGGACTGGAGGAATCATTAAACACCTCTTCTTTTGTCTGCTTCATGAAATGCCTGTCAATTTTAGGGACTCTAGCTAAAATGTAAGCTGGAACTCCAGCTAACATCTATGTTATTCACATATATTTCTGTATTATCTAAAACAAAACAAAATTCTGAAGAGGGTCAACATTTTCTTCTCTGAGAACTTTGGAAATGCCATGTGTGTCCACTCTGCCCTTCTAAGAGTGCCATGAAGGGTTTTACTCACAGATATTTTCTCTGCCACATAGTTTCCCCTGTTCTCCAGCTTGTCTTCACTTGCATAGAAGGTGAAGGTCTGCATGACATTTGATCCAGCCCTGAGGAACTCTCGATGAAGCTGGCGAACTGGGAGATTGAATGAGGAAATTTACTAATTTCTATCACTTTATTAACTGTGATGTTTTCAAAAGGCTTTTAGATAAACAAATATGAAAATATGTGCTTAAATTCCTGGTTGCTTGGCACTCGTGCAATGACGAGGGGGCTAATGAGAGGAGGATCTGGGGTTTCTTGCTAGGAAGAAGAGATTATTTCTACCAAGGATGTAGGGTGAAGGGAAGAGGGAGGTCCCACAGAGGAGGAATCATTTCAGCATTTTTGAATCAGGGTGAAGGTGAGGAAGGTCATTTCCTACAGTGGGAATGGTCTGAGCCAAGATAAGGCCACAGAAAGGGGCTTGGCATTTGGGAGAACAGAAAACAGTCTGAGTAGCAGGAGTTGATGAAATGTTGGAGAGGTGGTAGGAGATGTGGTTGGTGGATAGAATACTAATGGCCTAACATATCACTCCAGGAGTCTAGGCTCCAGACCACAGATATCTGGGAAACATCAACAGTTTATAAGCAATTGAATGATGTGATTAGCTTAGTGTTTTTGAAAGATAATTCTGGTAGAAGAGTGGAATAAGAATGGGAGAAAGGTTCCCAAGGGTAGGTCCATGGATGAATGCCAAATGGCAAAACTTTCACAGGCTAGAGGAAATCTGATGGGAATATTTTCCATGTAGCCAAATGTATTCAATTTGAAGAATTATCTTTGGCTGTAAAATAGTAGTCTATTCTGAGTTTAACCCATCAAGCAGACCATAAGAAACAAACCACAGATATATCTGAAATGCTCACTTTTGGATCTTGATTATTCCACTGTGTCCCTAAAAACCTTTTAATGCAATGTTTCTCAAAGTGTAGTTCACCTTGCCTTCACCTGGGACAATTATAAATCTGCAGGTTCCTGGATCCCCTCACAGACCTAATGAACACAAACCTCTGTAAGTGGAGTACAGGAATCTCTCATCTTTACCAAATTCTGCTGATGCAACTAAAACTTGAGGACTACTATTGTTTTAGCTTCCCAAGCCTATTATTATTTCTACTTTTATTAGGAAATATGAAAGTTGTTTATGTTTACTGGGCTTCACAGTGTGACTGTTGTTCTTTTACTACAGAACTATATAGTTTGATCTGAATACAGCATTTCTGTACTTCTTTAGCAGAAACAGATTAACACAACCAAGGATATTATCAAAAGAAGAAATAACTCAGCCAAGTTAATAATAACACTAGTTAATATACTTGTAGTGTTTAATGTGCACTATAACTATTATAAACATTTTACATATAACTTTTTCCCTAAGGCCAAACTTTTTCCCTAATGGCTGTGTCAGGATTTGATCCAGTTAGTCTTAATCTTAAGATTAATTAATGCTTAAACTCAAAGTTGTACTGGCTCACAATTTATGTGCTTTGTTAGTTTCCATCCTTTATCACCGAGTTCACTGAAATATGATCTTCTTTAATAAACAAAAAGCAACTGTTCAACTTGTATAATATTCACAAGAACTTCCTCTAGTTTTACTCTGAAAGGTTCAACTTCTTTCAAGTGTGGTCTGCTGATGGCTTCCAGCTGAAACCCTTTCCAGGAAGTGCCCAAGGAAAAGGGAGCTACCTTGCCTAGGAGGAAGCCCTCTCCTCCGGGAGAGAGTTTGCATGCAGTGCTTGATCTATGAACAGAACACAAAGACCCAACCCCTTGTCTCAGTTTGGGATGATGTGGAAGGGTCTATTTAGCCTACTCACCAGCTCCCTGAGGGAGTGGCCCAGGCCTCCGTTAACTGCATCACAGTTTAATTCCTCCCTTTGCACAATCCTGTTTCTCTCACTCCCTTAGAGGTATTGTTTCTTGAAAGCACTTTCCATGAACATTGAGCACAGATATCTACTTCAGAATTTTTCTGAGTGGTCTGACCTGCAGCAGTTGGAGGCAGGACTAGTCCTAGGAAACAATTTGAAAGCATCATTTTGGAGGTGAATCTCCTCCCAGATGGAAATAAGTAGCTACCCCATCACTGGTGGTAGAGCTCCCAGCGTGCTCTAGCGTACAACTGTTAGACACTTTCACCTATGGTGAACTAGGAGCTGCCCTTGGAAGGGAATGAAGTAGCAAGTTCAGTATCTCATATGTTTGAGAGGGTCAGGGGAAGTAGTAAGTATGAGCTCTATGGAATCAAATAGCCACCGTTGGATACCAATGTATTGGAGAAAGACAATGAATGGCTAAGCATGATTCATCACCCATTTAAGGCAAAGTATGAAAGTCTGAGGAGTCTATGAAAGCCATGGAGTCACTACTGATAGGCCAAGTCACCAAATGTGGACTTAATACCCAAGCTAATTGTAGTTTCAACTGCTCCCAGAAATGCAGACAGTCAGGAACCTTCTGGTCAGCATCCATAAGATAATGTCACATATGCCCTCTCTATCCCCAAAGGAAGATGAGGTAATCCTCCTAGAAGCTAGTGAGATCCTTGGCTCCTGTCACACACACACTACTGAAATGTGTATAGCAGATCCTTTAGGACACTAACTAAATGTATCCATGCTGCACTGCTTGATATATTGATAAATGTAACCTCTTTCCTAAACTATCGCCTCTGTAGAGAAAGTATTTCGGATGTCTCCAAATGAAGGGGCTTTCGAGCAGCTTATTAGAGCACACTAACGGGCTCAGTAAGACTGGAGTAAGTTTTCTTTCTTAAATACAACAGTCGTGTTGACTTCAGTCAATACCCGCATATAAAGAAACTCCTCCTGAGACTAGTGAGCAGGAAAAGCTGAGGATCTGGCCCAGGACTAAAATTATATGCAGAGCAGAACTCCAGAGAGGTTAAGTTCTCAACTGGCAAGCCTTCTATGGCCAAAGTCAGGGCCCGTTCAGGAAGAAATGGGATTCTGAGATTTCGAATGAGGACATAGGGTAGCTTCACCTATAAACCTTGAGAACCCAGCTTCCCCCTTGCACTCCCCAGGTCTGTAGAAATGGCTCATTCCTCCCTTTGAAAGACTTATGCTTTCCTCTTGCTTGAGGATGATGCACATTCTCTCCCTCAGGTTCCATCCTACCTCCCCTCCAGGCACCTCTTCGTAAGAGGTCTGTGATTAAAAAGAGAGAGTATGGTGTGTGGGTTTGGATAGATTGAATTTAAGGGTGGGACTAGTTTACCATGAATTTAACTAGTTGGCAAATATACAATGGAGGAGGGCTCATCTGCAAGACAGCCATAGATGCTGTACCTGGAACAAGTGGGTGAAGAGGGAAGGTGGATATATGGGGAGAATGGAAAACAAACACCAAAGTGGGAGGGATGGAGAGTGGCGAGGCTTGATGAGATCGGAGGAGTAGGAGCATTGGAGAGTGAGCAGAAAGAGAGGAGGTGGTAGTAGTCAGAGAGTGGGGGCCCTGTATTTGAGATTTCTGAGGTGGACTACTGGTGATAGCAAGCTTTAGAAGCAGGGTGCTGATGTGGGGGTGTAGGAACAGTTCAAATGGAGATGAGGATATCAAGGCACTCATAGGAAGAGTGCTATTTGAATCATCTGTTTGGACATGAAATTTCCTTGAGGAGTAAGGGAGGAAGGATAGAGAGGAAGGCAGTGAGCCAGGTTCTAGACTCATCTAGTGGGCAGGGTAAGGACCAGGAGGTAAATAGAGGTGGTGTCACCCATAAGGGCCATTGTGCTTATCCCACATAAGAATCTGTACTTACTCTGCCCAGCACAGTGCCCAGCAGGTAATAATAAATATTTGGAAAACATGGCATGAATGTATCTGTTGGACAGTGAGCTCCTAGACTTGGGTCAGCACAGTACTCTTTTGTGAGAACTTAGAGTGGAGCCGTGCACCCACCTGCTTCTGGGTGTTCCACGGCAGCTTCTGGAGTCCAGGGGCCTGCCTTCACATAGCCTCTCTTCTCCAGTGCAAAGACAAATCCTCCATCTCCAATCACAACCTCTCCAGCGTCTAAACGTTCTAAGATGCCCTAGGATTATAGAAGAGGAGAAAGAAAAGGAGTTACTTTAGTTTTTAAGGCAATTTCTGTTTTTAGTACTTTCACCATCATATTCCTGAGAAGTATGATTTCTTTAAAATGTTCAGAAAGTCCACATCTACTTTATAAATTGATGACTATCTACAAGGCAAACAACCAGGATGTTCATACAGTGAAAATTTGTGTTTACATGTGCCAGGGATGGGGTGTGGGGGTGTGGGTGTCTTTTAGAACATATTAAAGAGTTTTGAGGAGTATGGTGGGATGTCATGTTTAAAGAAATATCTGCAGAGGAGTGAAGTGACAAGGTTTGGTTGTGAAGCTTCAAATGAATACTTAAGGACACATTGTTAAAATGGTGAAGGCTAGTTTTCTTCTTATTCTATTGAAAAACTGTCCTTACAGCCGAGAGGGTACAGTTGACCTGGCAGTGCTTCCTCATAGTCCCTGGGGCCTCTGTCCGCCAAGCTTGAGACTGGGCACTTTGACACCCAAGGTCAAGGGCAGTCCCTCCTCCCTCTGTGCTTCTTTTCTCACCTGCCCAACCAGGGTCCTGCGATCTGTCCATATACCATTCATGCCCTAAACTAGACTAAGACCAGCAGCCTGTACTTGAACACTCAACCCAACAAGGAAAGAGACATACTTGCTTTTAATCAGGTGCTGCTGGGTTTTTGTTTTTTAATTCTTATTAACACCCTTCCTTAATATCTTACGGTCGCTGTGCCCATTTTTTTTTTTTTTTTTTGAGGCACGCAGGGTGTAATTTGTTGTGATTGTTGAAACCGAACTGCAGAGGGGAAATTTTACCATCACCCAAACACCGTCTGAGCCTTGAGGGGGTATTGAGCGTGCACAAGGAGAGTCCCGCAGGCAGGAGGCCAGTCCGTCCGGCCCGGGCACAGACACCGACCAGCCGGGGTGCACCGCGAAGAGGCCCCCTGTCCCACGGTCGCGGGGGAGGGAAGTCGCTTTTGTGGGCCTAGGGTCCGCCCCTCTGGGGGAGTGCTCTGGGGCTGGCGTGCGGGACTCAGAAGACGTTGGGAGTCTCGCAGCTCTGGAGGCGCTCTCCAGTCGGGGGTCGCACAGATCCAGGGCGCACTCCGGACATGGGCGAGCGTGGGGGGCTCAGAGGCGCCGTGGGGGTCCTGCAGGAGAAGTTCTGGGAGCACCTTCCGGTCACAGCCGGGCTCCGAAGACTGGGGTGTGGGGCCGGGGGCTGGAGACCCAGAGCCTCGGTGGGGATGGAGGGCGCCCTGGGGTTCCCCGCAGACTCACCTTCTTGGCCTTTTTGCCCCCAACGGGTGCCATCTCCCTGGTGTCCGGGGGTGCTGGGCACGGCTGCGGGCAGGCGAAGCGAGCGTTTCCCGCGCGAAGCCGGGAGCTGCCCGGTGGCCGCAGCCAAGCTCTTTATACCCACTGCTCCCCGCGGGGTGCGTTCCCCCAGCCTCCCTCGCGGGCCTCGGGCGGGGAACACGCCCACCAGCTTTTTATTGAGGTCTGAGGCTCTCTGGGAACCAGTCCTGCGGAGGTTATCGAGGCTATTCTCCCAAACAGGTGAAAAAACCGAGAAGTAAAATTTTAAAAATTGAGATTGCCGTTTGCTCGGGTTTCAAACCTACCTGCACACGGCCCCTCTGAGACCCTCGCGGGTCCTGGACCCTGGTTTATCTCTCCCTTGCCTGGGTCATACACCATTACCCACTGAAGTCGCTGGACGAGGCCCCTAAGAATTCCATTCATGCACAAATATTTGTCAAAGGCCAGGATACAAGATTACTGAATGAGGAGGCGATTTCCTGGAAGAACTTCAGTCTGAAAAGTGCTGTGTGTCACATACATCCAATGACAATGTAACGGGAACACAGCGCTCTTAGGGAAGGCTCTGATACTAACCTTGAATTAATGGGTATGTTCAAAATGACTTCCTTATTTCCAAACATGCCTTGCAGTTTCTAAGAATATGGAAGTTTTTAATTAGAGTATCTTTGCAATATTTAACCAAGACAGTCTTTTAACATTTATAGATGACAATGGAAATGTACATTAGACACTTAAAAATTCAGGGTGAAAACTATGTATAAAAACGAATAGACATTAGAGAAACTGGAAGGAATTAGTTAGAAATATTAACAGTAGTTAACTTCTGATGGTGGAAGTAGGGCCTGCTTTTTATTTTATTCCTTATGCAATGAGAAAACATGGATTTTAAAATAATAAAAACACTACTTTAAAAAGTATACCTGACAGTAAATAGTCTAGAAAGCAACTACAAAGCCTGAAACAGAGCTCAGAATCTTTTACCCAAACAAAAAAGCACACGAGAAAAAATTTTATATGGAGCAATAGCTTCCTTTTCAATATACACAAAGAAGGAAATTGCTGTAGCAAATGAATTCATATACATTTAATTTTTTTAATGCTATGCACTTGAGATACAACTGAGAAAGTAGAAAAGTCCTTTTGCTTCTGATAATTGTCAAGTTTAAAATAGAAAAAAATGGGAAGATGATGGATACATATATTGTAATTCAAATAATCTAATATTTCACTTGCCCAGCAAGAATGAGGAATGAAGGAATGTTATTCTTCACAGCGCTTAGATTTTCGACCACAAAGCATTGGCGTATCTGAGTAGGTAATAGTTCGGTTCGTTAATGAGTTAACTGCTTATGGTAGTAACCTCCTGAGTACTGGTGAGAAAAACAGGTTCAGATCCAGCCCAGCTGTGGTGGCCGGGAGTAGATGCAAAGGTGGATACCAGGCGCTAGGGGGCAGTATCAGAGCTCCGGCAGTAAAAGCGGTGAGCAGCAGACGTTCTGAATTTCATAGTTGTTCCAAAGTCAGCAAAACTTAGGAGAGATTTTAAACTAGTAGCATTTAGTTAAAAAATGAGTTGTGAATTTTTTGATAGGTAATATAGACACATGGCAAAATTGTAAAAAGTATTTCCTCAGCTGCTGCATATCTAAGCATATCTAAGTGTAGACATGTATAATAGACAAGGATTTGTATTTAAACGTAGGGAATTTTTGTTATTTAAACACTTACCTACCACCACCTTTTCAAAGCATTTGTAGGCAGTGTTGAAATATTTTTGTTTTCCCTCAGCCTCTTAGTTTGTTATCCTGTCTTCCCATCCCCACCCTAATTAGGGCCATTAAGAATAATTCATTCCCCTACTATTTCCTTAATAGATAATACCACAGTTCACTGAGTTCTCACTATGTGCCAGGCACTACTTAGGCCTTTTCCATATACAGTATTATTTCCCCCTCACAAGTCTGTGAGGTAGACCCCCCCCCATTTGTATTCAAGAACCATGAAGTCAGGGAGTTGGAGGAATTATCAGTGTGAGCACTGAGTTCCTTTGCCCCCTCCCCAAAGGACTAAGTCCGCTTGGACACGACCTGGGGACTGAGTTCTGTAATAACTGTTCTTGGGAGGCTGCCCAGGTTCTTGCTAGAGCAATGAGGTGAGGCAGGTCAGAACACTGAAGTCTTTGGCCTCTTACAAAGCTGTGTGGGGTTAAAAATAAATCTCATGTTGTACACCTGATACTAATATAACATTGTATGTCAACTATACTTCAATAGAAAAAAAATAGTCCTGAAGGAGAAAAAGAAGATTAGAGCTAGAGATCTAACCCTTCAGTTTTTTTTCAAATTCAGATTTTTTTTCAATCTTTTAATAAGGTATGATTGATATACACTCTTATGAAGATTTCACATGAAAAAACAATGCAGTTACTACATTTACCCATATTATTAAGTCCCCACCCATACCCCAATGCAGTCACTGTCCATCAGTGCAGTAAGATGCCACACATCCACAACGTGCCTTCTCTGTGCTACGCTGTTCTCCCTGTGATCCCCCACACCATGTATACTAAACATAATACCCTTCAATCCCTTTCTCCCTCCCTCCCAACCCACCCTCCCATACCCCTCCCCTTTGGTAACCACTAGTCCATTCTTAGAATCTCCGAGTCTACTGCTATTTTGTTCCTTCAGTTTTGCTTCATTGTTATACTCCACAAATGAGGGAAATCGTTTGGCATTTGTCTTTCTCCACCTGGCTTATTTCACTGAACATAATATTCTCCAGCTCCATCCATGTGGTTGCAAATGGTAGAATTTGTTTCTTTCTTATGGCCAAATAGTATTCCATTGTGTATATGTACCACTTCTTCTTTATCCATTCATCTACTGAAGGACACTTAGGTTGCTTCCTTATCTTGGCTATTGTAAAATGTGCTGTGATATACATAGGGGTGCATATGGCTTTTTGAATCTGAGAAGTTGTATTCTTTGGGTAAATTCCAAGGACTGGGATTCCCAGGTCAAATGGTATTTCTATTTTTCATTTTTTGAGGAACTTCCATATTGCTTTCCACAATGGTTAAACTAATTTACATTCCCACCGGCAGTGTAGGAGGGTTCCCTGGACTTGTTTTGTTTGTATGTAAATTTCAGGTTGAAGCTAGGTGACTTTTCAGATTTTTTTTTCAGTTGGCTTGTTATAAACTTGGCTTGGCATAAAGTAGAGTGCAAAACAGCCTTTTCCCAAAATCCTTTCTTTGCCCTCCCCTTGAGGTCAGCAAGTGTTTCCTTAGGCTGGTTCAGAGGGTGCCTGTGGCTCCTGGTCATGCCTCCAGCTTCTGCCCTTTCCTAGTTCCTGGTGAAACAGCAGAGTTTTTGTTTTGAGTCTGTGCTCAAGACTTCTTTCCCCTACAGTTAAAATGCTTCACTCAGAGCTCACACATCTGCCAGCTTGGACAGAGTCTCCGTATTCTACAGAGAGTCCTCTAGCCAATGTTCCTATGAATTCTGGACATACTCAGTTTCTCAGACCATCCTCCCAACCTAGTAATTAACATCTCAAATTTTCTTTCTGGCTCTGAAATTTTCTCTCTTCTCTTAGAACTTTTCTTTAATGCTTTCTAACAGGGTTCTTAATCTGTTTTCTGTGGTCATGTGCCCTTTTGCTTCTTTTCTTCAAAAACAAAAACTAAATAACTCTAACTTTATACTCATTCACTATATGGAGGTAGCTCTGCTAAATGCTTCATAGGTATTATGCAATTTTCACAGTAACACAAGAAAGTAGGGACTTTACCATTCCTATTTTATTGATGACAATACTGAGGCATATAGATTAAATGAGAAATTATGCCAGATCATGTCACTAGCAAGCATGGAGCTTGGAGGACTTCAGCCCAGGCAGAATGAAGATAGAGATCACGCTTTCTAGAGCTGCTCCATACTTTCTTTTCAATCAACTGTTTTTCTAAAAAAAAAAAAAAACTTCCTAAACTCTTTATAACCTCATCCAACTCATGGCCCCTCCCTGTCACCTGGCCTGATACAGAGGTCCCTTCTCCCAGTCAGGAGAAGTTCAGATTCACTGGACATACAGTTAGTTCCTGACAGAGAACAGTGTGCACTGTCCAGGTCTTCACCCACACATACCCCATCCCTTTCAGATGGTGTGTAACCCCAGGGTTGTCCAGTCATTCTGAAACTTTGTTGTTGTTTCAAATAGGCATTGGAAAAGAAAAGCCATAATTTCATGGAATAGACAAGCAAACCTTGGTTTCCCCTATTGGTGTGAACTGTTTTTTAATTGAACTTATTTTTTATTGAGATTCAATATTATATTGGTTTCAGATATACCACCTAGTAATTCATCCCTCACACTTTTGATAGTTTGCTTGTGGGAAGAGTGGTCTGCAGCTGCACAGGACAGGCCCTGGGCCAGCAAGCAGGATGCTAGCCAGCACTAGAGGACGGCCCTGTCGGTGCCCCGTGAGTCTGCAGCCACAGGTGAGTTTTAGTCAGAGGTATGGAGGGAACGGGACCTACACACAGGAGTCTTCTGCTCTAGTTATATGATGAACTGAGTATACAAAATGGTAAGAGCTATGGTAGCTTGGAATTCTGGTCTGGAGCTCCCTACAGGGTTGGATAGGGGAACAAGTTCTGCGCGCTTATTACTATTGACTTATTTGTACAAGGCCCCAAATTTGAATCCATAACAACACTCTGAGATATTCCAAGCAGTTATTATTCTCCTGATTTTATTTATTGTGATGATATACGCAACACAAAAATTGCCATCTTAATCCTTTACCATGTATACAGTTCAGTGGCATTATACATTCACATTGTTTTGTAACCCTCACTACCATCCATTTCTAGAACTTTTTTTATCTTCCCAAACTGAAACTCATACCCATTAAACAATAACTCACCATTCTGACCTTCCCCATTTCCTGGCAACCACCATTCGATTTTCTCTATGAATATGACTACCCCGTGTACCCTGCAAAAGTGGAATCATATAGTGATTATCCTTTTACTACTGGCTTATTTCACTTAGCAAAATGTCTTCAAGGATTGTTCATGTTGTAGCCTATGTCAGAGTTCCTCCTTTTTAGGGCTGATTAACATTCCATTGTTTGTATATTTTATTTTATTTTATTCTATTTTTTTTTCATATTGTACTTCTGTTCATTTGCTGGTTTTCAGTAATTTACATATATATATTTCCATTGCAGATAAATCAGAGAAAGCATGCAGATGAAATTTAAAATGCTAACATCATAAATAACAGAACATAATAATACCTGGAATATTTCTGTTATTTTTTATGCGTGTCAATACAGTTGGAATGTATAGCATGTGTGTCTGTCTATTCAAAATATTTTTTTAACTAAACAGTATACTTATTTTTGTCAAATTCAGGTAATCCTCATTTGCAAGAGATTGCATCGCTATACAATATGTGTGCCATAACTTCTTAAAATAGTCTCCTAATGTTGAACATTTAAATTATTTACAGTTTTCACCATTATAAACAACACTGTGTTCAAGCACATAAATCTCTCTCATTGCCTATTATTATCTCAGAACAGATTTGTAGAAGTGAAATTACTAGTTCAAAGGTTTGAACATTTTCAAGACTGCATGTATTGCTAACGTGCTTTCAGAAAAACTGTTAATTCTTCTCATGTCATTTATGAGTTCTCATATCCCTAAGTCAATTTTATCATTATAATTTTTTAATAGTAAGTTAAAATGCATAGTTTTTGTTTTAATATAATAAATGTGGCTATTCCAGATGTCAAAACCATTTTTTTTCTTTCTTTTTTTTGGATCCCACATTTCTCACTTTATTATTATTATTTTTTTATTTTTAATAAAATGCTGAAGTGGTAGGTAGACGCAAGATAAAGGTAGAAAACATAATTTAGTGTTGTAAGAGAGCAAATGTAGATGATCAGGTGTGTGCCTGTAGACTATGTGTTAATCCAAGCTAGACAAGGGCATTAAAACATCCACAGATGCAGAAGATTTCTCTCAAAACAGGGGGGTTGAGGTTCTAAGCCTCACCACTAATGATGCCCAATTTCTCACCTGATAGCCCCCCTGCAACCGTGCCTGTCTTAGGTTGTTCCTCCCTTGAGGAATCTTACCCGTCTCTAGCTAACCAGTCATCTTCCGGGGCCATACAGGGAGATGTAAAGTTGGTAAGTGAGAGAGAAGCCATATTGTTTGAAAAGGTTAGCTTTTTACTTCTTTGCAGATTTATGCCCTGTGGCTTCTATGCCCAGCATTTCTCTTGAGGTATCTTTACCACTTGGAGGAATTATGATACTCGGTAAATTCAATATGAGGCAAGAATTCTATTTAAGGGTTGTAATTAGGAAGGAAGAAGAAAAGCTATAGAGGTAGCAGACGGAAGAAAACATGGGAGGATTGATTATTTCTTTGACCTATCTTCTTGTAGAGTAACTTAAGCATGTATAGGCTTTAAACTACTAATTAAATTGCACACGCACATTAACATAATAGGAATACAGTTACATAACCAAAGCAGATCTATAATTACCAGCCATCTCCAGTGAAGCCAAGAAAACCAGTTAGGCACCCTAGGCATTTGTGAAAATTTGTCTATGATATAATGGATATTGTCTAACTGTACTTGAACAGTCTGAGAGAAATCAGACAAATTAAAACAGCCCATTCCTGGGAACTGTTCACATCCCATATTAAATATCTACTGTTATTTTAACAGTAGATAGTCTGTAGTCATAAGATTTTGGAGTGCTACAACTTGCACTTCTCCTAATTCTTGGTTAAGTTCCAACAGTATAGATCCAGTCAAATTTGTTGTTTTACTGAAAGCACAGGCCAGCTTAGATATCTCCTTCCTCATTCCAATGGCAAGTCCAGGAAACCGGTGGGATGGATGCAGCTACAAATGCAGCATCGCCTGGATCTTTGTTGAGGTTTTTTGATGATCATCTTCTGGTATGACTCTTCCAGAGAGTGCTGATGTTGGAAGTTCTTCTTCCTATCATATCTTAGTTCATTTTCTAGGTAGCCAAATTAGGCTTTGATCCTCTGTATAAACACAAACAGACCCTTTGCCCACACTTTGATATGCCCTTTATACCATTGTGTAGAACTTATTGGAGGTCACCACCCAGGAACTGCTTTTTTTTTTTTTAAGAGAAAGGAATATTATCAGAAAAGTGTACCTCCATAGTCGATCATCTGACACCCTTTAAGTGATCAAAATTAAGGATATTTAGAGCATGCATTAATCATTGATTTACAGTTAGATTTATCCTATCAAGGAATATTCCCCCTTTTCTTTCTTTCTTTTTTTATCTTTAATCTACACTTACATGAAGAATATTATGTTTACTAGGCTCTCCCCTATACCAGGTGCCCCCTATAAACCACTTTACAGTCACTGTCCATCAGCATAGCAAAATGTGTGTAGAATCACTACTTGTCTTCTCTGTGTTGTACAGCCCTCCCCTTTCTCCCTCCCCCACCCATGCATGCTAATCTTAATACCCCCTTTCTTCTTCCCCCCCTTATCCCTCCCTACCCACCAATCCTCCCCAGTCCCTTTCCCTTTGGTACCTGTTAGTCCATTTTTGGGTTCTGTAATTCCGCTGCTGTTTTGTTCCTTCAGTTTTTCCTTTGTTCTTATACTCCACAGATGAGTGAAATCATTTGGTATTTCTCTTTCTCCGCTTGGCTTATTTCACTGAGCATAATACCCTCCAGCTCCATCCATGTTGCTGCAAATGGTAGGATTTGCCCTCTTCTTATGGCTGAGTAGTATTCCATTGTGTATATGTACCACATCTTCTTTATCCATTCATCTATCGATGGACATATAGGTTGCTTCCAATTCTTGGCTATTGTAAATAGTACTGCAATAAACATAGGGGTGCATCTGTCTTTCTCAAACTTGATTGCTGCATTCTTAGGGTAAATTCCTAGGAGTGGAATTCCTGGGTCAAATGGTAGGTCTGTTTTGAGCATTTTGATGAACCTCCATACTGCTTTCCACAATGGTTGAACTAATTTACATTCCCACCAGCAGTGTAGGAGGGTTCCCTTTTCTCCACAGCCTTGCCAACATTTGTTGTTGTTTGTCTTTTGGATGGCAGCCATCCTTACTGGTGTGAGGTGATATATCATTGTAGTTTTAATTTGCATTTCTCTGATACTTAGTGATGTGGAGCATCTTTTCATGTGTCTGTTGGCCATCTGTATTTCTTTTTTGGAGAACTGTCCAGTTCCACTGTCCATTTTTTAATTGGATTATTTGTTTTTTGTTTGTTGAGGCATGTGAGCTCTTTATATATTTTGGACATCAAGCCTTTTTCGGATCTGTCATTTACAAATATATTCTCCCATACTCTAGGGTTCCTTTTTGTCCTATTGATGGTGTTTTTTGCTGTACAGAAGCTTTTCAGCTTAATATAGTCCCACTTGTTCATTTTTGCTGTTGTTTTCCTTGCCCAGGGAGATATGTTCAAGAAGAGGTGAATCATGTTTATGTCTAAAAGGTTTTTGCCTATGTTTTTTTCTAAGAGTTTAATGGTTTCATGACTTACATTCAGGTCTTTGATCCATTTCGAATTTACTTTTGTGTATGGGGTTAGACCATGGTCCAGTTTCATTCTCCTACATGTAGCTGTCCAGTTTTGCCAGCACCATCTGTTGAAGAGACTGTCATTTTGCCATTGTATGTCCATGGCTCCTTTATCAAATATTAATTGACCATATATGTTTGGGTTAATGTCTGGAGTGTCTAATCTGTTCCACTGGTCTGTGGCTCTGTTCTTGTGCCAGTACCAAATTGTCTTGATTACTATGGCTTTGTAGTAGAGCTTGAAGTTGGGGAGTGAGATCCCCCCTACTTTATTCTTCTTTCTCAGGATTGCTTTGGCTATTCGGGGTCTTTGGTGTTTCCATATGAATTTTTGAATTATTTCTTCCAGTTCATTGAAGAATGTTGCTGGTAATTTGATAAGGATTGCGTCAAATCTGTATATTGCTTTGGGCAGGATGGCCATTTTGATTATATTAATTCTTCCTAGCCATGAGCATGGGATGAGTTTCCATTTGTTAGTGTCCCCTTTAATTTCTCTTAAGAGTGACCTGTAGTTTTCAGGGCATAGGTCTTTCACTTCTTTGGTTAGGTTTATTCCTAGGTATTTTATTCTTCTTGAAGCAATTGTGAATGGAATTGTTTTCCTGATTTCTCTTTCTATTGGTTCATTGTTAGTGTATAGGAAAGCTACAGATTTCTGTGTGTTAATTTTGTATCCTGCAACTTTGCTGTATTCCGATATCACTTCTAGTAGTGTTGGAGTGGAGTCTTTAAGGTTTTTTATGTACAATATTATATCATCTGCAAATAGTAACAGTTTAACTTCTTCTTTACCAATCTGGATTCCTTGTATTTCTTTGTTTTGTCTAATTTCGTGGCTAGGACCTCCAGTACTATGTTGAATAACACTGGGGATAGTGGGCATCCCTGTCTTGTTCCTGATCTCAGAGAAAAAGCTTTCAGCTTCTTGCTGTTCAGTATAATGTTGGCTGTGGGTTTATCATATATGGCCTTTATTATATTGAGCTACTTGCCTTCTATTCCCATTTTCCTGAGAGTTTTTATCATGAATGGATGTTGAATTTTGTCAAATGCTTTTTCAACATTTATGGAGATGATCATGTGGTTTTTGTCTTTCTTTTTGTTGATGTGGTGGATGAAGTTGATGGATTTTCGAATGTTGTACCATCCTTGCATCCCTGGGATGAATCCCACTTGGTCATGGTGTATGATCCTTTTGATATGCTGTTGAATTCTGTTTGCTAATATTTTTTTGATTATTTTTGCATCTATGTTCATCAGGGATATTGATCTGTAATTTTCTTTTTTGGTGGTGTTTTTGCCTGGTTTTGGTATTAGGGTGATGTTGGCTTCATAGAATCAGTTTGGAAGTATTTCCTCCTCTTTTATTTTTTGGAAAACTGAAGGAGAATGAGTATTATGTCTTCTCTGTGTGTCTGATAAAATTCCAAGGTAAATCCGTCTGGCCCCGGGGTTTTGTTCTTGGGTAGTTTTTTTATTACCGTTTCAATTTCTTTGCTCGTAATTGGTTTGTTTAACTTTTGTGTTTCTTCCTTGGTCAGTCTTGGGAGGTTGTATTTTTCTAGGAAGTTGTCCATTTCTCTAGGTTTTCCAGCTTGTTGGCATATAGGTTTTCATAGTAGTCTTTAATAATTCTTTGTATTTCTGTGGAGTCTGTCGTGATTTTTCCACTCTCATTTCTGATTATGTTGATTTGTGTTGATTCTCTTTTTCTCTTAATAAGTTTGGCTAGAGGCTTATCTATTTTGTTTATTTTCTCAAAGAACCAGCTCTTGGTTTTGTTGATTTTTGCTATTGTTTTATTCTTCTCAATTTTGTTTATTTCTTCTCTGATCTTTATTATATCCCTCCTTCTGCTGACTTTAGGCCTCATTTGTTCTTCTTTTTCCAGTTTCGATAATTGTGATGTTAGACTATTCATTTGGGATTGTTCTTCCTTCTTCAAGTGTACCTGGATCGCTATATACTTTCCTCTTAAGACTGCTTTCACTGCGTCCCACAGAAGTTGGGGCTTTGTGTTGTTGTTCTCATTTGTTTCTATATATTCCTTGATCTCTATTTTGATTTGTTTGTTGATCCATTGATTATTTAGAAGCATGTTGTTAAGCCTCCATGTGTTTGTGAGCCTTTTTGTTTTCTTTGTAGAATTTATTTCTACTTTTATACCTTTGTGGTCTGAAAAATTGGTTGGTAGAATTTCAATCTTTTGGAATTTACTGAGGCTCTTTTTGTGGGCTAGTATGTGGTCTATTCTGGAGAATGTTCCATGTGCACTTGAGAAGAATGTGTATCCTGCTGCTTTTGGATGTAGAGTTCTATAGATGTCTATTAGGTCCATCTGTTCTAGTGTGTTGTTCAGTGCCTGTGTGTCCTTACTTATTTTCTGCCCGGTGGATCTATCCTTTGGGGTGAGTGGTGTGTTGAAGTCTCCTAAAATGAATGCATTGCAGTCTATTTCCCTCTTTAGTTCTGTTAGCATTTGTTTCACATATGCTGGTGCTCCTGTGTTGGGTGCATATATATTTAGAATGGTTATATCCTCTTGTTGGACTGAGCCCTTTATCATTATGTAGTGTCCTTCTTTATCTCTTGTTACTTTCTTTGTTTTGAAGTCTATTTTGTCTGATATTAGTACTGCAACCCCTGCTTTCTTCTCTCTGTTGTTTGCCTGAAATATGTTTTTCCATCCCTTGACTTTTAGTCTGTGCCTGTGTTTGGGTTTGAGGTGAGTTTCTTGTAAGCAGCATATAGATGGGTCTTGCTTTTTTATCCATTCTGTTACTCTGTGTCTTTTGATTGGTGCATTAAGTCCATTTTCATTTAGGGTGACTCTTGAGAGATATGTACTTACTGCCATTGCAGGCTTTAAATTCGTGGTTACCAAAGGTTCAAGGTTAGCCTCTTTAGTATCTTACCACCTAACTTAGCTCGCTTATTGAGCTGTTATGTACACTGTCTGGAGATTCTTTTCTTCTCTCCCTTCTTATTCCTTCTCCTCCATTCTTCATATGTTGTGTGTTTTGTTCTGTGCTCTTTTTAGGGGTGCTCCCATCTAGAGCAGTCCCTGTAAGATGCCCTATAGTGGTGGTTTGTGGGAAGCAAATTCCCTCAGCTTTTGCTTGTCTTGGAATTGTTTAATCCCGCCATCATATTTAAATGATAGTCGTGCTGGATACAGTATCCTTGGTTCAAGGCCCTTCTGTTTCATTGTATTAAATATATCATGCCATTCTCTTCTGGCCTGTAGGGTTTCTGTCGAGAAGTCTGATGATAGCCTGATGGGTTTTCCTTTATAGGTGACCTTTTTCTCTCTAGCTGCCTTTAAAACTCTTTCCTTGTCCTTGATCCTTGCCATTTAATTATTATGTGTCTTGGTGTTGTCCTCCTTGGATCCTTTCTGTTGGGGCTTCTGTGTATTTCCATGGTCTGTTCGATTATTTCCTCCCCCAGTTTGGGGAAGATTTCAGCAATTATTTCTTTAAAGACACTTTCTATCCCTTTTCCTCTGTCTTCTTCTTCTGGTACCCCTATAACATGGATATTGTTCCTTTTGGATTGGTCACATAGTTCTCTTAGTATTGTTTCATTCCTGGAGATCCTTTTCTCTCTCTCTATGTCAGCTTCTATATTTTCCTGTTCTCCAGTTTCTAGTCCTTCAATGGCCTCTTGCATCTTATCCATTCTGCTTATAAATCCTTCCAGGGTTTGTTTCACTTCTGTGATCTCCTTCCTGACATCTGTGATCTCCCTCAGGACTTCATCCCATTGCTCTTGCATTTTTCTCTGCATCTCCGTCAGCATGTTCATGATTTTTATTTTGAATTCTTTTTCAGGAAGACTGGTTAGGTCTGTCTCCTTCTCAGGTGTTGACTCTGTGATCTTTGTCTGCCTGTAGTTTTGCCTTTTCATGGTGATAGAGATAGTTTGCAGAGCTGGTAAGAGTGATGGCTGGAAGAGCTTTTCTTCTTGTTGGTTTGTGGCCTTCCTCTCCTGGGAGAACCGTGACCTCTAGTGGCTTGTGCTGGGCAGCTGTATGCAGACAGGGCTTCTGCTTCCTGCCCGGCTGCTATGGAGTTTATCTCTGCTGTTGCTCTGGGCGTGGCCTGGCTGGGGCTGCTGCTCCAAAATGGTGGAGCCCCGTTGGAGGGGGAGCGGCTGGGAGGCTATTTATGTCTGTAAGGGGCCTCCGTGCTCCCTGCTGTCCAGAGGATTAGAGTGCCCAGAGATCCCCAGATTCCCTGCCTCTGGACTAAGTGTCCTGCCCTGCCCCTTTAAGACTTCCAAAAAGCACTCTCCAAACCAAAACAACAACAGCAGCAACAACAAGAAAAAAATTAAATAAATAATTTAAAAAAAGAAAAACGTACAATTTTCTTTGTCCTCAGATGCCGGTCTCAGGCACCCACTCACCGTTCTTGCTGCCCTGTTTCCCTAGTATTGGGGTCCCTGTCCCTTTAAGACTTCCAAAAAGCACTCGCCAAAAAAAAAAGAGGAAAAAAAAGAGAGAGAAAAAGGGCCGCTCCCGTTTCTTTGTTCTCCAGCGTCGACCTCAGGCACCCACTCACTGGTCCTGCTGCCCTGTTTCCCTAATATCCAGTACCCCACGCATGCACTGTGTCTGTGCTCTGGTCCGGATGGCTGAGGCTGGGTGTTCAGTAGTCCTGTGCTCCCTCTCCCTCCCTGCTGACTCCTCTCCTCCTGCTGGGAGCTGGGGGGAGGGGCCCTCGGGGCCCGCCCAGCTGGGGCTTGTATCTCACCCCCTTCACGAGGCACTGGATTCTCACAGGTGTGGATGTGGTCTGGATGTTGTCCTGTGTCCTCTGGTCTCTATTTCAGGAAGAGTTGTCTTTGCTATATTTTCATAGATATATGTGGTTTGGGGAGGAGATTTCTGCTGCTCTACTCACGCTGCCATCTTGGCTCCCTTCTGTATATTTTATTTATACATCTGTTTATTTACACTTAGGTTACTTCTATTTTTTGGCTATTGTGAATAATGCTGTTATGAATATGGTTATACAAATAGCTGTTCAATTCTTTTGAGTATATAACCAGAAGTGGAATAATGTGATAATTGTTTTTAACTTTGTAAGGAATCACTATACTGTTTTCCATAGCAACTACACCATTTTACATTTCCATCAAGAGTGCAAAATTTTCCAGTTTGACCATTTCCATGCCAACACTTCTTATATCTAATCACTGTGAATTGATATCTCACTGTGGTTTTGATTTGCATTTCCCTAATGACTAATGATGTTGAATGTCTTTTCATATATTAACTGGCCATCTGTATATCTTCTTTGGAGAAATGTTTATTCATGTCCTTTGTCCATTTTTTAATTGGGTTGTTTTGTTGTTGTTGAGTTGTAGGAGATCTTTATATATACTGGGTATTAACCCTAGTCAGATAAATTATTTATAAATATTTTCTCCCATTCCATGGTTTACCTTTTTTACTAACTCTTCTCCAATTATTTTTAAGATGTTTGGGTTTAGAGTGATTCCGTGACTTGTGTAGATCACAGACATCTCTATTAGAGCTGCTGGGATTTGAACACCGGTCTCCTACTTGTTATCTAATCTCGTTTTTTTACTATTTCACCCCATTGCCTAACATTTGGCCACATCAACACAAAGAGTAGTTTGTCCTATGGCAATTGATACTGTATAGACAAAGTGCCAAGTAACATTTTAACAGGTTCTTTGGGTGCCCCAGGCTCTTGCTGCTGTCGCCTCTTAGTCTTCCTTTCCCACCATCCAGTGGTGATGTTTATAGAGATAGAGAACGCACCTGGGTGCCTTTAGTGACATTAATTAGCTAATTAATTTTCTTCCTTATATCCTCCTTAAAATGTTCTATTCTGTTCCTTAAAATGTTTTTGAGAATCAGAACATGTTTTCCAAAGGCTATTTACTTCCTGTAACAATCACTCACTGTCTTATGGTGACAAGAGCTGATGGGTTTTTCTACCGCACGTTAAAGAAGAGACTTCCATTAGGTGGGGCAAACTTCCGTATTCCTCAGATTCACCCTAAAGCACGGATGCTGATAAATGCAGGTCACTGCCTACTATAGTGCCTGACACAAAGTTGGCCTCTGGTAAGTATTTGTCCAACGAATGCCACAACAAAGGGAGACGATTTGTGGAGCAAAAGGCTCAGTTTGTTGTTTGATTTATCAGGGAAAAAGGAGCAGTATTTTCAACATTATGGCCTCTGTGGAAATGAGTTTTATTTGTCTCATTCTTCATGTCTGAGGCTTGGGGATACGGCCTGCGTGGGAGGGGCAGGAATAAATCTCTCCAGAAGAACAAAGTAAGTGGATGTAGCCTCTCTGCCTGGATGCTGAAGGAAGCCAAGACCTGGGCCCTTTGATCAAATCCTGCTTTCCTGCTGTGCTGAGGGAGGCTCTGCAAAAAGATTCTTTGAAAAAAGCAATAAAACTATTTGGCCTTTCAACATGATTTCTTTTCCACAATGACCCCTTGAGTCAATCACTGAACTTCCCTGGGCCTCCATTTTCTTTTATCAACAACAACAGAGTTGAACCAGAAGAGCTATTCTCCTTGGGCTCTAAAATGCTCTATTTCTATTTTAGTCTTCAATTTGAAAGAAAATCTGGAACAAAAATTGAACAGGTCTAAGAGTTAAATGTAAATACTCTATTTTAAATCAGATCCTCATGGTCATTAACATTTCTAGAAAGCTTAGATTTTTCTCCTCTTTTTACTTTTTATTTCAATCATTATCTCTAATTTATAATCTCAGTTTATAACTTCAGTTAATGATATGATATATATATATGTCATACATACTGTTAGATTCTGATGTGATAACATCACAAGGGTATTTCGAGTCAATTGAATATTTGATTTCTATTGTTCATATGGTCATGTTGTTTGGCTGTCTACCAATTTTTGAATATCCTTCCTGTATTTTGGGGTATTTTCCCATTTTAGGAGTCTTACCTTCCTGAGGTAAGAGCCCTTCAAAAACTCACCTTCCCAGGATTATTGACAGCTAGGATGCAGCAGGCCTATGACGTAGGCCCTGCCAATCAGACACATGAACTTGAGAGTCTGAGTGAGAAGCAAGCTGTGTGATGGAGTAGGTGTCAGGGGACATCCTTTTCTGGCAGGGGTTGAGGCCCAGGCAGCAGTGAGGGAGGGGGGTCCTTAGATCCAATGCCAGCAGTGGCATTGCCCATGGACTGGTTTTGGTGTTACTCATTCAGATTAGCCTGACTTTGGCCTGCCAGGAGGTTCTGTGAATTCTGAATAAATTTTAATAAATGCTTTTCATATTTAAGCTTGATAGAAGGGGCTTTGTTGCTGCCATACAAGAACACTGGTTGATAAAGTTTATTTCCAAAATAATCTCTTTTGTATCTAGGATCTAATTATTTACTTTCCAAGTCAAACAAAATCTTCAAATTATCTGTTCTTAAACTCAATTTCTTTTAGTTCATAAGATAATATGACTGTTGCTTTAGTAACAGTTGTTCATTCAACAAATCTTGTGCATAGAGCTGAAAGTATGGTGATTAGTAAGACACAAGTCCCATCTCTGAATGCTCACATCTGCTTTAAAGCTGAACATCATCTATTCTTGTATGACTTAATAATTATAAGAACGCTTAACATTAATGAGTACTTACCCTGCTCCAGGCACATGTGTTAACTCATTGAATTGCCCCAGCAACTCTAAGAGTAGGCACAGCTCTTATTCCTACAGATGAGGAAAGCAAGGGGCCTCCCCAGGCAAAGTCACTTGTTTAAGACCACCTAGCTAGTAAGCAGCTGAGCTGAGATTCAGACTCAGGTGGGTGGCCCCAGACTGCACAGCCTTCACACGACCCTATGGCAGAAGGTTTGTGTCACATGAGAGTTTCAACTTAGATAACACCCTTTATATTCGTCATGTTTGAAACTGCTTCCCTTGCATTATGGAACTGAGAATCAGTAGGCACAATTGAACCAGGATAGAATAAAGACCCCCCCCCCACTTTTTCAAAAGATTAAATTGAGTCCCAAATGGATCACAGCCTTTCCCTCAGTTTTCCTGGGCACAGCTGAGAAGGACTAGAACTTTCAGAAACATTAATTAAAGCTACGCCTCCCTGACCCTGCTCTTACTTCTTTGTAGCTTATTCTTAACACAACAGTCAAAACGATCCTGTCCCTGGTTCAAAGCCCTCCACTGCCCTCTCATATATCTCAGAGTAAAAGCCAAAATCCATGCTAAAACTCACAAATCCTCACATAATCTGACTTCTCTTATTTCTCGGATCTCATCTGTGACTACTCCTCCCTCACTGTGTCCCCAGCAGCCCTGGCTCCTTAGCTCTTCCTTGAACACTCAGGGCAAGCTAGCTGCCTCAGGCTTAGACCTTTCTGGACTGCTCTTCTCTTCAACAAATCATGTGGCCATTGTCCATGTTTACTCCAGGTCTTTTATGAAAATAACCCTCTCAGTAATGGCTTCCTGAGGCCCTCTGTATCTAAATGTCAGCTTCATCTCAGTGACGTAGGCCCTAGTTGACCAACTTTGGCCAAGGAGGGAGGGGTTTCACAGGACACACAACTTTCGGTGCTAAAACAGGGTTTGTCCTCAGCAAATCAGGCCAGTTGGTCACCCTGTGTAGAGCCAGCACCTAGAAAGGTATCTGCTACATTACAGTCTTAATAAATATTTGTTGAGTAGAATGAATGAATGAGCAAGTAGGTTAAGAGAAATAAGTATTTTTAAAGGGGAGGGGAGGGGGATTTATTGGCCCTAAAATCAGAACATATAGATATACCTGCTCATCACTGCCACCTGTAAGACTTCTTCATCAAGGAAAGAAGCCCAACTTTCATGAATGGGAGACCAATATTTCTCAGTCTCCTAATCAGAAAAGTATGATTTATCAATTTTGCTGCTACTGAAAGTATTTTGGAATACTATGTCTGACACTTATAGTTTAGAGAAACAGTTAAATAAATGGCCATGTTGGCTTTACTTTTTCTCAGTCTTTAAAACTATTTCCATCTTTAAATGGCAATGATGCATTTTTAAACGTGCACTTTTTTCCATTGCTAATGGCCATGAGTCCCAGCTCTCTCCTCTTTCCTAATGCTTCCCCATCTACTCCAGGCTCGACCTCACTGGGGCTGCTCCTCAGCCATTCTGCTTACACAGCCTGCCATTTCACTTTCTGATGCTCCCCTGTGTCCTCCCACCAGTCTCTCAAGTTTCAGCTTCTTCTGACCAGTACAATTGATGCTGGTCTATCATACATCATGCACTTGTTCTTCAAAATATTTTTGGCAAGAGAATTCAACTTTCTTTATTCGTCTTTGCATCCCTTGACCCTAGCATGGTTTATACATTCATTCACTCATTCATTCCTCCATTCAACACATCTTTTATGAGTTCTACAATGTGCCAGGAACTGGGAATACAGAAATTATCAAGCTATTTTCTTTGCCCCCTCAAAGATTGGACAGGCAAGCAAGTAGCAATGATCAAGGGAATATTAAAACTACATTGTACTTAGTCATGATAAATATAGGGTATTGTGGAAGCACATAGGGGTAGTGCAGTGACCACCATAGATCAGACACTAGTAAGTGTTATCTGCATAGTAAAAGGATGAGTTAGTAAATAAATGAATGAGTGACTGAATATAATTGGTATGAGAGTACAGAACCCTCAAGGTAAGTAGTCACCATCATATGGAATGATGCTTCTCCAATTTCACTGTTTTGAAGAAGCCAGCTCATTCGGATCTTTATCATGAAAAATGCAACTTTTATTTCTCCTTCTCTCTTCTCTCCTTTCTGCTCCAACCAAATAAAAGGATGGAATGAAATGTGACTGCCAGAGTGCCAGCAATGGTGTAGCCAGCATGCCTCATTTACTTTGCTCAAGATTCCAATAAAATATCTCTGATACCAGGCAAAATTGCACCCATCTGAAACTCTTTTCAGCATTTTCATTATTGATTAAACAAAATATGTGCTCATTTTCAAGGCAGCTGATTGTACAGCCAAAATGGGTTGCTTAACTTTGCTTATGATTTTGCATAAGGGCATCAAATGCTGGCTATGCTCATTTGGAAGTGGGATTTGTTTCTCCAGTTGAACTTTGCCCCTCAGTTTCAGCACATCTCTTCGATCCCTTATGGTGGTTTCCATGCCAGCTACTTGCTAGTCTGCATTGCTGATTTCATACGCAGGACAGCAGGTTTATCAGAGGGCCATCTACTCTTCTTGGTAACTCTCTAGTACAGTAAACACCTGCGGGGGAACTGGCAAGAGCTAGTTCAAGCCAGTTTTTCTTAGTGACATTATCATTCTTAACCTTTTACAATTACCTTTTTCTTAATTTCCCCCTACCAACTCAGAACCTGTAGAAATTTTGCTTTAAAAGAAAACTACTTTTATATGTTAAAATATTTAAAGTAAATTATAAGTAGTAATTCAACATTTTAAAAGATTTGTATGCATCTCTAAGTAGTGAGAATATTTTCCTACATAGCCAAAATTAATTCTGATTCCTTAATATCCAGTCCACATTCAAATGTTCCCAGTTTGTACCCGAAAGGTCTCTTATGGCAGGTCTGTCAAAGTGAGGATCCCATGGATTGCTTTGCATTGGCTTGTTCTATATAGATGACCTCTGGAAGAGACCAGGCCAGCTGTCCTGTAGAATATATGATTCACCCAATGGCTTCCTTGTAGTGTTATTTACTTTGTTCCTATATCATCTCCATTTCCTCTAAATTGGAAGTGAAATCTAAAGGTTTAATTAGATTCCACTCAGGCACTTTTGGCTGGTATGCATCATGGGTGATACAGTATTTCTCATTCTGTATCACAACCGGAAACTCATGAAATCTGATTTTCCCTCTGGTAATTAGAAATTTTGATATGAAGTTAAAAACTAATTTATTTCACTGAAAAAGTAATAGTAACTACCCATGTTAACAGATTTAAACATTAAGAAAAGCATCAGAGAAAAGAAGGTGTCCTTCTACACCATACTTAGTCTCCCTTTCACAGGAAGGAAGCATTCCTCCTGGAAATATTCTCTACAATGGGAGCATACTTCTGCTTAGCCATGTAATAAGGAGATTCTTCCATTTCAGTAAATGTTGATCTAATCTATTCATTTTAATGGTGCCACTTCCTATATTCCGTAGATGTCCCATAATGCACTTAACTAATATTTCATTGATGGATATTTTGGTGGTTTCCAGACATGTGCTTCTGCACAAATATGAAAATAATTGTGGGTTACATTCCTAGAAATGACTTTGCTTGTTCAAGGGTGTATGAATTCTAAATTTTGATAGATAGCCTAATTGTTTTCTAAATAGTATGTGCCAGTTTACACTTCTACAAAAAAAACTTATATATGGTATTATATTTTCTCCTCATCAATACAAGGTATTATTAATGATAGGTAAGAAGAAGATATCTTGTTATTTCGACATGCATTTACCAACTTTTGAACGTGTCGCATATCTTTCCTATATTTAATAGGTTAAGGAAATCTATTTCCTACTTTGTAGGTTAAAGAAAGTCTTCTCTGGTTTATCAAATGCATGCAAACAGTTGTGCCAGGGTATTAGTTCAGATTGCTTTTATCTGTAAACTTATTATTCTTTTCCCCGTTTTTTCCTGCACTGGAAAGATGTAAAACAATTATTTTCCCCACCTCCAGTAAGGGTACTTTTTAGGAAATTGGGTCTCATTTTTCCATTGATTTTCATCTAATATCCTGTTTTAGACCAGAGGAAAAGAGGGTTTTTCAGAAAATGTAAAAGGTTGTGGGCATTGGGGGAAGTGGGCAGGAGGCAGTATGGGGTGCACATGCGGGCACAGGAGCTGAAAGTTGATCCCCAGAAGTTGCCCAAGATAGGAGAGGACTACTGCCTGGGAAGGGAAGAGTAAAATTGGGCCTTAAGTTACCACATGAATGGATAGTGTGTCAGGGCTTAGAGGCTGCCTGAACCCTCTGTCACTGCCTACAGACCCGCTACCAGGCACCTCATGTCATCTCTACCAGATGTGCTTCCTGGGGCATCTGATTGACAGCATCAGATCCTACGGTGGAATAGTGATCGTCAAGCAAGAGCGATGATGGTAGTGCTGACCCTAAGGCCTTGCTTGGTCCCTAACCAGATACATCCTCCTCTCACAACACCTGTAAGCCCAAGAAAATGGAGTGGAGTGGAGTTCTGAATGACAGTCATGTAAGTGAGCACCCCCTCCCCATGCCCCAAGATGATCTTTAGGTTTCTAGCTACATAACCATTTAATCTGCATAATAAATAGTTTTATCTTTACTTTTACAATATTTTTATGTATCTAAATGTATTGTCTAGTATTGCCAGTGTAAGGTAAATAAGAGTGAAGGACTGAGCATACTTGGCTTCATTTTGGGGCACAATTATTAAATTGGAGTTAGAACTACATGGTTTGAATACTTTTCCCTAATATGTTTTTACTATTCTCTAAAATATAATCCAATCACTGTATAAATTTTGGAGTCTTTCAGTGTAGGAAATCTATCTTTTAAAGACTTTATTTTATTGGTTACCTGTTTGCCTCTTGGAAGTTTCGTCAACTTCCAACTCATTACTATCCTGTTTCAAGCATGACACTTATGAAGCCCAAAATGAAACCTGCATATTTCTGACTATTGTCTTACTAATAATGCTCAGAATACAAGTCATCAATCAAAGCAGTACACACAATGCAGTTATTAAATACTCTTCTTGAATACAATTTTCAGTGGCTGCACACTAATTCATCAAGTGAGTGTAACCACACAACTGCTTAGGCTAATTGATGCCATGTCTCATCTGTGATTCTAGGTCTGCATATCTTCTTCAAATTCATTCTTCCTTATTGTTTTCTTTATTCACATCCTTCAATCCATGTCACTCCTCTAACAAATTCTGAAGGATATATTTTAATTTTTTTGATGTATATCACAAATGTCAATCTGAAAGACTGATGAATGACCTTACTCTTTCTAAAGTTTAAATAAGCTACTCTTAGCATATATGGTCCTCTAGTGATTTTCATTTTTAATGGGCCAAGGGACCTAAATTTAAAAGCACTTCTTTACTACCTATCCTATAGAATTCAAATCTATTTGTTACACCACTTCTAAACTTTTAGGAAACTGGCTGAAAGTTTTAGTTTGTACTGATGCAGACCCAAGGAAGGGATTAAAAGTGAAGGATGGCTCCCCTTCCCTGTGCAGCCTTAGTTTTTGCTCTTCACGCAATGCTCTGTACTCCTGTCCACATAATCTACTAAGCAAGGTGTTATTATGTAAACATCCATTCCTGGAGTGTGGTGTCTAAGACCAAGTACTAAATTTAAGCAGAGGTTTTGAGCTGAAGTGTGGCTTCAAGTCACCATGAGGATGAAACCAAGCCACATCGTTATATTACACTCTATGATGTACAGTGAGTGCCTACTATGTGCCAGGCACTGTTCCTAAATAGCTTGTTATCTCATTCAATCCTCATAGCACCCCAATGAGGATGGTTCCATTGTTATCTTCATTTATAGATGAGGAAATAAAGACTGAGAACTTAACTGTCACTCAGCTAGTAAATGTCAAGGCCCATCTTAAAAGCCTATGCCTTTGAAGAAGAGTAAGTATAAGGAAGCCACAGCAACTATATTTATATTTTTGAGGAGCTATCATATGAAAGAAACCATAAAATTTGTTCTATGGTTGCTCAGAGTCTAATATTTGGGCCAATGGGTGAAAGTTGTTGATAAAACATTTCTGGTTAATATGTGGAATAACTCTGAAAGAATGAGATGTATCATAAAAAAGAATAAGTAATCTTGAGAGGTAGTGAGCTCTTCAAAAGGTGCAAACAGAGACTGGTGGCCCTGGTTGGGGATGTTGGCAAAGATGTACAGGCACTTACATTGTGGTTTGGACTGATCATCCTCAAGGACCACTATAGCCTTGAGATGATTGTAAATGATTGACTCTCTAATTTCCAACAGGGTGAGACTGTATATTATGGGTGAAGTAGCAACATTTAATGAGTTCGAGGTTGTCTACAGAAACAAGCATGCCAGGATTAAAGGGTTGATTCATATTAAGCAAAGCCGATAAAAATACATGAAACTTTGCAACAGAAAAATTTGGATAGACTCTGATAAATGCAGTAGCTGTGTACCTGACAGAGGTGGTATAGCATAGTGGTTGTGAACATGGATTCCAGAGCCAGACATGTGGATTCAAATCCCAGTCCCACCATTTACTAATTGTGTAGCTCAGGCAGGTTGCCTAGACTCTTCACACCCTAGTTCCCTCGTATACAAACTGTGTTAAACAGACTATCTCATTCTTTTATTCCTGTGAGGGTCAAATAAGTATCTATATATCTATATATGTATATATCTACCTACCTATCATCTGTCTATCAAAGAGAGAAGCAAGAGCCTGGAACATAAGTAATAAATATTTGTTATCATTATTCCAAAGAGTCTATAACATTTTAAATATTCAAAAACTATAAAGGGTAAATTATTTTTAATTTTATTGTCAAAATTGATACATTGTTTTGAAAAAACAGAAATTGGCCCATAGCAAGTAACACAAACATAAGTCAAAAAAATATAAGATTGAAATAAATTTGAATTTTGGCTTTTAAAAAGGTGTTCTAAAACTGTTTTTACTTATTTTAAACAATCAACAATAAACATTTCATTGAGCATCTATTATTATGCCTAGCACAGTGCTAAATACTTTAAGGAAATATGCAAGAAGCACAGCACATGGTCCTTTTTCTTTAATAGTTTATAATCTAGCTATTTGTGACTGTAAAGATACATTTTAAAAAATTCTAGGACCTAATGCCTTTAAGTAAAATCATCTTGGAAGTAATACTTTGGAGGTTATACACTTATTTCAATAATTTTGCCATTGCTCAAAACATTTTTTGTATCTCTTCTTTTCGGATTGCCTTTGGAGTTACACAAATCACTTAAAAGCAGATTCATTACTTTAGTTTAGAATGCTCCATCTTCCACAAGCACCTTCTTAGTTACCTGAATTAATCACTAGGTTTGGTGCACAGTGACTTCTGGTTATTTTTAAAACTCGAACTCACCCTAAATGACAAGTTTTGCTATCCCTGATGAACTTCAAAAGAATGTACTGCAGCATTTCTGGACGGCAAGGACAAGGGGTCTTTGTAAGCATCTCTGCCTCGCCAGCACCCAGCTCATGCTTCCTTGCAGCGGAAGTGCAACCCTCATCTCGGGGACTGAGCTGCAGGGCCTGCAGCCTGCTCACTGGAGATGTCAGGGTGGGCTGCAGATAAAGGCAATGCATCCAGATGCGGTTTGTGGGGGATTTCCTTCTGTTCTGTTGTTTCAGTGTTTTCCTTCACTGCTTCTTAGATGTCTGGTTTTGACAGTGAAGGACAGAAAGGTCTGCCTGAAGCTGGCAGCAGATTCTCCCAATACTCTCTTCTAGCCCTGTGTTTTAAAGAGTAGTAAATTAATTAAAAGATTCATATCTATTTTATTAGTCCAATATGTTATATGTATTTATATATGTTAAGTGTGTATACACACACACACACATATGTATTTGTCAAATTCATGTAAGCTTGGTGGATGATCAGGTTAGTGTAAAACTTCAGTTTCAACATATAGACTGGAACTTCAACATATAGACTGAAAAACTATGTCGTATCCATTAATGCCCAGGTCTTTCTCACATTTCTATCCTCGATAATAATCATTGAGTTTCATACCACCTCTTGGAAAAAAACACTGTCTTCAAATTTTACATGTTTTTGTGAATTACATTATTCTGAAATTTCTAGCCAGGTCCTTCTAGTCCTAGTCAATATTTCAATGTAATGACAAATATGTAAAGATGGTTTTTATTATAATGAGACAAAGTATAATTCTTCAAAAGTAACCAAAACGAAATACAAATTACTTTGTCAGAATTTGTTCTGTTTTTAGACAAAGAAAGAAGAGTACAAAGGTCCTTGGGCACAGGATTTTGTGTTAATATATTTTTATAGTTTTTTCCACTTAACTTACAAAACAATGAATTAGTATTTTTGGATGATGAAAATGTCAGAAATCTGGGGTGTCTAAAGTTTTCTGTGTAATCTCAAATCTTTATAGACATCAATATGTTTGGGAGTTCAGGATGTAAGAAATATCTGGCTTTATTCTACAGAATAATGTTTTATCTCTAATTGTAATTAAATTTTAAAGATCCCTAGATAATAATTAAAATTAGCCATTTCTCCCTTATTTGAACTATTTTAATCATCACCAAAGTATGCTCTCCTCACTTTTTAATTATACTTATATTAAGTACTTTTTTCTAAGTATGATACTTAAAAAATCCATCTTCTCAGATAAATACCCATACTCCCTAGAAGAAATGTTTGGATAAATGATTTCTTGCCTACTTTTACAATCTAAATAAATTTATGTTAGGGAAGTTTTTACAGTTCAAAAATGAAGACTGTTCTAAATCCTACTGAAATGAATAAAGAGGTACAAAATGGGTTAAATACATAACAGCACTGAACAGAGAGGAGGAGACAACAGAGATTGTGACTCATTTCTAGAATATGGAAAGGGATGTCATTGTATAGAGAGAGGAGAGAGAGAGTCAGAGATAGTTAAAAACAGACCACTAATTCAAGGTCCCCACACACAGAAAAATGTCTTCAATCATAAAGTGACTGATAGTAACAAATTATGTTAATTTAGAAACTGGAAGACCTTTGAGAAGGTGAGGGCTTGTCATCCTTCCTTCAACAGTGAAAAAGGAAGTTAGTTAGAAGTTCCTAGGAAACCAAATGTTGTACAAAGACAGTCACAGTCCAAGTATGAAGCAAATTAAAATGTGATACAAATTTGGACTATGGATGAAACAGAAGAGAAGAGAATCAGTTTGACCTTGATGCTTGGAACATTCTCCTACAAGTGGTGCAAGTTTCTTCTTAAAATAGAATTATTTCTTTTCCCCATTGTTCCATGCTTACCTCTTGGTTCTGCAGTGAATGTTTAGAAAATGATCAGTGTGCTATGGTATGAGGCTGAAAATTTTGTTGGTGGCAACAAGATAAGTCAGAGATCAGGTATTAAAGTGAGTCTCAAGATGGACACTCTGCAGAAGTTTCAAGAGCCAGTCAGATGGTTCACCTGACTCTACACTGGAAAATTAGATCACAGGGACCAATGGGCCAGCTACTTTGTGAACAAAGAGAGTGCAGTTAAATTGGGTTCAGACCACAGCATCAATTTGTCTGCATGGAGGAAGGGTGAAAATTTCCTCTACTCAGTTTTGAACTTAGTAAGGGAGAGAGAATGCCAGCTTGGGAGTATTTAAAATCTGGGGTTACGTAGAATCATGGAGATCAGCCAGCCCCAGAGGATGTGGGTTTTTCTACTAGGGTGTCAGTCAGGTATTAACAATATATTCCCCTTCTTTCTCTCACTTTGAATCTGAAAAGATCTGAAACCATTGTTAGCAAGATGGGAAGGGAAGGTTGGAAGCATAAACCAGAGAAGATTAGGCTGGCCTCCCTAGTTTCCTGCCTATTAAAGGTACTGCTGGAAAACAGAAGATTTAAGTTTAATGTGTTCCAAATTTTGATTTTACATGGAATTCAACAGTATTACTTACTGAATTAAGACTATCTTTCCTAAGTAAAGTGATCATGGGGATTTCTCTTGCCTAAGAGTACCCCAATAATCCCTGGGGCATGTCAGTATTTTCAAACAGAGGAAAGAATCCACCCACTGAGCAGGTTTAAAGAGACAGAGGGAGACAAAAATACAGTTGCTTTCTGATTCTATTTAACGAGTCTGCTTTTTTAATATGCTATTTAATGAGTCTGCTTGTTTAATATGACAATTATAATAATACTATGAATGTTATCTGCTAGTTTTATATTTCTATAATAAACCTAAAGACAAAGCTTGGAGGACTTAATTATCATTACAGAGCAGAACAAAATGATTATAAACCTTGATGGTGTAAAAGTTAAGGGCATAAATTAAAGAAGCCATGAGGGATATAGGAAGGAAAAATAGGGGAATCAGAGGGAGTTAATTCTTATTTTCCAGAGAGTATAATGGAGAGATACTACCTTATATTGATTGATGAAGAAATAGGTGTTTAAATGAAATTCAAACTTACAAAGATAACCTACAGAAGAAATAAAAATGTATAAGTCAAAATTGGTAAAAGGAGAATAGGTAGAAAAGAGGAGTATTATGTGATTTAAATGCCTCAGCTTTCATAAAGGGTTATCAGTAAGTATTGCTTAAAAGTGATAAGCAACAGAAGTACAAGACTTCAAAACACAAATAGAAAACAGGTCATTACCTCTGGGAATGGAACTGGTATGTGGGGGGGCAACTTGTACTTTTCATTTTATACACTTTTATACCTTTTGAATTTTTACTGCCATGTGTATGTATAGTGTTCATAACAGTAAACGAGATGAGATTAGAGGAAAATAATAACGTTCATTTAAAATTTCCTACCTGGCTCTAATCCAGGGTTTGGTGTGCATATTGAGACTACTTCCCCATCTACCATGTTTTTCTGAAGCTGGTGGCAAAAAGCCCCTTTCTGGGACCAACTCCTCGGCAATTGCCCTGATGTGATAGGGCTCAAATCCACAGCAACCGCCAATGTACCTGACCCCCAGGTTGTAGGCCTCTCGGGCATATTTTTGAATATCCCATCTGGTTACAACTCTGGCCTCCAGTCCTGTAACACAATAATGACAGCATTTCTGTTATGGTCCCCATTTTCAAATGTTAGATGCTCTAATGGCATTTTTTAAAATAATTATGCTTTCTTCAGATAGCTCATTTAGGTTATTGGATGTTTTTGTCTTATGCAGTCTCACATTGTAAGGCTGTACCATAGTTATTAATTATAGCTGTTTTGCATTTTGTCATGATGAGAAAGCACAAGGACCTCCAACCTGAGCCTGAGCATACCAAAGGGATATTCTGGGAGATCCACAAAGCCGCCTTTGCCGCAGTCAGGCGTGTGGAACCCCAGGGACTGCACCATCAGATGTGCTTCTAGCCCAGCGGCCCACAGGCCCTCCTTCATGAGCTTCATTGTCCTCAAGCTGGTTTCTGGCCCAAATCGGCAGTTCACGCCCACGATCGTAGCCCCTATGCAAAGAAATAAAGACCTCTTCATTTTACTTATTCATTTGCTTATTTTACTTTTTGATAGTTGGAAGGTGCCTTGGAAATTAGCTCTCCCACTCCACCTCCCAAGGTAACCGATTCCAGTTAATTCTTTTATTTCTGAATTGCTCTCACAATAGTAAGCAACTTTTGTTAAATTTCACAAAGAATAACTGAATTGTTTATCACGTTATGGTTCCAAATTACCTGCCTTCACCAGCTTAACAGCACAGTCTCCAGGTGTCACATCATGCATGTCTCCCTCTGGGCCTATGCACATGGTAGCTGCCACTGGTTTACCCGATTCTTTCAAGACTTCCACAGCCCACACTGCTTCCTCAGCATGCTCAAAATACTAAGAGAGATTTCACTTTTTCTATTGGTCCAAATATAAAGCAGGTTTTGAGTGATAGAATGCAAATGTTGCAAAAAATTACCAAGTATGTATAATATGTGGTAAAACTTGCTAAGGAATGTGTCTCTGTCAGACTGACTAAAGGATCACTTTCTGAGTGTTTTAATTTCTTTAGCAAAGATAGATTTCATTCAGAGGTCATTGATTCAGTGAGATGATGTTGCTAAAAAAAACAAAAAACATACCAAAAACCCACAAAGGTTTTTTAAAGTAATTGAGTATTTAAATTCATAATTTTGAAGGAACAAACGTTTTACTGGTAAATTTTGGACTCATCTTTTATGGACCTGGGGTAATCTCTGAAAAAGTGAGTATTTTATCATGCTTTATACTTCAAAGTTCTTTTATATTCACTTGTAGTTAGATATTCATAAGTGCTCCATGAAATAGGAAGAAATACGATTATTTCCCCAGATGGGAACACTGAGAAACAGAGTAGCAAGGAATAGCTACTGAGTTTCTTTGCTGATGGTGGGCAGGACAGCTTGTGTGATAAACCCATGGCCTTTGCAGGGGTACCTGCCAGGAACCGCCTTAAGTGCCACAGTCAAAAAGCTGAACTTAGGTAAGTGGAGAAAAGTCAGCAGAAATCTCCGTTTCTTCCTTCTTAACTTAAAAACAGATTCTGCTGAAGCAATGTGTGAAGAATGACAGAGATTGTCAAAAGCAAGGTTCTTAAGACCCAAACTTGAGTTCCCATTCAGCTCGGAGAACACACGGGAGAGTTTGTGCTCCTGTTCCCAAATGGGTTAGTCTGGGGCCTGAGCCTTGGGAGAGCTGCGAAGCAAGGTGCCCATGCGTTCAGTAGAGGGACTGGGGAAATACCGGTTGGGGGGCTGTTGTCCTTGTTGGGGGTAAAGACTTAGGTTGAGAGCTTAACTACAGGTGACAGCAACTGTGATGGGAAATGGAGAACAAGGGGTTTTTAATTTTTGGAGGTGGAAGGAAGAGAATGTTCTGCGCCTTCATGTCCAATCAGTGACCAATTCTTACTTCAAAATTTCACCCACGTGTTTTGGCATGAGTGAAAGCAGAGATGGGAGAGGGCAAAGCATGTTCGGAGGAGGACAGGAAACTACACGGCACCGAGTGTTCCTGGGGGGGCCTGGATCACCTGGGCAGTCACCTACCTCCCTTCCAGCCTCTATTCCCTACACACATCCTTGCCTCTCCCCTCAGCAAGGATGTTCCCTGGATCACCCTCCTCTCACTCCATACTGGAGGGGCCTCTGAGAAGCAGCTGCTACAGCCACTGAGAAGAAAACCAAAGGCTATAGTTAGAACTCTCCTGGGTCTGTCCTTTGCCTTTACAGGGAACCTAGTGTACAAATGAGAGAATGTTGGCCTTGACTGTGGTGCACTTACATAAACCTTTGATCCTCTACACGGAGGAAATGAAGGTATAAAGCAGTCCAATAACCTCATGAAAGTTGAAGACCATGCAGTTACATTTGTCAAAATAAAATCAATCCCTTCTCTGTGACACTAGGCATACCTCTGCAATCAAGAAGTCCACATTTTTCCTGGCAAAAACCTCTAGCTGTAGTTGAAAAAGCTTTTTAATTCGTGCTTCATCCTTGTGGTGTTTGTACATTGATGTCTGGCAGAGCCCCCCTGCTACCAAAGCATCCCCTTCGCCAGCCACTTCTCTGGCAAGGTCACAGGCTGCAGCATTGACATATTTCCACTGAGGTTAGAAAGCAAGAGTTCAGATGGTGAGCTTGGCATTTTAAAGGTAAAATATAATACAAGAAAGGGGGCAATGAGCAAGTAAGGTGAGCACAAGTTGCTGTTTTAAACAGCAATTAGAGAAGACCAGCTGTGTTGGCTACCGTTTGCTTTACTACCAGTGTTTTTACCACTATTGTACTTAATACACTAGATTTTAGTATATGCTTGCTTGTTTGCTTCCCATACTTGACTGTGAGCCACTTCAGAATAGGGTCTGGTCCTTTGTATCATCTTTGTACTGAGCATAGAGAAAGGACTATAACAGGTATTCAGTAAATGTTGGTTGGTTGAATGACTAAATGTGTATTAACATTTGTGAGTATTAACACCCTCATTTACAGAATATCTCACAATAATTCTACATTCTTCTCATTTTTCTTAACACCCTTCTGTGTTTAAGCATAGTTATCTCCATTTTGCACAGAGCAAACCAATGCTTCATGTAGTTAAGTGTTTTGTACAAAGTCATACAGCCAATAAGTGGGACAGTTGCGTATTAAACCCAATTCTTGTCATTCCTAGTTCAGTGCTGTATTTCTAAGACCACCCTGTCACCATATGGACAAGTCAGAAAAGAAGAATGTGAAAAGGGCATCTATTAAATGTTCTTTCTCTACAAAAAAAATAGCACAGGAGGATAACTGTCCTTCTAATTGCCTAGCCTTTACAGTCCTATTCTCTTGTATTTCCCTACCTAAAAAGACAGAAAAGCACATTTGTGTAGAATACATACATTAATATTTTATGTGGAGTTTGTAATAACATGTAAGTAACACATTAGGTCAATTCCATAGCTTCCCATCCAGGGGTTGTTTTTATTATAGATGATCCCTGACCCCTCCCACCACATGCCCACACATTACAGCTTACCTTGCTCTCCATATTGTCCTCACTGGCAGAAAAGGTGAAAGTCTGCATGACATTTGATCCTGCTCTCAAGAATTCCATGTGAAGCTGACGAACTACAAAGTAGTTGTTTTTTTAATTGAAATCAAAAAATTAAAATCACAGAAGCTAGTATTTTCAGCTGCAGTAGCTTTTGGACTCACATCTCTTTCAATCAGACACAATTTAAGACCTAGTACTTATAAAAAATTGCAGATTAAGGGTCAGTAGAGTTCAAGGACAGGACGTGGCAGAGACCATACCAAACTGGAGCTGTTTAGAGTAGCCTCATATTGTCCTGCTGATGAGCCATAACTGGGCCGGCGCAGTCACATGCAGAAGTTAAATTGGTTGGCCGAGGGTCCCTTGGTCTCTTGGTCTAGAGAGAGTTTATTCATCTGCCAGTGACATGAAGGATGTAGTTGGTCTACTTACAGTCAGCACTGGAGAGCACTCTAAGTAGAGTCAGGATATTCTTGTGGTGGACAGAATGTAAATGGGTGGCACCACATGAAATTGATTCCATAGCAAGCAGCTAGGGAGATGCAGTCAGAGAGCTTTCCCTGGCTATCAGAAAAATCCTTCCTCTCTTTTCATCTCCCCTCCACACAATCTTTATCCTTGCTATTTCAGCACATTCCTTCCTGATTTAGCAAAAATGGTCTTGTAAAATTAAGAACAAGTTCTTCTTGGATGAGATAAAAACTTCCTACTAAGCACCAGAGAAACAAAACTCCGTCTTGCCATATAACTCTAGTGCGTCTGATGAAACAGTAATAATGGCCATTGGGTTCTTATGATATGCTGGGCATTTCATACAGGTTAACTCACGAGTCCTCATGACAAGCCCATGTCATGCCCTCTTGTGACAGATGAAGAAACTGACCTTTGGAGGAGTCAAACTATTTGCCCAAGGTCACACAGTCAGTCAGTGGGAGAACCAAGACAAGATCCCAGGTTTCTGGGATACACTGTGCAGATAGGAATAAAACAGAGTGAATCAAAAGTCCCATTTCCAACTTGCATCCTGTTTCAACCATTTCATTCTTTGGCTTTATTTTCCACTTGAATATAGGACAGCAAACCCAAAAGTGAGTAAGAATAGAATTAAAGTTCCAATGTGATGTACTAACCAATCCCGTCACAGTTTCTACTTCTAACTGTTTTTTTCAGCCAGGAGGATGATGCAAAACTGTATTTATTTATTCATCTTCCGTGTCCCCAACAGAACTGGCTGTCTATTGTCTATGCTCTGTTAAGCTGCTGGTTACCATTAATCATCCTTACCAAACACACTGTTATAATATAATATGCAAATTAGCCAGAAGGATGACTGTGAAGCAATAAGAGTTTTACTACTTTATGGAAACTCTTGAATATCTATGAGGTAACTATTCATGGAACCAATATTAAGATGTATATTTTAGCATCCCTGGACATGAAGATGCGTGGTGAGGAGGGGAGGGGAGAGAGAGGGAAAGGCCATTTTTTTCTATATGCTTCAGCCATGTACTTGTCACTGTCTCTGCATCTTAGCAATTTGGCAAGTGAAACAGTCCTTATAACACTACCTATTATATAGGTAAAGACCTTCTCCCAGTCATATTTAAGCAAAATGTCACTCTATAAACACTCGTGGGGGACGCTGGCACTGACCTGCATTTGGATGTTCCAGTACTGCTTCTGGAGTCCAGAGCCCAGCCTTCACGTAGCCCCTCTTCTCCAGAGTTATGAGAAAGCTGCCATCTCCAACTACAACCTCCCCACTATCCAGACGCTCCAAAATACCCTGAAGAAAAGGAAGGAAAAAAATCACTTAAGACTTTCTTTTTTCATAAAAGTATTACTAATTTTAGGAAAGATGGTTCTGTGTTCTTACAGCTCCAGTTCTGTTAAAATCATCAGTGTCTAAGAGTATTTCAGAAAGATTGCATATACTATATTTCTAAAACAATCTATGTGCTTATTTTGTGTAAAGTGCTGTGACTGCTTTTTTCTCAAATACCGTTTAACTGAGTCAAATTATAGTGAAAGTGCTGATTCCATGATAATTATTTTGTTTTTTTCAACATGTTTGTGGAAGACACTGCTAGTTGCCTAACTAATAAACATTTTCTCTCTTCTCCTTTGCTAATGTATTTTGTCTGGGGAGACAACATCTCCAAGCAAGAAAAAAAAATCATGCTCCCTTGCTGCCAGGGGTGGCCATGTAACACCCAGTGCCGGCCATTGAGACCCAGGTGGAAGTCCGTTGAACATTAGGAAAGCTTTGCTTTTCTGATAGAGCTGCTCACTCCCTCCCATCTTGACACCCTTTCTACTTGCTGACTGGATTGTCAACATAAGCCCTGGATACTGCAGTCATCTCACAGCCACGCCTTTGAAAGCAACACATTAAGGCTGATAACAACAGCTTGGTCTGGTGTCTTAATAACCATCTTAGATTAGCTGCAGCAGCCATGGACTGCTTGACCTTGTTAGGTAAAAAAACAAAACAAAACCTTTTTTTGTGTGTAAACCACTGAACATAATCTTAATGGATACAATGTTTCACCATCATGCCCTACATTTTCCAGCCTGTTCATGTACATATTAGCATTTGGTACTCCCAACAACTCTGTGAGCCAGGCAGGGAAGACAGCTTTTACTCCCATTTTTTAAATGAGGAAACGGTTTCAGAGAGGCTGAGTGACTTGCCCAAGATCACAGAGCAAAGTAAGTAAAAAAACAGACTTTAGATCTTCTAAATTCCTAATCTTGTCTCTTTCTGTTTTACCATCTTTCTATTCAGTCCATGCATAACTTGAAAAAGTTTGCATCCAGACCAGTTATCCAAGGCTTACAGTTTCCATTAAAATACGCCTCCCCGAAAACCTGCACGGCTCATCCCCTCACGTCCTTCAGGGTTTTGGTCCAGAGCCACCTTTTCAACGAGGACTTCCATGATCATCCTATAAAAAACTGCAAACACTTCCCATGGCGATCCCTATGCCTTTTGTACAGAAGGCTCAGTTGAAGATATAATGTTTTATTGAAAATACAAAGCCCATTTATTTCTGCCCTGCCTACAGCTGGACACAGAGACATGACTGAAAGTGGGGGGGCAGGGGAAGCATCCAGTTGCCCCTTCTAACCAGTCACATCTGCAATCCAGGGAGGTGCATTAGGAGCTGCTCTGCAGGCTAAGTACCAGGCCACTAAATCCACAACTTCTCTATTTTTCTATGGAGAAAAGAGAACGGAACACAGCTGTGTTAGCTGTGCTAACCATAAATGCTATTTTGACAGAGAGGCCTCCCGACTCTGGTTATTTTTCTATATTTTGTATCTAAAGGTGAATTTTAGCTGAATGTGGAAGAAATGTTAATATTTACAATTCTCACCTATTTCTCTACTCCCTCTATAAAATGCAATTTGTTCTTTTCATTTGGTACATTTGAAATATAAAAAAGAACTTAAGCTTTAAACTTTCATTGAGACCTTCCTACGTGCCAGGTACAGTTCTAGTAAGAGGGATAAACATTGGAATAAGACAGAGTTACTGCCCTCAAGAAGTTCAAAGTTTAGTCACCTTGAGGAAAGCCAAAGTCAACAATCATCACAATACAATGTAATAAATACTGCAGAGGAATGCAGAAGAATCCGAGATACAGGCATCTGTATAAAAGCTTATCCTGAAAATCTAACACACTTCTATTCAAAGTCATCCATGTTAACATTCAAACTTAATAGAACACATCAAATTTAATAGTACACATTCCAGAGGGGAAAAACATTGGCATACAACTGGGGTATTACAAGTTAGTATCTTAACTCCTGAATTCAATCCATCGCAGGGTTACACCAAATATATCTATTTAACACGTCTCATACATGTCACTCCTATCCTCACTGCTCCTGGATTACTGAAATGGTCTCCAACTCACTCCAGCCCACCCTATTCTATCTTTCATCACTGCCAGAACAAAGCCTTGCCTGACCTACTCTTATTTGTGATTACCTCCTCTCCTGTGTCCTGCTTAAGTTCGAACACCCTCTGTTCCTGCATCCGTCACCTAGACTGCAGTATCTGGTTACCTACCTGTCACCTGTGTTTGGCTGTAAGATTCTTGAGGTTCAGGTGACATATCTCACTGGTCTGTATCACTACCACTTCATACAGCATCAAACAAAAAGTAGGCCCTTAATACACTATGCCGAATTAGCAGGAAGACAAGACTGTTTTGAAAATGTCATATGTCTCACATGTGCTACAATACAAGCTTTGTCTTGAGGAGTTAAAAAAAAAGGGGCACTCTTTAACAAAATTAACAAGGGTTTTAAGAAAATTATAGTGCATAGTTTGTGTCTTTATGATACCAAATAAAGGTAAGACATTTGATCTGTTGTCTGGATGTTTGTCCAACATTTAAAATTTTGCCAGTTTTCTGAGCAGCCATTAGAAAAGAACTAAATGATCAAGATTTAAATTCAGTGCATGCTTCAGCCCTTTCTTCACTGCTATACTTAACACCTCAGTTAATTACTACACCAGTATGATCTAAAGACAGTGCTTGAGTGACAGAGGACTGTGTAAAATAAAGAGCAATGTAAATTAATTTGCAGTACATTCATATTTTCATTTCATCCTCCTTTTCAGTTTGGCAGTGAACCTGCCTCTGATCTGGTAATGAGCTCTGAGAGGCACTTATTCCCCCCTTTTGCAGATAACAGCATCTAGATCTCTGGATTCAAGATGTGGCCACTACTATTCATACACAGAGGAGCAGACCAACTTTACCCTGTGGCAGGAGGCTGCCAGAGATCCAGTCTGCCTAAAATATCTTCCCGTCTGCCTTAAATGCCACCAGGGCTGTTCTTTGAAATTAACGAAGCAAGTGGAAGTGTGGCCTGTGGCAATTAAATGAATTCTTGAAATGTACCTGTTAGCTAACAAAAGAGGTGAGATTAGCTTCCCACTAACATGGATTATATGATAGATTGCATATTTTTGATGTGTATTATATGATGGATAGCATATTTTTAAAAACTTAAGAAATAACAAGATCTGTAAATAAAAGTGAAACATAGTATTACAGAAAGTTTAGGGAAAGCAGCACAATATTCTTTGCTTATCTTTTTATTAAGCTCATTTTCTTCAATGCCCATATTTTACTTTTATAATCAGAAAAACATATCCAAAAACATGTTTTTGTTGTTTTTAAACCCATATTCCACATCTTATGTAACTATTGCCATTACTTTATCCTTCCTTACAGTGTGTATATAAATGTTTTTACATAGTTGGGGTCACTCTGTGATACATCTCCTTTTGTAACTTGAAGCACTTTGCCTAATAACTTACTGAGTGGATGAACTTTAACACAGGGAACCTACCATTCTTGGCATCTTGTTGTTCCTAACTTTTTAGTATATATCAGTCATTTCCTTGTGTATATTGCCCCTTTATTCCTCACCTTCTCTTCTGAATGACGGGGCACAGGTGGCTTGTTCTGAGTGGCCTTGGGGACATCTTGCATCCAAGTTTGCGCCCTTCCTAATTTTGTTTTGTCACCCTTTCTTCCCACCACGTACATAACCCGCATAGAAATAGGGTGACAATGCCGACAGCTGGCGAGCGGATCGGGGAAAGGGACGGAGAGGAGGAGCCTGGAGACCCGGGCTGCCCGGTGGGGCGAGGCGGAGAGCCTCCCGCGCACCCCACCCGGACCCCCACCTTGGGTCTGGAAGCGTGAGCGCCCGGGACTCCTTTCAGGCCAGCCTGAGGCCCGCAGGGCCCGCTGCCGCCCTTCCCCAAACAGGAGGGAAGCAGCTCTGGGGCGGCTCAGCCGAAGCCCTGCGGGTAGAAAATGTGAGCGCAGCCTCTGCCTCCGAAGCCAGACTTCAAATCGCCGATGCACCCTGGACTTGGATGGGTGGCCCCGAGCTGGTCGACTGGCTCTCTGAGCCTCAGTCTCCTCACTGTAAAAACGGGATAATAATTGCAAAGAGGAAATGATTTGTGTAGAGTTCTCTGCGCACTGCTGGGCACCGCCTCAGGGCTCAATAAATGTCACCCGAGTGTTATCTAATCCTCACACCAATGCAGTCTCCTCATCCCCGGCAACTCGCCGTCGGGGAAACCGAGGCCCTGGGCCGTCCAGGTGCCCTGGCGCGGCCGCAGAGTTCAGCCGAGGTGGGATTTGGGGTGGGCGCCCCGCCGCCTGGAGGGCCGAGCGCCTCGCGGGCTCCCGGAAACTCACCTTCCGGGCCCCGGGGCCTCGGGCCGCTGCCATCCCGCCGCGGCTGTGAGGGCGCCGGGTCCGGGGAGCGCGCAGGCCCAGGAGCCCGCCCCTCGCCGGGGGAGGGTCCCACCGCCACCCGCGTCGGCCGCAGGCTGTCGGCCGGCCTCGGAGCAGGTGCCCGCGCCCAGGGCTCGGCCTCGCCATGCTCCGCCCGGGCGCGCAGCGGCTGCGGGGCCTCACGCTGCCGAGCCTCCCGCTGCGGGCCTGCCCGGGCCGCCCGCGCTCCGGCTGCGGCCGCCGGAGGTGAGTGGGGCCGGGCCTGCTCCGAGGCTCGCGGCGCGGGGCTGCGGGTGCGGGGAGCGAGGGCCGGAGGCAGTCTCCGGGTTAGGGGCGCCTCGGACCGAGAAATGGGCATTCGGATGACTTCATTTATTACACTTTCTTATACATGCACAAATGTACAGAGGGCAACCACCAAAGGGGTCGCAGTGCAGAGCCTCTCCTGCCTCACCCCATTCCTCCGTCGTGTTAACAGTGTCTGTTGTATATATCCAGAGACGGTCTATGTGTAAACAAACACAGGTGTGTATATGTCATTTGCCTTGCAGCTTCCTTTTTCCAGTATGTCTTGGAGAAGCTCACAATCCAGCTAGGAAGACAGCCGTGCAAAGAAATAAGTTAAACCACTGAGCAATAATGATAATTAGAGAGGCATGTAGACGGTGAGAGGAAGTTAAGGGAAGAAGTGCATTTTACTCCCTCTCTCTTCGCCTGGGCAACACTGAAGGGAAGAAGTGATCCAAGATTTACAGATGCTGAACTTCATGATGATTATGGTTTTTCATGGTATAAAATGAGTGTGAGTGTGCTCTTTAAATAGACTAAGAAAAAATATTCTCTAAAGTCTTTGAGAAAAAGAAGTCACTCTTTCAATTAAGCTATGTTTGTTATCTGCACCAGAATTATATAGAATGGTGCACTAGGTGTTAAGTACCAAAGAAGCAAGAAGAAGCACGTTAGTCAGAAAAAAATATAGCTACCATACCCTACTAAAGCTACCGTTAAAAAAATTTTTTTTTCTTCCAGAGAGGAAAACCCTCCCTTGTCAGCAGAAACAAGATGGAAAGACAGAGCAGAAACAGTGATAATTGGAGGTGGCTGTGTTGGTGTGAGTTTGGCTTATCACCTGGCCAAAGCGGGGATGAAAGATGTGGTCCTCCTGGAGAAATCTGAGCTCACTGCTGGATCTACCTGGCACGCAGTAAGAAAAGCACCTCAGCACTGACACATGCACTGAACCGTGTACTAGTGCCATCAGCTTCCTTCCCATTCACAGTTGCACACTAGCTCTTTAGAGTGAGCTGGTTCCCAACAGTGTTAGCAAATGCAGTTGTAAATGTCACTGGTGTACTTCCAGGGCATAATTAACATCTGAGGTGTATCATCATCTCAAACATGTGCCTTTTGGATTGAAATCCTGGGTCTGCTATTTTCTACCCATGTGACTTTTGGGAAGTTGATGACGTTTCCATTCCCGGATGTGTAAAATGGGAATAGTAATAGTATCTACCTACTCAGGGGGTTGTGATGAAGACTGAGTTAATATATGTAAAGTTGTTAAACATGGTAAATGTTTAGTAGATGTTAGCTTTTGTATCGAAGGACACTGGCTGGGTGATCCTGAATATAGGCCCAAGACCTTTACCTCTTACTCCCTTCACTTGAGTTTAGCGGTCCTCTTACTTTTATTTATGTATGATTTTAATTCTGTGAGACAACAGCTTGGCCTTCATGAGGACCTAACTATGAGGGCTGAGAACATGTGACATAGCTTTCATGTAGTTTTAAATAAAACATACCACCAAGTAAATCTCAAATATTTAATGATATATATATATAATTGTCCTAGAGCTACACAATAATTGGTCTTAAACAGAAAGCTGTTCAGGTAAATGAAGTGACTGACACAGCTCTCATAACTGTTGGTACAGATTTCTTTTGGAGGAAGTTTGGGCAGTGACCCACCGCTGCTCATCGTCCCTTTCCATTGTTAGATTTCCTCTGCTGAGATAAGGGGGAATACTTCTTTTAGGAGCCATGTGATATCCAGACCTTCCCAAGGGATGGGGGTAGAGGGTCATACACTAAAGGGCTGCCTGCCTCCAGCTGAGTTTGGGGGAGATTATGACCCAGATTTTTGCCCAGGTTCCCAAGTGGTCACAGTCAGACCACACCTGCTGGTTGAACAGAGGTTCTTAGAAACACCGCCCCAAGCCCAGCTCCCCTCCTTTCTGTCCCCTCCCTCTTGCCCTGTCATCCATCCATCTGGGAGTCAGCCCACACACCTGGTCCTCCCTGAGTGTAATTTCTGAGTCTTCATGGGTGCACTTGCCTCTTGTTTCATCAGTTCTCCCTCCGCTTGCTTCCTCCTATCTGCAGGGAGGGGACTGGGAAGCCCCAGCACTCCTGTCTCTTCTCCACTCCCTGAACTAAACTCTCTATGTAGGCTTCATGTTCTCATGTGAGAGAAAGCCTTCATTTCTCCTATACCTCTACTATAACCTCTCCCTAATGGACATTCAGCCACCCTTTCAATATTTCCTGAGAGTCTACACTGTGTCAGGCCAGCACTGTTCCAGGAGGTGAGGACACAGCAGTGAACAAAACAAAGGCCCTGTGCTCATGGAGCCACAGCATGGTGGGGCAGATGGAGAGCACACAGGCAATGCCCAGAGCAAGTGGTGCCACGAGGAAGAGTGAAGCAGGGCAAAGGGATGAAGAAAGACGGAGGCAGAGGAGTCAAGAGACTACTTCACAAAAGTGACACATGAGCAGAGTTATTGAGGGGCCATGGGGCTGTCTGGGTAAGAGCATGTAGGAAAGGGAAATTCAGGCAAGTGGACATATCCTGAGAGAGAAGGCTTATACCCTTTTAATACTTTTGGATGGTTAAGAAGGGTGTATACCTTAATATTTTAATTATCTGCTCACTTACATTTGATTGTTTGGATGTGGCCTACATTTTAGAGTAGACTACTGGATTCCATGAATTACTACTTCTTAGATGTCCCATGAATTAAAAAAAAGTAACACACACTGAACCCAAGTTCTTTTCAAAAAAGTAGGCAAAGATGATAGCTTCTTGGTAAATATTGACTGTGTGAAATAATTTTTTCTAAAGCAAAGAGATATCAGAGTGAGTGGAAAAGGCACTATTCTGCCTTATGCACAAGGTATTATGTCATGGTTTATAAAATGAGATCAATGCAGTGTGACCTCAAGATGGACTCGGGCATCAGAAGCCAGGTTATTTGGCTCCCTAAGAAAAAAGGGAAAGAAGCTGATTCTAGGACTTTTTTCAAGTTAAGGAGGCCTCACTCTGAGGAGCAATCGGAAGAAATCCCACATATTAGAATTTTTAACACAGAACTATTTGGAGCAGATATGAGAATGTGGCAGATTGGGGAGCCAGATGAAGAGGCAGACTCCAAAAATAAAGGCAGCCTTATATACTCGAGATGAAACATGTCTGTAGAGTGCAGGAATCAGGTACTTAGGGAGGAAGGCAGAGCTTGCAAAGTGAATGTTAAAAATGGAGTCACAAATCCAAAAATCCTGAGGTTTTGCTATATTTCAATGAGACTGCTTTGTCAGCTCATGACGCTGCTCCTAATACAGAGCATTTCATGTGGGATGGAAGGAAAGGGGAGAGGATGGAGCAAGAAGCAGACTTGGAGCATGGGCCCCAGGAGAGTGCCCCCAGGGATGGTGCCAAGTGGGTGTCTTGGAGACTGAGAACTAAAGATGTAAAACAATCCATTTGGCATGTCAGAAGATGGTATTAGAACTTTCTATTCATTTTTATCATTTTTAGTCTAAAAATGTAAGACACAAATTAAGTTTTGCTAATCTTTATGTAGCTCTCACCTGTGATGTCTTCATTCTGTCATGACATATAGCAGGTCATGCCATAGGATATCATATAAATTATGAGTAATTTTATAGAAATGGGGCTTTAAATGATATAATTTGTGATTAAAGGAAGACAGAATGCCTTGAGGTTGTAGTACTACATGGAATTCTGTTGGTTATCTCATAACAATAATTAAAAGAGTTGTGGAACATATATATGAAAAAAAGTGGACCTTTACATACACTCACACTTCATACAAAAATTAACCCAAAATGTATCACAGATCTAAATAAAAATTCAAAACTATAATAATTTTAGAAGAAACCATAGGATAAAATTTACATGTCCTTCAGTTTGATGATGGGTTCTTGGAAGTATTAACACACAAGGAAAAATTGATAAACTGGATTTTATCAAAACAAAAGACTTTTGCTGTGCCAAAGACATGGTTTAGGGAATAAAAGGACAAATAAGCTGTAGAATGGGAGGAAATATTTGCAAATCACTTATCTGAGAGCTTGTGCTGAGAAAATTATATAAAGAATGCTCAAAACTTAACCATAAGAAAACAAACAATCCAAATGAAAAGTGGGCAAAAAACATGAACAGATGCTTCATTAAATAGGAAATAAAAATGGTAAATAATCATGTGAAAAGATGTTTAACATCATTAACCATTAAAGAAATGGGACTTTGAACTGCCAGGAGATACCACAATAAACCTATCATAATAGCTAAAATGCAAAATACTGCCAATATGAAGTGCTAACAAAGATACAGAGCAATGGGAACTCTTACAATGCAAGTGAGAATGCAAAATGATACAGCCATTCTGCCATCATTTTGGCAGTTTCTAATAAGATTAAATGTACATACAGTATATGACTAAGCAATCCCACTCTTAGGTATCCACTTGAGAGAAATAACTTATATTTACATAAAACCTGTTTGTGACTGTTTTAACAACTCTATACATAGTAGCTAAAAAATAGAAACTCAAATCTCTCTGAAATAGTGAATGGACAAATTGTAGTATCTCTATACAATAGAACACTAAGCAATAAAAAGGAACAAACTTTTGATACATGCAATAACTTGGATGAATCTTAGAAGCATTGTGTTGAAAGAAGCCAGTCCCATTTATACAATATTCTCAAAAAGACAAAACTGTAAAGATCAGATCAATGGTCACCAAGGGTTATGGGGTGGGTAAGGGGTGAATATTAAGGGATAATGGGAATTTCTTTGAGTGATGGAACTGTTCTATGTCTAGTTTATAGAGGTGGTTTCACTGTATGATAATGTAAAATAGCACTAAAAAATAATAGCATTGAAGAGCTAAAAACTACTAAATAAGCAAATGTATGTAAAGTTCATGTGTTTCTACTTTAATTGACCAACAGTGGGATTTCATGATAGTAGACCAAAAACAATATGTTCATCCTTTTTCTGATGAATAATACACACTTTTAATTTCACAATTTTATTTAAATTGAAGTTAAATTACATACAGAATAGGTTGCCAGATTTAGCAAATAAAGGAACCCAGTTAAATTTCCATTTCAAATAAACAATCATTTTTTAATACAGTCTGACCCCCACCCCCAGTCAAAACTTCATGTATATCTTTTAACTTGCCAAAAACTTAACTATCAATAGCCCATGTTGACCAGAAGCCTCAACACTAACATAATCAACACATATTTTTGTAATTATATTGTATACTATACTCTTACAACAAAGCTAGAAAAATTGTATTTTCTAATTGTCACATATCTCTGAAAGAAATTCCAATATATCTTTGGAAAAAGATCCACATATACATGGACTCATGCAGTTCAAACCTGTGTTGTTCAAGGGTCAACTGTATAAATATGTCCCGAATATTGAATGGGATATGCTTGTATTAAAAAAAAAACTTATCTAAAGTTCAATTTAACTGGTTATCCTATTTTATCTGGTAATCCTGGTACAGAAAAATGCACAGATCCTAAATCTATATACAATTGAATAAACTTCAGTAAATGTTAATACCTGTTAAAACCAACACCACTACCAAGAATCAGAATATTTCCCTTATCCCAGATTCCCTTCTATCCTCTTCCAGCCACTCTTCACTTTCTCCATAGGCAACCACTGTTTTCTTTTGATTAGTTTTGCCAGTTCCTAAGCTTCATATAAATAGAATTGTACTCTTTTGTGTTCTGGCTTCTTTGACTTAACATGTTTTTGAAATTCATTCATGTTGTGAGTCAATAGTTCATTCTGTTTTATTGCTAAATCATATTCCATTGTAAAACATACCACAACTTTTAAATCCATTCTCCTGTTGATGGACACATGGCTTGGTTCCTGTTTGGGACTAAGAGTGAATAAAGTTATGAACATCCATAAAAAAAAAAAAAGTTGTGAAACAAAGTTTTCATTTACAAAAGACCAAGTGTCCCAAACCTGGTGACCTTTGTAGTGATGCAAATAGTGGCCAGTCATTTCCACATAGTAGACACATATAGAAAAAATGAATACAGTCCTTTCAAAATATATTTTTGAATACTTTTTGAAATTTGTATTATTTCAAAAAAAATGAATATTATCCTTTCAAAGTAAAGATGATGGGACAGTAAGAAATAGCTGCTTTTTTGCAAAATAGTCCTGTTGGGAAGAGAGCATTTTGAAAAGGGATGGTTGGAAATGCTGGTGTCATTATTAGGTTTTCTGGCCAAAATGATATATATCACTTAGAGAAATTCATATATGCAAGAGAAAATTTTTTTAACCCACCTACATTTTTTTCCACATGAGGAGTTTCCATGGGATATATACCAGTTTACTTAAAATATAAAAATGCAGTACTTTCCAATTACCTTGTAATAATAACTGATGGGCAAGAGAACATGAAATATTAATAGTGAAATTTCAACCTAAACTTCTGTGTAGGAGGTGCTGGGATGAAGGTGGTGATGCCAAGATGCAGGATACAGCCAGGAGAGTGCCCTTCTCCCACTTAGATCTTTGTCTAAGGTGGCTGCTTCTGCTGTCACAGCCATTCAAACCAGTCTCAGAATAAAAGAAACCCAGAATCAGGCCTTCCAATTGCTGTTTTAATTCAATATTTGTATTTTAGTAATATAGTATATTAATCATATATCCCTTACTGAAATATTAATAAATAAGCTTAATATTCAAAAGCTTTTCTACACAGTAAATAAATTTTTAAATTTGGAAGCTTTTCAACACAGTCAGTAAAATGAAAATTATTTAAACTATTTAATGCATTTTGAGTTGTTTTTGTGTGTTTTATGATCTCCATTAGCATTAGCATTGCATATTTATATATATATATATCATGTGAAAATAAAGAAATATACAGGTTTATGGGATAGTTCAAACTTTTTTTCTGGATGTGACCACACAGAGCCACTGGGGTGAAGGATGTCTTGAGGTCACTTACTGGGCTTCTTAAGGCTATAGAAGCTCATGAAAGAGGAGGAAGGATTACTAAAGAGATAGGGAGAGCATCTCTAGTGTTCATAGATGATTTTCTACTCCATCATTCCTTTCATACTTATTGTTGGTCTACTGTAAGCAAGGAGAGCTTTCCCTTCTCCTTACTTATTTATTTATGTCAACAAGGATTCATAAATGCTTATTTTGTTGAAAGCATTTTAATTCTTAATGATTACTCATGTCTGTGTTTCATCTACCCCTTTTATCTTCTCTATCGACCATCATCATTTTCTTCCTTCAGTCAAAGGCAAGTCCTTTCCTTGTCCCCCTTGAAGATTTCTGTGACCTTGCATCTTCTCTTCTTTTACTTCTCTTAGTTGTTAGGTCATATGTTAGGTTATAAACATGTTCTTGATTTCATTGTTTCATGTATGAAAGTTTCATAACCTCAATCAGACTGTGAAATCTGGAAGTGAGGGTATATGATTTGTTCAGTAGGAATAGATATGCTATTTCAGTAAAGGTGACTAACTTGTCCTTGACCAGGAATTTCTAGAGGAGTTTGTTTCCTAAACAAAGTACACTGAGCTAAATATCTTGAATAATGATTTTATAGAAATGAACCCATGTGAGTTTTACAGGTGAGGAATCATTAACTTATAATTCTATGAAAATAGCTTATTGGGGTGAAGAAGAGGATTGATATACTATAGATATAACTTTCTGGTGTTCTGGCTTAACCCAGGCTAAGCTTGGAGAATCTTGAGGAATGAATGGTGAACAGAACCCTAGGCCAGTGCTCATGAATAACAATCTTCTCAACTGACAGGAGATACATGGAAAACAAAACTGAGTTCTCTAGCAGATGCCTGAAGGCCAGGGATTCTTTATTATTGGACTAGAAAAGTTCATATGCACACTAGATAACAAGCATCTAAAGGAGAATGGACTGTTTGAAAGCAAAAGCGCCCAATTTACAGTTCCATCAGGATGGGCTTGTGCTATGAGAAAACCTGAAAGCCGGGCCAGGGTTTTACTTAAAAACAATAAACAAAAAAATGAAACCCAGATGTGCCTATGTCCAAATGCTTCCATAAAGAATGATTGATGAACTTTAAGCGGGGTGGTTTTGAGTTTAGGAGAACCAAATGCCTCCCATCACCAGAGAAGAACCTTACAACTACCCCTGAACATATTTTATTTTGAACAGATTGTGTTCTGATGAGCTTTCCAGGATAAATTAGTGGCAAAATGGGGCCCCAAACACTTAATTAGGGGAATCTGCTTCATATAATTGCTTAGAATTTTTTGTCTGGATACTGCATTGCATCTGCCAGAGTTGATAAAAGGGATTTTGGCATGCTACAATGTAGATATTTTTTTCCGGACAGTAATTAAAAAGTATTTATACCACAACTATTTGTGGGATACAATCCTGCTCATCAAACAGGTTAAACTTTGACAAATCTCTGCTCACCAGTACCCAGACTCTAATTCTCAGGAATTCTCCAATTCTTAAAGTTTGGGAATTTCAGGAAAGGGAACGGGAGGCTGCTCCATTTAAGAGAATGGTAGGGATTGGATCCAGGAAAATTCTTTGCTAGTCCATGGTCCTTCTCCCTTATTGAACACACATGGTTGGCTGGTTTGAGTCCATGGTGTGTTCCAACTCCCCACACTCTTCCCACTAGCATATATTCCTAAAATTCTCATCTAAATCATCCCATTTTGGAACCTGCAAACAATCTTTTCCCTAGTAACTGTTAGGGACTTAATGTATACATTCGTTGGCTGGCTCTCACGTTATTTCAGTAGGTCAAAGAGAATCTTACAACTGCCATGAGCGTTATGCTCGGGTGTGCTCAAACTGGTTTTGCTGTGCTCTCCTCCTGAAAGACTGGCTGGTGCCACTCAGTTTCTTTTCAGCAGTAATTATTGCTTAATAGATACACTATCAACATTTTGAGAACGTTAATTTATTTTTCAGTATTTCCTTTCCTTCCCACTTTCAAGGCAGGTTTAACAACTTACTTTCATCCTGGAATAAACTTGAAGAAAATACATTATGATAGCATCAAACTTTATGAGAAGTTGGAAGAAGAAACTGGACAGGTAATTGTGTTTAACTTATCTTCGAGGTTAGTTTCTCAGAAATTCGTGAGATTTCTGGAGGATTTTGACATATCGTCATGTATAGCTGTGTGTAGCAGCAATGGCATGTGAAATGTTTAAGTAGTAGAGAAATCTGATGAGAGTTTAAGGTGAGAATCTCTAGAGTTTGTTTTCTAATCAATTTAATTTCATGAGGCATATTACCTGGGAAATCAACCACTCTTCTTGATTTTTTTAAATGAAGAATAAAAAGCAGCTTTCAAAAACATTATTGGTCAGTCATTGTATCTAGAAACTAAAAAATCAGAGTCTTGTCACAGCTGGATTGCAAAGGATCTGAGAACAGAGCCTGCCAGCTTATCACATCACTTTGAAAAAGTACTTCATGAAAAACTCTCACTTTTATTTTTATTTCTACTTATATTTATTAGTACTCTCAAAATAAAGTGACAGCAAAGACCATCCATAGGCTAAGACTAAAGTTTACTTAAATTGTTCATGCTGTTCCTCTTGCCTAGACCCATCCAAGGGCTTCCCACCGTCTACAGGCCAAAGGCCAAAGGAGGAGGGCCTTCATCAGCTGAGCACTGCCACTTTCTCTTGCCACTCTTTGCTATGCTCATGGGCTTCAACTATTCTTACTCACATATAATTCTGGAATGTGCTGGCCTCTCTGCCTGAGACAAAATTCCCTCTGGCCGCCGCTTCAGCACCCACCTTCCACCCTTCCCTGCGGTCACACACTTTGAGAAGCCATCTTTGATTTTCCCCACCCACCAGTCAGGCTGAGCTCAGGGCACATCTCTTGGTTCTAAGAAAATTTGTGCACGTAGTTCTGTCTTTCACTGCAGAGTCAATCTCTTTTCTTGTACATCTGCATTTTCACTGTGCTGGAGGAGAACCGTGTTTGGGGGCCAACTAATGATTTATGTGTGTGTTTTTATTGGCATTATTGTCACAGGTAGTAGGATTCCACCAGCCAGGGAGTATCAGGATTGCTACAACTCCTGTAAGAGTAGACGAATTTAAATATCAAATGACTCGGACTGGCTGGCATGCAACGGAACAGTATATTATTGAACCCGAAAAAATTCAAGAGATATTCCCTTTACTCAACATGAATAAGGTATTTGTCTTAAGTCATTTGTTGACTTGAATTAAGAGTGGAAAAAGTTATTTTAAGAAGTCAATTAAAAGTAGAAAAATTTTACACACACATTTTAACAGTAAAGTCAGATGGTTAATGCTGGAATTTTGGTATATTACAGGGTGGGCTATTAAGTATGCTAAATGAAATATGAAAACATAATAAAAATCTTATTAGTTTTCTACTTTTGACAACTAAGGAAATATTTTCAATACCTTCTTATAACTGAGTCCCCCATATCTAGGGGTTTCTGTACATAAACCTTCTGTTAGAGAACTGCAGAGAAAGTAATAATCTGGTATGATAAATATGTGTGTAAAAAAACTTAGTAAAATTTTTTACAAATTCAAATTCAGAAGTTCTGTGTATGTTGCTACACAAATATCCCCGAGCCCATAGCTGTACTTCTCTAACAAGCTCTATACTAGGTAGTGATACAGTTTTAGCCAAATTTGGTTGAGAGAATCCACTTGGGGATTTGATGTCTTTTTTTTTGCTAGGTGATAATCCCATTTGAATAACAATAGTGACTAACACTACAGCACATGTTCGATACCAAGTGCTTTGCTAAGCCCTTTATATGCATAAGACCACTGAATCCTCACACTAATATTATATACATTAATATTAAACGGAACTGCAGCATAATGTTCCATAGTGGGCCCAAGCGCAGCCAGCTAGAAAGAGCTGGAGCAGAGATTTGCACCCAGGCTCTCTCACTCTTTTGTACATGCTTCCTGAGTGTACCAGGTGGGGCTGTCCAGGGGAGCAGAGGCTTATGTTTCTACCTAATGACTTCTGCAGTATCTTCAAACCCCAGGGGTTTGTATCATTGATCTGGGTGCTGGGGTGGTTTGCCTTTGAGAGTCTCTACAGGCTGCTGGCCCTTCCTGGTCTGTAGTTTTGTGTGACAACAGTGTGGCAGCAGATTGGTTTTGCACTGCATTGTTTGTATTGAAATACCATCACTGCTACTAGTAAGGATATGTTTTATAGCTGTTTATATGTCACTCTTGGGATGCTCAGTTGGAAGTCCTCATCATCATGGATTTTTCTCAAGGCAACAGGCAGTGGGGATATGTGAGCAGAGTGTTCTTTGGGTCTGGGGCAGGATGCCCAATCAATTAGATTTGGAATGCCAAATCAATGTCATGTTTGGAAGTCTACAGTAATATGAATTCCATTGAAATAAAAAATCTCCTGCACTAAACGTGTAACAAGAGATGGGATTAGTATCTAAAAATTTCCCACAAACTATACATATACACAATGGAATATTACTCAGCTGTAAGAAAAAAACAGATCCTACCATTTGCAACAACATGGATGGAGCTAGAGGGTATTATGCTCAGTGAACTAAGCCAGGCAGAGAAAGACAAGTACCAAATGATTTCACTCATATGTGGAGTATAAGAACAAAGGAAAACTGAAGGAACAAAACAGCAGCAGAATCACAGAACCCAAGAATGGAATAACAATTACCAAAGGGAAAGGGACTGGGGAGGATGGGTGGGAAGGGAGGGATAAGGGCAGAGAAAAAGAAAGGGGGCATTACGATTAGCATGTATAGTGTGGTGGGGGCACGGGGAGGGCTGTGCAACACAGAGAAGACAAGTAGTGATTTTACAGCATCAGCTTACTACACTGATGGACAGTGACTGTGAAGGGGTATGTGGGGGGTACTTGGTGAAAGGGGGAGCCTAGTAAACATAATGTCCTTCATATAATTGTAGATTAATGATACAAAAAAAAAATTTCCACAAACTAAACCTGTACAAGATGGCTTCACTGGTAAATTCTACCAGACATTTAAAGAAGAGTTAATGCTATTCTTTCACAAACTCTTCCAAAAATGGAAGAGAAGTGAACACTTCCCCACTCATTCAATGATGCCAGTATTACCCTGATACCAAATCAGACAAAGTCATCACAAGGAAAAAAAGGCTGATGTCCTTTATGAGGGTTGATGCAAAAATCCTTAACAATATACTAGCAAACTGAATTCAGCAACATACAGAAAGGATGATGCATTATGTCCAACTGGAATTTATCTCAGGAATGTGGGGTTGATTTAACATCTGAAAATCAACCAATGTAATGTACTGCGTTAACAGAATAAAGAACAAAAAACACATGATCATCTCAATAGATAGAGAAAAAACACTTGACAAAAGCACCTTGCACATATTTGGTGCTCAATATATTTTTGTTGAATGGATGAGACCTAACTATAGTACTTCTCAGTGTCTACTCTATCATTTTGTTTCATCTGAGTTTCATTCTTCTGTGTTTCCCCAACAGTACAGAGCCTGAAGCCCTAGCATAAAGTAGGTATTCAATAATTAGTTGTTGAATGGCTGAAGCAAGTATACACTTTCTTGACAACAATCTGTATTTAATATGTGAACTTATTAAATAATTAAATAGAAATAATCGATCACTTAGTATTAGATTTGACTGCAAATGTTCAAAACCAAAATATTAATGCTTAAACAAGATAGAAGTTTATTTATCTTTCATTTTGGCAGCCTAGGATTTGAACAGTGGCTCTTTTCCATGAAGACTTCAGGGAACCAGTCACCTTTGAGATCATTGCTCTGTCATTTCTAAGGTGTAACTATTGTATTCTTATTCCACTAGGCAGCTAGGGCTCCAGCCATCATGTCTGCACTTCAGACAGCAGGCTGGAGGAAGGGACACAGAAGAAGGGACAAAGGGCATATGCCAGTTTTTTCTAATGGTTCATGGACACTGCCATGTGACACTTTCATTTGCATTTCATTAACCCAAACTTAGTAATAGTTCTACTTTTCAGATGAATCTAATAGCTGCCAACTATTGGAGATTCTTTGTTCTTAGTGGCCATGTATCTAAATAAACATTCGATATCCATTGCTGTCAGACTGAATAGGGGAGGGAGAATGGATATTGGAGATGATTGCAAGCCTCTATCAAATAACCTAACTCTGCTTAACTCTCAGTGTGAGTCTTGCCTCAGTTTCAGCTTTGATACAGGAAGAAAGAAATGCAGACTGATCAATCTGATACCATGCTGCACTTTTAAAGTCCTGCTTTACTGAACATTTGACAGCAGGATATAGTTACACTGAATAATTAGTATATATTCATTTGAATATTGACTCTCTTATGATTGATTTAGATTTTAGCTGGACTGTACAATCCTGGAGATGGTCACATTGATCCTTACTCTCTCACTATGGCCCTGGCTGCTGGGGCTAGGAAATACGGTGCACTTTTAAAATATCCTGCACCAGTGACTTCTCTGAAATCCAGATCAGATGGCACATGGGATGTTGAAACACCACAGGGATCTATGAGAGCAAATAGAATTGTGAATGCTGCAGGTAAACATTCTCTTTTTTTTTTAATTAGTGGGTTCTTTAAGTGACCGAGAAATACGATGTTTAACCATAAAGTAATGTAAATATACCATGAACATTGTTACGAAACAGTGTGATGCTCCCAAGGTGAACATTTTGTTTCTTTCTAAGCTGCAAAGCCCTCCCTCCAACATTTTGCTCGTGGTGTGTGTTACTACTCTGTCCTTGGTTATCCACAGAAAATTGGTATTCTTCTCCACTCTGTTTTCTTCTGCTCCAGATCACGTTCTGCCAAATTTTGCTTCTTTTTTCCTTCTCATGTTCACTCTTTCTTTATAATGACCACATTCTTGTGTTCAAATGCATGAGCATCCTCCTTGTTCTCAGTTTGCTTTTTAGGGCAGATCGAGTCATTTGTGTTCTCTCATCCTTTTTTGATTACTTGACACACATCAGAACTTTTACCCCTTTTCCTTTCAGAATGTTATGAAACATATTTCATAATCTTTTCTTTAGATTGCTGTGTTACAATTTAGACTCAGAGTAGTGAAGCCAAAAGGGATATTTGAGATAATCTAACAACCCACTCGTTTTCCATTTGTGGAGACCAAGGTCCAGAAAGGTCATGTTACTTGGCAAAGTGGCACAGTTAGTTATGTCAGAGCCAGGACTTGGACCTGGGTCTTTTGAGTCTTCAGTTAATATACTTTCTAATAGGCCATTTGCCCATGAAGCATTTTCAACTAGTGCACATAAAAAACTAAATTCTTCTGCAAATGAAGACACTTGTGTGGCCTGAACTGGGTTAATAATTTATACTTACCTATAGTTCATAATGGTTAGATAAAATATGAAAGAAGCATGAAGCAGCAACTGGTTTTCTTGTGGTCTGCTCTTTGAGTCTCCTTGCTTAAATTATAAAATGAAAACAATCTTTATTATTTATCAGAACAAATGAAATGATATGCCATGAGGGCATGCCAGAAACTGAGACCCTTAAGATTCTTTCCTCTATATTGTAACTTACGACTGATGTTGTTTTATTTAACAAAACACTTTGAGTGGTTCTAGAAAAAGAAATGTCTTCAATATTTAAGAGGTTAAGTTAGTATTTCTGAATCTTTCTAATCCATACTTCCCATTTGAAAAGCATAAAAATCCTAGCCTTCTTCATTATCATTTGAAATTCAAAATAATGTAAAATGACTTGCCAAAAAAATAAAAGCAAAGGCATAAAACAACACTTTGTTTTTGAACTTCATTTGTCCTCTACCCTCACAGTCCCCATCTGAAACCCCTCACTCCAGTGGTCCTTGGGCACCACTGATCTAAATTCTGTAGAAGATCTAAGGTAATGAAATCACTCATACTTTTTTCCCCACATACCAAGGATTCTTTGTAATCTTGCGACTTTCTTTATTGTCTCATAAATTAAGTCCCTATAAACATTTGACTGTTATCATAGTGAAAGAAAATACTAAACAAACATCCTCCAGATGCCCATATCAGCAGCCATGGCAGACAGTACTAGTCAATCACTGCACTCATTTCAGATGGGCATGGACAAACTCCACCATTTTTCTCAACACTGTGCTTCAAACAGCCACACATTCCCACTGGTATTTTGAGAAATAATGTCGAGATCTTAATCAGACACATTCACCTATTATTTTCCTAAAATGATAAACTTTTATTTACATAGTTATGTAAATAAAATATTTTTTTCAAACCCCAAACTGAGAAATAAGGAAGCATTGAAGAGAAAGAATAATTCCCAAAGAGATCTGACCTAAACTCAGGACACTGGTTACCAGATGAAGTTTTCTATGCAGCTGTACAATCTGTGGTGTGATCGCGGCAGGGGAGGGTAAAGGCAGCAGGTGCTGGAGAACAGCTTTTCTGGTGTTGGCCTGGGAAAAACAAATCCCTGGAATTAGGTTTATAATATAACCCTGTGTTTACTATTCCAGGGCACTTAATTCCTGGAATTTATTTTCCCAGGCTAGTACCAGAAAAGCTGTTCTCCAGACATCCTTCTTTGTCCTTTACTCCTGAAGCCTTTACCCAGCCACATCTATCCCCTTTCCCATATTCAGTTCTTGGCAACTCCAGGCAACTCCATGTTGAAAATTATATGAAGAATTATCCTGTCTCAATTTTCAATTCTTCACCTCATTCAGATCAGATCTCTGACTAACAATTTTTTTTCATTTTCCTCCCCGTTTCTTCTCTTCCATTGAGCAAAAGTTACTGGAGAAATATGATTGCATTTTAGTAGTCTATGGAAGGTGTGGAGGACAGTGTGTTTGATTATTTGTAGGTCTGTTTTCAAAATAACCTTAAAGTATAGAAGCCCCCAAAAGGTAAGCCTCAGTAACTGGGGGCAAAAGTTGGATATGTCCCCTTCTAGAATTGAAGCTAACAAAGATTAATTTTATGACTAAAAGCAACCACCCACAGAAGGTATCATGCTAACCCGATTTGAGGATGTGTGGCTGATGGAATGTACCCCAAAGGTACTTGGTGAGACCACGATATCTCACAAATTCAGGTGAGGCCCTCAGGCCAGCTCTGAAATCTAATTAAATATTAGGATATGGGCTCAGGATATAAACTCAGAAATACAACCAAGATTTAAAGATGTAAAGGCCACAATTAGGTGCTCAACTGTACCATAACTTGCTAGAAGTTTCTTTATGTGGAGTCATAACAGAAGGCTGCTAAGTCTTCAGGATATCCATGAATAAGAAAGTCTAATAGGAAAAATGTGTCTGTTGATGTGTCCCAGCACGATCTAGGGCAGTGGAGCTTTCTGGCCCAAAGACACATGTATTACCAACTGTGTGACCTGGGCAAATTACTCATTTGTGAAATAAAGATAATAGTGCCCATCTCAAAAAGTTACAATTAGTAAATGAGCTAATAATGTAGAGCACCCAGACAGGGTATACCACATAGAGAGCACTAAAAAAATTAATAATCATTATTACTATAATTATTTCCTTGAATGTCTAAGTCCTGGTCTGGGAGACAGTAGCATCAGGTTACCATAGCTTCTTGGTACCTGTGTTAAGAGAACCAAACTTCTTTTGCTTGCTCTGTGGTTGTCCAGTACCCATTCTCCTAGTAAACTTTCTTCTCAAAGAGCTTGGTTCTCAAGCTAATGTGAATAAAAATCACCTTGGAAAGTTTCCCAGACTTCAAAAAGATTCTAATTCAAGTGCTCTGGGTAGAGGCTCACAAGCTGTTTTTAAATATGTACTCCAGGTACTGTACTGTCTGTACCAGATGGTAGGCAAAACACCCTGAGAAACACTACTCTATAGGTACTCCTCCAGGAGAGAGAATGTAGTAGCCTTGTTACTGAGTGAGTATTGCTGAGGAACAGTTTCTGATACTCCTGACCTCTTGGTTACAGTAGTCTAACTTGCCTTAGGTACCTAAAGCTTTCAAGATCTGCTTCATTCTAGCCCTCTCCTCAGGTATAGCTTAGGGGATTGGAAGGAGCTATTTATTATGATGCAAGCTTTTTCTCTGCTTGGTGATCAATGTTTATCTTCACTTCATTTCCAATTGACTCATTAAGGCTGATACAACTTTTTAAATTTTACTTAGGAATTTTCCTAATGTGGTAGATCAGAAATGTTATTGGATCATACCAACATGAAGCCCAGTGTTCAGCCAGAAAGAATTGCTTAATTTTGCCTGATAGTCTGCATTAGAGAATGTCACTGTACCATCATTGTCATTGTATAAACTTTCTAGTAGAGGTAAACTTGTCCATGAACTTTTACCCTTCATTTTAACTCTATTTCTATTAATAACTGCATTTTTTAAAAAATGAAAGCCATTTCTAATCATTTTTATTGACTATTCTCTTCAGTTGTTTATCAGGTAATAATGGTACATTATTACCATATCCACATTTGCCTCTCTCTTCCCTTTTGAACTTGGTGGTTGGGTGATGTAGAGGGGGCTGATGTGTGTAATCCCAGATGATTTAGGTTAACTTGACTGACATATAGAAGAAGCGAATACCAGCAAGCATCCCCACCACATGGTAAGAAAGTATTGGGCTTGTTACAGGGTTTTAAGTAATATAGTTATATGATACTTAAGCATATGTTTCCACTTTATTTTAATGATAAAGTACACTAATAAGCAAGTAATTAGAACTCAGAAATTCAAAATATGTTTGAATAGGACAGAATTTATTTGCTTCAATTTATGTTTTTAATTGAAACAAGTATATTGAGGATACTGCAGTGATTTGATTGCTAGTTAAATATTTTAGCTTTTTATATTTTAAATCTGCCCTAGTACATATAACTGGAATACATGGCTTTACTATATTTTCCCTCTCAAAGTCCTTATGTCAGTAATTCATATCACCCTATTAGGAAGAATAAATAAAATCATAAAATCTCTGAATTATTAAAAGATGAACAAGCAGTTCTAATGCCCAAAGGTTAAGATTTTTGGTTTGCAAATTGGTACCAATTTGTGGGGCTATTATGCAAGTATGAACACAACGGTGATGTTTAGATAGCTAAATAGAAATACACTTTGGCACATAAGAGTACATAATCTGGGTTCCTTGACCGACTCATAATTAATAATTCTGTTTCTAGCTCTGAACTTCATGGTGACAGAGACTTCCTCATTAGATTCTGAAAAAAAGCAAAAACACAAATAGTTAAAAATTTAGAGAATGCAACCTTCAAAGAAATAACTTAAATAAGATTCTGTTATCACTTGAATGATTACAGCAAGAAAACCACTAAGATATGATGATTCCAGGGTCTCCCAGTGTGAGCCTGGGCACATTTCTTTCCCTCTCTGGATGGAGCTTAGCTTTATCTAAATTTTGAAAAAATCACCTTGGGGAGAATCAAGAGTCCTTTCAGCCACTACTTCTCTGGTTCCATCTTTTGCAAAGGTAAAAACAGTATTCACTTCCACCGGGAAGAAAGTCCCCATGCACACTGTAAAGTGAAAAGCATTGGTTCTGAGAACCCCACTTGGTTCTGAGCCCTCATTTTGCTGAGCTCCTCTCCCCTCCAGCACTGGACTCTTAGTGCCTTCCTGCCCTTTGCAAGAAAGGCTTTACAAACGTATTCAAATTAAACTCTCAAAATAACAGATAAAAATGTTTGATCACTCCCGAAGTATATACATTTTCATATTTTAAGTTAACAGAACATATCTGTATTTGTTTAGGCATCAACAATCTGGAGAGAGGTGGGGTTGGGGGTGGAGGGACTGACTTGTAAGGGTTTATTATGCATGATTATTATGTATTATGTTGGTTACATCAACATGGGACCCACTTCCATTGCCTGATCATCCTTGTTCTACAGTGGGGTCAGTCAATGACTGTATTTCTTATCAACATGTATACGTTTTTACATTTGGGTTGTTTATATTTCTTCCTTCAATAACTTTTTTGTTGTTTTTTCTTGTCCACCTTTGCTTATGGGAAAAATGCTTTCTCAGGAACAGAGTTCTTTAGACATCTTCAAAATGCTGGGACAATATTGTCTCTTCTTTCCCCATTCAATTGTACAATGACAAAAAATTTAGAATTGTGACATTCTCTAGACTTTGCCATGAGTACTGAAGTCTTCTAAATATTTTAATATAAATTGCTATATCAATGTCAGATGTGGTACGTTTATATTTGCAATGACACTTTTAAATGATTTTTTTTTAAGGATTTTGGGCTCGTGATGTAGGTAAGATGATTGGACTAGAGCATCCTCTCATTCCAGTTCAGCATCAATATGTTGTTACATCAACTATACCTGAAGTAAAAGCTTTGAAACGAGAACTCCCTGTGCTCCGTGATCTGGAAGGATCTTATTATCTCCGACAGGAAAGAGATGGGCTTTTGTTTGGTCCATATGAAAGTCAGGAGAAAATGAAAGTTCAGGACTCATGGGTTGCCAATGGAGTCCCTCTAGGTGGGTTCAACAAATGGATGTATGTTCAGGTCACACATGCATGTTTTACCCTCTTTATGACTGGGTCTAGCTGTGGAATAAGATGGCACCATAATACTAGACTATTGAATACTGAGATGTTGGTGGTGAGAGGCTTGAGATAAGCTCTCTTCTCTTATCGCTTTGAACAGTCACAGCAGAAAGTAAGGAAAAAGACAAGAGGCAGTTAGTGTAGAAGGTGAAGAAACATGTTCCCTGCTGCTTTGGAAGGCTCCAGGTAATTTTTACCAGCTCATACCAACCTCCTGCCTCCCCCTTTCTCCTTACTACCCCACCTACTTGGTCTAGTTCCCAGATTTGGATATGGCTGCTGTTGTGCTATGCCAGTTGGAAACACAACAGGTATCAGAGACAGGATATCCAACCTGTTAAGAATGAAATCCTTGGAGTCTATGACTGAGCAGGATAGGTTGTTTCTGCAAACTGAAGCCCTCTGCTACTACTTAAGTGGATGTGGAAAAGGCCCAGCCCTCTATGCTAAAGCAGGTGTTGCTATAGTTTCTCTGTCAAGTTCTGCAAGGGAAATGGACCTGTTTTTGTTTTTCATTTTCACCTAAGGAGACCAACAATTAGAACAATCTAGAAAAGGAGCTAAAATTTCATTGGAGCACTGAAATGTTATAGGGAATCTAAAGAAATGGAGGGAACTGTACTTTATAAAACTATAACTTTGATTACTTGGGGAAGGAATGAATCCCTCCCTCTCACTTCTCAAAGACCACCTATTTCCGTCTAACAAGTGATCACTAAACTGCCTCCCACAGATGCTGGGCCAGCTAGCTGAGAACTTTAGTCTTGCTGAGTGGGCTCTGCACATTGAGTATGATGAGCAGAATAGCTTCCAGTCTCAGAGGGAGGGCTGATCCTCTAACTGAGAGCCTCCCTCTCTGATCTTTCACCAAGTTGGCAGCCTCTCCTCCAAATAAGTGCTGAACAAATATTTAAATAATTTAAGTTGGAGAGAGAGCCATATTGTTAGCTGGCTCTGGGTGCCTTCATGTCCTGGTCCAGCCCTGGTGGTCTGCAAGCCAACATGCGGCTGACCTGGCACACAGTCCACAGGAGGAACAGGAAGCCGGCTAGCTGCTGCATGAGGAAATCACACGTTTTGGTGGAGACTTTTTTTAGAAGCTCATCTGTGGCCCTACTTTCAATCTCAGTGCTTTTTGGGACTGAGAAGGTGATTGTACTCCAAGACCCTGACTCTTTTCACGGAATTCCAGCGCTCAGATGGGTGTGGGAACAAGCTTGAGGAAGGCGCCTCCATGCCATTCCTTCCCTGCTGAGAGTTAAAAGGGTCTAGAATCCATCATCCCAGATCCTAGAGTAGCTTTCCACTTAGCCCTAGTATCCTGACATGGCTTTGTAAACTCCCAGTGGCCCTCACCTGGGAAGATGAAGCAGACTTTTATGGTTAATTGAAGGATAAAAGATCTCTCTTGATGCACCAAATTGTTTTTTTTAATTATGATTTGGATTAAATATTGGAAACTATTAATATGCATAGATTTACATTTTGTATTAATTAAAAAGGTTAACTTTAATGATTTTATTGTTTAAAAAAATAACATTATTATTCTCAGTAATATCATGTGTACCCATTTGTTGATAGTGAATATCAAGTTTAGCTTAAAAAAATAAGGAAGTACCATCCTAACAGGCCAACTTGAAATGTAAGATGATTAAGACTTGAACCACTTGAGAGGATTTGTCAGTGGTGGGCATCCTGACCACAGGGGCATGTCTCCTCAGGTTTTGGAAAGGAGCTCTTTGAGTCTGATCTAGACCGAATCATGGAACATGTGGAAGCTGCCATGGAAATGGTTCCAGTCTTGAAAAAGGCTGACATCATCAATATTGTCAACGGTCCTATCACCTATTCTCCTGACATTCTACCCATGGTGGGGCCCCACCAGGGAGTCAGAAACTACTGGGTGGCTATAGGCTTTGGGTGAGTATCTCCATGTAATTCAGTATTTATTAAAGAGCTGTGTATTTTAGATAACTTTTGTCCCATAATCTCAGGCCAAAAATGGGAAATGGGGTTGGGGCAGAGAATTTTCTCCCTGTCATGACCAGTGTAATGTGAAGAACAAAGAATTTCAGTCTGAAGCTCCTGACTATATAATGGCCTAGTCACTTATATAGGTTTTAAAGATAAGCACACAGGAGGACAATGTTTCTGGAATTTTCTCTTTGCCTATTTCCAGCCATTTCCATTACTTGTGTCTCTTTTCATGCTATGTATGTTCAGATTGGTCAATTTGCCCCAGTTTTACAAGCATGTTTTCATAACATAATGTGACAAAGATGATTCAAAAATATCAAACGTATAAAGTATCTGATGCATTTTTCACTATAATTCATGCTTGCACAACATGATTTGCTTCTTCATGATTCCTCGGGTTGCTTACTATTTATGATTCCATTACCTGTTTGATGTTTCATCTCCAGTATTTGTCCCATTAATTTGGTGAATATCAAACCCACTTTACTCTTATGTCACATATTCTAATATTCTATTTTCCTTCCCCATTTTGTATGGCCATTTGTTAAACTAATATTTAATGATTGCCAGCTCTGTGTCAAGTTCCCCTGCTAGGAACTGGGCTGTAGCTGAGAACAAGCAGTGAGGTCTGAGCGGAGGTCTAGACTGGTTGGGGAGCTGTTCTGCTAATACGGTAGAGGCTTAGGTCTGAACTACAGAAACAGCAGTGGGGACTGAGAGATAAGAGGTACAATTATATAGATTTGGTGCTCATTTGCACTTTTTTTGCTAAATTTATTCTGAAGTATTTTACTATTTTTAATTCTGAAATTGGCTTATTCACAGAAGTACTGATTTAGTCAACCAGTATGTGGATCATTGACCATAAGCGGACAGAATCCTTGGCCTCATGATTATTTATACTTTAATGGAATACCTATTACTACTTGCTAAGGAAATTAGGAAGTTGCCTTCTTTAGAACACCAGTTACTTATTAGAAATGTATCTGTTTCATAGGGCTGATCTGATGTTAGACTCCTGCCCTGATTGTTCTGGGCAGTTTTCCAGGTTGCAAACATTGGGAGTTGAATACCAAAGATGACAGGTTGGGGGTGGGCATGCCTCACTCTCTATGGCATTTTTGTTTTGAACCAAAAAGACTTCTTGTTATCTAAAAGTTGAAATTGTTAAAATATTTCTTTGTGTATTATGATAGAATGCTAACATTGGCTACCTCTCCTGGCTTATATCAGTGATCCATTCCCTGGTTCTGGAGGCCAGTGGTTCCCATACCATCCCTGGCTGAGCAGCAGATCATCTGAGAGACATGTTAAAAAAGCAGAATCTCAGCTTTGTGGGTAGATGCTTACATGTGTTTCATCCTCCTTTACATCTTATCTATGAAATTCCTGTCATTTGTCACTAGAATCTCTGAAAGATGTACTAAATTGAAAAACCAACAAGCAAACAGATTCTAAGACACCACTCCTATAGATTCTGATTCAGTGGTCTGGAGAGGGGCCCAGGGATCTGCATTTCAACGTTGTTGGTTATTCTTGTATTGCCAGTCCAGATAATTTGGGGAATCTACAAACTGTCTACTTATATGCCAGTGTGCATTTACTTTACTCACAGATTACCCTCAGTCAAAGATGTTTTTACTTTTGTCACAGTTCTAACACGTTTTTATGCTTCTGGGTGACAAACCGGGCCCCCAAATATTTAATGAACTCTATTGAATCGTATCTAGTTTTCCTAGCTTAGAAAAGTTTATAAATATCGAATATAAAGAGGGGAGAATGTTATAAGAGATAGCACTTGACAGTTTAACAGAGTTAGTGTAAAAAGCAGACACAAACACTCCAAAAGCCTAACAGCTGGGCCACTGGAAAGAAGTGGGTTCTGCAGATGAATGCCGGAGACAGGAGAAGGACTTTGCTCATCAAGTTCCTTTCCATTCCCACTTCACACGTTACTTCCTCATGGAAATCTTACCAGCTGGGCATGAGGATACTCTGCTGCTGGTCATATAAGGGTCAAACAGCCACCGTGTATTGCTTGCCTACTGTGTGCTTTTCATGCCCTGTCAATTATTTCTCCACCAGCACCACAAAGAAAGTGTGTACATTAGAAGATTAAAGCTCAGGATAGTTACACCACTTGCCCAAGGTCACACAGCTGGAGGAGCAGAACAAAAAAACATACCCAGATCTCTCTCACTCCATGCTTTTATACTTTTAGCTACTAAACCTGGGGCTCTCAGTATAAAAATAGATGTTTCATAATACTCAGTTATATGGTGTTTTACATATAATTTCTTAATGGTTAGGAAGGTGAAGTTTGTAAGGATTTACTTTTAAAAAATAAATTAGACTTTATTCTGGATTATCTCCACATAACATCTCCTGCCCCATTTGTTTGCCCCTGTGCACTGTTGAAAGGGGAAGAGCATGGTGACGTGGTAGTGAGTCTGCAGCAAGCCACAGCACCACCCTGGCTCTCTGTCAGGGAGTCTGTCAAGGATGTAAATTCTACCTGTCATGTGTGTCTTGGCTGAAAAAAGATTGAGAACTATTGAAGAAGTCCAATAACAGAGGAGACACGAGCGTCAGATAACTGAGTTTATATCTTGACTCTGCTCTGTGTTGCTGTGTGACTTTATGTAACTCCTGTGGGCATGTGCAGGTTGGTGTTCTCACTGGTGAAATAGAGTTGCTAAAGAATAAATCAGCTGGTACCTCTTTGGTGAAAACAATGCCCACTAAATGATAAGGATCCAATAAATGTCAGTGAAGCTGTATACAGTTTCAGGTCATGTAAAGAGGACATTTAGCTCTCAAAAAGAGCAACTATTGCATATTATACATTGGGCCTGGGGAAGTGAATAAACATTTTAAGCATGTATTTCTTGCTTTCTTGAAACTTTGTAAGATTGTGGGTTATTTGGATGACCTGTGGCCAGAGAAGTATTCATTGCTTTTTATTCTGCTTGAGAAATATCTTTATAACAAATTTAGGTCTTCATTTTAATGAAAAAGCCAAACTGGTATCTTGTGGGAAAAGTCTTTGCTAAGGTCTTCCCAACTCATGATTTGGCTGTTATGTTGCTGTTATTTGTGGTACTGACATGTCTTGATTTCCAGATATGCTCATGTAGCTCCTGTTCTTAGTCTACCCATGACTCCATGCTCACCCAATTCCCTAGAAGCTTCTCTTGACTTAAACCACTGATAAACCCACAGTGAAGCCCTTTATTAGACAAGAGTGAGTAGGTAGAACTGCACAGGCCAGTGTTAAGCTGTAATCCCTCTTTCTGATACCAAATTATTTGCAACAGTCATATCCTTGGTTTTAAGACATCTTCATATAGAAATAGAAAACAAACGAACCCTCCCCACCAACCACCCTATCAGTTGCAAAATACGGAGGCCAATGCTCCTTTCCCCCTCTTCCACACAAGTGTCTGGGTGAGTACCTCTTCTCCTGAATGCTTCTAAGAAAATGGCCCAAGATCCATTATGTAGGCCCAAGATCCTTCCAGAGACGTTGTGCCTAAGGGGACCTGAACTAACTAGAGTCTGAGAAGAGATGGTAAAATGGCGAGCCACTCTACAGTGTACATTTTTCTCCTGCAAGGTTCCAACAGTCAGGATAATGATAGCTCAAGAGGGCTGATAAGGTACCAGCCACATCTGTCTACTTCTTTTCTCCTACTTTCCTGAAGTGAGACTCTACTACATAAGAGTTGTAGAAAATATTATAGTTATGCATCTCTTGAAGCTGTGCAAGCAAATTAGCTCACAAATCAGGCACATTTAATTTGGATGCCTTATACATGTATTCTTTGAAGAATGATTATACAGATTATATTAGTTTTATGTTCCAAAGAGCACAAAACCCTCCAGTTTTGAGGACCTGTAAAATATTTGGACATGTTTCATTATTTGGAAACAACATAAATTACCTAGTCGTTTGTAACAGGATGTTTATCTCTGTGTTTGAAAGATATGGCATAATCCATGCTGGTGGGGTAGGGAAATATCTCAGTGACTGGATTCTGCATGGAGAGCCTCCTTTTGATCTGATAGAATTGGATCCCAATCGCTATGGCAAATGGACAACAACTCAGTATACAGAAGCCAAAGCAAGAGAGTCATATGGATCCAACAATATTGGTAAAGTGCAAAGATACTGTTGTCTACAAAGTGTGTGCAAAATTTACTTGCAGAGCCACTGATTTTAGTTACTTTTTATTCTGTGCATTGTGGTGGGAATGCTTAGGAATTCTAAAAATGATTGTGCCTCTAAACTACAAGGAACCTATGTGAATGCAAATATTTAGTGTGTAGAGTATATCAGTGATTTTAAGTTTTAAATCTATATTTACCCTTTGATGATCAATATAAATGACAGTTTTGGGGTTTTTTTTACATAAAGATTTTTACTGTAGTATGGTGGACCTGCAATATTATATTAGTTTCGACAGTGATCAACATTTATACACATTATGAAACCATCACCACAATAAATCTAGTTACCATATTTTACATAAGTTGAACACATGTATATGCTTCTAAATGTTAAGTACTGTATTTTTCATTTTCTGGATCCCTTCAAAGTATTTTATAGTTTTGGTGATATGCTATTTAGAGTATCGGTTTTCCTTTTTCAGTTGGTTATCCTAAAGAAGAACGGTTTGCCGGGAGGCCAACTCAGCGTGTCAGTGGACTTTATAAAACCCTGGAGTCAAAGTGTTCCATGGGGTTCCATGCAGGCTGGGAGCAGCCACACTGGTTCTACAAACCAGGTCAGGACACTGGGTACAGGTGAGTGACTTCACCCCTGGGGGCTCTGACTGCAGAACAAAAGTTCAGAGGTAAAATGGAGGGACATCAGAGAAGAGCCATTTCCCCCTCCCACCCCATCAGTCCACCCTATCCCAAAGAGTATGGGGCATTTTCCTATAAACATCATTTTCTGGCAGTGGAGGCATTAGTCTATCCCACATGACACTGGCCCATATTTAGGATCCGTGTGGCTTTGAGAGTCCTACAGCCAGCCCAGGTGAAGCTTCCACTTGGCCCAGAGAAACTTCCCCAACCCCTCTGATCCCCACATTGCCTCAGTGGGCTGCTAAAGGTTTGTTCTGGTTTAGGATGCCTGGTCAAATCACATAGTATGAAAATACGGGTTTTTCTATTTATCAAGGAATAGCTCAAAACAACCCCTTTCTAGTGTGTATGCACTGACTCATGCAAATTATGCATTGCTGATAAATTAGGGGTGTCTTGCCTGAGGGTTTCAGCCCTGGGCAAGTTCAGTATGGATTCAGTGAGACCAAGAAATGACAACAGAACATTCTTGGGGTAAAAAGGTTTATACCAGAACATAAAGTGACTCAGTCAATAATAGCTTATTGTCCAGGCTGTGAGAGCATTAGCCTAGCAGTAGGCCAATTACATCATCAAGTAGTTTAGGGTGAGGTGAGGATCCTGGCCATAGGAACTTCAATTTTCCCCACGAGGGGAAAAGATCATTTACTTAGCATTGTAGGTTAAGTGAAAACATAAAGCACATCACTAAAACAATTCTCTGAATTCTCTGAAGTTGTTGCCATAGGTGTACTTGGGATTAATAGTGATTATTTATTTTTTCTCATAAGAATCGATAAACCAAGAGAAATAGCAAATCTAGAAATTAAGTTACCTTTGCTTTTGACTTGTCATATTTAAGCAGGTTGTGATTTTTACTGTAAGACCAGATCTAAATGGTGCAAAGTATAATACAGGGCAAGGTTGACTAATGAATTTGGTCTCTGTAGCCACCCAGTTTAAATCATCTGGAGGCAAAATACTGGTTTGATTTTTTCCTAAATTACTTAGATAAATGCCAGATCAATTCTTTACCTTGTGCTATTTGGATCTGGCCCATTTCTTCTACTATTTTAATAATTAAACTACTGAAAACTCATTTCAAAGACTTAGTATCCTGCTCTGAAGTTAAAATACCATATTAGAAGTCCATATTGTAAATTGGAAAGGACCCTGCATAATGAGCCAGAAGATCTCTCTTCCAGGCCAAACTCTGTCATTAACTAACGCAAAGGCCTTGGAAATCACTTTGTGCCTTTTCTCTAAAAAATGAAGATGTTGGACCAGGTCCTTGGTTCCTCCAGGTGGGACCAATAGCTTGAGTATCACCTGGAAGCCTGTTAGAATGCAGAATATAGGGCACCACCCAGGCCTGCTACATCACAAGTATAAGTGATTTGTATTTGAATGCATGTTTGAGAAGCAGTGGAGAAGATGGCTCCACCCCCATATATTCTGGTTTAATTAGGTTAAAAAACTGGTATTTTAAAAATGCTCCCAAGCATTTTATTCTAATATGCAACCAAGATTGAAAACCACAGGATGGGTGACTTGACTTCTAAGTTCTCTTCCAGATCTGACAGTCCACATGGCCTATCTTATTTTTTAATTAATTAATACTTCATTCACTAGGAAATAGGTCAAAGGGATGGTTGAATAACCTTAAAAAATCAGATTTCAACATATATATATATGATTTGCTGAACAGAATTTTAGGTTGCATTTTTTTTCCTAAAGGAGCTTTCTAGATGAATAAACTTATTACAATATCCATATTCAGTAACGAATGACAGTTGTTTTATGACAAAAACATTATTTATTTCAGGCCAAGTTTTCATCGCACAAACTGGTTTGAGCCTGTGGGCTCTGAGTATAAACAGGTTATGCAAAGAGTAGGGGTGATTGACCTGTCACCATTTGGCAAGTTTAACATCAAAGGCCAAGACTCCATTAGATTGTTGGACCATCTCTTTGCAAATGTCATTCCAAAGGTAAATAACCTTGTATGGGTACAAGGTCCAGGATTCAGGCCTGCTTACCTATCTTCTCATTTAAAAGAAAAGAAAAAATGATATTTTAGTCCACCCAGTGATGTCTGTATGAACATGGAACTCTTCAACTGACCAAGAGTATTCATACTAATTTTCAAATTAAAATTTTTGTTGAATGAATTATCCAGGGATCTTATGACTTTGGTTAATTGTGTCAATAGAAAGTGCAAAATTGACTGAAGTGTAATTTTTATGACAAATAATTGTAATGATCACTTAAACTAGGAACTTCAAAGTTAATCTTGGGTTTAAATTCATAGGTAGTCCACACAATTGATAATAAATAAGATTCAGTTGTTTTTTTCCATTGTTGACATCCACATTTTTGTTTCCATGTTGTGTTAAAAGGACACATAAGATTTTTATTTCATCCCTAGGTAATTTTAAATTCTTTTGTGTAGGTGGGTTTTACAAATATAAGTCACATGTTAACACCAAAAGGTCGAGTGTATGCTGAGTTGACTGTTTCTCACCAGTGTCCTGGGGAGTTTCTATTAATAACTGGTTCTGGATCAGAACTTCATGACCTTAGGTAAGTGCACACCCGGTAAGAAAACTATATGGATTATGTATTGACTCTACCTTGCACTGAGATTTTCTTCAAGTTTAAAGTACAACTTCAATTCTTAAACCTTACTGTTTCAAATGAACTTCATGTCTTTTATAAGAAATTATCTGAAGTGGGAGACCTTAACCCCAATCCCCTCCAAATGGTAATCCATCCAGAGGGCTTACTGGTTCTAATAATATTAACTCAAATTTATTAGGCATTATCAATGTGTCAGAACTCTTTTTACACATTATTTCAATTAATTCTTTTAATAGATATATCTGAAAGGTATACATCATTCCCATTTTCAGAGGAGGAATCTGAAGTTTGGGTTTCGTAACTTGCTCAAGCCTGTCCTTTTGATTCTGATGCCCACATTCAATTCACTTCCGTAAACTGTCTCCCTGGGTTATCTTCCCCTATTATCATGCTTTGTGCTCTCTGGCCCACAGCTGGATCTAAATTGTTTACCTGCCAAGTTGATGTTTCACATAAACCTTTAGTCTACTATTTAGTCTACTAAAAAACCTGTAGTCTTTAGTATTCCAAAAATGTTTGGAATATTATTGTTTAGTAAATGTCTTACTCTGACAGACAATCACTCTAGTTGTAAATTGATGCAGATTATATCCTTTTAATCCAGGATATATTGGGAGCCATCTTTGTAGCTTAGATTTGTGTAAAACCAGATGATCATTTTAATGATAGACTTGTATAGCTCCAGGGACTGCTCAATAAATTATAAACAAACACTATAACTGGGTTCCAATAACTCATCAAGAATTGGAAATTAAAACTATTTCAGAATTTTTATCTTTTCCTTATAATTGTCAAAGCAGTTATGTGTTTGGTGGCAGGCACATTATTAACCTTTAGCTGTACAAATGTGCCTCCTGTACACAGGTATTAGAGAAAATTTGAGTTGAAATTAATTTTGGAAGATTGAATCATTAGTTTAAATGCAACAGGGCTGTCACTATTTAGAAGAATTGTGTTGCATAGCTCATTTAAATCAAAGGATCCTTTTGCTGTGAAAAATTACCCCCAAACTTATAAGTGGTTGTTTAAGGAAAACCACTTAACATCTCTGGGACTCAGTTTCCGCAACTTTAAAAATTAGGTTATTATATGAAATGACACTCTGGGGACTTTCAGGTAATTCTAGACAAGAAAATGTCTTCAGAGAAATATGTTACCAATATACATTATTCAAGCAAGATTTAACACAATGTTTATGACTCAAATGCAGATGGATTGAAGAAGAGGCAGTCAAAGGTGGGTATGATGTTCAAATTAAAAACATAACTGATGAGCTTGGAGTCCTTGGAGTTGCAGGACCACATGCAAGAAAGGTCCTTCAGAAACTGACCTCTGAGGATCTTCAGGATGATGTTTTCAAGTTTCTTCAAACCAAGTCTTTAAAGATTTCCAACATTCCAGTCACTGCAATTAGGATATCGTACACTGGTAAGAATTGGAAAGTAACTTAAGAGTAGGTCTCTAAAATTTAAAAGAAGCTACCAGAAATATGCATGCACATGCACACACACACACACACACACACATCCACATTCACATTGTTGGTATAACTTTGAAGGAAGATTTCTCCTGTGCATATCTTACGACAATTCTGTCTATTTACTCTTAGTCTGAGAGTCATTCCACAGATTTCCATTTGCTGTTCCCATCCCATAGATGCCTACCATTCAGAGGGGAAGATCAAAGAGTGGGAGGAGGATGCCGTTGGAATGTTTGGAAGGGTTGACAGAATATTCAGTCCAGCTGGCTATCTGGGAATGTTCAGAATGTTCTCCCTTGGATAGTATCTCCCATAGAGATCATCTTGTATCAGGCACCTCTCTTAAAGCATTACCACTATTTGTTTTTCCTTCTAGACTTGAAGGGAAGTCTTCATATAGCATCTAGGCTTTGTGCATAGTAGGTATTTGAAGCAGAGATAATGAATTGCTCTTCAGTTCAACACTCGTGCTCTGGGCTCACATCTGACTTCTTCTAGACCCTCTTGTCATTTCACAGAAGGACTACTTGGTGACTAGGCATTCATTCAATTCCATGTTGCTCACATTCTGATGGTGTCCTGGTAAAACACCCCACCAGCCCTCAACACTGGGGAATAAGGAGAACATGTGTGAAGGCCATGGTTCTTCCTTGGGCTTCTGCTGTGCCTTTTCCCCACCCTTCCTCCATCTAACCTTGGCAAAATGGTGACTAGAATAAAACATACACAAAATAAAAACTAAACTAACTTTGGATTGGGTTTAATTTTCTTTGGTTTTTGCCCACAGCTTTAATGGTGAATGAAGTGACCAAGTAGGGAGATGGTGGCGTGCACACGTGTGTGTGTGTGTGTGCGCACGTGTGTGCACATAGGTGGTGGTTGTTAAATACTATGGCTATCTCACAGTGAAGACCATTTGAATGTTAATTGCCTATATTCTTAAGTCTTGTTATTTTGGGGCAAAGAATTGGGGGTTTAGGTATCTAAACTTTGAACCCCCTACCTTGATAAACTATGCCATGCTAATCACTCACTTAACATTATGAAGCTGAGGCCAAGGGTCAGGACTAACTCCTGCATTAGTCTTTTGTGTCATAAGAAGAGCTGTCCTAGATACCACTCTCTGCATGGAAGACAGGATTGGGCATGAATGCATCTGTGATGTTACAGCCTCCTTTACAGTGCATTTTGTTACAACTTTTTCATGAACTAGTCTTTTCAATCTCAACGATGTTTATGTTGCATAGATGGAATTTCTCCACTATTTATATATTTCAGCTAATGCACATTAGACCTAGTAATCATTGATCTTACTCTAGTGTGCCACTTGTGGGTTTATTTCAGGTGAGCTCGGTTGGGAGCTGTACCACAGACGAGAAGATTCCACGACGCTTTATGATGTTATCATGAATGCAGGCCAAGAGGAGGGAATTGACAATTTTGGAACATATGCCATGAATGCCTTAAGACTGGAGAAAGCTTTCAGAGCCTGGGGGTCAGAGGTCTGAAATGCTCTTTAAATGAAATGCTAATTAAAATTTTATGCTTATTGTATCTGATTTTTGTAGAAGGGCTAGTGTCAACTGCATTAACATTTGCTCTGGCTGAAAGAGAAATTACGTATTTTTAGATAACTCTTTTTAATTAGAGGTTTTTTTTTTTAATTTTTTTAATTAGAGGAAGAGGTTTTTCTCTTAAATTTCCCAGTTGAAAGTCCAGTGGAATTATGACACAATGTTTATTCTGCCTTAATTCCTCCTGCTTGGCCAAGAACCCTGGGCATTCTTTCTGTGTGTGGAACTGTGATCACCTACCCCTCAGGATTTGAGGGCGGGGCCAGCTTTCAAAGGCTTCCTCCTCCTCTGTCATGTTGCCTACCCTCATTTTCTTCTTACTGTGTGCCTTTTGGATAAATAGCAACAAGAGGTGTCTTTCTTAGGAACAGAGTTGTTTGTCTAGGATGTGTTGATCAAGCCTACTTCCACCATTAATAATGGGAACTAAGGGTTTCTATTTGTATAATTACATACTATTTTCATATGCATGATTTAATTTACCTTCTCAACTCTCCGTAAAGATGGTATTGGTGATTCCTGAGCAAGACGTTGGGAGTGGGGGTACCTAATTATACCTATTCTACACTAAGAAATAGTAAATAATGTGGCCTGGAAGTTATACAGAAGTGGCATGCTGTGGTTCAAACTATTCTGTCTCCTGTATGACAGGCTGTCTCTGGATGCCTTAATTTTGTCACATCCCTAACTGCTTGGAAGACATTGAGGTTTCAGGCCTGAGAGTGAGATATGGGACAGTGGTAAAAGGTGTACTTGAAAGTGGTGGTGGTAGGGGGTCCCTTGAGTTTGAACTTTACCTCATACGAGTTATGTGGCCTTAACCTTCCAGTGCCTCTGTTTACTTTTCTATAAAATGGAAATAATCTTTATCTTATAACCTTACAAGTATTGATAGACTATAAAGTGGCTAGCACTTAATAGAATGAATTTAATTGGAGGGTAAGGTGAGTTTGAAAGCTCAGGCAGGATCCCTGGGCATTTAGATTATGGGCAGAAGCAAGTGGGCTTTGAGGTGGGAGCAGCCTCCTGGAGCCATTGAAAGAACAAGGACCCCGAGCAGATTGCTGTTTTGCAAGAGAAGTGCTCTATTAAGGGATTCTCAGCCTGCCACAGGGACCTTAGAAGAGGCTGCTGCAGGGAGGGAGGGGACAACTCCATCCTCACCCTCCCCAAGGAATGAAGCTGCAGAAGCAGCTTTTGGGAATTAGGCCTTTCTCCACCCACCCCTCTGCCTTTTATTTTCTCATACCACCTCCTAAGAGCTTTTCTCCATCCAAGGTCCCTCTAATTTCCCAGCAGTGCTAGCACGCCCTCTAGTGTTACTACAGCAATCACTCTTCTGTGCTTCATTTTATTTTCTTTCCTGGAGAAATTCTGAAACTTTGGGCAGAAAACAATAATTTGGAGTTGCTTAAATTGATTAGGAAATATGAGATGAGATTTTATATAATGTGAAACAAGTTTTATTACTCATCTCGTTTATATGAGTGCTATATTGTCTTTTTAAAAAGTTTGGCTACTTTTTACACAGTTTAAAATAGTTCTCTTGCAGCGAAAGAGACTAATAATAATAATAACAACAACAACAACAACAACAAAAGCCCTAACTTCAGGTCTAGCCCTAAATAGTGGCTTTTGTTCCAGCTTAAAGTATATTGTAGTTACTCATCTGTATTTGAAAAGATTGAGATTCAACCTCTCATTTTCCCTTTCCTGGACTCTATAGAAGCCACTTTCCTGCCAACAGCTTTCTCCTCTACTTATCCAGATTCCTGGCTAATTTTAAGTAAATTACTTGATAACTTTTCAAAACCCAATTATGTACAGTTATTACATAAGAACATATGAAAGTTTTGTTTCTGGAAGGAACATCATGTGGTGGTATCCTTCAGATGTTAATTATAATAAAAGAGCCCCAGAAACAAACTACATTTTAATTTGTAATTTGCTATTCAAATAACATCTGAGTTTTGGATAAAAAACTAGAGACCAATCAATGCTTTTCCTTTTTCAGAATCTATACTCAAAATCAAAAAGTGTTCCCTTCCCTAAAAAAATAATATGTGGAAGTGATGTTACTGAAATGATTTGCACTCATCTAGATTTTTAAATGTGTGTTTCCCTTTAAGATGAACTGTGATACAAATCCCTTGGAAGCTGGATTGGAATACTTTGTGAAGCTAAATAAGGTATGTTTACATTCCAAAGAGTACTTGAAGTAAACCTTAAAATGATAATGCTGTTCTGTGACAGCGTTATGCTTTAAAATTTAGCCAAGTGTGATTACAGGATAAATGAGTTGAATGTAAGTACTAAGCATTGCTCAAGTGCTTCATACTAAGATTTAGTAAAAATCTGGTATTAGTTTAAACTATTGCACTGTGCTTGTAAGAGAGCAGACTCCAGGAACTATAAAGACTAAATCTAAATTCTAAGATAAAAATTAGTAAAGATAAGATGTCAGCAGCCATTCTTGTATATCCTGGTGACTTGGGAAGTCACACATTAGCTGACTGACATACTGCATTAATTGACTCTCCCTGGGTGCTCACAGACCAAGCAGCTTCACCTTAGCAGATCTGTCCACCTGCTTATTAAGCACCTTTGTATATAGCATAACATCTAGGTATAGCAAATGACACGTTCTAAATGCATTCAACATAAAATGGTATTTACTGAGAAGCCAGTAGAGGCTCAAAAGCTAAAATCAGGACTGATATTAGTATCCAAAGGGACCTCAAAACCACAATGATGTAACACCTCACACAAGTCAAAGTGGCTAATATCAACAAGACAAGAAATAAGAAGTTTTGGCAAGGATGTGGGAAAAATGGTGCCTTCATGCACTGTTGGTGAAAATGTAAATTGGTGCAACCACTATGGAAAACAGATGGCGATTCCTCAAAAAATTAAAAACAGAAATGCCTTATGACCTGGTAATTTCACTTCTGAGTATTTACCCAAGGAAAACAAAATCACTAATTCAAAAAGATATGTGCACCCCTATGTTTACTGCAGCATTATAGCCAAGATATGGAAGCAACTTAAATGTTTATCAATAGATGAATGGATAAAGAAGTGGTGTGTGTGTGTGTATAAAATGGAATATTACTCAGCCATAAAAATTGAAATCTTGCTATTTGAGACAACATGGATGGACCCAGAGGGTATTATGCTAAATGAAATAAGTCAGACAGAGAAAGGCAAATACCTTATGATCTCACTTGAATGTGGAATCTGAAAAAATAGAAACAAAACAGAAATAGACTCATAGACAAAGAGAACAAACTGATGGTGGCCATAAGGGAGGAGAGTGGAAGGACGGGTCAAATAGGTGAAGGGGGAAAAAATTAGTGAGAATGTTTGATATCTTAATCTGGGTGATGGTTATATGAATATATACACATGTCAAAATTCATCAGGCTATATGCTAAGATGTGTGCATTTTACTGTATGTGCCTCTATAAAAATAATAGTTTTAGAAACAACAACAAAAACAAAAGGAACTCCTACATCAGTGGTTCTCAAACTGTGGCCCTCAGGCAGACAGCATCACCTGTATTCCACCTCAGGCCAAATAAATCAGCATCTCTGGGGGTCTCCAAGATGCTGTAATGAGCTGTAGGGGATTCTGATGCCCCTAAAGTCTGAGACGCACCGCCCTACATAATTACTACAGAAAAGCATATTATGTAGCCTATTTATTAAAGTCTAGATCATCTATACAGGTACTACAAATACATATAAACGAGGTTATTCCATTGTTACAGCCTGTATGTTTGTGTCACTCCAAACCTCATATATTGAAGCCCTAGCCCCCATGTGATGCTATTTGGAGGCGTGGCCTTTTGGAGGCCATTAGGTTTAGATGAGATCAGGAGTGTGGGGTCCCAGTGATGGGATTAGTGTTCTAGTAAGAAGAGGAGGAAAGACCAGAGCCTACTGTGTGAGGACACAGTGAGAAGGCAGCTGTCTACAAGCCAGGAAGATGACCTCACAGGGGAACTCTGTCAGCCAGCAGTTTGATCTTGGACTTCCCAACCTCCAGAACTGTGAGATATAAATTCCTGTTGTTTAAGCCACCCAGTCTATGGCATTTTGTTATAGCACCCCGAGCTAACTTAGACACCCATGAGCAGTGTCTTAGTTACTATAAGATCATTTAATAGAGGTGCAGTTTGCAGTAATAGTGAAGGGAGGGGGCAGCAGCTGCTGCTGTTTAGTATACTTGCTGGAATTCCAAAAATAAACTGACCTACCTTATGTGCTAATAAGCTAAAGTAAAGACTGTTTCCCATCCTATGGAAATGTATGAACATGTGTATTCAAATCAGGCTAAGGAAACTTTTTAAATGCCCTTCCATCAGTTTCCAAATTCTAGGCTAAGATATTAACATAAACATGTATATTTATAGTATTAGATTTCAGGAAAAAGAACTTTCTAGAGGGTTTTAAAGGGAATATTTTCTCCATGACTTCTGTTTTTATGATGTACCATCTACCTCCAGACCTGAGAAAGCAGGTGCTTGGAATTCAGGCAGACCCTAGCAGCGGATTGCTCCTTCTGATAATAGAAGTCTTATTTAGTTGTTTAAAATGAGGATGAAAATGGCCTGACTCTTGAAAGCACTAAAGTTCTGTGTTGGTCACCAATAGGTAAATATATAACTGACTCCTGCTTCAGTGTTTGGGTATTATTGTTTGAGGATAAGGCATGAATAAATGATCTCTTTATATTGAAAATAGGTTTTTGAAACTCCCTTTAATAACTATAAGCAGGTGTGAATTGTGTATTAGCTCCTTTAAATTATTTCAACAACCAAAGCTCAGCTCAGATCTCAGTTCTTTGTTTAATAATGATTTAGATTTTTGGGGTTTTTAAAAATAATTTCTGAGTTGTTGGTTCTCATTCTGGTGTCAAAGTTAATTTCTAATGCTTTCAAGGGGTGAAGGTCTATGTAGCACAAGGACCTGGACCTAACTGAGCCAGTCTTTTTCAATTACATTGAGTCTAGTAGTTAGTGGGTATCAACCTAACTATAGTGATGCTTGCTAATTTCCAAGACAGGTGAAGAGGTTATATTAGCTTTATTTAGATCCTATTTGGTGACCTTTATCTTGGTTTCCTAGCAGTCTATGATGTGAAACAGGTTCCTGAAAAACATATTAACATAATAATCTATACCATGTAACTTGATCATTCAAATCCTGGGCAAAAAAATGTTATTCAAGCTGACTTCATACAACATTCTAAAGAATAATATAATGAAAGTCCATATTGCTTTGGAAAATTGATGGTATGTGAAAACTGAGGAATATTTATATTTGACACCAAAAAAATCAGAGGAATATTTATATTTGATACCAAAAAAAAACAAAACAAAAAACCCTGGCATTTTACAGCTGTTTAAAACCAATTCTTTCCTTTCAAAACAAACATGTAAAATTCTCTGCTTATTCCTTAAGTGTTTACATAATGATCATATAAGTCATAAAATGAAGAAAAATATAGAGATGCAAGCTGTGAGAGTACACAGTACCACTACAGGGTCCACCTCCTCATTTGAGGACTAGCACAGGGAGGTAAAGTGACTTAGGTGTAGTCACTATGTGAGCCCAGGTTGAACTCTGACATCACATAGTGCTTTCCCACCACCAGTTTTCCCAGCAAGGTCCTTTCCAATCATGGGTTTATCAAGCCTTGAATAACTACTCAGGAATTTTTTTTCTTGGCAACACATATCATAGGATTTGCATGGCTATATTTTACTAACTGATATTTCCCACAGTCACATTTTTGTTATATTTAATTTTGTGTTCTGTAGTAGGATCAGATACCTGCTTTTCCCATTTTAAGAAGGGAAATGGGTAGGTGAGGACATGGGCCATCTCTTGCATTAGGGTGAGTGTTCTTGTCAAAACCAGTATAAAAACAGGGAAAAGAAAAATGGAGTATTGAAGAAATCTTAGATGGCAAATAAAGATGGTGCATGGCACTTGCTTTCCTTACTTCCTAGGTTGTTTGAGCCTCCAGTCCCCCCGGGGCTTTTGCTCATGGGACATACACGCGCACATTTATCCGTCTAACGAACGTTGATTAAGTACCATTTATTAAACACCTTGCTAAGCCACAGGTCTACAAGTTAAAGATATAACTCCTGATGGCTCTCAGACCTCATGAAGCTTGAAACAATTGATATATTTCAGGAACTAAAACAGGAAATTTTCTTAACGTTAATTCTGAAAATATTGCTATGAGGAATATTGTCTAGCTGTGTACAACAGTGCCACCTTGTGGAGAGTGAGCATAGGGCCCGGAAAGGAAGTGTTATCCACAACTGTGATCCTGATAAATATATACTTAAAAATCACCTCAGTTAAAACCCCTTTATCTGAAACAACCATATCATTGTTCTTTATGGTACTATAATTTGTTCCAAAGGAAGTTACATTTTAGGAAAAAAATTAGTGGCTTCTTTTTTTTTTGGTTGGAAATGAAAGAAATGCATTAATCATTAGCAAAAGGAAAATCAGCTGCCTTAAGATGGAATCATAAGTATTCTTGGAATTTTCCCCTTGGAATTACTGAATCTTCATCCATTTCTAGAGAACCCCATCCAAGATTCACAAGTACTAAGTGTAATGTGTTTAAACAAATCAGAAAAACTTTTTTTTTTTCTATAAGATCATCCCATCTCTCGTTTCTCTCCCTCTCTTTTCCTGTGTTGGGCTTCTAACCAGTAGATACAGAAATATAACGTGATAGACATTAACAACAAGTTGCAAAACAATGTTGATTCTAGTATATACAGGGCCTCTCCTGGAGGAAAAATTATATAAGGCATAACTATTCAGTAAGCAAAGCAAAATAAAAAAAGTGGTAAAGAGATAAAGCACTTACCACCAGGTTTACCACATCCTAAGAATTCAAAAGTATTAGCATTATTAAAACATAAAAGTGGAAATACGGAAATACATCATTGTTCACAGACAAGTTAGAAAGGAATTTCTAATATGTTACAGTGGTATAGGTATCCAACTAGCTTGGGGAAATTTTAAGTAAATAGTATTAGGAATCAAGGGGGCAGAAAATGCTCAGTGATTCAGCTGCACATTAGAATCATCTAGAGTATGATTCTTTTAAATCACACTGTGCTTTTAAAAAAAAAAGCCCAAGACTCTGGCTACATCCCAGATCAATTTGAAAAGAACCTCTGAAGGGAATCAGGATCAGTATTTTTTTTCTAAATTCCCCAGGTGATTGTAGAAAAGACTGAGACTGTGTTAGATCAATGATTTTCAACTGGCTGAGTATCACTAGCTTACAGAACTTTAAAAAAAAAATATCTGATACCCTAACCTCAATAGTTCTCAAAATGTGGTTCACAGTGTTACCTTGGAATCTGTTAGAAATGCAAATTACTATGTAGCACCCTGTAACTCCACAGGGTGGGAGGAGGGAAATCCTGGGGCAAAATACCTCTAAAAACAAAATCAGTCAAAGGGAGAAATAAAGTTAGGAAACCCTTTTATTTCTTACAGTCATCTCATCTCTCTCTTGACTGGGCTGCATCAGAGAAAAGCTCCACCCACCCTCTCTGGTCCAGATAAACCCTTGCAAGCCCTTGTAATTACCTATTCATAGGTAGATGGACTAAATCTCTCCACCCCTTGGAAATACCTATTGATATGCAGATGAACTAAAACCAGACAAGAGATTCTGGAAATATTGCAATTTTACCCATAGTCCCCCACTCCAGAAATCTCGCTTCACAATCTACATATTCCACACCTTCTGCGATGGCCCCTGTGTGAAAAAACTGGAGCACTGTAACCAGCATAATAACATAAAAGAGCAACAGCAATAAAATAATGATAATCCTCAAGCCAGAGGCTTCAGCTAGGTTCAAAGTCGTAGGTAGATTTAAGTCCATAGTTGGCCCATTCCATAGGCAGGCAGTAGCTGGGCAGGTAGGGAGTTTAGAGCAATCACGCCGCAGCTGCAGCCAGGGGGCAGGGCCAGGCCACAAGGACTGTAGAAGAAAATAACCTAAAGGATGATAAGATACATGTTTTAATGACACCAGTATAGGCAAATCTTGTCCGTAAGGTAGGATGCATACAAGAGAGTGGTCCTGTGGTAGGACAGTGGCAGGAATGGGATCTCATCCTGGTCAAGTATACCAGACTTTCATCCCCCTCTCTTTGGGAGTTACAGATGGGTCAATGTATAGGGTTACAGGAGGAACATGCACTGACCATAAAGGTATAACAAAACTTCCCCATAAGATGCTCTTACCTCCTGGACATTTTCAGTACACTACCTTGATCTTTGGGGGTTATTCTGCTGTTACTCCAGCAATACACGCAAGGCCAGCTTCCAGGCCTTTTCCCCAAGGTGCCAGAAGGGCCAGCCATCGCTGGTTCATGTGTCAAAATGCCCAGTCCACTCAACAGTGTCTCCAGGACTTAATGCAGTAGGGGCTGACAGCAGGATGTTGCTCTGCTGGCCATATCCTGACTACAATAACTCCTCTTTGGTTTACACATACAGTTGTATGGGAGAGGCAGCAATGTGTGTTAGCATATCCACAAGGCTCAAGGCTCCTTTTCGGGGCTTCTCATTCAAATGCCATTCTGTCCAACTTCAGGCCAGATTTCAACAAAACATTGTACCAATCATTCCTGCCCTAGTAGGGTTATATAGTGCATGAAGCTTCCACTTTATTTTTTATTGCTGCACCCATTCTTGTAACATATGTCCAGTAAAGTGGGTGCCTTGATCACTCTCAATCACCTGCGACTGGCCATAGGCTGCAAAGAGATGCTCCAGGCCCCTCTTGGTGGTGTGCTGATCTGTACAACATGCAGGAAAAGCAACCAATAGGCCAATAGCCATGCCCACCTAAGTTATGCCATCGCGATATCGTTCTGATATGGGCAGAGGCCCAATACAGGCTATCAGGGGGTATCGGCCCCTTTACTATGTCCCATGTTGCTGCGGGACTCAGTGTAAGTCCCTCTTAGAACACACAACGCATTCTTCCCAGGCTCTGCTGACTTCTTTAAAGGTCAATGGCAAGCCCCACCCACAAGCTGCAACACACATTTTCTTTTGCCCCATGTGCAACAAACGCTGATGTAACCATTGGGCTATATCAGAGGTAGGCTTTCCTTCTAGCCAATGCACCCAGGCCAATGTGTGCCTGCTTCATCATTCCCTGGGAATGCCAAAGGCAAATGGCCAGTCACATGATAAACAGTAATAGCTTTAGTCTGACCAGAGGTCCATAGGTCTTGCCACAACTCTTGCCCCCAAAGGGGCCTGTGACCAACTATCCAGTTGGCATGATACCATGTCAGTAGCCACAGGGTCAAGCTCTAATCGATGGCCTAGCTGTCAGTGCAGTCAACTATAGGGGAGGGCTCCTGGGTGATCACAAGCCATACTGCCCACAACTCAGCCCATTGGCTGCTCTTCCCCTCTCCATCCTTCACCCATATTGTCTCAATCTTAAGATGGAAAGCCACAGCCCTCCACTTTGGGGGCTGCCCACAACTGGAGATGTCTGTAAACCAAACATCTTCAGGTATGGAGCTTTTCCTCCTGATAAGAACTCTTGGCTACCAATGGCTCAAAAGCAAGTTCTTCCTACTATCCACTGGTATATATCACTGGCCCTAGTATGTGATGGAGTTCTCCATTTAAGGGGCTAGTAGAGAGGGTGCTATGCTGCTGTAAATATGCATCCCATTTGGCCAGTGCAGGTGTCTGTGCCATGTGACTCCATGGCCTTTGGGTCCAGTCTTGCACCTACCCCGCGATGAGATAGGTGTTTATTTCCTTGGTCAGAGCTGTTCCAGTGATGGGCTCTGTAGCCAGCAAGATGTGGTACACAGCAGCCAGTTGCTTCTCTGTCAAGGTGTACTGTACCTCTGCTCCTTTCCATAGTTGTGACCAGAATCCAATAGGTTGGCGTGTCTGTTCAAGCCACTGCCAAAGACCCCATCCATACCATCTTTGGTTATGTGAACATCTAGCTCACAGAGCCTTGATGAGTCCATTATACTCAAGGCCTGCACAACCTTGACTGCTCACTCAGTAGCTGTAAAAGCAGCTGCACGTGTCTCATCCCAGTCCCATCTGATGCCCTTTCATACCAACCAGTATAAGGGTTTCAGAGTTTTTGCCAAGTGTGGGATAAACACTGTCAAGTAGCCTAGAAGACCCAAAAACTCTTGTAATACTGCCACAGTGGTAGCGGTAGGGAAAGCCTGTACCTTGTCTATGACTGCTTCAGGAATAACTAGTTTTACCCAACCAGATAACCCCCAATAATTTTATAGACAAACCAGGTCCCTGAACCTTGGTGCTATTCACAGCCCATCCTTTCTCCTGTAGATGTTAAAGCAATGTGGCAACTGCCCCTTCTAAATCTGCAGGAGAATTAGACGTGAGCATAGTATCATCAATGTAGTGATACAGCTGCATCGTTTCAAGTTTTTTCCACATGCCAAGTCCTGGGCTACAAGTCCATGACAAAAGGTGGGACTGTGGAAGTATCCCTGTGGAAGGACAGTGAATGTCCACTGCAGGCCTTCCCACATGAAGGCAGACTGTTCCTGACTTTCCTGTACTATGTCAGTAGAGAAGAAAACATTAGCAAGGTCCACAACATAATGATATGTCCCCAGTTCATGACTTAGTGTGTCCATAAGGGCTGCTATTGAGGAGACAGAAGCATGCAAAGGGGGTGTGCTTTATTCAATTCCCTATAGTCCACAGTTATACACCAGAAGCTGTCTGGCTTTTTCACTGGCCACAATGGGGAATTAAAAGGACTATGAGTGGGCTTTATTATGTCCATCATCTCCAAGTCCTGTAGAGTTTCTCCAGTTTTCCTTGCGCCCCCCAGGCAATTTATGCTGCTTAGTATTTGTCACTCACCTAGGTACAGGCAGAGCTACAGGTGGGTGCTTAGCCTTTACCTCAATACTGCCTTTACCACAGGCTTCCCTCAGCCTGAACTCACCTGCAGTGGTCTGTAACCATGGGCCCTGCAGGATATCTACCCCCAAAATATATTCAGGGATAGGAGAAATGTACACAGTGTACTTCTTTGGGGGTAAAAGCCCTATCTCCAATGGGATTTGGGCTTTCTCCACTCTAATTGCTTTACCCCCATAGCCATCTATCACAACAGGGATCCCAGGAAAATGCTCAGGGTTGCCATCAATCAGAGAACATTCAGCTCCTGTGTCCACCAGTGCCAGGACACATTGTAGATTCACAGGGGACCACTGAATTGCTAATTCTACATGTGGCCTCTGATCCCCAGCACGTCCCCCAAGGTGGGGGCCTTGACCCTTCCTTCAGTTGAACTGTGACGCCCAATCATCATCTTGTGGGGATGAGGGCCCAGGTGGAGCCTGAGAACTGTCCCCCAGGAAGTCTTGCAGGGACACAGGCCAGACATGGGGCTTTGCCTCTGGCTTCCATGTCCTGGACCTCAGTGGCTGAAACTGCTGTTCTGGCCTTAATTGGTGCCACAGTTCTAATAAGATCCTATTGGGCTGCCCACCAAATTTTTCTTTCGCTACCCCAGCTTTTATCAAATCAACCCACATCTGGATCCTCAAGACCTTTATGAGGCCTTTTGCACCTCTCCTTTCAGTCATAGCCTGTACTTCCTTCCAGGCTCTTATTGTTTCAACCTTGCCCAGATGTGTTAAAGTACTAGTAGCCTCACTTATGGGTTGCCCTATGTGGGGGTCAAGAAAAGTCCTTAGAGACCCAAAGAGGGATGGAGGAGCTGTACGGAGCACCAGATTTCTTCTTCCTACAGTGAACAACTCCTCATCAGGGCCCTGGGAGTCCATATTATAGATGATATTTTTCATGCCCAAATCCCGCAACACCTGTTGGAGCTCTGCATACATTTTCCAGCTAGTGGGTAAGTATGGTAAATCACCCTGATTAGGCCAACTGCCCTGATGGCTGCTGTCAGCCAATCCAGAAGCACCCGATTCCCTGAGGTATGACGAGCACTTTGCAACTGCTGCAGGAGAGAAGGGTGAATCATCAGGGAAGCCAGTCTACTCATTTCGGAACCCAACATGGCAATGTTTTGCACCCCCATATCTCAGAGATGCAAAAGCCATGTAGGCAGAGGTTCCAGTAGCTTCTGCCAATACCTGATGCTCATGTCCACCAGCTCATCCTGGGTATAGGTGTGGACTATGGAGTGCTCCACAACCTGGAGAGGGGGCAGCTCCTCCCACTCAGGAGCCTGTGGTTGTTGTGTTTTTACTTTCTTAATTACAATTGGGTGGGTCTTTAATACAGGAGAGGCTGGTGTCTCTGGCGGTGGCCTTGGCAACAGATCAGCCCTCAGCCCCACCCCCGCATCCTCTCCCAACACCTCCCCCACCATCTCCAGAGCTGAAGGCACCGCTCTTTCCTCCACCTCCCCCACGACCTTCTGCAACATGGACTCTCCTGCTGTCCCCCCCTCACTGCTGCTAAGGAATTTTCCAGAAGCATGACCCGTCCTCTCAATAACTGTCTCTCTTCCTAAAGGGCATCCATAGGTCATCATCTAGCTTCTCCAAGCGATGCTGAAGTGTGTCTGTCCTGTCGAAGTCTCTCTCTCTCCTCGATAACCCTCTCTCTCTCTCTCCTCAATAATCTTCTCGCTCTCCTTGATAATCCTCTTTCTCTCCTCAATAACACTTTCCACTATCTTAACGACAATGCTACCTGCTACATGGCCACTCAGGGCCTCTAAGCAATCTTCTATCTGATGGAGGACTAATTCTGCAGCTTCTGGTGTCTCCATTCTAGGAGGTGCTTTACCCTAGATCAATTCCCCACTAGGGGCTCCCCAATTGGAAGCCCCACATATAGGGGGTTCCCAAATAAAGCTGCACCCTCTACCACTGCAGCCACTGGGGCCTCCTCCCTATCTCTAGAGGCAGCCCAGCCAAGGGTTGCACCCATGTAGACAGATTTAGGGTTCAGAGGTCCTGCTGACTACTGCCAGATGCAACTTTGGGGGGAAAATCCTCGGGCAAAATATCTCTAAAACCGAAATCAGTCAAAGGGAGAAATAAAGTTAAGAAACCCTTTTATTTCTTACAAGCAGTCATCCCTGTGTCTCTCTTGACCTGGCTGCAGCAGAAGAGAGCCCCACCCAACCTCCTCTCTGGTCCAGATAAACCCTTGCAAGCCCTTGTAATTACCTGTTGATATGTAGATGGTCTACTTCTCTCCATCCCTTGGAAAACACCTATTGGTATGCAGATGCACTAAAGCCAGGTGAGAGATTCTGGAAGTACTGCAGTTTTACCCCCACACCCCCAAACCAGAAACTCTTGGGGTAGCCCCCAACAATCTGTTTTTGTTGAGACTAGGGTAACAATCCTGAAGCATGACGCATGGCGGTTGTAAGGGAGGTCTTAGAACTCTGTGCTGGCAGAAACTTCTTCAGTGATGAGTGGAAGTGGAGATGAGTGCTGCGAAATGCGGACAATAAGAGGTCCTGTCAGGGTGGAGGAGTAGGAACCTGTGGGAGATTTGGTGGGAGGGGAATAAGGGGAGACAAACGGCTTAAGGTGGGAGTTGTGTATCCAATGGAGAAGACCCTGGAGTTTAACTGCAGTTGGGGTGGAAAGGATTACTGTGTATGGTCCTTGACATTTGAGAGTTAGGGATGGTGTTGCTTGGTGTGGCGGGGATAGGAGCACAGAGTCTCCTGGGTGATAAAAAAAAGTAGGAGAAGTGGGGTCTTGAGGTTTTTGTGTATAAAGGTCAGCCAGAGTAGAGAGCGAATGTGTTGAAGTAAAGGGTTGACAAGATGAGGAGGAAGGATAGGAGGTTCAGAGTTGAGACCTGGAGGAAGCGCGGGGTGGCCATATGTGAGTTCAAAAGGAGAAAGTGTAGCAGGTTTTTTTGGCAAGGCCGGGAGTCGAAGTAGGGCCAAGGGGAGGAGTTTTATCCAGTCAAGGTGGAGCTCCAGGGATAATTTAGTAAGGATAGATTTGAAGGTTCTGTTGGTTCTTTCCACCTTACCTGAAGATTGTGGGTGATAGGGGATGTGAAAATGCCATGGAATATTAAGGGCTTTAGTGGTTGCTTGGGAGATTTGAGAGATAAACTTGGGGCTATTGTCTGATGGTAAGGAAGTAGGTATCCCAAGTGTGGGATAATTTCAGACAGTAGGACGTTGGAGACAGTCTGGGCTCATTTGTTAGTTGTGGGAAAGGCCTCAACCCATCCTGAAAATGTGCCTACCAGTACTAAAAGATACCGGTGGCGTTTTACTGGGGGCATATGAGTAAAGTCGAGCTGCCAATCAGTCCCTGGAATGAGCCCTTGTGCTTGATGGGTAGGAAAGGTAGGTAGTCGAGAAGGTGAGTTGGGATTAATTTTTTGACAGATCTAGCATGAAGTGGTGAGTGTTTTGAGGAAGGCAGTTTTTGAATGAGAAAGATGCAGGTAAGTTTTGAGAAAGCGTTGTAAAGATTGGAGGTTAGGGTGGAATAAGTGATGTAAGTAGGAGAGTATGGCTTCAGTAGAAGGCGGGCCAGTAGTTGCGGAAATGGATTTTTTAGGGCTTGGAACAAGGGCACTTATTATAAGGACTAACACTGCTTTTCGGGCTGCCTCATCTGCCCTGTTGTTACCAAGGGAGATGGATGACTGATCTGACTGATGGGAGTGACAATGCACTAGGCCTATGGCTGTTGGAAGATGTGAGGCTTCTATCAGTGGTATAATGTGTTTGGCGTTGGTGATAGAGCTGCCCTTGGTGTTGAGGAGTCCCCGTTCTTTCCAGATTGCTGCATGGGATAGCAGGATATGGAAAGCATATTTAGAATCAGTATAGATAGTAAGAGAGGACCCCTGCACCAAAGTGAAGGCTCGGGTAAGGGCAATCAGTTCTGCTTGTTGGTTCCTAGTGTTAGGAGGTAAGGGCTTTGCCTCAATAGTTTTGTCCAGAGAGACAATGGCATATCCTGCCCATCGAACACCCTCATGGATAAAGGAACTGCTATCAGTAAACCAGGTATATGTGGCCTGAGGAAGGGCACCCTCCTGAATGTGGGAGGGACAGGGTAGGAGTTCATCTAGAGTTTGTAAACTGTTATGGAAGGGGGGTGTGATCCTGCCTGTGGATCGGGAGGTAATGGAAGAAGAGTGGAGGGATTAAGGGGAGGACAGGTTTTGAAATTGAGGGAGGTGTCTTCAACTAGGGCTACCTGAAGTGATAGAATCCTGCAGGGGAAAGAGTCTGCAGGCCTTTGTAGGTAAGGAGTTCAGAAAGAGGATGAGGGGAGAAAACAGTTGTGGTTGACCCGAAGGTGAGTTTTTTGGATTCTTGAATGAGGACGGCAGCCACTGCTAGGGCTCGCAGGCAAGGAGCCCATCCCCAAATAGTAGGATCTAGTTTTTTGAAAAGATAGGCAACTGGGGCAAAGGAGGGTCCTAACATATGTCCCAGAACTCCCAGGGCAAAGCCCTGCCTTTCTGAGACATATAGAGAAAAGGGACGTGTGAGATCAGGCAAGTGCAGAGCGGGGCCTTGTAGAAGGGCCAGCTGGAGTCTATAGAAGGGCTTAGCCACACGAATGTTAAGAGGGGCTCAGCGAGAGGTTCTCGGGATGCTTCATATAGGGGGGCAGCCAGGAGTGAAAAGCTGGGCATCCATGAATGAAGGAACCCAGCAAGACCCAGGAAAGAGAGAATTTCATCTTTGTTATTTGGAATGGGCATGGTTTGGAGAAGTTTTTTCCTGTCTATGGTAATGGCCTTGTAGCCTGGGGAGAGCTGAACTCCCAGGTATGTGACCTGAGCGGCAGACAGCTGAACTTTGGAGGGTGAAACCCGATAGCCATGTTCTGAGAGGAAGTTTGAAAGGAAGATAGTATCCTGTTGAGAGGTTTGTAGGGAGGGACTGCACAGGAGAAGATCATCTACATATTGAAGGAGGGTGGAGCTCGAGAGAGTAAGGGATTTGAGGTCTTGTGCTAGAGCCTGTCCAAAAAGGTGGGGACTATCTCTAAAGCCTTGGGGAAGGACTGTCCAGGTCAATTGAGTAGAAGTCTGGGTAGCAGGATTGGTCCAGGTGAAAGCAAATAGATTTTGAGAGTCGGGATGGAGGGGGATAGTGAAGAATGCATCTTTGAGGTCAAGGACAGAAAAGTGAGTGGTGGAAGCAGGGATGGTGGACAATAAAGTATAGGGGTTAAGGACCACAGGATGGATGGGAACAACAACTGCATTAATTATTCTTAGGTCTTGGACAAGCCTATAAGAACCATTAGGCTTTTTAACTGCCAGTATAGGAGTATTGAAAGGGGAATTGGCTGGTCGTAGTAGCCATTTGTATAAAAGTTCCTGGATAATTGGCTGCAGGTCCAGTAAACTCTTGATGGGCAGCACGAATTGAGGTTGAGAGGGAAAAGAGGCAGGGTCTATAAGTCTGAAAATTACTGGGGGGTAGGTGGCGACAGTGGGGGTGAGGGTGTCCCAGACTACAGGGTTGACCAGATGGGGTGACAGAAGAAAAGGAGAGGGAGGTGGGCTTGCAGCAGGTTGGAGGGCGAGTAAAAGTGGGATTGAAGGCGAGTTGGGGTTGAGGCGTGGTCTGGAAATGTAAGTAATGGAAGCTCCAACCTTGTGTAATAAGTCTCTTCCCATAAGGGGGATGGGACACTGGGGAATCACCAAACAGGAGTGAGCGAGGGCAATGCCTCTAAAGATGCAGTGAAGCATGGGAGTTTGTAAAGGTTGATGAGATGTGCCCTCTACCCTGACTATAGAGGACTGTGAGAAGGAGGTAGGTCCCCAAAACTCCTTCAGGACTGAGTAGGTGGCCCTGGTGTCCAAAAGGAAAGAGATGGGCCTACCCACTACCACAGTGGTTACCCTGGGCTCCTGTACAGTGATGGTAGTGGTCGGGTGGAGGAGTCCCGGGCCCCCTCAATCATCAGTTGCCAGACCTAGAAGGTCTATGTGTGGAGTGTTAGAGCTGGATGGCCTGGCACCTTTCAGTGTGCGAGGACAGTCAACAGCCCAGTGTCCCTCCTGATGGCACTTAGGGCATGGACCGGGGAGCTTCTGGGGATTTGGGCAGGCTCTGACCCAATGACCCATTTGACCACATTTGAAGCATGGACCAGGAGTTCCTCCTGGCTGCTTCCTAGGAGGTGAGGATATCTGAGCACCAGTGGTTGGTGTAGGTTGAAAGGCCTTAGCTATCATTTGATATTTTTGTTTATGGGCCCTTTCATCTCTTCCAATATACTTTGAAGGCCACTGCAGGACTTCTGCCTGAGGAGTTAAGGTCCCTTCTCTAGACGTCTAAGATTAGCCTTAATGTCAGGGAAACTCCAGGTGAAGAAGTAGGTCATTAATAATTGTCTCCCATCTGGAGTCTCGGGATCTAGGTTTGTATATTGTAAAAGCTTTGGTGAGGCGGTCTAGGAACATAGAGGGACTCTCAGTTTTATCCTGAATAATCTCTTGAGTTTTTCATAGTTAGTGACCTTATTGGCTGATTTCCTGAGACCCGCCATGAGACAGGTGATGAATTGATCTTGATTGGTGACTCCCCCTGCCGTATATAGTCCAAATTAGAGTCTCGGTCAGGAACTGCTTCAGCACCAATTGGATGAGCTGGAGTAGTTTGGTGAACCTCATCAGCATGAGTTCTAGCCTGTTCCCAGACTCGCCTACCCTCCTCGGGCAAAAGTGTGTTGGATAGGATCATGTGAATATCATGAAAGGTAAGATCACATGACTGAGTTAGGCACTGGAACTCTTTCATATAAGTAGCTGGGTTGGAAGTGAAAGAGCCTAATCTTTTCTCAGTTTGAGATAGGTCAGAGAGAGAGAAAGGGAAATGCACCCGGGTGACACCCTCTGTACCGGCTACTTCCCGTAGTGGGGCTAGGATCTGGGTTTGAGAACAAGTGACAGGAGGACTTGGTAGGGGATCTCAGGATGGGAGGGAAACTGGTTGTGGTAGAGGAGGCGAGGTTGTTGCCCCACCCCTGATGGGAGCTTGTAGTGGGAAACTGGGTGGGGATTGAGGGGGAGGAGGCTGGGCAGTTTCTGTGGCGGCACTGTGCGGACTGGGTGGTTGAGGAGGAGGAGAAAGAGGAGGTGCCATGGGGATTTGGTGTCGGTAGGGTGGGGATTTGTCAGCGGGGTCAAAGTCAGAATCAGAAGATGAAGTGGGATCTAGTTTGTTGGAGGATGAGGACTTTAAGGCAAGTAGTAGGTGTTTAGGATTACAGGGGGGACAGAGAGAGGACTTAGTTCAGAGGTAGGAGAAAGCCTGGATATATGGGATTTCTTTCCATTTGCCCGTATGCTCACAGAAGTTGTATAAGTTGTGGAGAATTTTAGGATATAAAGAACCATTTGGGGGCCACTTAGACTGATTGTCCAAGGGATATTGTGGCCAGATCTCATTACAGTAGTGAACAAGCAGAAAAGGTTTGAGGTCTGGAGTGAGGTGGAGGGGCTTTAGGTTATTGAGTAAGCACCCTAGTGTTGAATCTGAGGGAACCGAGGGACCAGATCCCATGGTGAGAACGAGACTGTTCAGAAGTCACTGAGGCATCCCTGAGCAATTGAGAAGGTCACAGAGAAGACCAGGCACAGTTAGGGGGGTTGTTGCCATCTCTAACTGCGGGGTTGAGGCAAAAACACCGAGGAGGCTCGGTACCTGGTACCAGCAGTTTACGAGTAGAGTAGATACGTAGATAAAGGGAGACCAGGCCTCAGTGAATAAGGATTCTCACCATGGGGAGGCAGAGAAGGGCCAACTATGGGGATCAACCATGACTGTGAAAGTCGTGATTGGGAGTACCCCTGTCCCAGAGGAGCCCTTGGGGGTGCCGGACACTCAACAGTCACTTCCCAGGTTCCCAAGGGACATTTAAGTTGACCATGAAGGGGAGGCTCACCAAATCGAAGGCCGGTGTTGGGTGAGAAGACAAGTGACTGGGGAAATGGATGGTGAGCCCATGGAGGAGGACTGAACAGTGAGGGTTCCCAGAGCAGCTTAGGTTCCCAGAGGAAGAGCAAAGTCAATGGGAGAGCTTCATCCGAAGTCATGGCCCCAATGAAAGGGTATCTCACTGCGACACTCCTTACCCAGAATGACTCAGGAGACACGGGCCCACGCAAGAGATTTTATTATCTGAAAGAGAAAGTGGCTGCCCCCGGGGGTGGGGGGGTAGAGAAAGAGAGAGAGGGAGCAGCTGCGTGGTACAAAGCATTGTGCCTTTTATTGTGGTGGATCTGCTAGGCCTGTTTCCCTGGGGGAGGGTTGGGATGTTTAGAGATAAGGCGGGGTAAACCCAGGCAAAATTCTCACTGGCCTATGTGCTTGGGACCATGGGGTAAATGGAGGATAAATTACTATTTTCTTATAGTTACTTTGCTGTTACATTCAATTTTGTAGGCTTAAGCACAAGTCTTCACTCTTTGCCCTCCTTCAGGCAGGTGGGGGGGCAGCTACTGAGATCTCTGATTTGGACTTGCAGGTTCTCGTCACCTGGGTAACCTGGACAGTACTGCAGCTGTACGATCGTGCTCTTTTGTTGCCTGCCCAAAATTTCCTTTCTTTGCTTTGGGAAGTTCTGAGAACAGAATCTCACTCCATCCAGTGCCCTGCAACTTCCCCAAATCCTGGGGTGGTAGAGGCTTAGTTCCCATGTCAAGGAAGATTCAAGTGGACACTGGATGCCAGGTGATGAGTTGGCAAGGGATTTGCCCATTGCTGAGTAGGAGTTCAATGAGCTTCCCTTTCCTCCCTCTGTTCTTCCTTGCGCTCTGCTGACTGCACAGCTGTTGCCATTCGTTGCTACTCTCACTTTAATGAATTTATCACCTACACTCGTCTGACCTGTTTGAGAATTCTTTTTGATCAGAGTCAAGAACCCTCCCCCATCCAGGTTGAGGTTTCACCTAGTGCACAGGGAGAGACCTCACCAGATGCAGCTGCCCAACAATGCTAGCAGCATGGTTGAAGACATTGGTGCTGTGTTATCTATATGAACCATGTAATTTGTTATTTTAATTAAGCCGTTCTTATTCTCTTTTTCATTTCCATCAGTTAATGATAAAAAAAAAGAAAGGATAGAAAAGAAAGAAAGAAGGAAGTAAAACCTAGGCTGAGACATAGTTTATCATTCCTGCAGCATCTATGAGAGCATATTAACTTAACAGCCATGAAATAATTATCCTCATATATATGCAACTTTGTTTTGAAACAGTCCCCTATGTCTACCCTAAAAGCTTAATCAAGTATGTTGGTTAGCTGACTGTTTTATAATTTGGAAGTCTAGGGAAACCATGATCTAGGAAGGAATTCAAGTAATTCTTCAGATTGCTTTTATTTTAATTTTTATTAATTTTCTTTATATCTTTACCCATTGGTTTCATTTTTATTTTATTTATACATTTATTAAAATTTTCTTATTGACATACAGTTGACATAAGACACTTCATTTCAGGAGTACAACAGAGTGATCTGACAATTACATACATTTCAAAATGCTCACCATAATAAATATAGTTACCATCTGTCAACCATACAAAGTTATTTTAATATCATTGAATATATTCTGTAGGCTCTACTTTTCATCCCGGTGACTAATTTATTTTATAATTGTAAGTTTGTACCTCTTTATCCCATTCACCTATTTTCCTCATCCCCCACTCCTACACCAACCACCAGTTCTCTGTATTTCTGAGTTTATTTTTGTTCTGTTTGTTTTGCTTCACATGTAAGTGAAATCGTATGGTATTTGTCTTTCTCTGTCTGACTTATTTCATTTAGCATTTTACCCTCTAGGTCCATCCATGTTGTCTCAAATAGCAAGATTTCATTTTATATGGCTGAGTAATATTTCATTATATATGTGTGTGTGTGTGTGTCACATTTTCCTTATCCATTCATCTATTGATAGACATTTAGGTTTCTTTCATATCCTGGCTATTATAAATAATGCTGCAGTAAACATAGGGATGCATATATATTTTTGAATTAGCAATTTTGTTTTCCTTGAATAAATATGCAAAAGTGAAATTACTGGGTAATACGGTATTTCTATTTTTAATTTTTTGAGGAACCTCCATACAGTTTTCCAGAGTGGCTGCACCAATTTAAATTTTCACTAATAGTACATGAGGGTTCCCTTTTCTCCACATCCTTGCCAAAACTTGTTATTTCTTGTCTTTTTGATTCTTGCTATTTTGACTTGTATGAATTATCATCTCATTATGGTTTTGATTTTCATTTCCCTGATGATTAGTGATGTTGAGCATCTATTCATGTGTCTGTTGGCTATCTATTTGTATTCTTTGGGAAAATGTTCAGATCCTCTGTTGATGTTTTAAATTGGATTAATTTGGGGGTTTTTTTGGTGTTGAGTTGTATGCGTTCTTTATATATTTTAGATATTAGCCTTTTTGTTTTATTGATGGTTTCCTTTGTTGTGCAGAAGTTTTTAGTTTGGTATAGTCCCAGTTGTCTACTTTGTGCTTTTGTTTCCCTTGCCTGGGGAGACATCCAGCAAAAAAATTGCTGATGCCAAGAGTTCATTCACTGCCTCTGTTTTCTTCTGGAAGTTTTATGGCTTCAGGTCTTATATTTAAGTCTTTCTTCCATTTTGAGTTTACTTTTGTGTATGATGTAAGACAGTGGTCCAGTTACATTCCTTTTGCATATAGATGTCCGGTTTTCCCAGAACCATTTATTGAAGAGACTGTCTTTCCCCCATTATATATTCTTGCCTCCTTTGTTATATATTAATTGACAGGTAAGTCTGGGTTTATTTCCGGGCTCTATACTGTTCCATTGATCTATGTTTCTATTTTTGTGCTACTACTATACTCTTTTGATTACTATGGCTTTGTAGTATAGTTTGGAATCAGGGAGCATTATACTTCCAGCTTTGTTCTTCTTTCTCAAGATTCCTTCGGCTGTTCATGGTCTTCCATGGTTCCATACAAATTTTAGGGTATTTTATTCTAATTCTGTGAAAAACGACTTTGGTATTTTGATGGGGATTGCATTGAATTTGTGACTCCCTTTGGATAATATGGACATTTTAACAATATTAACTCCTCCAATCCATAAGCATGGTATCTTTCCACTTATTGTGTCATCTTCAATTTTTTTCAACAATGTCTTGTAGCTTTCAGAGTACAGGTCTTTTACTTCCTTGGTTATAATTATTTCTAAGTATGTTATTCTTTCTTGATGCTATTGTAAATGGGATTGTTTTCTTAATTTATGTTTCTGCTAGTTGATTATTAGCATATAGAAATGTGACAGATTTCTGTATATTAATTTTGTACATTGCAACTTTATTGAATTCATTTAGTTTTAATAGTATTTTGATGGCATCTTTAGGGTTTTCTATATCTAGTATCATGTCATCTTCAAATAGTGACAGTTTTACTTCTTACTTACCAATTTGGGTATCTTTTATTTCTTTTTCTTGTCTGATTGCTGTGGTTAGGACTTCCAATATTATATTGAATAAAAGTGGTGAGAGTGGGTATCCTTGTTTTGCTCCTGATCTTAGTGGGAAAGCTTTCAGTTTTTTCACCATCAAGTGTGATGCTAGCTGTGGATTCATTTATATGGCTTTTATATTGAGGTGTGTTTCCTCTATACCCACTTTGTTTAGAGTTTTTTTATCATGAATGGATGATGAATCTTGTCAAATGTTTTCTGCATCTGTTGAGATAATCATATGATTTTTATTCTTTATTATTGTGGTGTATCACATTGATTTGTGGATCCTGAGCCATCCTTACATACCTGGAATAAATCCTACTTGGTCATAGTGAGTGATCCTTTTCATGTATTTTTTTTCCAAGTAGGTTCATCAGGAATATTGATCTGTAATTTTCTTCCTTCCTTCCCTCCTTCCCTCCTTGCTTCCCTCCTTCCTTCCTTCCTACCTTCCTTCCTTCCTACCTTCCTTCCCCCCTCCTTCCCTCCCTTCCTTTCTCTCTTTCTCTCTCCTTTCTTTCTTTCTCCTTCCCTTTCCTTTCTTTGTATCTTTGGTTTTCATTTCAGGTGATGCTGGCCTTGTAGAGTGACTTTGGAAGCATTCCTTTCTCTTCTATTTTTATGAATAGCCTGGGAAGGATAGGTATTAATTCTTAAATGTTTGTTAGAAATCACCCGTGAGGTGCTCTGGTCCTGAAGTTTTGTTTGTTGAGAGTTTTTGATTATCAATTCAACTTTCTTTACTAGTAATCAGTCTGCTCAGATTTTCTATTTCTTCCTGGTTCAATCTTGGAAGATGGCATGTTTCTAGGAATTGATCCATTTCTTCTACATAGTCCAACTTGCTGGAATATAATTTTTCATAGTAATCCTTTTATCATTTATATTTTTATGGTATCAACTGTAACTCTGCTTTTTCATTCCTGATTTTATTAGAATCCTCCGTCTTTTATTCTGAGTCTAGCTAAAGGTTTATCAATTTTGTTTATCTTTTCAAAGAATCAGGTCTTAGTTTCATTGATCTTTTCTGTTATTGTTTTAGGCTCTGTTTCATTTATTTCCACTCTGACCTTATTACTTCCTTGTACCAACCTTGGACTTTGTTCTTTTTCTAGTTTCTTTAGGTGTACAATTAGATTTGTTGAGATTTTTCTTGTTTCCTGAGGTAGACCTGTATGCTATAAACTTTCCTCTTAGAAATGCTTATGTGGCATTCCAAAGATTTTGAACTTATGTGCTTCTATTTTCGTATGTCTCCATATATTTTTTTATTTCCTCTTTGATTTCTTCACTGACCATGGTTGTTTAGTAGCATGTTGTTTACCCTCCATGTGTTTGTAGGTTTTTTTCCAGTTTTTTTCTCATAATTGGTTTCAAGTTTCATACTGTTATAATGGGAAAAGATGCTTGGTATGATTTCTATATTCTTAAATTTACTGAGATTTGTTTTGTGGCCTAACATGCTTTATCCTAGAGAATGTTCCATGTGCACTTTAAAGAATGTGTATTCTGCTGCTTTTGGATGGATTGTTTTGTATATATCTGTTAAGTCTATATGGTCGAATTCATTTATTGATTTTCTGTCTGGATGATCTATTCATTGATGTAAGTGGGGTGTTAAAGTCCCATACTATTATTGTATTACTATCAGTTTCTCCTTTTTTTTTTTAGGAGTGAAAGGCAGTTTATTGTTGTGTTTATTTTTTTATTTTTTTGGCCTATAAGTGAAAATTTTAATCATAAAATACAGATAATTGAATAAACAGAAGTGTGTGAAACATGTTGTACTATCTTAAGTTCCATTGCAAAAAGCAAATATGGGACCCTTGTTCAAGAATTGAAAAGAAAGGACTTCTACAAATAGTACAATATGAAGATTTTACCTTTAAAAATATTTACTTAAGAAATATAATAGAAGGAATGAATAGTGATACATAAGTTTTAAAATTGTAAAAAATATTTTGATGTCATAATTTATATAAAAAATGAATAAAATACTATATTATTGTAATATCTTGATTGAGCATAGACTTTTTTGGTTTGCCTTTCTGCAAGTTTATTATGCCTTCAAATTTTATACTTTTAGCAACTTTATTTTCAAATTGATATAATGAAAGCAAAATGGAGTTGCTCTTGACAAATTCAAGATTGCAAATAATTTTTGATAATATTTAACTTTGAGAAGAATACTTCTGCTGATGAAACTGTTATGGTCTGTTAAGATCATTTCATAGTCTATGACAAAATTGGGATATATCTCTGATAAAATTTTTTTTTTTTGAGAGGGCATCTCTCATATTTATTGATCAAATGGTTGTTAACAACAATAAAATTCTGTATAGGGGAGTCAATGCTCAATGCACAATCATTAATCCACCCCAAGCCTAATTCTCGTCAGTCTCCAATCTTCTGAAGCATAACAAACAAGTTCTTATATGGTGAACAAATTCTTACATAGTGAATAAGTTCTTAGATGGTGAGTAGTACAAGAGCAGTCATCACAGAAACTTTTGGTTTTGATCACGCAATATGAACTATAAACAATCAGGTCAAATATGAATATTCATTTGATTTCAGTTTCTCCTTTTATGTCTATTAATATTTGCTTTATATATTTAGGTGATCCTATGTTGTGTGCATTGATATTTATAGTTGTTATATCTTCTTGCTGGATTGATTCCTTTATCATTATGTAATGACCTTCTTTGTTTCTAGTTACAGTCTTTGTTTTAACGTATATTTTGTCTGATATAAGTATTGCTACCCCAGCTTTTTTCCACTTCCATTTACATGGAATATTGTTTTCCACCCTTTCAGTTTCAGTCTATGTGGGTCTTTACATCTAAAGTGAGTCTCTTGTAGGCAGCAGATAGATGGGCCTTTTAAAAAAATCCAATCAGTGACTGTATGTCATTAGATTGAACATTTACATTCCAAGTAATTTTTTACATTTACATTTAGAGTAATTTTTGATAAGTATGTGCTTATTGCCATTTTGTTGTTTTCTGGTTGTTTTTGTAGTTCTTCTCTGTTCCTTTCTTCTCTTGCTCTCTTCCCTTGTGAGTGATGACTTTCTTTAGTTTTATACTTGGATTCCTTTCTCTTTATTTTTTGTGTATCTATTATAGGTCTTTTGTTTGTGGTTACCATGAGGTTCAGCTATGAAATCTGAAGTATATAGCAGTCTATGTTAAGTTGGTCATTTAACTTTGAACAAATTCAACACACTACATTTTTACTCCCTATCCTCCACATTTTATGTATATGATGTCATACTTTTCATCTTTTTATTTTGTGATTTCCTTAAGTTTTAGATATAATTGGTTTTACTACTTTTGTTTTTTAACCTTCATACTAACTTTTAAGTGAATGATTTATTACCTTTACTATACATTTGATTTTACCACTGAGATATTTTTCCTTTCATAATTTTCTTCTAGTTATGGTTTTTCCTTTCTGCTTAAAGAAATCCCTTTAATATTTCATATATGGCTAAGTTTAATGGTGGTGAACTTCTTTACCTTTTGTTTGCCTAGGAAACTCTTTACCTCTCCTTCAGTAGCGAATGATAACCTTGCTGGGTAGAGTTTTCTTGGTAGTAGGGGTTTTTTTTTTTTCTATCAGCACTTTGAATATATCATTCCACTCCCTTCTGGCCTATAAAGTTTCTGTTGATAAATCATCTCATAGTGTTATGGGTTTCCTTTGTGTGTAACTAGTTGCTTTACTCTTGTGACTTTTAAGATTCTTTATCTTTCATCTTTGACATTTTAATTATTATATGTCATGGTGTGGACCTCCTTGGGTTCATCTGTGGCTCTCTGTTCTTCCTGGACCTGAATGTCTGTTTCCTTCTCCAGGTTAGGGAAGTTTTCAGCTATTATGTCTTCAAATAAGTGTTCCACCCCTTTCTCTTTTCCTCTGGAACCTGTATAATGCAAATGTTAATACATTTATTATTGTCCCAGAGGTCCCTTAGCCTATCCTCATTTAAAGAAATTCTTTATTCTTTTTGCTGTTCAGCTTGAGTGCTTTCCACCACACTGGATTCCAGACTGCTGATACATTCTTCTGTATCCCCTAATCTGCTATGATTCCCTCTAGTGTATTTTTCATTTCAGTTATTGTACTCTTCAACTCTGATTGATTCTTTCTTTTTTGTATATTCTATTTCTTTGTTGAAGTTCCCACTGAATTAATCTTTTCTTCTTTTAAGTCCAGTAACTTTATAACCAATACATTTAAGTCTATCAGACTGATTAGCTGTTTCATTTAGGTCTTTCTCTGAAGTTTTGTCTTATTCTTTCATTTGAAGCATATTTTGTTTGACTCCTCATTTGGTTTGACTTTCTGTGACTGTTTCTATGTATGAGGTGAAAGAGCTACCTCTCCCAGTCTTGAAGGAATGGTTTGTGTAGGGACTTCCCCTGTGTAGACTGTTTGTGCTTGGAAGCTTTGGCTGGCCGGCTGGAGCTGTAGTAGGTACAGGCTGGGTTACTTTGAGTGCTCTGTGCTGGGGCTACCGTGTCAGGTTGGCTGGAACTAAGTGGACTCAGGCTGGGGGGTTCTGGAACACTCCACACAATCTGTGGCCTTGTGGAACTACTGGAGCCAAACTGGGCATGGGCTGGGGTTCCTGGGGTGCTGCATACAAGGTGCAACCTATTTTATTTTGATTGTTTTTCTTTTAACAGCTTAACTAAACATGCAGTAAATTGACATAAAGTATACATGTATACACTTGTGAACCCATCACCACAATGAGTATAGTGAACATATTTTTTACCCCCAGATGTTTGTTCATGCCTCTTTGTAATCCCTACCTTCCCGCCCTCCCTACAACTCACATATTCTCAAGGAACTTTTGTCACACTACACTCTTGATGCATTTTCTAGTTTTATATAAATGGAATCATACAATATATACCTTTTTTTTGTCTAGATTCTTTCACCCAGGATAATTAGAGACTCATGTGCTGTTACATGTATCAATAATTCCTTTTTATGCTAAGTAGGGTTCCATTGTATGTAAATAGCACAATTTGTTTATATACTTGTTGATAAGCTTTTGTGTTCTTTCCAGCTCAGGGCTATTATAAATAAAATGGCTATGAACATTCATGTACAATTATTTTTATGGATATATGCCTTCCTTTTTCTCTTGGGTAGATACCTGTGAGTGGAATAGCTGCATAAAATGACAATTATATATTATATCAACTTTTTAAGAAACTGTCTTACAAAGTGTGTACCGTTTTATTTTTTACCTTCCTACCAGCAGCCCATAAGAATTCCAGTTTACATAGCCTCACCAAACACTTGTTATGGTCAGTTTTTTTAACACTAGTTATTCCAAGAAATATATAGTGGTATCTTATCATGATTTTATTTTATTTTTTTTAATTAAGGTATCACTGATATACACTCTTATGAAAGTTTCACATGAAAAACATTGTGATTACTATATACTCCCATATTATCAAGTCCCCCTATACCTCATTGAAGTCACTGTCCATCAGCGTAGTAAGATGCCAAAGATGTTAATACTTACCTTCTCTGTGCCACAGTGTCTTCCCCATAAGCACCCTCTACCATGTGTACCACTCATAATACCCCTCAATCCCCTTCTCCCTCCCGACCCACCAAGCCTCCTTCACCTCTCCCTTTTGGTAATGACTAGTCCCTTCTTGGAGTCTGTGAGTCTGCTGCTGTTTTGTTCCTTCAGTTTTGCTTCATTGTTATACCCCACAATTGAGGGAAATAATTTGGTACTTGTCTTTCTCTGCCTGGCTTATTTCACTGAGCATAATACCCTCTAGCTCTATCCATGTTGTTGCAAATGGTAGGATTAGTTTTCTTCTTATGGCTGAATAATATACCATTGTGTATATGTACCACATCTTCTTTATACATTTCTTCTTTGTCCATTTCTTCTAGGTTATCCAGTTTGTTAGCATATAATTTTTCATAGTATTCTCTAATAATTCTTTGTATTTCTGTGGTGTTCATAGTGATTTTTCTTTCCTCATTTCTGATTCAGTTTATGTGTGTAGACTCTTTTTTTCTTGGTAAGTCTGGCTAAGGGTTTATGTATTTTGTTTGTTTTCTCAAAGAACCAGCTCCTGCTTTCCTTGATTCTTTCTATTGTTTTATTCTTCTCAATTTTATTTATTATTTATGTTCTAGTCTGTATTATGTCCCTCCTTCTACTAACTTTGGGCCTCATTTATTTTTCTTTTTCTAGTTTCATTAATTGTGAGTTGAGACTGTTCATATGGGAATGTTCTTTCCTGAGATAGGCCTGTATTGCAATATACTTTGCTCTTAGCACAGCCTTTGCTGCATCCCACAGATTTTGTGGTGTAGAGTTATTGTTGTTATTTGTCTCCATATATTTCTTGATCTCTGTTTCGATTTTGTCATTGATCCATTGATTATTTAGGAGCATGTTGTTAAGCCTCCATGTGTTTGGGGCTTTTTTGTTTTCTTTGCATAATTTATTTCTAGTTTCATTACTTTGTGGTCTGAGAAGTTGGTGTGTACAATTTCAATCCTTCTGAATTTACTGAGACTCTTTTTGTGGCCTAGTATATAATCTATTCTTGAAAATGTTCCATGTGCATATAAGGAGAATGTGTATTCTGCTGCTTTTGGGTGGAGTGTTCTGTAGATGTCTCTTACATCCACCTGTTCTAATATGTTGTTCAGTGCCTCTGTCTCCTTACTTATTTTCTGTCTGGTTGATCTGTCCTTTGGAGTGAGTAGTATGTTGAAGTCTCCTAAAATGAATGCATTGCATTCTATTTCCCCCTTTAATTCTGTTGGTTTTGTTTTACATATGTAGGTGCTCCTGTGTTGGGTGCATATATAATTATAATGGCCATATCCTCTTGTTGGACTGACCCCTTTATTATTATGTTACATCCTTCTTTGTGTCTTGTTACTTTCTTTGTTTTGAAATCTACTTTGTCTGGTACAAGTACTGCAACACCTGCTTTTTCCTCCCTGTTAGTTGCATGAAATATCTTTTTCCATCCCTTCACTTTTAGTCTGTGTATGTCTTTGGGTTTGAGGTGAGTCTCTTGTAGGCAGCATATAGATAGATCTTGTTTTTTTATCCATTCAGTGACTCTATGTCTTTTGATTGGTGCATTCAGACCATTTACATTTAGGATGATTATCTAGAAGTATGTACTTATTGCCATTGCAGGCTTTAGATTCGTGGTTACCAAAGTTTCAAGGGTAACTTTCTTACTATCTAAGAGTCTAATTTAACTCATTAGTATCCTATTACAAAAGCTATCTAAAGGTTCCTTTTTATTTTCCTCCTCCATTATTTCTATATTAGGTATCATATTCTGTACTTTTTGTCTATCCCTTGACTGACTGGGGGTAGTTGATTTGATTTTGCATCTGCTTAGTAATTAATTGGTCTACTTTCTGTACTGTGGTTTCATTTCCTCTGGTGACAGCTATTTAGCCCTACAAACACTTCCCTCTAGAGCAGTCCCTCCAAAATACACTGTAGAGTTGGTGTGTGGGAAGTAAATTCTCTCAGCTTTTGCTTATCTGGAAATTGCTTAATCCCTCCTTCAAATTTAAATGTTAATCTTGCTAGGAAGAGTATTCTTGGTTCAAGGTCCTTCTGCTTCATTGCATTAAATATGTCATGCCACTCCCTTCTGGCCTGTAAGGTTTCTTTAGAGAAGTCTGATGATAGTCTGATGGGTTTTCCTTTGTATGGGATCTTTTTTCTCTCCCTGGATGCTTTTAATAGTCTGTCCTTATCCTTGGTCTTTGCTATTTTTATTATTATATGTCTTGGTGTTGTCTTCCTTGTGTCCCTTGGGTTGGTAGATCTGTGCACTGCCATGGACTGGGAGACTATCTCCTTCCCCAGATTGGGGAAGTTTTCAACAACTGCATCCACAAAAACACTTTCTATCCCTTTTTCTCTCTCTTCTTCTGGTACCCCAGTAATGCAAATGTTGTTCCGTTTGGACTGGTCACACAGTTCTCTCCATATTCTTTCATTCCTAGAGAGATTTTTTTCTCTCTGGGCCTCTGCTTCTTTGTATTGCTGTTCTCTTATTTCTATTTCATTTACTGCCTCCTCTACTTCATCTAATCTGCTTTTAAATCCCCCTATTATATGTTTCCTTTCAGATACTGTGTTCTTCAACATTTGTATCTCATTCCTTAATTCATCCCTGAGTTCTTGAATATTTTTCTGTAGCTCCATGAGGATATTTCTCATTTTTCTTTTGAAATCTCTTTCAGAAGGATTGGTGAGTTCAGTTTCACTTGGTCCTCTGTGTGGTGTTTGTGAGATTTTGGTTTGAGGCAGGTTCCTTTGTTGTTTCATATTTGTATGTGGCGCCCTCAAGTGCACAAAAGCTCTATTCTCTGTAGGTGCTGAACCCTTGGAGCAATAGTGGGGGTTACCAATGAGCAGCCCTGGTGCCTGCTGGGGGGAAAGAGCTCTTTCCTGTTTCCCAGCTGTAGTGCCTGCCTCTACTGCCAGAGTCAGTGGGCTGAACTTGCAGGGAGGAGCCTCTCTACCATGCACTTGTAGCTGCCATTGGTGGGGCTGCTGGCTGGCTGGCCTGGCACAATGGTGGGGGCATCTGGTTTACAAGCTGTTGCTGGCTGGGAGGAGGGTGCAGCAGGCTGCATATTGCAGTGGGGGTCCTCATAGCTGTGTTTCTAAGGGGAATGGAGCACCTGAAGCTCCTCAAAGTTCCCAACCCTATGGGCAGAGTGCACCAGGACAATTTTGTCCACCTGCTCTTTCTCTTGAGCTGCAAACTCTGTGCAATCCTTGCCCCTCTAGCAGCCCTCTTGCTGTTAGGAAATCTCTCAGAGTGCCCACCTTTCTTTTATCTCAGAGCAACCAGTTGTGGGTACCTGTTCTCCGCAAGAGGCTGGAATCTCAGTTTCTCCATATATTCTGCCTGTCTTAGCTTTCCAATGCCACTAATCTCCAGAGGACCATATAATGTAGGTTCATGCTCCCAGAGCCGATCTCCAGGGCTGGGTGTTCAGCAGTCCTAGGCCTCCACCTCCTTCCCACTCTGTTTTTCTTCCTCCTGCTGGTGAGCTGGGGTGGGGGTAGGCTTGGGTCCCACCAGATCAAGGCTTTGGTACTTTACCCTTTTCCAAGAGGTCTACTCTGTTTCCTAGGTGTAGACAGTCTTCCACAGCCTTCTTTCCTGTTGTCCTTTCAGGATTATTTGTATTTGCTCTATTTTCATATTGTATGTGGTTTTGGGAATAGGTTTCTATCTCACTTCTCATGCTGCCATCTTTAAGCCAATCTCCTCTTATCATTATTTTATTTCCTTAATCACTTGATGTTGAATATCTTTTTTGTGCCTATCTACCATTCCTATCTCTCCTTTTGTGAATTGTTTAGTCAACTCTCTTATTCATTTGTAGTTTTTTTCCTTTCTCTTTTCTTTGGGTTTCAAAAGTTTTCTATGTATTCTAGGTATAAGTCCTATATCAGGCACAAGCTTTGCAAATATTTTTTACCACTCCTTGATTTCTGTCTCTTCACTTGTCTAATAGGTACTTTCAAAGTGCACAATTTTAAAATTTTTGAATGTTTAAAGTCCTTATCAATTTGTTCTCTTATTGATTGTGCTTTTGGTGTTGTATCTAGCAAATCTTTGCCTAAGTCAAAGTTACAAAGATCTTCTATTGTTTTCTCCTAGTGGTTTTGTCATTATTTTTCATTTAACTCTCTGATTCATTTTTAGTTAATGTTTGTGTGACATATGAATTGAAATTTGTTGTGTAGCATATAGATATCCAATTATTTCCAGCACCATTTGAAGACTACATTCTGAATTGCCTTGCCTTTGTACCTTTGTAAAAATTCAGTTGTCCATATATTTTTGTCTATTTCTGAGCTCTTTTGTGTTCTACTGATCTATTTGTCTTTCTTGATACCAATACCATGCTGTCTTGATTACTGTAGCTTATATCAGATTGTGATACCTCTGAAACATAGGGTTTTTTTCCACTTATTTTAGTTATTCTGTGTCTTTTGAATTTCCATGAACTTCCACAAATTTTAGAATTAGCTTTTTAGTTTATACAAAAAAAGCTGCTGGGATTTTTATTGGAATTGCATCATACCTATAGGTCGATTTGAGACTTCCAATTCATGAACAAGGTGTATCTCTCCATTTATTTAGGTAATCTGTAATTTCAAAAATTTTTACAGTTGACAGTTTTACATATCTTCTTACAGATTTATCCTTAAATTTTTCATATTTTGATAGTGTAAATGGTATTTTTAATTTAATTTTAAGTTTGTTGTATATAGAAACCATTGGTTTTGTTTACTGATCTTGTATTGTGCAACTTTTCTAAACTCACCGAATAGTTCTAGTACTTGTAGTTCTTTTTGTAGATTCCATTGAATTTTCTACACAGTCATATTGTTTAAAAATAAAGTTTTTCTCTGTCTTTTCTATCTGCATGCCTTTTATTTCTTTTTCTTGTATTATTGTACTGCCTAGAACTTCAACTGTTTGAAACTTAAAGTTAAATGAAAGTGCTGGGAGCAGACAGCCACATCATGTTCTGATCTTAGGTGGAAAGCATTGAGTGGCAATAAAAATATGTTTCATTTGCCATTTTATCCCCAACACCTATGCTTTCATCATTAAGGATGATGTTAGATGTAGGTTTTTTATAAATGCTCTTTATCCAGTTGAGGACATTCCTTTCTATTCCCAGTGCTAAAAGTTTTGTTTTGTTTTTAAATCAGGAATATTAGATTTTGACAAATGCTTTTTCTGTTTTTACTGAGATAATCATATGGTTTTTCTTTTTTACTTTGTTATATGGTAAATTACATTTATTAATTTTCAAATATTAATCCTACTTTTCATTTTTGAGTTAAAACCTACTTAGTAATTATGCATTATCTTTTTCTATATTGTTGAATTTTGTTTGATAATTTTTAAAAGAAATTTTGCAGTTATGTCCTTATAGGACATGTTACATCTTGCAATTATTTTGTTTCTTTTTCTTTTGAATGGAATGTAAGCTTCTTGAGTACAGGTTGTGGCAATAAAAATATGTTTCATTTGCCATTTTATCCCCAACACCTAGCTCAGGGCTCAAGGCTGGCACATAGCAGATGCCAAGCAAATAGTTTCTTGTTGAAAGCAGTGTCAAGATGTGATGCTGGAGAAGTACTGGTACCTTATCATGAAGGTTCTGCCAGACCAAGGAATTTGGAGTGTATCCTGGAAACACTGGGAAGCCATTGAAGGATTTGAGTAAGGAGTGACACTGTGGTGATGGAAGACAGATTAAGAGGGAATTATCTTGATGACTGGGAGAACACTTTCCTAATTATTGAAGAAATCCAGTGGAGAGAATCCAGGGCTTTAATTAAGGCAGTTCTCATAGGATGGAGAAGAAAGGTATGAATAATATTAAGAAAGTAGGTTGGAGACCACATGAGGGACTGTATGTGAAAGGAGTGGGTACCTAGGATATTATTAATAAACTAGGAAACTAGGAAACACAGGTGAGATGTGACTGGGAGGTTGAAAGGGCTTGTGGAGTTGGGGTATTATGGGCCAGCAAAATGGAGAGTATCAGACAGCAGCCAAGCACGTGGTTTGGACCCCTCTGCTCTGAAAGTATGGATTTGGATCATTCACATAGAGGTGGCAGTGAAAGCCAGGAGAGTGTTGGGAACCCCTCTTCTACAGCACCCTGTACTTACCTCTACCGTACTTTCACCCCCCATAATACTGGCTGCCCCCTCAGCTACAGTGTGAGCTTCTGGAAGTGGATAATTCTTAGTGCCAGCACTGTGAGTTATAATTAGTACAGGTAAGTATTTGCTGAATGGTTTGAATCATGGTTCTGCTGCTTACTGGTTCTAAAAACTAAAAAGTTGCTTAACCTATAAGCACTTCAGTTTTCTCATCTGTAAGGCAAAAAATAGTCTATGTCTTAAGTTTAAGTATTAGATGAGGTAAAGAACATTTGGCACTATAATAAATGTTAGTTCCCTTCAACTTTTTTAATTTAATCTAAAATCTTGCAGGAAAAAAGCAGCTATAGATAAAATCCTTTGAGTTTTCTGAACACCCCAGCAAGAAGGATATTAGGTCCCTATTGAAACCTCATTTCTTCATGTTTTTCTTATTTCCTTTAATAATTACTTACTTTGTGTTTAGACTTGAGTGCTATTCTTCAAACACCAAATGGAGCAATTGTTCTTCACTCTGGTCTAGAGATATGAATACTCTTATGAAAACTCCACATTTTAAGTGTTGCTAATGAAGTTAAACATAAAACTACCTCTGAGAATGCCACACGTCAGTGCCAGTTTTCCTTTGAATCATTAGCCTCAGAAACTGAAGAATAAATATTCTCTTTAATATTGAATCTAGTAAAATTCATAAAACACATGTAATGGGGACTATTTTAGTTTTGAAAAGTCTAGTTTGGTTTGATTGCTAATTAACCTAATTACTGGTCTGGCTTGGGAATAATATTTAAGATATTTTCTGTTTATCCCCACCTCTTTTAGCTAATAGAGTCACTTTTCTACTTGTGTTAAAGACTTTTTTGAGAAGGAATACTAAACTGATTAAATCATTTTGGTTAGAAAAATGCTAGATGAATTATTTCTTTTACCTTGCCAAGAGCAGAGAATGAAAACTATATGTATATGGGAGTATTTATTTCCAGCCAATAATAACAGACTCGAGTTGCTAAAATAATAATTTAACATTTTGCTAATAATGAAATATTGAAATTGTGATTATTATAAATGTCTGTGGAATGTTACAAAGACCTGCATAGTGAAAAAGGAATCAAGAGTTGAAAAGCCCGGATTTGGTGCTAACTCACTTTGTCACTTTAGGCAAGACCATTAAATTTGGGCCTTATTTTTCTCATATGAAGTTCTCTGCCTGCTTAGAAACTTCTATAATTCTGATTATGTGAATATAAAATGAATAATGGTATAATTTGGCTCGATGGGATGGTGAATCAGTTGCTTTGTTCCTCCAAATACTGAATCCAGTATATGGCTTTTATCCGTTTGACTGTGAGAAAGGCTCCTGGTATTCAACGATGACCAAAAAAGTTAAGATTTCCATAGGCTTACATAGACGGTAGGATAGTAATGGCCACATGCTTTACAAAGGGATTTTCATCAGGACTGTTTTTAAATGATCATCCCTGAGCCCCATTTTAAATGAGAAACTTTTCAGGATAGTATGGAAGGACAATGGCAGAGGTCTGTCACCTGGATTTTCATTCCCAGTCTGTCACTGACAGTAACTGGTGACCAGTGAGTGTTTGCACAACTCTCTTCATGCCTGAAACTCAGGAGCATGATTCCACAACCAGTTCTCTGCCTGGTACCTAAGTTGGGGGGCTTTCTTGGGACCCAGGATGTTACACCGATTCTCGTATGTCTTTGGAACCTTATATGATATTTAGTTTACAAGGATTTTGGCCAAAAAATCAAATTCAGTTGATGACTTCTTTGAATTTTCGGATGGGTTTTGGCTCCAAATACATGGACTCCAAATGTATGGTCCAAAACTAGGTGTTAATCATTTCTCTCCTGGTCTGTGCGACTCCACTACCCTGAGTCTCCATATCAGAACCTTCCCTCCACTGCTGCTCTCAAATTTGACTTTGCCCATCTGAGAGCCCTCCATTGCCCTAAGAATCCTGATAAAAAACACACTGGCTTAATTTTATTTCACTTCCATGTGCTCTTTGTAATTAATATGTGTGCTTTTAATAGAGCTAATAAGAGACAAGTAATTATATTTCACTTAAAATCTTAATCTTTTCATCTAAGTGGATGTTATATTTAGTATGTAATACAAGTGGTCATTTTAATGGCTTTTATTACTTTATAAAGTTAATAAATTGAAAAACATAAGTCAAGACTATATTTAATCTATAGTCTTAATGCTCTAGAAATTTATGTTTCTCAAAGATGTTAACAGGTATTTATAAGTTAATTTTGCAGTGACTCATTAAAGAAATATATCTCTGCTCTCGGGTCATCCCGATAGCAACAATTTTAATCACAGCACTTACCTTTAAACACATTTTCCTCTTTAATTTATAAGTAATGGCTATATGCTAGAGTAAAATCTACAGTCTTGGGAGGAAAACCAAGTAAAATGAGGATGAAACACCACTGTCCCACTTTAAATTGTCCCAAGTCAGGTATAGGTTAGCTTGGGAGGGGAGAAGTGTCTCTGAGGGGCAGATTTTTAAGTATGTATTCCTTACTTTTATTTAAGTTTTGTTGTTTGTTAGAGTACTATTTTCATTCATGTCTGAGGATGATACTGTTGGTAAAATAACTTCCTAATCCAGGGATGTACAGATATAGATGTCAGATTTCATTTAAAATCCTATCACATATTACAAAAATATTATTGTGTAAAATAATGGATGTCATTCAAAATAGGTTCAGGCTACCTAGAAATAACTTAACAGAAACATTCTTTAGAGTATTTACTAAATACTACCAATGATAGGTACAGTCATTTAAACATAGATAAAATCTAAAGGTGCTGATTTATGTACCCATGTAACTGAGCCTCAGGAAAGAGTCTTGGCATTGTTGGGCCTTTCTCTCCTATAAAGTGGAGGTAAAATTATTTATCTCATAGGGATGCCATGAAGATTAAAAATGAGTTAATGAATATAAAGTACTTAGCATAGTATCTGGCACATACCAAATACTTAATTGTGAATATTATTTATTAATATTATTTATTTTTTGCTGAATATATCATTTTAGTTATTCTCTTCTAAAGGGGACACCCCACCTTTTCTGGTTTCTTGTGATTAGCTGATGCCTTTTCTTCCTGCTTCGACTTTGGTAAAGTTGTGAATTTTGTAAAGGAATTGCTAGACTTCCCTTCTAGCACATCTTATGCCCACCCCCAGCCCCACTGCCTGCCCCATTACTCTCTTCCAGCACCCCAAAAAGGACCCATTTCTGAAAGCTTTGATGGTAGCCAGCTTTCACCACAGCCCCCCAAAAGGTATGGCAGGGGTTGGCTTAAGTGGCTCTGTGCAGGCAGCTCAAAGTAGATGAAAAGAACAGGTCTGGGATTTCTGAGATCTTGGTTCTTACCCACTTTGCTGATTAACCAAGTTAATTCATTTCTTTTAGACCCCAAATCCATCTTCTGTGGGTTATTGTAAAGATAAAATAATAAGGGAAGTTCAAGGACTTTTGGAAAAGGCTATGCAGACAATAGTCATTATGAACCTCATCTTTCACAGCTCAGTTTGAGCTACTTCCTCTATGAAATTATTCCTGACAGATGCTGTCCCAGCCCCATCCTGCCACCCTGAAGAATACCCATTGCACTCCTTGAGTCTGACTGTGTGTACCCCTACCATGGCAGCTGTTTGCACTTCTGCCTCCACACATTAGACATTCTTCGCTTTAAATTTACCAAATGTTGTGATTTTTACACTCTCCTGGAGCACATGGAAACAACATAGTCATATTTCAAGCTGGTATGGCTGATTTGTATGCTATTGTGTGTCATGTTCTACCATATTTTGAGTAACCCCAAATTATGCTCTTTTCCTCTGATATGTTAAAACATTGAGGAGAGAAAACTTCAATATTGGAGATGTTGTTATGTGGACAGAAGTGGTCACAACTCCTCGGGGGCCTCACAGAAGCTATAAGACCACCTTCTATTAGCTCTGAATTCCCGCTGCCTAACACAGATCTGATACACAGTAGGGCATAACAGTTGAGTAAATATTTGGAAGAAAATTCTTCAGTAGGGACTCAGGAAGACCCAAAACCTTCAAGATCTAAATAAATCGCTGATGGTGAAGATCAGATTCCATTACAGGCGATAAGGAAACTATTTTGGATCTCCTGTCACTCCTCAAATCGCACTGTGTAGTGCACTGGCTGCTCAGTATTGTTGTAAGTGCTTTTCCACACAATTAAGTGTGGCTTGTTTCTACTGTAGTTACTGACTTCTATATAGACAAGAAATCTTCAGAGCACCCCTCGTTGTCATTTATCCATGAGAGCAAGTTCTTTTAAAAAGATAGTAAAAAAAATTGTCATAGAGTTCTTCTGTAGTTAGATACATGTTTCAATGGTGATGAACTTCAGTTTGTTATGACTTTTGGTATCAGAAATTTATCCTACATGTGAATTCAAATGAATCAAGCTCATCCTGTGGGTTTGTTGTTTGGTTTCGCCCCAGTAGTTCTGTCTGAAGTCGCATAGGGTCCAGTCGTCTTTGAATTTTTATCTGGCTTTGTAATAAAGCTTTATAGTCAGTTCTCACCATCTGGACCTTACAGGGGAAGGGAAAGGAATTGAAATCTCTTTTTGCAATTATTATAACCTTGGCCAATGGCAATTTTCTTTAGCTGCTTGTGCAGGTCAACAGTTTAGAGTTGCAACATTCATAGAAATCCTACCTCATTGTGGGCTTATCCCAGAAGTTCTGAGTCAGTAAAGGAGTGAACTGGGGAGGAGGGACGTCCTCAGGCCGAGGGTGTGTAAGGACCCCTTGTGTCACCTCACCAAGAGGTGGAAGAGACTTATTACAGCCAATCCTAAATGTTTTGTGCACAGAAGAAGCTGTATAAATCCTAGATTTTGGTGGAAGAGGACATTTTTGTCGTGAAATGTTTCCTTTCTTCTTTGGCCAATGAAGATATTAAAGGTGTTGTTTCCTTTCTTTTGTTTCAAAGATTAGCCAGTCTGTTTCTGAGAACTGTTTCAAGAAGTTTGTTTTGTACATTGTAATCTCTAACCAAATCTCATTCACAGAGATGTGATTTGTGTATCACAAATTCCCATCTTTCCCCATGAGATGGGAGCTGGTTGTCTGGGCACACTTAACATGGAAGCCTTTCCAGGCCCTTCTGCCTGGGTCAGCCTTCCCGCCTTTGAACTCTTGTTGCTCTTGGTTTCTAACTAGTTTTTCAAACTTACCAAGTGTTCCTGGCTTTCTGGTTGGGTAGAGTTTCTTTCTCCTTTATTAGCTAAGTATCTCCACTGAGGAGTCACTGCCCACCTGTTCATTGTAAGGTGTGTTACTAATAAATGTGAACATCCTGAAGTTCGCATGATTCCTACTTTTTTTAATGCATAAGAATTGATTCAAGGTTATCCCCGTAACCCTGTCACTCTCACTCACGTGCACTATGTTGGGAATAACCCTGAGTGTGCCCAGGGGAGCATACTAGGCATAGGAATGTCATCTGTCATGTGTTGCATGGAAGGAGAAAAATAAATTGAAAAGCGCACTGTTAAGAGAATAAGCTCTTTGATCAAAATATCTGTGTCTTGATTTTCTAACCCACACAGGGCCTAGCTTGATGCCTTCCACACAGTAGGAGCTTAATATGTTTCCTGAATGAACTAATGAGTACAACCCAATAGGTTAATACTTTCCCCGGACTATTACTACAAAGGAAAAAAAGCATGTAGCATTTTGAGGTTGTTTGACATCACATTTTAAATAAGTGAATTTCCCTTGTAAAAGACTACTCTGGGTAGAAACTGAGTAGTATGTTGCTCACTGCTAGCCAGCACTTTTGTCCAAAATCATTACAGAGCCTTATACACAAGGGTCACTTTCATAATCCACCACCGCAATACCATGCCTTGTTTTTCTGCCTAGGTGGTTCTGGAAAAATTGTTATCACAAGTTATTACCTTAAGTCAAACCTATTCTGAAGAAATAGGTGGCTGATACTGTCATTTGAGGACTAAGAAATATTTGTCTAGACGTTTGATCCAATCTGTATTTTTATTCAATGTGTAATTGGCAAGAAAAATAGCAAAGGCAAATTTAAATGCTTGCATCTCTAACCTTGTCACAGTGTCTGAGCATTCATTCATCATCATTATCTTGGATTCCTGCAGCCAGCCGACTTCATAGGAAAGCAAGCACTGAGACAGATTAAAGCCGAGGGGCTGAAACGGAGACTGGTCTGCCTCACCTTGGCAACGGATGATGTGGATCCCGAGGGAAATGAAAGCATCTGGTATGAGGGCAAGGTGAGTGCTGAGGGGCGCATGGCCTGGGGCCACTGCGGCTCTTCTGCAGCAGAAACTTTCCTTCTCTCTGTTTCCTTTTAGAGTTTTTTGATATTTATTTATCTATTGGTGGGATGATACATTTTTATTTCTGAGCTGATATTCAAGAAACAGAGATCAACTGAAAGGAAAATGAAATGCTTATTTTTGAAAAATGCTATATGCTTTGATTAAAGAAAATAAACCCAAGGACCGGAAATACATTGCACAGTAAGGAAAGTATGATTTGGAGGGTAAAATGATCTATTTGCTCACCACATCCATATAGGTGAATGTAAGAAATGGCTTGCAAATAAGGAATTTAGCATTCTGATTTAACTTCTCAGGTGAATTTCAGAAAGAGGGCATTCTAACCTTGGCAAGAAAAATTTTTCCATAAGCAGAAAAAAATTTCCAAATGAAAGCATTTATGACAGTAGAGGGTAGAACCTTAGAGAATAAAGTGAAAAGTAGAAACTATTTGGTTCTTCAAGAAGAGTAAAATTACCTTCTTCTCACTTTGGAATGTTATTTTTCATTGTCTCTATTGATGTTAAATAAAACCAGGTAACTTCCCAATTTAACTCATTTCTTCCACTTTTTATGACTCTTTGTAAAACTCAGTTTGCTTCAGGATTTTGCTGCATTTTGGCTGGTGTTATTGGGCAGGTGCAGGATGGTCAGCTTAGACCATGGGGCAGGCACAGGGCCATCAAAGCTCATGTAAACAGCTGTTCTGCAGTGAACAGGGTCTGCTTGTCAATACCCAGAGACTCGGAGATTCTGTGTCAGTGTTTTTTTTCTCATGTGCAGCAACCAATTATCATTTATTTCCATGTCTCTTACCTCTTCAGCAGCAAGAAGAGCCCTAGAGGTGGAGAAAGCCAGTGGCCTCAAATCTCAGCCTTGGATTAGCAAAGAAATGGCCATTTGAGCTGAGGCATTAGTCAGTTTGATTAGAACTAACATCTACATAATTCCTGCTATGTGCTGAGTATTTTTCATGTACTTTGTCATCTAATTTTACAACTCCCCTCCCAGATATGTATGATCATCCTATTTTAAAGCTGAGGTTTTAGGGCTCAGAGAGGTGAAGTATTTGCTTGAGGTTACACAGCTAGTGACTGATGGAGCTGATTTCTGACCCAGGTATAGATGGACTTTGCAATGCTGGTCCTTTCTTCTAAGCTGTGGTGAGTACTCCAATCTGCTCTTTTCTGTCTCGGCTGATGCCCTACTGAATTCTTTAGCACTTAATTATGCCCACAGTTCTTGTACGTTTGAGTAGCCCATGGATGTTATTAGACATTTTGAAGCCAACAGACTTTTCCCAGATTTGTCACTCGTCAAGCTGTCTCTTAAACACCTCCCTTTTAATCGTGCTGAGTTTGCTCTATCTGAGCCATTCCTACCCCACATTCCTATGTCACTGCCTCCCCTTCCTCCTTCTGCCCGGAATCTCTGGTTCAGCTCTCTTTTCTTCATAAGTTCTTTCAACTTCAGATTTGCTCGCAATTTTCACTGATAACAACCTCCATTGTTAACTAACAACTTGATCTGATCTTAGCCTCTCCGGGCCTCAGTTTTCTCATCCATAAAATGAAGCCACTGGATAACTTAATGCCTAAGGTTCTTTCTACTTCTAGTAATTTTTTAAAAACAGTCTATTTCCCTACCCTCATCTTTCGTTTTACATTTTTCACTCTATTCTCATCCAACTTTCTTATTCTGTAATGCAGTCCATGCGCACCCTTCCACTGACTTTCTGTTTTACTTGGCCATGGAATAGAGAGGTTATGTTACAGTATTTTTTATACAACCCCACATCAGCCATGATGAACTGACAGATTTTTAGCCATCTTCAATATGATGATACCCAAATTAAAGTTAAAAAACCTGGAAACCTACCTTAAACTTACACAGTGTTGCATGTCAATTATACATCAAAATAGGGTCAGGGTTAGGGGGGATCCTAGACACCCAAGTTTCATTGCTGAATTTTATTTCTTTTGCTGTATCTGTGTCCTGAGTTTACATGCTATATTTTTCCTCTATATGCCATCTGTTTACAGAGCTGTTAATCCGATTATAGGTTCCTTTATTAATAATATATTCTTTAAATTTTCTGGTATCAGCGTATCTGCTCTCTGATGTTTAGTACAGTTAGGATTTTATCATGCAGATGACCCTCTTTGATCCTCTTTATAGTCTGGAATGACATGAAATGCTTTTTGCTTTTATTTCCTGACTGTATGGATTTATACTGCCTTTGGTATCTGTTATCCTATTCTTGCAAATATTTTCAGTGCTAGAGATGGTGGTACAAATTTATTCATTTACTCAACAAATTTGAGTGGTTACTATATGGTGATGATAATCTAGGTTCTAGGGATGCAGCAGTGAACAGAACAGGCAAGAATCTCTACCCCCATGGAGCCTACATTCCTGAGGAGGGAGAGATAGAAATGAACATAATAAATAAAATAAATGGCATGCCCAAGGGTGATTTGTACCCTGGGGAAAAATGAAGTCCTACTGGGAGATGGGCACTGCTGGAGGAAGGGATTATGATTTTAAATAAAGTTTAATTTTTAAAAATAAGGGTGGTCATGAAAAGTGCTTTCACGAGTTAACAAAAGCAGTTTTGCTGAGGAGTAAGTTTTAAAGAAGAGGCTTTGAAGACTTTAGCAAATCTTCTGTTTCATTACTTATAAACTAAAACACACAGGAACAGCCAAAGAAACACAATGTATCATCTGACTTAAACTACGTTACCTCCTCTCAAAGGCTATTTACCATATTCTCTGCTGCCAGTAGAGGCCTCCTCAAGCCTCCTACTTAAAAGAGGAATGAGAAAAGGCTGAAAATAAATGAGGATTGCTTACATTGATAAAAAGAAGGCCAATGTTTAACAAAGGACTTGAGAATGAGAATCCACTAGGCAGAGGATAGAGACACGTTCTTGCAATTCACTGAGCAAAAAGAAGGAATGAGTTTAATTGACTGGGAGATTTTAAGGTACAACAGTATAAAATTAATGGTAGGGGAAACCTTTTCCTGGAGATTTAGTAATAAAATAAAAGGAAAGGCCAGACTTCTAAAGTACTCTGGGCTACTCACCCCTGTATTAGAAATTAAAGAAGAAATGAAGTAATCTAGCAGAAAGTGAAACATTCAGTAAATATTATTAATGCAGCACTCACAAAATAAATATGCTATTTGTTTACGTTACTAATGAGTAAATAACTGTAGGATGAATCACTCCTGGGGTTTTGAGAGATGGAAGACCTGGGGCAATGGTGCCTGCAGTCTGAGAACTAACTGTAGGGTTTTGACCCAGTGAGTTTGGGAGTTTGGCCGAGACCTGCTCAGGCTTCTTCCTGTTTTTCTTAAGATGCCCACGCATGTCAGGTTAACTTTCCCAGGGCTGCAAGAGCAGATGTCTGTTTTACAGACTGGGAAGGGAAACCAAGGTTACCAAGAAAGTATTTCAAAAGTCAATGATTAAAATTCCAACCTCCCTAACCCAAATCCCTACCGTATATCAATTAATTATGATCTACAGTAGGAAAGCCATTTTAAGCATGTGTGTTAATCTCAGCAGTACTTTGGTGGTTAATAATCTGTCAAGGAGAAGCTTTTACGAATGCTGAATGAAAATGAAAAGCATTTGTATTGGTTTTTCTTGTGTTTTTGTTTTTGTTTATTTTAATTAACCAGTTCTCACCATATTAAGTTCAGAAATGATATCTGATTTGGGGTTTCACTGAGATAATTACAAACCGGTGCTAAAGAGATAGGAGTCTGTGTTTAATTCATAAATGTGTTAGCACCTAAGACTAGGCATGCTATAATAAGACTGTTGGCAGGCTCTTTGCTGAGATAGCTGAAAGATCACCAGGCAGAATCATGCCCGTGAATGTTTCTGAGTAACAGCTCTGAGCAGCCTGCTGCGCTAGTCAGCAAGGCTGTAAGGATTCGTGCAGTTATATATCATCTTTTGCTTTTGTCTTCCTTTTACTTTTTTTAATGTGGAATTTTAACCTGACATTTCTGTATCATAATTTTTTTGCATTTTACGCTGCTTTTCCTTCTCTTTCATCCTTACCTTTAGATCTGGTTTCCACTAATCCTCTTACTTTCTAGCCAGGCTTGTTACATAGATATTTTTGTTTTTATCTCCTCAATCTTGATTCCTTACTCAGTATTTTAATCTGGTTTGCCATTGAAGTTATCCTATTTTGTCCTCTCTAATTTTGGTGGTTCTTGCTGAAGTCCATGGGTCCAACATCCTGGAAAGTTTCATCCCCCTTTTTTACCCAACTAATTCCACCCACCTTCAAAATGTAGAGAAAATCCTGGCTTACTTATGTTTACTGCTGTGGCTTCTTGGTTATGTATTTTTGTATCTCTGTTAATTCCTCAACTAGGCTGGAAGCTCATGAGGGTAGGCATGAGGCCTCTACTTATTCTCTAGAATGTCTAGCAAAATGTTTTATACCCGCTAGAGCTAGAGAAGGTGTAATTAACATTTATGTAAGTGCCTAGCAATTGCCAGGAATTGTTAAATGCTATCTATTCATACAGAATGTTTACCTCACATTGATTATTGATATCTTAATAAATAGTTTAATTCTGCACTATTTTGACAGGCCATTTTCTAAACTCAAACAGGAACCGTTGACTAATTTTGCATTTGGATTTTTAGGTATTCCTACCTTTTATCCTTATTTGCCATGCTAGTTTGATGATAGAGGAGAATTGTTTTTAAGTTTAAAGTGAAAATATTCTAGTCTCCCTCCTATCAGATGTCTTAGCCTGAAACAGAGCAAAATAGTGCCAGGTATTAAGAAGCCAGGTTACTATTTAAAAGTGAGAAATATCAAAGTTAATATAGATGTGTACTTTGAGAATTATTTTTCATAATTTGTGAACCTTCGTTAATCTTCTAAGAAAAAAGTGGTTTTCTTCCTGGTGTTGTCCCCACAGAGAACATATTGTAAAACTTTCAGATTTTAAGTTGAACCTTATATTTTAAGTGTTTTCTTCTGGAGAGAAGGAGCTCAAAACTGTGACCAAGATGCTGAGGATTGTTGGTCTTCTCTCTCAGGTAGTCGGCAACACGACATCTGGAAGCTACAGTTACAGCATCCAGAAGAGTCTGGCTTTCGCGTATGTCCCTGTAGAGCTAAGTAAAGTAGGACAACAAATGGAAGTTGAGCTATTAGGCAGAAACTACCCAGCAACTGTCATACAAGAACCCTTGGTATTGACGGAACCAACCAGAAACCGGCTTCAGAAAAAAGGTGGGAGGGACAAAATTTGAAGAAGACCTTCCGAAAGGCAATTGAATTTTGGTTGATTTATGACTGTACTCGAAAGTATAATTGGTTCCTGCAGGAATAGGGGAGATGAAGAATTCATTTCAATATCATTAAAATCTTGATTTAGAGTCTTAATAAAACCATTTTCTTAATTCCTAAGCAAGAAAGAACAATGGATTAGTGATTTACTTATTCTTTCAAATCAAGAAATTTTAAATGAATGTTTTTATTACTCTATATTGCTGTTTATGAAACTCAATCAGGAAACCATTTAGGTGCTGTTGGTATACAATCATCATTATAACAGAATTAGAGGATGTTCTATGGCTTTAGGACATATGCCTATGATTCTTATTAGCTGAAAGCAAGTTAATAAATTATGTTTTATATAAATACAAATGTAATACTGTTGATGGATTTAATTTATTGGGAAATATTAGTTGAATAAGGGGTAGTTCTAAATTTTCATCACATATCTATGATGCAAATAGTGAAATTTAATATTGATATATTTTATTCAATTCTCTGAAATATTAGTTTTTTAATGATTTCCCTGAAAGCAATTTTATGGGGCATCATTATTCTCCTTTCAAAGGTTGTTTTAGAAGAGAAATTGGAAAAGAAATTACAGAATCTTCCAAAGGAAGCAGTACTTGTAAACCTTCCAAAATGAAGCTGAAGCATAAGTAGGTTGTGCCAGTAGAAACACAGTTTGAATATTGAACACCTCTCTTTGGGGAAAAATTAATGCAAGTTGACATCAAATGTGCCATTCTGACTACCAGTTCACAAAGCATTTGACAAAGCAGGTCAAACAAGAGCTTAGGAGCTGCCAGCTTTGCCCTTAGTACTGTGTACAACAAAGAAAAAATCCATTTAGAAATAATTCTGCGATATATTTCTTGATATTATTTGGATTTAGTCAACTGAATGAATCAGTGTTTTTTTTAAAAAGTGGTTTACCATTTATAATTTTTTATATACACACATTTCTTACACATTCATTGAACTTTTCTTGGTGTATAAAGCTGCCTATAAAACATAACTCTCTAATTAGAATAGATTTTAAAGTAATTTCTTAACTTCTATGTTTTGCAAAGATACCAAATTTACAGTTTAAATGTTTGATAAAAGTAATAAAGTATTAGACTTCTTTAACTTGTCAATTATTTCTCTTTAGTATATCCTTTAACATGGGAAAAGGGGGAAGCCCCCTTTTCAACAAACACTTCCTAATTATCAAGAATATTATCTTGGTGCAGCCACTATTGAAAACAGTATGGAGGTTCCTCAAAAATGATCTCATTTCTGGGTATTTATCTGAAGAAAATGAAAACACTAATTCAAACAGATATATGCACCATTATGTTCATTGCAACAGTACTTAAAATAGCCAAGATATGAAAACAACCTGTCCAATGTTGGATTAATGTGTAAAGAAAATGTGGTGTATATATACACAACAGAATATTACTCAGCCATAAAAAAGAATGAAATCTTGCCATTTGCAATAACATGGATGAAACCAGAGGGTATTATGCTAAGTGAAATAAGTCAGGCAGAGAAAAACAAATACCATATGATTTCACTTATATGCAAAATCTAAAGAATAAAACAAATGAACAGACAAAACTCAGCAGATTGGTGGTTGCCAAGGGACGAAGCATTGGGGGTCAAGAGGCACAAACTTCTAGTTATAAAATAAGTCTTGGGGACACAATGTACAGCATGGTGACTATAGTTAATAATACTATATTGCATATTTAAAAGTTGCTAAGAGTAAATCTTTAAAGTTCTCATTGCAACCAAAAAAAATTGTAACTTTGTACAGTGATAGATGGTAACTAGACTTATTGTGGTGATCATTTCACAGTGTATACAAATTTATCAAATCATTATGTTGTATACCTGAAATATGTTGTATTGTCAGTTATATCTAAAAAAAATTATCCAGACCCTGCATCTCAGTTCTGCTATTAGGTGCTGGTTAAAGGCTTTTGGGAATTGGGAGATCCCGTTTCTCATTCTTTGCCTTTTTGTAGCCCTATAATCTTAAGACACTTATTTTCCATCTCTGGATTCCTCCTCTTCAAAATAGACTCTTTCAGATTTTGTTGATACTATAATAACAAGAAGCAATAATGAAAGTACAATGCTGCATTCATGTCATGCAGTTAATATAGGGCTAAAACAGATCAACAAAAAGAACATGTAGATGAATATTAAATGTTTAAAGAAACCACACCCACAATATGAAAGAAGTCTACTTCCTGATTTCCTTACGAAGGTGTTCTTAGTCCTTCCTTTGTGTCGTATGGGGAACTATTAGTCACCACAGCACTTCCCCTGCCGACAATGGTGCAAGTACCAGGTTTGGCATCAGCCAATCCGTAAGCTGACCAACAACCTGCAGCCCAACCTGGCCACAGGAAGATGAGCTGACTTAGCCATATTTCCTCCTGTGGTAATGTGAACTATGAACCATCAGAGTTTAGTGCTAAACTGATTAGCACTAAAAGCTGAAGTTGAAAAGAAGCTCAGAAAGTGAATCCTTGAAGCCTTGGGGGTCGTGAGTCCTCTTGACAGAGTGAGAAACTAGTTCCTGAAGCTCTCAGCTCCTGATGGCCTATCACCCACTTCTTAGATGAAGACTTAAAAAGAACCTCCCTAAAACCACTAGCTGTGGAAAGTGAATCATAGGCTGAGAGAAGCCTCAAAGGAATGGGCCCAGGATTAGAGTCAGCTGTGAAGAGCAAAAACCAGTGTGCTTCAAAGTACTCTAGTGGTGTGCAGAAGTCTGTGTCTGCAGCTGAGAGAAAAGTGCCCTCAGGAATGTGGTGGTGAGTGACAGGTGCTTTCTTGCCTTGAGCTAGGGAAGCTGCTTGGAACGGCAAAAGCACTTTGCAGACAGCACATTATCCAAACCTTTATGGGTGTGACGTTGCTAATGTTCACATTCTAACTAATCTATGTCTTTCTACTTTTCTAGTGATGGGAAAGATTAGAGGGGAAAAAAAATTTTTTTAAGTATGCTGTGTGGAACACTAAATAGCAACAGATTCAATTCTGGAATTTTACTGAAAGGATTTTGTGCATATCTGAATCGAACAAAAGGAAAGGCTGGCATTATTAGGAAACACAGCAGCTATAAAAGGAAGAAAGTTTCAGCTATACTTATAACATCTTTTAGCCAAAATCTCAATAAAGCCGAGAATCAAAATTCAAGTTAATTATTCCCTTCTTCTGATGAATCTTCATATACAAATTATTATCCTGCCTTTGCTTCTCTCCCTAACATTAATGAATCTCCAGAAAAGTTCAGTAGTTTAAGAAGCTACATTATGAATTATAATAGGGTAATGCATTACTTATATTTTCTCCAGGTACAGGTTTTGGGAAGAATTAGGATGCCATGAAACATAGAGGCAGTGGGGTGGGAAAAAGACTATTGAACTGAAAGCCAGAAGCCTTGCTTTTCCCAGTTCTGCTACGAACCAAGCACAGCCTGCAGGATCATCTACTAAAGCCTTTCCTGTATTTAAAGTTCCATCAGTAATTGCTCTCCTTACTAAAGTGTTCATTAATCTACCCATGTTTGATGAGTACTCACTATAGGCCAGGCACTGGAAAGGCAGTGAGCGGACATGGTGCCTGACTTTGTGGAGTTCACAGACTAGAGAAATCAAACATTTGATTAAAAAAAACAATGAAAACAAAAACAGGTATTAATTAGTTACAAACAGGTATCATGAAAGCCAAGGGGAGAGAACATTTTGAGGAAGAGAGGAGGGCAAAAGTTCAGAAGGTAGAGATATCAGGTAAGATTAAAGGCTGGCAAGTGCCCCTCAGGTAAGCAACTCATTGTTGGTGTCACTGGCATGAACTATTTCAGGGGACTGGTGAAGACACAAGCCGGACAGCACTGGAAAATGAGCAGGAGGTAAGGAGTTAGAGACAGGGAACATGAAATCTCAGTGTCCACGAGCAGCTTCCTAATAAGGTAGTTATAAATGGTGTCAGTTAGGAAGCTTCCAGGTGCAAGTAAGAAAATACCCCATTAACAGCAGTTTAGGCAATTATTTATTAAGTCATGTAGCAGGAAGTCTGGAGGTAGGCTCAGTGACACCATTCACTACTGGTTCTGCTTATTCCACTGTGCAAATCCTCCTCCCCACCGAACACTTTTTTAGTCTGAGTCTTTAGTTGTTGTAATTACTGATGTTTTGATAATCTATCTACTTCAACTTAGCACTTTTATCACTTAATAAACATTGTTTATTACCTTAATAAACATGAAAATTAATTGAGAGAACTAGTAATACCATAGGCCCTAACACAGACTCGGCTAGTTATCTAACATTTTAACAGTGGATTAGAAATAACACAGCAGAGTGATGGTAAAAATAAAGAAGCAGAAGCTGAGTTCTTTCAGTTCTGTCATTCTTCATGATTACTTGAAGATTACATGTTTATTATGTTTATTATGAAACAGGGCAAATCGTGAGATGTGATATTGTGTTCAGTAAGTGCAAATTTTAGTTCATACATGAAGTATCTCTTTGAATAGTATTTTTCAAATTAAAATTTCTTCTCTTTAAAATTGTTCATTATTAAAATTACAAAATGGTTAAGAAAATATAATCCTACACCAGTGGTATAATTTAAGTTATCTAAGTAGTTTTTTAGTGATTGGACAAATTATATACAAAAGAAATATATCAGACTCTAATCAAAGGGGCAGTACCCAGAAATTGTGGAGAAGGCAATTAACTAGGCAATAAAAAAATCTAAGGGAAAAGTCATTTATTTAGAGCACATAATCAAAATCTCAAGGAATGCCAACAAAAGAAGCTGGTCTCCCATTGCTAGAAGACATCAGCAGAGTACTGTTTGAGTCCCTCAACCTTTCTCACCAATTTTTGGGTACTTGTTCTAAAGAATAGATTAGATAATGTCAAAGTTTGTTATCATTTGGTCCTTTTCTCTGATTTGAGCAGATGAAGAAAAATTTCAGAAGTTTTTACCGTATGTAATAAAAATATGTGATGAATTTTCTGATACAGATAATTGTGGAAAATTTTCAACTACAGAGACACTTGAAACTCGCTGTAACTGCTCCTAAAGAAACAAAGACAGTATACTAAATTTCTGGAGTTTATTGGAAAAGGAGATTTTTATGAATCGCTGCCCAACTTACCATTATATTCAAGTCTTTTCTTAACTACTTGTACATCTGTTGCTCATGTAAAAGAAACTTGAAATTAAAAGCTTAAAAAATATTCTTCAACCGACTATGTGCAAAGAACACTGGACACATTTGGCTACACTGCCTATTGAATATCAGTATGTGAAGAAGACAAATTTCAGTGAGGGCACTGCAATGCTTATGGCTTAAAAAAACAGAAAAGGTGACTTTATTATTCACAGACAATGGAACATTTTATTACAAGAGACCACTATGTAGCTGTATTTTCCTTTTTCAAAAATATATCAATATAGTTTAAAAAAACCTTGCTTTTTTTGAACAATAGTATTTAATTTCTAGTTTTATTTGTTTTTTACAGGCATAATTATAAGCACAAAGTTTAATAGGAGAAAATTTTCACTCTGCATTTCTTCCTGGTCATCCTTATTCATTTTATTTCATCATGATTAGTAAAAAAAAAAAAAAAACAATTGTGTTCTTTTACTAATTTAATGAAGAGAGTGGAACACAAATATTGTGAGCCAAGTAGGTAAAGGAACCTGGGACATGTACTTTGTGGATTTGGCACCCCTGTTATCAGAGCAGAGAGAGGAAGATCATGAAATGGATTGCATAGCAACTGACGATAACTAACACACGGCACTAATGCAGTCCGCTCAGCCCTGGTCGAAGGGGTCAGGTCAAGAGATGCAAACATGGCTACCAGGATGGAGGGAGGTCCTAGGATGAGCTGACACATTTAAAATGGCTATTTTCATTATTATTTTTTAAAAGATGGTGCATTACAATTTGCAATGTGTTATTTAGTTTCAAACAGGAAACATTTTAATATTTAAGTTGTATTGATATCTGTGTAGACTATCTCTGGAAGAGTAACACAAGTATTCCTGGGGAGGGGTTGAAACTTTTCACTCTGTGCCTTTTTAACTTAACTTTTTAAACAACTATGTACATTTTTCACTTTTTAAAACACTTGAATTAACTGCACTTATCTAGTAAGAGAAGGTTCTTATATTTTTGGTCATACAATATGACTTTTTAATACATTGTTCACATTGGTTTGAGATATTTAAGCATGGTTGGAAAGAGCATAGAACTGTTTATGAAATTGGTATTCAGCATAAAAAGTTCAATACAGAAAAGATGAATGCAGTTCAGCTGTTGCATGTAATAAATATTGTGTGAATACTAAGGCTCAAGCTGTGTGAAAAATAAGGAAAAGAAAGTAGAAATGAGACAAAATCCAATGCCAACATCCTGTTTCTTGACCTCTGTGGTGGTTGCATGGGTGTGCTCACGTTGTGAGAAGTCACTGACCTATGTACACTTTTGTATACTGTGTTGTGTACCAAAAATTGCTGTGCCAAAATCTTTTTATATGAGTGGTACTATTTTCTACTCTCTATTCATATCTAGTCATATCTAGAGGTAGAAGGTGATAAGCAATGGGCAGGATGAGGGGGGTCAAAGGAGTTTCAGTTTGAGTCGGCTGTAGCCATTCTTACCCAGACTATCAATTTTAGAAATCTGAAGAATGTGAAGAATTTTAGAGCTAAAAGAAATCTTCCATTTTTTAATCTCACCCTTTTCCTCTAGACACACACACACACACACACACACACACACACACTAAATGAACAATAAACAAAGATGCTCCTTACAGAGAATTACCTTTCTACATGCTTGAAACCTTGATGATTCTTAATGCAGTAATAGCAGTTAGCAATGATAGTAGTTATTGCCTATACCTTATGCATGTAACTACTGGCAACAATAGGAAGTTAGTAAATGGACATCAAGAACACTCATCTGTAAGTCCAGTATATGACCTTACAGGCTTTTAAGAAGACCCCCCTCCCCCTTAACTGGATATGGTAGAAACAAATCCATCCTAGATTAGTTTCCAAAACTAACTGTATTGTGGAAATAATTTAACAGCTGGCATCTCAAGTAACAAAGTTTGGGTATTCTTTCTGATGGTCAAGTCTTTGTTCTTCTGAACTATGCAGGGTAGAAATGGAGCAATGAGTTAACAACCACAATTTACCACATTTAGTTAGTGAACTTAAGGTTTTCTCTCTGAAGAAAGACCTTGTGCCATTCTTATCTCTACCCTAACTATTAAACATTTAGAGATAAGGTATTTAAAATTGCTTAGACTTTGTAAGCAGTATTTATCATATTCAATGACACAGAAACAAAATAGTTGAGAGAATCATTGAAATAGTTATCCTGACTTCTGAACAGAGCTTATAGCCAGTTAGTACCATGCCAAAAACCAGGGGGCCTGTAAACCAGAGAATCAAAAGGCATGACAAAAGCATCTACATGATTATCTTAGTGCATAGCCTTTGGGCTTTATACACATAGTCATTGGGGTATTTATTTTTGACACTCTGTTCTCACTTACGATGCATTTTACTTTCTGTCTAAATTGTTATTACTATTAACAATAATATTGTTAGAAATAGATAATATATGCATAGGGTTTAAAATTTAGTAGGCATAAAGGATATGGTGAAAGTTAGTCACTATCCTGTCCCTGTCTGCAATTCCCTGTTGCCTTTTTAAATGATTACTGAGTAGCCTATAATTAATTTGAGCGGGCCCTATTATTTGCCTTTTTCTGATAAAAGTAAGGTGAAAATGAGTATCTTCATGCATATGATATTTCCCACATTGTATCTGAAGGATACATCCCTACAACTGGAATTGCAGGGTTAAAGTATACATGTGTTTTAACAGATAGGCAGAATTGATCCCCTCAGAGATTATACAAATTTCACTTCTGTGATTGATGTTATCAGAGGGCTTATTTCTTTATACACCCAAAGTAGTGAATTATCACTGCTATTTGTGGTAGATTACTGAGGCTTCAATTGGTATTTCTCTTTTTGAGTGATACTGAACATCTATTCATATATTTAATAACCTTTACATTTCCTTTTCTGTAAACAATTATGTTCCTCTATGGATCGTCGGTCTTTTCCTTATTCCTAAATTTTAACTACAGGCTAAATAGGATTTGTGTGGGTTAGAATGCAACCAGGTAATTATGCATAGTATCTTTTATATGTAAAAAGTATACCTCGAGTTCCAAGCATCCCACCTAACAATTTTTATACCCATTTGTGAGTTTGGAGTAGCCTTTATTTCAGTCCCAATTTTTGCATCTTCTGATTGGAATGGCTTTTATTAATATTATATACTGGGAAAACCCTTAAAAAAATTAATGATTAAACTAACTAAAACAATAAAATAATTCCATATTTGGCAGAGTATAAATTATCATACAGGAATCAGTAACTTTCATGTCCACAAATAATAACCAGTTAAAAGGTATAATGGTAGGAAAAAACCCATTTCAATAGTAACAGAGAAGATAAAATACTTAGGAATAAATTTAACAAGAAAATCACAAAAGTGATACGAGGAAAAATTTTAAATACTTCTAAAAGGCACAAAAGTAGACCTTAATAAAAGGAAGACAACCTTTGTCTTTAGATAGGTCAACTTATTATCATAAATATTTCAGTTATACCTAAATTAATTTGTAAATTTTAATGCAATCCCAATAAAAATACCAATAAAATTTTATGGGGCTGGACATGTTGATATTAAAAGTTATTATGACAAAATAAACATGCAGGAATATCCAGGAAAACATTAGGAATCAAAAGCTATGAGGAGTCACTATCCCTATCATATATTAAAACATATTGGAAAGCCTATGTAACTGAACTGTATGGTACTAGTGCAGGAGTCAACACATAGACCCAGTGGGAAAGAACAGAAAGCCCAGAAATACACCTAAGTAAATAAGATAAAGGTGGCATCTCATATCACTGGGGAAAAAATGGACTTCTTTAATGTCATTGTGAGTGGTGCTGGGATTCCTGGTAACCATTTGGAAAAAGATGAAATCATATCTCACATAATATGCAAAAATAATTGCTAATGAATAAGAGATCTAAATGTGAAAACTGAAGCCATACAAATAACAGAAGGAAACATGGTATAACTTTGGTATAAGGAAAGTCTATGACTCAAAATCCAGATACAAGAAAATACTGATGAATTTGACATTTAAAAAAACCCTCCATATTTGGCAGAATATAAATTACCATGCAGAAATCAGTAGCCCTGATGTCCACAAGTAATAAAAATAAATAAATTTAGCATGTCAAAGGACACCATAACAAAATATTTGACAATTGACAAGGTGGGAGAAAATATCTGTGACACACACAGTTAAAGAGGTAACATCTCTGATATATAAAGAACTCTTAAAATTGAGGGGAAAAGACCAAAATCCCAATTGAGAATGACAGACAATTCAAATTCACAAAAATGTTGTAAAAGTGGCCCTTCAAAATAAGAAACAACTTTTAACTTACTCATAAGAGAAATGTAAAAACAAAAACAAACACTATCCTGAGATACCATTTTTCATGTAAGATTGGCAAGAATTAAAAACTATAGTACTTTTTAAGGCTGGTGGTAGTGACAAGTGGTACTACCCATAATCTTATGGAAGGGGGGAAAATAGAATTGGAAGTAGTCATTCTGAACTCATGGCTTTATAGCCAAACACATGAATCAATATAGTATATAGTTGTGTAAATGTATATTATGTATGTGTGTATATCTAGTTCCTACTTTTGGTGAGAGATCCTAGAAACAATGATAGCCCACTCGCAAAGAGCACACCTTTAGCACAGCTCTTGGTTTCCAGATGCTGTTCTCCATTAAAAGGCAACAGGGTGTCTTGGAGAAATGACTGATTCCACATTTGGGAAGGAAAAGGATAATACAAAACTAGAATATTTCATTGTACCAAAAAGTAAGGGAGTGCTCAAAGATTAAAGAGAACATGCCAAAATGATACAAGTGCCAGACTAAAGGGGCTCCCATTGGCCAAATCAGAGGAAGTTTGAGCACTGAAATAAGTAAAGTATTACAGCATTTGATTAAAACAAGAATCCATGAATTCACAGATATAAGCAAATAAATGGGTTAGTAGGCAAATTCCCCTTATAGTAGAAAGAAAACTAATAAATATACAAGGAATGATGAAATTAGAAAATCACTGTTTGGTAATCATCCTAATAATGACTGAAGCATGAAGCATCAGTGAATACTGAAATTAATTAGCAAAAGTTTTAAGAATATCTATATATCTATATATATATATATATATATATTCTCAAAGTATCTCCTCATAAAATAATTATTAATTCCAAGGGTAAAATTATAACTTTATAGTGGAGAAACTGTGATCAAATAATAAGGCAAGTCAAATTCACAAGGCCTTTTGTGAATTTTCTGCACAAGCCCATAACCTGAGTCTAACCATTAGAAGTATCAAACTTCAATTGAAAGATTTTACAATAACTAGCCTGGATTGCATATTTTAAGTGTTCAATATATTAATGAAAAACAGAATTAACTTTTTAATAAACTCATTTGCACATTTCCATAGCATTACTAGACTAAAGTTTTATTTGAAAATATAGGACAGGAGAAGTCTCAGTGCAAGTTTAACTAGTTCCTGGAGCAGTTGGTGAAGGAGGAATTGTTTCTGCAGATAAGCACCCATTGTTTGGGCAATTTGATTTCTATCAGGAAGGGTAGGGAGCAATAGTTGTGGTGGACAAGAATGTGCAAGGGCCACAGTGGACAATTTGCAGGGCTTTAAGGTCTCTTACAGGGTCTCTAAATGAAAATTTCAAGCCTTAACAGGACTGTCAAACAGCTCTTCAAAATTATTCTATTTAATTTAATGCTAAATTAATTTTTTTCCTGCTAAACTTCATTGATTCCACCAGAGATGAAAAGATGTAACAAACTAATTTACTTCGTGCAAAGAATAAAAATATGTATGTAAAAGGGAAAACATTCCATATGTTAAAGGGATAATATTCAAAAAAAGATAAAATCATGATCTTTATTCAGATATAAAAATGAATACGTATTAAAGATTTTACTTAACTCATTAATGAGAAATCTGGTAAGCTGTTAAAATCAGTTCACAGGACAATTCAGTGAACAAATCAGGAATATTAAAATAAATGAGCCAGTAGAGCCAAACAGTTTTTTTCCCTCGTAGGTGGTGGTGGTGGGGTGTGTGGCACTCCACTGGATAGAATTCATTTACATATGTATAAACAAGAATTGGTTTTCATTGCTATCAGTTATCTACAACTTACAAAGTTGCAAAAGAAATCCATTGGAATCACTGAGATAACTTGAAAGGACGCCCTGCATGACATTTTACCTGACAACTGTTGACAGTTATTGTCGCCCTCCAGACACAGAATAGGTTTGGATGGCAATGGGAATATGCTGGGCATAAGGGTAACTTCCCAATTCAGTGAGCATGCGAATAAGGGAGTTTTTCCTTCCATCCACAGATTATTTCAGGCAAATTAGATACTATACTTCTTTGGTTCCCTAGTTCATTGTTGGGGAGCCAGCTCTGAAAGGGCTCATACTTGGACAGGCTAATGAACTACTCAACAGCCATACAACACCCCAAAAAACATCCAGGGAAGCGTAAGTAAAAAACGTAAAAAGTTCAAAAGGGCACCTTGCAGGCAGAGTGTGTATCCGGCCCCCCTTTCTCTAGGGGTAGGAAGTGTCTTCACAGGCCTAAAGTGCAGAAATGAATCTGAAACTTCATCAGACCAGTGCCCCATCATCCTCCCACTTGCACGAGGCCGGGTTCTTTTGAGAAGTAATTCTGCTACAAATGACTCTCCCAGGGCCTTTAAAACATCACAGCTCACCATCTGGAGTCATGGCTGGCGTAGGCTCAAACAAACACAAGCTTCTTTCTTCTGAAAAAGAAAGACATTAATTATATAATTCCTAGCTGCCGGGTTACGCGAGATTTAAAGAAAATGCTTTATAAACTGTGAAGTTATTAAAAAGAAAAAAATCTGCTCCCCTTTTCGGGTGCCACGATGCAGAGTTCGGCGCTGGTCAGATAGAAGACTTTCGGTCCTATCAAGCTTCAACTGAGCTTCAGTGCGGCTGGGCCGCAGTTCCTCCTCGCGGGCCCCTTCCCGCCCACAGCGCGCAGGCCGGGGCGGCGGCGGCGGGGGTCGGGCGCGCGGCCTCTCCAGCCCGCCGCCCGCCGCGGTGATCCCGTGGTGGGGCGGGGCAGGCCCCGGCCGCCCAGTTCCTGCTTCTATAAACGGGGCCCGCGGCTAGCGGCGCCACAGACGCGGGGCCGGCGCGAAGAATGGGTCCACGCTGCGCAGCGAGCCTGCCCCGGGGCCGCGGCCCGCGGCGCCCGCTCCTCCCTGCCGTCCTCCCGCTGCTTCTGCTCCTGTCGCCGCCGGGCGCCGGGGCCGGCCGGCCGCCCCACATCGTCTTCGTGCTGGCGGACGACCTGGGGTGGAACGACGTGGGCTTCCACGGCTCGAACATCCGCACGCCGCACCTGGACGCGCTGGCGGCCGGCGGGGTGCGGCTGGACAACTACTACACGCAACCGCTGTGCACGCCGTCGCGGAGCCAGCTACTCACCGGCCGCTATCAGGTGGGCGGCCCCCGCTCCGCCTCGGCCCGCGGCCCTCCCCTCACACTCTCCCGCTCCCCCGCTCCAGGCCGGCCGGCCTCGGGAACCTCCGGGACGTGGGCCGGGAGCTCGGGCGTGCGCGGGCGTGCGGGGAACTGTTCTCCGCACCCCCCGGCCCGGCGTCCTCGCTCTTCCCGAGGCCGCCCGCCAGATCTCTGCGCATGCCCGCGTCCGGGCCGCCCCGCCCCCCCGCGCCCCGCCTCCGCTGGTTTTCCGCCCCGCTTTTTCTGAACTTCGGGGCGAAGGGGGTTCCTGGGGGAAGGCCAGCTGCGGATCCCCGCGAGCGCAGGGGTCAGGGAGGGCTCTGCCAGCGGCCCTGCCGTGGGACCTGGGGAGCGAGCGGGGCAGCGGGTTAAGAGGAACAGTGCCCGCAGGGGGTGCTACTCTAGTCCTCGTGAATCCTGCGGCCGTGGGGTAGGACTGTTCCACCCTAGAATAAAGTAATTTTTACAAGTTCTCAGCAGTCTTGGAATGGAACTTAGCCAGGTTAATTTTTCTTGGGCTGCCGGCATTCCTTTCAGATTTAACTTTGGGTTCAATGCCTCTGAGCATCTCATCTTTTTTTAAAAACTAAGAATAATTTTTAATTGAAATACGGCTGACACAATATCATATTAGTCTCACTTGTACATCATAGTGATTCGGTATTATTTACATTAAGAAATCTGTCACCATACGAAGTTATTACAATATTATTGACTATTTCCTATGCTCTATATTGCCTCCACATGACTTATTTATTTTATAATTGGAAGTTTGTACCTTTTAATCCCCTTGACCTGTTTCTTCCACCTCTAACCCCTCCCACACTGGTAACCAACAATTTCCTGTACCAATGAGTCTCTTTCTGTTTTTTGTTTTGTTTGTTCAGTTGCTTTTTTATTTTATTTTTCATTTTTATTTTTTTATTTTAGTATCATTAATCTACAATTACATGAGGAACATTATGTTTACTAGACTACCCCCATGACCAAGTCCCCCCCACATACCCCATTACAGTCACTGTCCATCAACATAGTAAGATGTAGAATCACTACTTGTTTTCTCTGTGTTGTATAGCCCTTCCTGTGCCCCACCACCACATTATACATGCTAATCATAATGCACCCTTTCTCCCCCACCCCTTATCCCTCCCTTCCCACCCATCCGCCCCAGTCCCTTTCCCTTTGGTAACTGTTAGTCCATTCTTGGGTTCTGTGAGTCTGCTGCTGTTTTGCTCCTTCAGTTTTTTTATTTGTTCTTATACTCCACATATGAGTGAAATCATTTGGTACTTGTCTCTCTCCGCCTGGCTTATTTCACTGAGCATAATACCCTCTAGCTCTAACCATGTTGTTGCAAATGGTAGGATTTGTTTTCTTCTTATGGCTGAATAATATTCCATTGTGTATATGTACCACATCTTCTTTATCCATTCATCTACTGATGGACACTTAGGTTGCTTCCATTTCTTGGCTATTGTAAATAGTGTTGCGATAAACATAGGGGTGCATATGTCTTTTTCAAACTGAGCTGCTGCATTCTTAGGGTAAATTATTAGGGGTGGGATTCCTGGGTCAAATGGTATTTCTATTTTTAGTTTTTTGAGGAACCTCCATACTGCTTTCCACAATGGTTGAACTAATTTACATTCCCACCAGCAGTGTAGGAGGGTTCTTCTTTCTCCACAACCTTGCCAACATTTGTTGTTTGTCTTTTGGATGTTGGCTATCCTTACTGGTGTGAGGTGATATCCCATTGTGGTTTTAATTTGCATTTCTGTGATGATTAGCAATGTGGAGCATCTTTTCATGTGTCTGTTGGCCATCTGAATTTATACTTTGGAGAACTGTCTGTTCAGCTCCTGTGCCTATTTTTTAATTGGATTATTTGCTTTTGGTTTCTTGAGGTGTGTGAGCTCTTTATATATTTTGGATGTCACCCCTTTATCCAATCTGTCATTTACAAATATATCCTGCCATACTGTAGGATGCCTTCCTGTTCTATTGGTGGTGTCCTTTGCTGTACAGGTTTTCAGCTTGATATAGTCCCACTTGTTCATTCTTGCTTTTGTTTCCCTTGCCTGGGGAGATATGTTCATGAAGAAGTTGCTCATGTTTATGTCCAAGAGATTTTTGCCTATGTTTTTTTCTAAGAGTTTTATGATTTCATGACTTACATTCAGGTCTTTGATCCATTTCAAATTTACCTTTGTGTATGGGGTTAGACAATGATCCAGTTTCATTCTCTTACATGTAGCTGTCCAGTTTTACCAACCTCAGCTGTTGAAGAGACTGTCGTTTCCCCATTGTGTGTCCATGGCTCCTTTATCATATATTAATTGACCATATATGTTTGGGTTAATATTTGGACTCTTTGTTCTGTTCCACTGGTCTATGGGTCTGTTCTTGTGCCAGTACCAAATTGTCTTAATTACTGTGGCTGTGTAGTAGAGCTTGAAGTTGGGAAGCAAGACCTTTATTCTATTTATTCTGCTTTATTCTTCTTTCTCAGGATTGCTTTGGCTATTTGGGGACTTCTGTGGTTCCATATGAATTTTAAAACTATTTGTTCCAGTTCATTGAAGAATGCTGTTGGTAGTTTGATAGGGATTGCACTGAATCTGTAAATTGCTTTAGGCAGGATGGCCATTTTGACAATACTATATCTTCCTAGTCAAGAGCTTTAGATGAGTTTCCATTTGTTAGTGTCCTTTTAATTTCTCTTAAGGGTGTCTTGTAGTTTTCAGGGTATAGGTCTTTCACTTCCTTGGTTAGGTTTATTCCTGGATATTTTATTCTTATTGATGCAATTGTGAATGGAATTGTTTTCCTGAGTTCTCTTTATGCGAGCTCATCATTAGTGTATAGGAAAGCAACAGATTTCTGTGTATTAATTTTGTATCCTGCAACTTTGCTGAATTCACATATTAGTTCTAGTAGTTTTGGAGTGGAGTCTTCAGGGTTTTTTATGTACAATATCATGTCATCTGCAAATAGTGACAGTTTGACTCCTTATTTACCAATCTGGATGCCTTGTATTTCTTTGTTTTGTCTGATTGCCATGGTTAGGACCTCCCGTACTATGTTGAATAACAGTGGGGAGATGGGGATCCCTGTCTTGTTCCCGATATTAGAGGAAAAGCTTTCAGCTTCTTGCTGCTAAGTATGATGTTGGCTGTGGGTTTGTCATGTATGGCCTTTATTATGTTGAGATACTTGCCCTCTATTCCCATTTTGTTGAGAGTTTTTATCATGAATGGATGTTGAATTTTGTTGAATGCTTTTTCAGCATCTATGGTGATGATATGGTTTTTGTCCTTCTTTTTGTTGATGTGGTGAATGATGTTGATGGATTTTCGAATGTTGTACCATCCTTGCATCCCTGTGATGAACCCCACTTGATCATGGTGTATGATCCTCTTGATGTATTTTTTAATTCAGTTTGCTAATATTTTGTTGATTATTTTTGCATCTATGTTCATCAGGAATATTGGTCTGTAATTTTCTTATTTTGTGTTGTCTTTGCCTGGTTTTGGTATTAGAGTGATGCTGGCTTCATAGAATGAGTTTGGAAGTATTCCCTCCTCTTCTATTTTTTTTTTTTTTTTTTTTTGAGAGGGCATCTCTCATATTTATTGATCAAATGGTTGTTAACAACAATAAAATTCAGTATAGGGGGGTCAATGCTCAATGTACAATCATTAATCCATCTCAAGCCTAATTCTCGTCAGTCTCCAATCTTCTGAAGCATAACGAACAAGTTCTTACATGGTGAACGAATTCTTACAGAGTGAATAAATTCTTACATGGTGAACAGTACAAGGGCAGTCATCACAGAAACTTTCGGTTTTGATCATGCAATATGACCTATAAACCATCAGGTCAAATATGAATATTCATTTGATTTTTGTACTTGATTTATATGTTGATCCCACATTTCTCCTATTATTATTATTATTTTTATTTTTAATAAAATGCTGAAGTGGTAGGTAGATGCAAGATAAAGGTAGAAAACATAGTTTAGTGCTGTAAGAAGGCAAATGTAGATGATCAGATGATCAGGTGTGTGCCTATGGACTAAGTATTAATCCAGGCTAGACAAGGGCAGCAAGACATCCACGGATGCAGAAGATTTCTCTCAAAGCAGGGGGGGTGAGGTTCTGAGCCTCACCTCTGTTGATCCCCAAATTCTCACCTGATGGCCCCCCTGCGACTGTGCCTGTCTTAGGTTGTTCCTCCCTTGAGGAATCTTACCCGTCTCTGGCTAACCAGTCATCTTCCGGGGCCATACAGGGAAATGTAAAGTTGGTAAGTGAGAGAGAAGCCATATTGTTTGCAAAGGTTAGCTTTTTACTTCTTTGCAGATTTATGCCCTGTGGCTTCTATGCCCAGCACTTGTCTCGAGGTATCTTTACCACCTGGAGGAATTATGATACTCGGTAAATTCGATATGAGGCACGAATTCTATTTAAAGTTTGTAATTAGGAAGGAAGAAGAAAAGCTATAGATGTAGCATATAAAGGAAACTTGGGAGGATTGATTATTTCTTTGACATATCTTCTTGTATAGTACCTTAAGTATGTATAGGTTTTAAACTACTAACTAATTTGCACACACATATTAACATAATAGGAATACGGTGACATAAACAAAGCAAATCTATAATTACCAGCCATCTCCAGTGAAGCCAAGAAAACCATTTAGGCACCCTAGGCATTTGTGAAAATTTATCTATGATATGATGGATATTTTCCAACTGTACTTGAACCATCAGACAAATTAAAGCAGCCCATTTCTGGGATCTGTTCACATCCCATATGTTCTTTTAACCATAGATAGTCTATAGTCATGAGATTTTGGGGTGCTACAACTTGCACCCCTCCCAACTCCTGGTTGAGTTCCAACAGTACAGATCCAGTCAAATTTGTTGTCTCACTGTATGCACATGCCAGCCTAGACATCTCCCTCCTCCTTCTTATGGCAAGTCCAGGAGATGGTGGGCTGGATGCAGCCACAACCGCAGCATCGTCCGGATCCCTGTGGAGGCTTTTTGATGATCATCCCCCGGCACGAGTCCTCCAGAGAGTGCTGATGCCGGAAGCTCCTCCTCATATCGTATCTTAGTTCATTTTCTGGGTATCCAAGCTAGGCCTTGATCTTCTGCGTAGAAACAAACAGACCCTTTGCCCACACTTTGACATGCCCTCTATACCACTGTGCAGAACTCATTGGAGGTCAGCACACAGTAACTGCTTTTTTTTTTTTTTTTAATTAAGAGAAAGGAATATTATCAGAAAAGAGTACCTCCATAGCTGATCATCTGACACCCTTTAAGTGATCAACATTAAGGATATTTAAAGCATGCGTTGATCTTTGATTTACCCATAGTTTTATCCTGTTAAGGAGTAATCCCCCTTTTCTTTCTTTCTTTCTTTTTTTTTTTTAAATTTTTAATCTACACTTACCTGAAGAATACTATGTTTACTATGCTCTCCCCTATATCAGGTCCCCCCTAACAACCACATTACGGTTACTGTCCATCAGCTTAGCAAAATGTTGTAGAGTCACTACTTGTCCTCTCTGTGTTGTGCAGCCCACCCTCCCCTTTCTCCCTCCCCCCCATGCATGCTAATCTTAATACCACCCTTCTTCTTCCCCCCCCTTATCCCTCCCTGCCCACCCATCCTCCCCAGTTCCTTTCCCTTTGGTACCTGTTAGTCCATTTTTGGGTTCTGTAATTCTGCTGCTGTTTTGTTCCTTCAGTTTTTCCTTTGTTCCTATACTCCTCAGATGAGTGAAATCATTTGGTATTTCTCTTTCTCTGCTTGGCTTATTTCACTGAGCATAATACTCTCCAGCTCCATCCATGTTGCTGCAAATGGTTGGATTTTTCCACTTCTTATGGCTGAGTAGTATTCCATTGTGTATATGTACCACATCTTCTTTATCCATTCATCTACAGATGGACATTTAGGTTGCTTCCAATTCTTGGCTATTGTAAATAGTGCTGCGATAAACATAGGAGTGCATCTGTCTTTCTCAAACTTGATTGCTGCGTTCTTAGGGTAAATTCCTAGGAGTGGAATTCCTGGGTCAAATGGTAGGTCTGTTTTGAGCATTTTGATGCACCTCCATACTGCTTTCCACAATGGTTGAACTAATTTACATTCCCACCAGCAGTGTAGGAGGGTTCCCCTTTCTCCACAGCCTCGCCAACATTTGTTGTTGTTTGTCTTTTGGATGGCAGCTATCCTTACTGGTGTGAGGTGATACCTCATTGTAGTTTTAATTTGCATTTCTCTGATAATTAGCGATGTGGAGCATCTTTTCATGTGTCTCTTGGCCATCTGTATTTCTTTTTTGGAGAACTGTCTGTTCAGTTCCTCTGCCCATTTTTTAATTGGGTTATTTGTTTTTTGTTTGTTGAGGCGTGTGAGCTCTTTATATATTCTGGACGTCAAGCCTTTATCAGATCTGTCATTTTCAAATATATTCTCCCATACTGTAGGGTTCCTTTTTGTTCTATTGATGGTGTCTTTCGCTGTACAGAAGCTTTTCAGCTTAATGTAGTCCCACTTGCTCATTTTTGCTGTTGTTTTCCTTGCCCGGGGAGATATGTTCAAGAAGAGATCACTCATGTTTATGTCTAAGAGGTTTTTGCCTATGTTTTTTTCCAAGAGTTTAATGGTTTCGTGACTTACATTCAGGTCTTTGATCCATTTTGAGTTTACCTTTGTATATGGGGTTAGACAATGGTCCAGTTTCATTCTCCTACATGTAGCTGTCCAGTTTTGCCAGCACCATCTGTTGAAGAGACTGTCATTTTGCCATTGTATGTCCATGGCTCCTTTATCAAATATTAATTGACCATATATGTTTGGGTTAATTTCTGGGGTCTCTAATCTGTTCCACTGGTCTGTGGCTCTGTTCTTGTGCCAGTACCAAATTGTCTTGATTACTATGGCTTTGTAGTAGAGCTTGAAGTTGGGGAGTGAGATCCCCCCTACTTTATTCTTCTTTTTCAGGATTGCTTTGGCTATTCGGGGTCTTTGGTGTTTCCATATGAATTTTTGAATTATTTGTTCCAATTCATTGAAGAATGTTGCTGGTAATTTGAGAGGGATTGCATCAAATTTGTATATTGCTTTTGGCAGGATGGCCATTTTGACGATATTAATTCTTCCTAGCCATGAGCATGGGATGAGTTTCCATTTATTAGTGTCCCCTTTAATTTCTCTTAAGAGTGACTTGTAGTTTTCAGAGTATAAGTCTTTCACTTCCTTGGTTAGGTTTATTCCTAGGTATTTTATTCTTTTTGATGCAATGGTGAATGGAATTGTTTTCCTGATTTCTCTTTCTATTGATTCGTTGTTAGTGTATAGGAAAGCTACAGATTTCTGTGTGTTGATTTTGTATCCTGCAACTTTGCTGTATTCCGATATCAGTTCTAGTAGTTTTGGAGTGGAGTCTTTAGGGTTTTTTATGTACAGTATCATATCATCTGCAAATAGTGACAGTTTAACTTCTTCTTTACCAATCTGGATTCCTTGTATTTCTTTGTTTTGTCTGATTGCCGTGGCTAGGACCTCCAGTACTATGTTAAATAACAGTGGGGAGAGTGGGCATCCCTGTCTGGTTCCCGATCTCAGTGGAAATGCTTTCAGCTTCTCGCTGTTCAGTATAATGCTGGCTGTGGGTTTATCATATATGGCCTTTATTATGTTGAGGTACTTGCCCTCTATTCCCATTTTGCTGAGAGTTTTTATCATGAATGGATGTTGAATTTTGTCAAATGCTTTTTCAGCATCTATGGAGATGATCATGTGGTTTTTGTCTTTCTTTTTGTTGATGTGGTGGATGATGTTGATGGATTTTCGAATGTTGTACCATCCTTGCATCCCTGGGATGAACCCCACTTGGTCATGGTGTATGATCCTTTTGATATACTGTTGAATTCTGTTTGCTAATATTTTATTGAGTATTTTTGCATCTACGTTCATCAGGGATATTGGTCTGTAATTTTCTTTTTTGGTGGGGTCTTTGCCTGGTTTTGGTATTAGGGTGATGTTGGCTTCATAGAATGAGTTTGGGAGTATTCCCTCTTCTTCTATTTTGTGGAACACTTTAAGGAGAATGGGTATTATGTCTTCTCTGTGTGTCTGATAAAATTCCGAGGTAAATCCGTCCGGCCCCGGGGTTTTGTTCTTGGGTAGTTTTTTGATTACTGTTTCAATTTCTTTGCTTGTAATTGGTTTGTTTAACTTTTGTGTTTCTTCCTTGGTCAGTCTTGGGAGGTTGTATTTTTCTAGGAAGTTGTCCATTTCTTCTAGGTTTTCCAGCTTGTTGGCATATAGGTTTTCATAGTAGTCTTTAATAATTCTTTGTATTTCTGTGGAGTCTGTCGTGATTTTTCCATTCTCATTTCTGATTATGTTGATTTGTGTTGACTCTCTTTTTCTCTTAATAAGTTGGGCTAGAGGCTTATCTATTTTGTTTATTTTCTCAAAGAACCAGCTCTTGGTTTCGTTGAGTTTTGCTATTGTTTTATTCTTCTCAATTTTGTTTATTTCTTCTCTGATCTTTATTATGTCCCTCCTTCTGCTGACTTTAGGCCTCATTTGTTCTTCTTTTTCCAGTTTTAATAATTGTGATGTTAGACTATTCATTTGGGATTGTTCTTCCTTCTTCAAGTGTGCCTGGATTGCTATATACTTTCCTCTTAAGACTACTTTCACTGCATCCCACAGAAGTTGGGGCTTAGTGTTGTTGTTGTCATTTGTTTCTATATATTCCTTGATCTCTATTTTGATTTGTTCATTGATCCATTGATTATTTAGTAGCATGTTGTTAAGCCTCCATGTGTTTGTGAGCCTTTTTGTTTTCTTTGTAGAATTTATTTCTACTTTCATACCTTTGTGGTCTGAAAAATTGGTTGGTAGAATTTCAATATTGTGGAATTTACTGAGGCTCTTTTTGTGAGCTAGTATGTGGTCTATTCTGGAGAATGTTCCATGTGCACTTGAGAAGAATGTATATCCTGTTGCTTTTGGATGTAAAGTTCTATAGATGTCTATTAGGTCCATCTGTTCTAGTGTGTTGTTCAGTGCCTGTGTGTCTTTACTTATTTTCTGCCCGGTGAATCTATCCTTTGGGGTGAGTGGTGTGTTGAAGTCTCCTACAATGAATGCATTGCAGTCTATTTCCCTCTTTAGTTCTGTTAGTATTTGCTTCACATATGCTGGTGCTCCTGTATTGGGTGCATATATATTTAGAATGGTTATATCCTCTTGTTGGACTGAGCCCTTTATCATTATGTAGTGGCCTTCTTTATCTCTTGTTACTTTCTTTGTTTTGAAGTCTATTTTGTCTGATATTAGTACTGCAACCCCTGCTTTCTTCTCACTGTTGTTTGCCTGAAATATGTTTTTCCATCCCTTGACTTTTAGTCTATGCTTATCTTTGGGTTTAAGGTCAGTTTCTTGTAAGCAGCATATAGATGGGTCTTGCTTTTTTTATCCATTCTATTACTCTATGTCTTTTGATTGGTGCATTAAGTCCATTTACATTTAGGGTGACTATTGAAAGATATGTACTTATTGCCATTGCAGGCTTTAGATTCGTGGTTACCAAAGGTTCAAGGTTAGCTTCTTTAGTATCTTACTGCCTAACTTAGCTCGCTTATTGAGCTGTTATATACACTGTCTGGAGAGTCTTTTCTTCTCTCCCTTCTTATTCCTCCTCCTCCATTCTTCATATGTTGTGTGTTTTGTTCTGTGCTCTTTTTAGGGGTGCTCCCATCTAGAGCAGTCCCTGTAGGATGCCCTGTAGAGGTGGTTTGTGGGAAGCAAATTCCCTCAGCTTTTGCTTGTCTGGGAATTGTTTGATCCCACCATCATATTTAAATGATAGTCGTGCTGGATACAGTATCCTTGGTTCAAGGCCCTTCTGTTTCATTGCATTAAGTATATCATGCCATTCTCTTCTGGCCTGTAGGGTTTCTGTTGAGAAGTCTGATGTTAGCCTGATTGGTTTTCCTTTATAGGTGACCTTTTTCTCTCTAGCTGCCTTTAAAACTCTTTCCTTGTCCTTGATCCTTGCCATTTTAATTATTATGTGTCTTGGTGTTGTCCTCCTTGGATCCTTTCTGTTGGGGGTTCTGTATAATTCCATGGTCTGTTCGATTATTTCCTCCCCCAGTTTGGGGAAGTTTTCAGCAATTATTTCTTCAAAGACACTTTCTATCCCTTTTCCTCTTTCTTCCTCTTCTGGTATCCCTATAATACAAATGTTTTTCCTTTTGTATTGGTCACATATTTCTCTTAGTGTTGTTTCATTCCTGGAGATCCTTTTATCTCTCTCTCTGTCAGCTTCTATACGTTCCTGTTCTCTGGCTTCTATTCCTTCAATGGCCTCTTGCATCTTATCCATTCTGCTTATAAATCCTTCCAGGGATTGTTTCACTTCTGTGATCTCTTTCCTGACATCTGTGATCTCCTTCCGGACTTCATCCCACTGCTCTTGCATTTTTCTCTGCATCTCATCCCACTGCTCTTGCATTTTTCTCTGCATCTCATCCCATTGCTCTTGCATTTTTTTCTGCATCTCTGTCAGCATGTTCATGATTTTTATTTTGAATTCTTTTTCAGGAGGACTAGTTAGGTCTGTCTCCTTCTCAGGTGTTGTCTCTGTGATCTTTGTCTGCCTGTAGTTTTGCCTTTTCATGGTGATAGAGATAGTTTGCAGAGCTGGTACAAGTGACCGCTGAAAGAGCTTCCCTTCTTGTTGGTTTGTAGCCTTTTCCTGGGAGAATAGCGACCTCTAGTGGCTTGTGCTGGGCAGCTGTGCGCAGACAGGGCTTCTGCTTCCTGCCCAGTTGCTTTGGGGTTTATCTCCACTGTTGCTGTGGGCTTGGCCTGGCTGGGGCTGTTCCTCCAAAATGGTGGAGCCCCGTTAGAGGGGGAGCAGCGAGGAGACTATTTATCTCCGTAAGGGGCCTCTGTGCTCCCTGCTGCCCAGGGGGTTAGAGTGCCCAGAGATCCCCAGATTCCCTGCTTCTGGTCTAAGTGACCTGTCCTGCCCCTTTAAGATTTCCAAAAAGCACTCTCCAAACCAAAACAACAACAGCAACAATGAGAGAGGGAACAGAAAGGAAAAAAAAAAAGAAAAAACACGCGATTTTTTTTTTTTTCCTCAGGTGCCGGTCCCAGGCACCCGCGCACTGGTCCTGCTGCCCTGTCTCCCTAGCACCAGGGTCCCTGTCCTTTCAAGGCTTCCAAAAAGCACCCACCCACCGGTCCCGCAGGGAAGGAACGCTCAATATTCTTGGTCCTCAGGCACTGGTCCCACGCACCCGCTCACCAGTCCCGCCGCCCTGCCTCCCTAGCACCGGGGTCCCTGTCCCTTCAAGGCTTCCAAAAAGCACTTGGCAAAAAGAGAGAAAAAAAAAGGGGAAAAACGCGCGATTTCTTCCGTCCTCAGGTGCTGGTCTCAGGCACCCACCCACCGGTCCCGCAGGGAAAAATGCGGGATATTCTTTGTCCTCAGGTGCCGGTCCCAGGCACCCGCTCACCAGTCCCGCCGCCCTGCCTCCCTAGCACCGGGGTCCCTGTCCCTTTTAGGCTTCCAAAAAGCACTCGCAGAAAAGAGAAAAAAAAAAGGGGAAAAACGCGCGATTTCCTCTGTCCTCAAGTGCCGGTCTCAGGCACCCGCCCACCGGTCCCGCAGGGAAAAACGGGGGATATTCTTTGTCCTCAGGCGCCGGTCCCAGCCACCCGCTCACCAGTCCCGCCACCGTGCCTCCCTAGCACTGGGGTCCCCGTCCCTTCAAGGCTTCCAAAAAGCGCTTGCCAAAAAGAGAAAAAAAAAAAAAAGGGGAAAAACGCGCGACCTCCTCCGTCCTCAGGCACCGGTCTCAGGCACCCGCCCCCAGGTCTCGCAGGGAGAAACGCGGGATATTCTTTGTCCTCCGGCGCCGTTCCCAGGCACCTCCTCACCAGTCCCGCCACCCTGCCTCCCCAGCAACGGGGGCCCGTCCCTCTAAGGCTTCCAAAAAGCGCTCGCCAAAAAAAAAAACTGCTCCGGTTTCTCTCCACCCGCCGGGAGCCGGGGGGAGGGGCGCTCGGGTCCCGCCGGGCTGGGGCTTGTATCTTACCCCCTTCACAAGGCGCTGGGTTCTTGCAGGTGTGGATGTGGTCTGGATGTTGTCCTGTGTCCTGTGGTCTCTATTTTAGGAAGATTTTTCTTTGTTATATTTTCATAGCTCTATGTGTTTTTGGGAGGAGATTTCCACTGCTCTACTCACGCCGCCATCTTGGCTCCCCTGTCGCCTCCTCTTCTATTTTTTGGAAAACTTTAAGGAGAATGGGTATTATGTCTTTTCTATATGTCTGATAAAAGTCAGCAGTGAATCCATATGGCCCAGGGTTTTTGTTCTTGTGTAGTTTATTGATTACTGATTGAATTTCTTTGCTGGTAATTGGTCTGTTTAGATTTTCTGTTTCTTCCTTGGTCAGTCTTGGAAGGTTGTATTTTTCTAGGAAGTTGTCCATTTCTTCTAGGTTTTCCAGTATTCTGTAATGATTCTTTGTATTTCTGTAGGGTCTGTTGTGATTTTTCCTTTCTCGTTTCTGATTCTGTTGATGTGTGTAGATTCTCTTTCTCTTAATAAGTCTGGCTGGAGGCTTGTCTATTTTGTTTATTTTCTCAAAGAACCAGCTCTTGGTTTCATTGATTTTTCTATTGTTTTATTCTTCTCAATTTTATTTATTTCTTCTCTGATCTTTATCATGTCCCTCCTTCTGCTGACTTTGGGCCTCATTTGTTCTTGTTTTTCCAATTTCAATAATTGTGACTTTAGACTATTAATTTGGGATTGTCCTTCCTTCTCTAAATAGGCCTGGATTGCTACATATTTTCCACTTAGAACTGCCTTTGCTGTGTCCCACAGAAGTTGTGGCTTTGTGCTGTTGTTGTCATTTGTCTCCATATATTGCTTGATCTCTAATTTAATTTGGTCATTGATTATTTAGGAGCATGTTGTTAAGCCTCCATGTGTTTGTAAGCCTTTTTCTTTTCTTTGTACAATTTATTTCTAGTTTTATACCTTTGTGGTCTGAGAAGTTGGTTGGTAGAATTTCAGTCTTTTTGAATTCACTGAGGCTCTTTTTATGGCCTAGTCTTGGTCTATTCTGGAAACTGTGCCATGTGCACTTGAGAAGAATGTGTATCCTGCTGCTTTTGGGTGTAGAGTTCTGTAGATGTCTGTTAGGTCCATCTGTTCTAGTGTGTTGTTCAGTGCCTCTGTGTCCTTACTTATTTTCTGTCTGGTGGATCTGTCCTTTGGAGTGAGTGGTGTGTTGAGTCTCCTAGAACGAATGCATTGCATTCTATTTCCTCCTTTAATTCTGTTAGTATTTGTTTCACATATGTTGGTGCTCCTGTATTGGGTGCATATATATTTATAATGGTTATATCCTCTTGTTGGACTGACCCCTTTATCATTATGTAATGTCCTTCTTTATCTCTTGTTACTTTCTTTATTTTGAAGTCTATTTTGTCTGATACAAGTACTGCAACACCTGCCTTTTTTTCCCTATTGTTTGCATGAAATATTGTTTTACATCCCTTGACTTTTAGTCTGTGTATGTCTTTGAGTTTGAGGTGAGTCTCTTGTAAGCAGCATATAGATGGGTCTTGCCTTTTTATACATTCTATTACTCTGTGTCTTTTGATTGGTGCTTTCAGTCCATTTACATTTAGGGTGATTATTGAAAGATATGTACTTATTGTCATTGCAGGCTTTAGATTTGTGGTTACCAAAGGTTCAAGGGTAGCTTCTTTACTATCTAACTGTCTAACTTAACTCGCTTATCAAGTTATTATGATCACAGTGTGTTGATTCTTTCTCTCCCTTCTTATTCCTTCTCTTCCATTCTTTATGTGTTAGGTGTTTTATTCTGTACTCTTTTGTGTTTCCTTTGAGTGTTTTTGTGAATAGTTTATTTTATTTTTTGCCTTTAGTTAGTATTTGGTTGATCTGCTTTCTTTGGTGTGATTTTATTTTCTCTGGTGACATTTATTTAGCCTTAGGAGTGCTTCCTTCTAGAGCAGTCCCTTTGAAATATCCTGTAGAGGTGGTTTGTGGGAGGCAAATTCCATCAACTTTTGCTTGTCTGGGAATTGTTTAACCCCTCCTTCAAATTTAAGTGATAATTGTGCTGGATAAAGTATTCTTGGTTCAAGGCCCTTCTGTTTCATTGCATTAAATATATCATGCCATTCTCTTCTGGCCTGTAAGGTTTCTGTGGAGAAGTTTGATGATAGCCTGATGGTTTTTCCTTTGTAAGTGACCTTTTTTCTCTCTCTGGCTGCCTTTAATACTCTGTCCTTGTCTTTGATTTTTGCCATTTTAACTAGTATATGTCTTGGTGTTGTCCTCCTTGGGTTCCTTGTGTTTGGAGATCGGTGGGCTTCCATGGTCTGAGAGACTATTTCCTCCCCCAGTTTGAGAAAGTTTTCAGCAATTATTTCTTCAAAGACACTTTCTATCTCTTTTTCTCTCTCTTCTTCTTCTGGTGCCCCAATAATGCAAATATTGTTCCGTTTGGTTTGGTCACACAGTTCTCTTAATATTCTTTGATTCCTGAAGATCCTTTTATCTCTCTCTTCCTCTGCTTCTCTGTGTTCTTGTTCTCTGCTTTCTTTTCCATTAACAGTCTCTTTCACCTCATCCAGTCTGCTCTTAAGTCCTTCACGAGATTGTTTCATTTCTGTAATCTCCCTCCTGTCTTCATCCCTTAGCTCTTGCATATGTCTTTGCCGTTGCATCAGCATGGTTATGACCTTTATTTTGAATTCTTTTTCAATAATATTGGTTATATCTGTTTTCCCAGGCCCTCTCTCAGGGGTTGTCTGGGTAATTCTGGACTACGTCAAATTCTTCTGCCTTTCACGGTGGTAGAGGTAATTGTAGGCAGGTGGCATGTGTGTCAGCTGAGAGAGCAAAGTCCCTGCTTGGTGATCACCTTGCCCCTCTCTGCTGCCTGTGTTGGTTCCCTGTACACCGTGAGCAGCCTTCAGGATAGCCCAGAGCCCTGTGGGGAGTGGCAGGTGCGCTGGGTGTGCTCTCCTGTGAGAACGGTGCCCCTTCGTGCCCTGCCCAAACTTCCTCTGTCTGTGCCGGGCAACTATGCGCTGGCTGCAGCCCCTGGGTCTGGCCCTGGCAGCTGCACCCTGGCAGGTTTCTCTTGGCGGCTACTGTGGGCACAGCCGCTCTCAGATTGCTTGGCCGCTGTAGCGGGGGTGCGCCGGAGTGTGAATGAGCAACAGGCTGTTTATCGCCATGATGGACTTCAGAAATGCGCTGCCTCCCAGAGACCTGGAGCACCCAAAGCTCCTCTGAATTCCCAGCCTGCTGGGCTAAGTGTGCTGAGACAATTCCATCCAGCTGTGAGGCCCCTGTCCCCTTAAGACTTTCAAAAACACTTGCTTTTCTTTTGTCCCAGGGGAGCTGGCTGCGGAGACCCACTCACAGATTTTACTTTTCCATTTCCCTAATATCCAGCACACCATGCAATGTGTGTCTGCACTCTTGGTGCAGATGACTAGGGCTGTGTATTTAGCAGTCCTGGGCTCCCTCTCCCTCCCCACTCTGACTCCTCTCCTCCCGACAGTAAGCTGGGGTGCGGGTATGGCTCAGGTCCCACCGGGCTGCGGCTTGTATCTTACCCCCTTCGCAGATGTAGATGTAGCCTGGCTGTTGTACTGTATCCTCTGGTCTCTCTTTTAGGCATAGTTGTATTTGTTGTATTTTCAAAAATATATATGGTTTTGGGAGGAGATTTCCGCTGCCCTACTCATGCCACCATCTTGACTCCTGATTTGTTCACTTTCTTTTTAGATTATACATATAAAGGAAATCATATAGTATTTGTCTTTTTCTGTCTTATTTCATGTAGCATTAATACCCTCCATGCCCATCCATATTGTCACAAATGGTGAGATTTCAGTCTTTTTCATGGACAAGTAATATTTCATTGCATATATGTAGCACATCTTCTTTATTCATCTATTGATGGACACTTAGGTTGCTCCCATATCTTGGCTATTGTAAATAATGTTGCAGTGGACATGGGGGTGCATGTGTCTTTTTGAATTAGTTTTCATTTTCTTTGGATAAATACCCTGAAGTGGAATTGCTGGATTGGCTGGTATTTATAACTTTTTGAAGCACCTCCACACTGTTTTATATAGTGGCTGCAAAAATTGACATACCCCCCAACAGTTCCCAAGGGTTCCTTTTTCTCCACATCCTCACCAACACTTGTTATTTCTTATCTTTTTGATACTGGCTAATCTGACAGGTGTGAGGAGATCTCTCACATTATCTCTCTAAAAGCTTTTCTTTAAAAACTTCTGTTAAAAGAGAAAAGTATACTTGTAGAGAGTGTGCACATAAGGGAGATAAATAGCCCACAAGGTAGCATTTATTTTTAATTCCTCTTCTACCCATGAGGAAGTAAACCTGTAGAGGTTTCATGACATGTTAAGAATCGCTAGCTAGAAAGTGGCAAAATTGGGTTTTAAAACTTTTCCTGCATCCAGTAGTCATCCCAAACCTATAAAATTGAGTCCTTTTGGCTTAATCTGAATAAGATTGACATCTTTATAAGATCCTAATGTTTCTGATCATTTAAATTCAATAAATGGGTACTATATGAGAACACAAGCATACCTCCATATATATGTACTGTTTATTCAACAAGCATATTTTGATGCTTTACTGTGCCAGTCACAGGGTGTATGCTTGAACCTTGCCCTCTTAAATCAATCTTGTCCTTTCAGGTCAACCCTAGCCTTATCTTTTTCTGAATTCAAGAGAAGGGAAGGTTCACCTGCGTTAAGATTTCTACAGTGATCTAAAGACTTTTAGAAACAGAAAAGTTAGAGTTTTAGTATAGGACCAAGAAGTAGCTGTAGCCAAGGTTTGCAACAGAGATACAGGCTGGGTCCCTTCACCGTAAGCCTTAAGTACTTTCCGCAATTCTAACTTTGGCTGCTAGGTGTAATCAGGAATCCCTAGTCTTAACACAAATCTCACCTTGGACTCTGCAGGAGTAAAGGGGCATTTGAGTAAAGAAGGTAAAGAAGAGAGGGTAAGGTCTGCCCCAAATAGTTCTGCATTTGCTCTGAAGTAAGAGAACTGAACTCAAATTGCAGAAAAATGGGAGGGTCATTCATATCTCTAACTTCCCCCTTTCCAACAGACTTAAACAGGAAAGCAATACCACACTTCAAAAACTGGTACCTCTCATTGACTGTTTTTGTCCCCTAACATCCCTCCACCAGTCACCAACATTCTGTCTTGGAGATAACACGGGAGTATTTAGAGTACTCTGTGGTTAAGAAGTGAAGGGAGGGTAGAAACTATGTACTCCAAAACAGCTGAGAGATACTCATTGTAGCAAGCTAGCCTCCCTACATTTTGTTTGACTTTTCTCCCCTCTATTATTCTGTTGGAGTTCAAGAGACCCAGTTAGAAATACCTTGGTTAGCAAGCATCCTGTTTTTAAAAAGTCAGTATTTCTGGGAGTACTAAGGAGCCTCACTGCCCTTTATCCTGGTTCCATTCTGAGCACTTTCCATATATTAACTCATTTAACTCTCACAGCAACCTGATTAGTTAGGTGTTACAATTTCCAACCTTATTTGATAACAAGCAAACTGAGGCTGGGAGAGGATAAGAACCTTGCTCAAGGTCAGAGGGCTAGTAGATGATAGAGCAGGATTTCAACTGGGCAGTGTGAGTACTCTACATAGCCTACTCAGAATTACTGAAAATGCCATTGCAAGAGCTGCTTCAGATCTACTAAATCTCCCTACTATTTTGGACATCCAGGTTATTCCTAAACATCTCAATGAAAAAAATTAACCAATCACATTTCAAGTTAAGAATTGCCTGTGTTTAGTGTAAAGTGAGGGTAGCGGGAGAGGTCTTCTTAATGAATCATTTGTGCATAATTTTAGACACTAAATGACATATATTGGCTATTTTTAAATTAGATACTTGAACAAACTACTAATAGTCATATCTGTGAATATAGCAGTCATGCTTTTATATTTAGAGACCCTTCCTTCCCATAATCATCTAACTTTGGATTAGAAAAGAAAAATTTTAAGTGATAAATAAGCCTAGACTGCCGGAGTAAACTGAATTCCTGTGAAATTCTGAGCTCTAGTTTTTTAGGTTATAAAAGTATTTAGGGAGGAATCAATTAGGAATTATGAGATGTGGGTCAATCTTTGCCATGGCTGTCCTCAGACTCTTACCTTGCTGGAGATCATTTTTCACATCTGTAAAAATGTGGGAGTTGGGCTGAACTCTAAAGCTCTTTCTAGCTCTAAATTTCTTTGACTCGTAAGGCCCCTGTGTCCATTAGGGCAAGTTTCTAACTAGGCAAATACATATTATACCCACTAACCCCATCTACTGGTAGAAAGAGAGATTAATCTTGCCCACTCTGCCTTTACACATTGCCAAGCTATTTGCTGCTAGGAACTTGATCTAACAGGTACATAAATTCAACCTTTTATATTAAGACATATACTTGTTCAGAATCCTTACATATCAACCTGTAAAAACTGGCATGATATGGTGAGAAATGCATGGATTTTGGAAAATGGAGGGAGTGGGAGACTGTCAGCAGGTGAGATAAGTAGTTCCTAGTAAATTCAGGAACAAGAAGTCAGGTTTCTGTACACTTAGGCTGGTGATCTTCCCAAAGTCCCATGATTCATTCACTCATTTACTTTTAAAACCTTAAAACCTATATTTAATTACTTTTGTAGAAAATACATTCACATGGTTTAAAAACTCAAAAGTTACAAAAGGGCTTATATTGAATATCTCTACACACACACACACACACACACACACACACACATTCTGTTGCTTAGGCATCCAGTTCCTCATCTTTGGGGGCAAACAATGTTATCTGAATTGTATACATATATGTTATATATACTATATATATATATATATATATATATATACTTCCAAAAGCATTTTATGCATATACAAGCAAATACCTGTGTAGATATTCCCCTCCTCTTGTATTATTCACACTGTTTTGCACCTTATATTTCTTTTTTTTTAACATTCAAAATAATTCCATATTGTTATGTAAAGAGCATGCTCAATTTTTGTGGCTGCACGGTATTTCGTAAAGTGGATATATCATAATTCTTTTAACTGGTCGCATAGTGTTGGGCATATAGGGTGGTTCTAGATATATCAGAATGCTGAAGTCAATACCTTGTATGTATATCATTTTGCACATGTTTGAATATATCTGTAGGATAAATTCTTAGAAAATGAATTTTTGGAGTTTAAGGGTAGATGCATTTGTAATTTTGATAAATACTGCAAAATTGTACTTCTATAGGTTGTATCAATCTACATTTGCACCAGCAATATATGATATCACTTACTTTTCCTATAAAGTTAAATTTCACATATCATAAAATTTACCATTTTAAGTATATTGTTTTTTTCCTATATCCACAGGGTTGTGCAACTATCATCATTATCTAATTCCAGAACATTTCCATTATCCCAAAAAGAATCCCTATAACCATTCGTAGTCAATCCCTATTTCCCTATCCCCCTGGCCCCTGGCCCCTACTAGTCTTGTAAAACCTTTATGGATTTGCCTATTTTAGACATTTCATATAAATGGAATCATAAGGAGGTGTCCTTTTCTCTATGTTGTGGTATGTACTATTCCCTTTTCATTGCCAAATAATCATTGCTGGATAAATTCAACTTTTTATCCATTCATCAGCTGATGGATTTCAGACTGTTCTACTTTTTGGCCATTGTGAGTAACACTGCTATGAACATCCATATACAACTTCTTTGTATGAACATGTTTTTCAGTGTATACCTAGAATTGAAATGCTAGATCATATGGCAGGTCTATGTTTAACTTTCTGAGGAGGTACCAAACTATTTTTCACAGCAGCTGTACCATTTTACATTTTCACCAACAATGTATGTGGGTTCTAATTTCTCCACATACTTGCTAACACTTGTTAGTATCTGTCTTTTTGATTATAGCCTTCTAGTCATCCTAGTGGATATAAAGTGATATCTCATTGTGATTTTGATTTGCATTTAAAATTTGTATCATTTGACTAATGATATTGAGCATCTATGTATGTCTTATTGGTCATTTGTATATTGGAGAAATTGCTACTAAGATCCTTTGCCATTTTTTAATTGGGTTGTTTTTTATTGTTGAGTTACAAGAGTTTTTTATATATTCTGGATACTAAATCTTTTCCAGATATATGGCTTGCAAATATTTTCTCTTATTCTGTAGGTTGTCTTTTACTTTCTTGATAGTGTCCTTTTATTCACAAAAGTTTTAAATTACAATGTCATTCAATTTATTTGCTTTTCTTTGGTTATTTGTGCTTTTGGTGTAAATAAACTGCTGTCTAATCCAAGGTATGAAGATTTACCTCTGTATTTTCCCAAGAGTTTTATAGTTTCAGTTCTTATATTTAGGTCTTCCATCCATTTTTAGTTCCTTTTTATATGTTTTTTAAGATATGTGGATGTCCACTTGTGCCAGCACCATTTGTTGAAAAGAATATTCTACCCCCATTGAATGGTCTTTGGACCCTTGTCAAAAATCAGTTGACCATGGATATATGGATTTATTCCTGAACTCACAATTCTATTCCATTGATCTATGTTTATCCTATGCCAGTACCACACTGTTATGATTACTGTAGCTTTGCAATAGGTTTCAGAATCAGAAAGTGTGCAGTCTCCAGTTTTGTTCTTTTGCAAGATTGTTTTGCTATTCTGGGCCCCTTGCATATCCATATGAATTTTAGGATCAATTTGTCCATTTCTGTAAAATGACAGTTGGGAATTTGATAGGGATTGCATGTATCTATAAATCCTTTTGGGGAGTATTACTACTTTAACAATGTAAGTTTTCCAATCTGTGTATATGAGTTGTCTTTCTATTATTCAGGTCTTATTTAATTTCTTTCAACAGTATTTTATAGTTTTCAACATATAAGTCTTACACTTCTTTGGTTACATTTATGTCTAAATTTTTATTTTGTTACTGTTATAAATGGAATTGTTTTCTTAATTTCGTTTTTGATTGTTCATTACTCCTGTATAGAAATGCAACTGACATTTATATATGGATCTGTATCTTGCAACTTCACTGAACTTATTAATTTTATAATTCTGGGCGTGTGTGCACATGCATGTGTGTGTGTGGGGGGGAGATCTTTAGGATATTCTATATACAAGATCCTGTCATCTGCAAATACAAATAGTTTTACGTCTTCCTCCTTTCCAACCTGAGGGCCTTTCATTTCATTTTCTTGCCTCTTTGCCCTGCCAGAACCTCCAGTACAATGTTGAATAGAAGTGACAAGAGTGGTTATCCTTTTCTTATTCCTGATCTTACAGAGAAAGCTTTAGTCTATCACATTAAGTCTAATGCATTCACTCATTCTTTCATTCAGCAAGTATTTATTGAGCAAATATTTATATTGAGAATTGTGCTATGCCCTGGAGTTCTCCTGGTGCTTTTAGTCTGGTGGGGGTGAGGCAAGGGAAAGGAATTACCAAGAGGGGGATGAAGCAAACACATAAACAAATGAGTAAGTAAGGCAAATTTAAATGACATGGCAATAAATGTGGGGAAGAAAATAAACTAGATAAAGAGGCAGTGACTCAGGAAGTTATCTCCAAGAATGTGATTTGGGCAGAGGCCTGAATGAAGAGAAGTCAGGTTGCCAAAACCTTGGGAAAGTTTAACACAATAGGAGGGACAACCAAAGGAAAGGCCCTGAGGCTGGAAGGAATTCTTCCTAAGAAAGAGGAGAAGGTCATTGTGCCTGGAGCTGAGTGAAGGAGAGTGTGAATACATGCTAAGAGCTCAGAGAGGGAGGCAGGGTCTCTTTGTACTAATACTGCCTGATCATAATAAAACATTAAGCTTGAACTCTACTTGTTGAGAATTTTCTTTAGGAAATACTTCAAAAGTTTCAAATATAAAAGATTTTAAAAAAAGAAATACATAAAAAAAAAGAAAAGATTTTTTTCCATCCTGTCCTCAGCCTTCGTTTCTGTAGGTAGCTCCTGTTTATTAGTTTCTTAGTAGCCTTTGAAGGTATGTTATGTATGTAATGAAGCAGATTTTATATTCACTTTCTCCTTGTTTAAAACCTCAGGATCAAAAATATTTAGAAATCCTTCAGAAGGTTGGGGGATAGGACAGATGTTGTTTAAAGTTACAAATTTGCAGTGAGTAAATAAAACCTAGAGATCTAAGTCAGTGAATATAGACAGCAGTATTGTATTATAATCATCAAACATGCTAAGAGAGTAGAACTTAATGAATGATTCCAGCCACTAAAAAGAAAGGGTACTAAAGTAATGTAATAGAGGTGCTACTTACAGTTACAGTCATATCATGAAGTACAAATGTGTCAAGTTGACATGTGGCACACCTTACCTTTACACAATGTTATATGTGAAATATATTTCAGTAAAAATATACATGTAATAAAGAAGTTTATAAAAGTAGTAAAATAAATAAAAGTCACCTTTTCCAATAGATTTGTATACTGCTTTTAGAATACTTAAAAAGACTAAGTTTCCATATTCTTGCAAATTGACTTTATTCAATACAAAATATTTGTTGTACTTCTGCTTCCTAGTACACATTTTCAGTGTGGCTGTTTTCAGAGCTGAGTTCTCCTTTAGATGGGATTGCCTTGCTTATATCTGGCCTAGAGAAGCACTCGGTATTAAACAACTAAATGAATGAATATGCTAAGTACTTTAACATTTGAGCATTTCCTGAAAGGGCTCTTAACTATCCTAACTGTAGGCTTTACATGTCATTCTAATGCCCTTGCTTCCTTTTTAAGAAATTTGAAAGATTAAAGGATAGTGAGGATGGTAGGCCTTAGTGGGAACAACTTCCTTCTAGGAAAAATGTAAAGAAAAGTAACTCTGATGCTCAACTGAGAATATTCTTACCTGGGAACTAAGGGGACCACTCCACCAGAACTTGTAAACCTTGGCAGAGGGTGAAGCAATGAAAGATGACTCCAAGGTTTCATTCTTAAGGGACTTAAGCCACATTTTTCTTAATCACATCATTAAATGGAAAAGACACTTTAATGGCTTTCACTCACCCCTGAAGCAGAAACTTGGACAGGAAATGTAGGAAGGAGACTGTGTAGGAGCATCGTGGGTAATTTTTGGCTTTTGCTTCAAGTTTGCTTTAAGAATGTGAACAGGTGTTGAAGAGGATTAAAGATGATGGCATGAGAGGTAAGACAGAAACCCCCTCCCAAAACCACACATAATATGAAAATATAACAAATACACCAAAACCTGAAAGAGCAACAGGAAAGAAGGCTGCAGCAGACTGTCTACACCTGAGGAAACCTGCATACCTCAAGGAAAAGGGTAAAGTAACAAAGCTGTGACCTGGCTGGACCCAAGCCCTTCCCCTACCCCAAAAGAAGAAAATGGAGCAGGGGAGGGGATGGAATCCTAGGAGTGCTGAACACCCAGCCCTGGAGATCAGCTATGGGAGCACGAACCTACTTTATATGGTGCTCTGAAGATTAGTGAGGTTCAAAAGCTAAGACAGGCAGAATATTTGGAGACACTGAGATTCCAGCTGTCTGTGGAAAACAGGCTGCTCTGGGACAAAAGAAAGGTGGGCAGTCTGAAAGACTTCCTAGCAGCGAGAGAACTGCTGAAGGGGCAAGGATTGTACAGAGCTTGCTGCTCAGGAGACAGGACAGGTGGACAGAATTGTTCCAGTGCACTCAGCCTAGCAGGTTGGGAACTTTGAGGAGCTTCAGCCGCTCCACCCCCATGACTGGTAATAGGCAGTCTGCCATTCTTTCCTCCTGGCCCACACCAGCTTGCAAACTGGCTGCCCCTGCCATTGCACCAGGTGAGCCAGAGGGCTGTCCTGCCTATGACAGTTACAAGTGCATAGCATAGAGGCTCCCCCCTGGGTGCTTGGCCCACTGGCCCTGGTAGTAGAGGCAGGCACTGCAGCTGGAAAGCAGGAAAGAGCTCTTGCCTCACAGCAGGCACCAGGGCCGCTCATCTGTGACCCCCGCCATCACTCCAGGGGATGAGCAGCTCTGAAGAGTAGAGCTTCTGGGCACTAGAGGGTGCCACCTACAAATATGAAATGTCAAAGGAACCTGCTTCAAACCAGAATCCCACAAACACCAGAAAGAGGGCCAAGTGAAACTGAACTCACCAATCTTCCTGAAAGAGAGTTCAAAATGAAAATCATAAACATGTTCACAGAGCTACAGAAAACTATTCAGGACCACAGGGAGGAATTCAAGAATGAGATGGAAACTTTGAAAAATACAGTATCCAAAATGAAATATACAATGGAGGGATTTAAAAGCAGATTAGATGAAGTAGAGGGGATGGTAAAAGAAACAAATTATAGAAGAGGAATACAAATAATCTGAGGCACAGAGAGAAAAAAGGATCTCTAGGAATGAAAGAACATTGAGAGAACTGTGTGACCAATCCAAACGGAACAATTTTTGCATTATAGGAGTACCAGAAGAAGAAGAGAGAGAAAGAGGGATAGAAAGTGTCTTTGAGGAACTAATTGCTGAAAACTTTCCCTATTGGGGAAGGATATAGTCTCATGGAGGTGCACAGATCTCCCAACACAAGGGACCCAAGGAAGACAACACCAATACATAAAATAATTAAAATGGCAAAGATCAAGGATAAGGACAGACTATTAAAAGCAGTCAGAGAGAGAAAAAAGATCACATACAAAGGAAAACCCATCAGGCTATCATCAGACTTCTCAACAGAGACCTTACAGCCCTGAAGGGAATGGCATGATATATTTAATGCAATGAAGCAGAAGGGACTCAAACCAAGAATACTCTTCCTAGAAAGATTATCATTTAACTTTGAAGAAGGGATTAAACAGTTTCCAGATGAGCAAAAGCTGAGAGAATTTACTTCCCACAAACCATCTCTACAGTGTATTTTGGATGGACTGCTCTAGATGGAAGTGTTCGTAAGGCTAAATAGCTGTCACCAGAGGAAATAAAACCACAGTAAAGAAAGTAGACCAATTAATTACTAAGCAGATGCAAAATCATATCAACTACCCCCAAAGTCAGTCAAGGGATATATAAACAGTACAGAATATGATACTACTATATAAAGAATGGAGGAGGAAGAAAAAGGAGGGAAAAAAAAGAACCTTTAGATTGTGTTTGTAATAGCATACCAAGTAAGTTAAATTAGACTCTTAGTAAGGAAGTTACCCTTGAAACTTTGGTAACCACGAATCTAAAACCTGCAATGGCAATAAGTACATTCCTCTAGATAATCATCCTAAATGTAAATGGTCTAAATGCACTAATCAAAAGACATAGAGTCACTGAATGGGTAAAAAAACAAGATCCGTCTATATGCTGCCTACAAGAGACTCACTTCAAACCCAAAGACATACACAGAGTAAAAGTGGTGGGATGGAAAAAGATATTTCATGCAACTAATAGTGAGAAAAAAGCAGGAGTTGCAATACTTGTATCAGACAAAATAGACTGCAAAACAAAGAAAGTAACAGGAGACAAAGAAGGACATTACATAATGATAAAGGGCTCAGTCCAACAAGAGGATATAATCATTATAAATATATATGCACCCAACACAGAAGCGCCTACATATGTGAAACAAATACTAACAGAATTAAAGGGGAGAATAGAATGCAAAGCATTCATTTTAGGAAACTTCAACACACCACTCACTCCAAAGGACAGATCAACCACCCAGAAAATAAGTAAGGAGACAGAGGCACTGAACAACACATTAGAACAGATGGACCTAACAGACATCTACAGAACACTCCACCCAAAAGCAGCAGGATACATATTCTTCTCAAGTTATGTGTAACATTCAAGAATAGATCATATACTAGGCCACAAAAAGAGCCTCGGCAACTTCAGAAAGATTGAAATTGTACCAACCAGCTTCCCAGACTACAAAGGTATGAAACTGGAAATAAATTATGCAAAGAAAACAAAAAAGCCTACAAACACATGGAGGCTTAACTATATGCTCCTAAATAATCAATGGATCAATGACCAAGTAAAAACAGAGATCAAGCAATATATGGAGACAAATGACAACAATAACTCAACACTGCAAAATCTGTTAGATGCAGCAAAGGCCATGCTAAGAGGGAAGTATATTGCAATACAGGCCTACTTCAGGAAAAAAGAACAATCCCATATGAACAATCTAAACTCACAATTAACAAACTAGAAAAAGGAGAACAAATGAGGCCCAAAGTCAGTAGGAGGAGGAACATAATAAAGATTAGAGCAGAAATAAATAAAATCAAGAAAAATAAAACAATAGAAAACTGCAAGACACTCATGAAAGAACTTAAAGAAGATACCAATAAATGGAACTATATCGTGTGCTCATGGATATGAAGAATTAATGTCAAAATGGCCATCCTGCCTGAAGCAGTCTGCAGATTCAATGCAATCCCTATCAAAATACCAATGGCATTCTTCAGTGAACTAGAGCAGATAGTTCTGAATTCATATGGAACCACAAAAGACCCCAAATAGCCAAAGCAATCCTGAGAAGGAAGAATAAAGCTGGGGGGATTATGCTTCCCGACTTCAAGCTCTACAGCAAAGCCACAGTAATCAAGACAATTTGGTACTGATTACTGACACAAGAACAGATCTGTAGATCAATGAAACAGAATACAGAGCCCAGATATAAACGTAAGCATATATGGTCAATTAGTATATGATAAAGGAGCCATGGATATACAATGGGGAAATGACAGGCTCTTCAACAACTGATGTTGGCAAAACTGGAAAGATACATGTAAGAGAATGAAACTGGATTATTGTCTAACCCCATACACAAAAGTAAACTCAAAGTGGATCAAAGACCTAAATGTAAGTCATGAAACCATAAAACTCTTAGAAGAAAACATAGGCAAAACTCTCTTGAATATAGGCATGAGCAACTTTTTCCTGAACACATCTCTTTGAGCAAGGGAAGCAAAAGCAAAAATGAACAAATGGGACTGCATCAGCTTAAAAAGCTTCTCTGCAGCAAAGGACACCATCAGCACAACAAAAAGGCATCCTACAGAAAGGGAGAATATATTCATAAACAACATATCCAACAAGGGGTTAACATCCAAAATATATAAAGAACTCGTGCTCTTCAACATACAAAAAGCAAATAACCCTATTAAAAATGGGCAGAGGATATGAACAGACACTTCTCCAAAGAAGAAATTCAGATGACCAACAGACACATGAAAAGATGCTCCACATAACTGATTATCAGGGAAATGCAAATTAAAACCACAATGAGATATCACCTCACACCAGTTAGGATGGCCAACATCCAAAAGACTAGAAACAACAAATGCTGGTGAGGATGCAGAGAAAGCGTTCCCTACTACACTGCTGGTGGGAATGTAAATTAGTTCAACAGTTGTGTAAAGTAATATGGAGTTTCCTCAAAAAACTAAAAATATATAAATATCATTTGACCCAGGAATTCTACTCCTAGGAATTTACCCAAAGAAAACAAGTTCTCAGATTCAAAAAGACATATGCACCCCTATGTTTATTGCAGCACTGTTTACAATAGCCAAGATGTGGTAGCAATCTAAGTGTCCATCAGTAGATGAGTGGATAAAGAAGAGGTGGTACATATACACAATGAAATACTATTCAGCCATAAGAAGAAAACAAATCCTACCATTTGTAACAACATGGATGGAGATAGAGGATATTATGCTCAGTGAAATAAGCCAGGTGGAGAAAGACAATTATCAAATGGTTTCACTCATTTGTAGGGTATTACAATGAAGGAAAACTGAAGGAATAAAACAGCAGCAGATTCACAGACTCCAAGAAGGGACTAGTGGTTACCAAGGGGGAGGGGTGGGGCGGTTGTGGGGGAGGGAGTGAGAAGGGGATTGAGGGGTGTTATGATTAGTACACCTGATGTGGAGGGGGTTACAGGGAAGACTGTTGCACAGAGAAGACAAGTAGTGACTCTATTGGCATTTTACACTGATGGACAGTGACTGCAATGGTGTGCGGGGGAACTTGATAATATGGGTGAATGTAGTAATCACAATGTTTTTCATGTGAAACCTTCATAAGAGTGTATATCAATGATACTTTAACAATACAAAAAAAAAGAATGTAAGCAGGTGAGACCTCTGGCTGCAGGTGGACGGTGTGCGGAAGGAGAGAGTTCTGCCTAAGGATCCCTCACATCCCTGCTCCTTTTCCCCCTTGCCCTCAGTGTCCTGCTTGCCTGCCTGTTCTTTAACATCCTCCCATGGTTGCCTCTCAATGGACTCCTCTCTCTGTTCATTTGTCCCTGGACTCTAAAGTCAGAATTGGGGCAAAGAGGAATAAAGTGCTTGGGGAAGTGTTTGTCCCAAACTGGGAGTGGGCAACTGAGGAGTTGAGATAAGAGGAGAATGTAGTCCAGAGGCCATGGATGCCTCTGAAGAGAAAACACTTTGTTATTGAGGCAGAAGAACAGGATGCATTAGCTCCATAGTGACTAGCCAAAGCACCACATCCTACGACCGCAGGGCTCTAGGGCAGGGATTCCTTGGGATGACTTGTTCTGATAGGTCTTTTGTTTTTGCTGAAGCCCAGTGTCCTTCCTAAACCCAGTGGGAGTCAAGAAGCATTTTCCCAGAAGGGAAAGGGTGTCTGAGGCCTTATTCTGCAAATACTAAAGATATTTTAAAGAAACAGTTCACTGTTTTACATATTTTACTGCCCACATCATTGGAAATGAGGAAATAAGTAAGTGTGGGGCTGAACTGAATAGGACCCATTGACTTATAGGATTTTTTTTTGTTGATGGATTTTTGAAGTTTGTTATTTCAAGAATCACTTTGGGCATAAGTTGTTACTGTCTGTAACTCTTTGTTTTTGTTTCCTTAATCACATCAATTTACAAAAAATTCCTTTACTTCCATATTTTCCTTTTTCATTTTGGGCTTTTGGTTGGATTTGTGATATAAACAGAGGAAGGCACTGAAACAGTTCTTGCCTTGTTTATTCTTTTTACAAACACCATCCCTTTGTGGATTTAGTTAGAGATTTACACTCTTTGCTAATCATCACCAAAATAAATAGACCCTTACAACTGTCAGTGACAACAGCCAGTTCTGCAGCCTGAGTTCTGAAGGACCAGGCCAGATGGCAGAGCCAGGCCCTTAACACACATAATGTGTGTTCTGTAGCTCTTGGCTTCTGCAGCATAGGCAGCTGACTGCTTTTTAGAGGGCTTAAGGGGAGAGGGAGCAGATTCACCACTCTCCATTTGTCGTGTGGGGCATCTCCAGGAATAAACCCGAAGGTTGCATGAGTGGTATTTGACCGTGGTTAAAACCTGTAGTGTCCTGGCCCAGGGCCAGGCTGGAAATTCTGAATTCCTGGCTTGCTACTAGCATGTTCTCTGGTTGTGTTGCAGTCATGAAGCTTCCCTCTAGACTCTCTGGTGTGTAAAGCGAAGGGGTACAGCTGCCTGTTTCTCTGAATTTTGAAGTACTGTAGCCAGAGATGTTGCACAAATGTGTGGGCGCAATGAGGGCATGAGGTCGTCTCATGCAAGTCAGACTGAAAGGTGGAATCTCCCTTGGGTCGGCTGGGTATAAGCTCTCCTGAGGTTAGGAGGGAAATAGCCATATGTGAAGAGAGCTTCACTTATCCCCTGGCAAGCTTCTTTTCAGTGTAGCTGAAATACTGTGCTCCAAGCTTCCAAATACCGTAGGTAATTTATCAGCAGACAGCCTGGACATCTTAATGGGGAATCATAAGAGGCTCTGATGTAGGAGCTGCCATATTTCCCTTCCCCCTGGGAGATTGGACTTTTCTTTTTAAGTTCAAAAGACTATACTGATTGGATCTTCTAGGTCTATGTGGGACAGAGTAACTCGCAGGGTCAAATAAACCTTTACATGTGACAGAACGAACAAATATGTAAAACCAGTCACCTCACTAAAAGAACCCAGAGACAAGTGAGGTCCTTTACTGAATGTGCGGACCTTTGCCGTTGGGGAGGGAATATTTGATGGTCAAGCTTTTGTTTGAGTGAGGATTTGGTTTAATGAAGAAAAAGCAGCTGTATGTGGTAAATAAAGAGTAACTCCATTTGATTTTCATATATTATCTTTAGCACCCTCTCCAGTCACACACACTCTCTGAACTTTGAAGGTGGATGTTAAGTGGAATTGTTTGAGATGGTATTGTGGTGGTTATATTGAGATGGTTTATAAGTGGTGCTTACTTTTTCTTTTGGTTCCTGTTAGTGCCCCACACAGTGCAGCGGGGCCCTCTAGCTCTCTGTGCTCCCCACGCAGCCTGGCGGAGCTCTGTAGCTCTCTGCTCAACCGAAGTGCTGGGTAGGAACTAGTTGGGCATTTGCCTGTTTACTGCTTTTCTACACATTACAGCTTCCTGACTTCAAATAGTGTTTAAACAGACCAAAAACATGTTTTTGGCTGTCATCCAGAGTTTGACTTCTACATCCCCAGTAATGCCATAAAAATGGTCTGTCAAATAAATTTTCAGGAACTGAAAAGAACAAATTCTCTGCTCCATGTGATTGTAGATAATAGAAACAGGCTTCAACTGACCACCTGGCTTGATGCCCATGGCCTAGAAAAACCGAATTGCACAGCATCCCTTGGCAGCATTTCATAGTGATCAGAGTCAATTCCCTGCATGTGATAGATGAGCCTTCCGTTTAAAAAAATTTGCACATAGCATGTATCTCCACTGGTGTTTTGAATTCCATAAAATACTATCTTTCCTTATCCTGCACTGTTGCCAATTAATATATATTTTGAAGCTTTTGAGCCCAGGATTCATTTTATGTTGAGTAAACTTCTAGTGTTAACCATGGGCAGAATCCTTCTATGATTTAGGGTGTGTGTGTGAATACTTCTTGAGAGCAATGTTTCCCTTTCCCTGCCTGGCTATTAGAATGTCTTTATTATTCAGGATCCTAGCTGGAAGAGATGGCACATTGGAATTATGATAGTTTATGAGGGTTTATTTACAAAAGGACTATTTTGAAGGCTCTGGATGTGTGGGGGAAACACCTGGGATAGTGCCTAACCCAGTGGAGCTGTTACTATCCCTAGACCAGAAGGGAGGGAAGGAAAGGTCTGTTGCTAGAACCTAGAAGGAGAGAGTCATGTGGGGAAGGTTGCCTTCTGAATGGCCTGCATTGGAGAGACAGAGTCTGGCCATCTGTGGTCTCTCGTCTCTTCCTTCCCACTTACCTCCCGTCTGGGCTCCCCACTGGCTGACCCCTGTCAGAAGCCTAAAGGCATGGAATCCTTTCATTTGGTTCCATAGGTCAGCTTCCTGGGAGAGAGACCAGGACAGAAGGCAGAGCGTGGATGTGGAGGGTTTTCCGAAGGCATCAGGCACATATCCCAATGTAGGTGTCAGGTTATTCCTTGAAGAGGCATAAAAAATCTCAATAGAAAGCTTCAACTCACTTTTATTTTTAAATAGCTTTATTTAAGTATGATTGACATAAAGTAAACTACACATTTGAAGTATGCAATTTGATAAGTTTTGATGTGTGTATACCTATGAAACCATCACCACCATTAAGAGAGTAAACATATCCATCACCTTCAAAATGTACATTTTAATTTAGCATTTAAGATATTCCGTATGGTTCTTGGGAGGCTGTGGGAGGATAATCATGAAAGCAAGGTGCAATGCCCAAAGCACTGGCTCTGGAAAGACACACCAAAAAAAATAAAATTCAGGGCAATGTCAAAACTTATGAGAAAGCTATGTACAAGTAGTTTGTAATAAATTAGAAAAAAAAAGATTGTGAGTTTGAAAGGTTTGGTCTCTAGTTTTTGGTCTCTATTTTTTATGTTTATTGCCACATATTTTAAAAAGTAAGACAAAAATCTGTGAATCTGTCTAGTGTGAGTAGTCCGTATTTAAGTCTGAGAAAATCATTGATGAATCAGAATTTAGTAGTACTAGCAGAACTATAGATATGTAGTTCTGGTATGCATTTTATCTGATGTTCATATGCCCACAATATGCTCCTGGGGCAGGCCCCAGTGTAGATGCGTGTTCTGTATAATGGCACCCCGTCCCCTCAGGAAAGCGTATTGAAATGTAGGTGAGAGGGGATGAGGTGTTATTGATAACAATACTTATAGCTACTGCCATGACCATTATTGAGTGTTTAGTATGTGCTTGGAGATACAGCTGGGATGAGATTTAGTTCTCTGAGCTTTATGCCATCCTACTTTAAGTTATAAAAGCCAGTAAATCTTGTGCACATCCATTTTTTTGCCATTTATTAATAATTGCTTGCCACCCACCCAGCAGCTGATGGAGGCACCAGAGAGTCCTGGCCTGGGATGACAACTCTCATCCTCAACCTTCTGTATTCCTGGAGCCCCATTTATTCTGGGGGAATCAGGAGTGCCCAGTGCTAGGGATAGCTGGCATCCAGTGTGGAATCTAATGGTAGACCCCAGCCCCACTCCATACAAAGAAGAGTATTTCCTGACTAAGCCAGACAAGGCGAGAAAAAGTTTGAAGTTTTAGGGGAGGGAGGAGCTGTGCAGACAAGGAGGGAGGCCCTGGGGACCCTGGGGTCCCCCAGCAGTGTGTGCAGTGGCATCTTTCAGTACAGGGACTATGACAGGGACCACACTGGCTTCGCTGCTGGTTCTGGCCTTGGGGCCTTTGCACTTTTTGTTCCTTAAGCCCATATTATTCTTGCCCCAGATTTTTGCAAGTCTCTTCCACTCTCTGACTTTATTCATATTACTGCTTAAATATCTCCTCCTCAGAGGACCTTTTTTTTTTTTGCCACTCTCTCTAAAGTATCATCTCTTTCACTTTCTCCCTCTCCTCCTTAATTTTCCTTATATCAGTGATCACTATTGGACATCATAATTTCAGTTCTCAACCTTTTTGATCTTAGAATCTCTGCATGTGCTTAAAAATTATTGAGGACCCCAAAGAGCTTATGTTTATGTGGGTTATACCTTTCACAATTTACTATATTAAAAATGTTTTATTTATTGAAAAACAATAATAATCCAGTTACATGTTAATATAAATAACTTATGAAAAATAACTTTTCCAAAGCAAGCGAATTACATAGAGTGACGTTATTTTGTATTTTTGTTCATCTTCTGTTAATAGAAGTTAGAAGATTCTTACACCTGCTTCTGCATTCAATCTGTTGTGGTATCTTGCTTTGATAAAAGTTGATGAAGAACATCTAGTCTCACACAGAATTATAAATGGAAAAGGGAGGGTTATCTGAATAGTCATTTAATTTAATTGTGGATATTCTATTTCAACATTACACCAAGACTCATTGTATGTGGTCATTTCTTAAAGGCTAGCTGTTGTGTGGTCCTTGGACCCTGGGCATCCTTGTGTGAGCCACTTCCCACCAGTGGGTCAGATGGCCACTTTTTTAAAGGAAAAGATGGTCACTATCTTTTGAAATTGTCATTTACCTTAAGTGGAATAAGAAAGGCAAATCATTACTCTAATTATACTTTTGAATAACTCTTTAAAAATTACCAAGTCTTGAAGGATTACAAAAACTCCTTCTAATGAAACACTAACTTCTAGGTGCACAAAAATTTTTGGAATACTTTTTCATTGATAGATCCATGCTTTATATTATGGCTACTTTTTTGAGGTAGGAAGTGAAAACTTAAGGGTTTGTAGAATAGTGCTTTGATAAATATTTGTTGAAAATCTCTAACATTTGTCAGAGTGCTTTTATTCATTTTTTCAAATCCTGTTTATTACCTTATTTGAAAAAGTAAGGAAAATGCTTTTAGAAATGTCTTTAAGTCAGTACAGGAAAGAGTTAAACATTCAAGCCTACAGATATGTCCAATAAACTAGGAGACTTATTTGCTTGTTCAGAATGTTTCACCATCATTAATCCATAACTTTATCTTTTGAAGATCCACACAGGTTTACAGCATGAAATAATCTGGCCCTGTCAGCCCAGCTGCATTCCTCTGGATGAAAAGCTCCTTCCCCAGCTTCTAAAAGAGGCAGGCTACACTACCCATATGGTCGGAAAATGGCACCTGGGAATGTACCGGAAAGAATGCCTTCCAACCCGCAGAGGATTTGATACCTACTTTGGTAATGGAAATGCACATGTTTCTTTAACAACTTAGACTAACTGCAGTCATCTCATAAAACACATCCCAGTGTAATCAAATGAAATAACTGGAAACTTGGACACAGAATGAATCTGTCAGCACTGCCATGGGCAACTTTCTAATGGCACCTCTGTAAATGTGGCTCTGTGCTCAGCTCATGGTGTGTATGAGCCCACAGGGGGCAGGGGAGAGGTTATCTTTGCTAAGGTACTGAATGCCATGTTGGGGCCTTCGAAGAGTTTTCTCCCTGCACATCCAAGACGATTGTACTCTTAGAGAACCATACTACCAAATGGGATACAGACTGATTTTTTTTTTATTAAGGTATCATTGATATACAGTCTTATGAAGGTTTCACATGAGCAACATTGTGGTTACAACATTCACCCATATTATCAAGTCCCCTCCCCACACCCCATTGCAGTCACTGCCCATCAGCATAGTAAGATGCTATAGAATCACTACTTGTCTTCTCTGTGCTATGCTGCCTTCCACGTTCCCCCCCTATATTATGTGTGCTATCATAATGCCCCTTAATCTCCTTCTTCCTCCCTCCCCAGTCACTCTTCCCATGCCCTTCCCTTTGGTAACTGCTAGTCCCTTCTTGGAATCTGAGTCTGCTGCTGTTTTGTTCCTTCAGTTTTGCTTTGTTGTTATACTCCACAAATGAGAGAAATCATTTGGTACTTGTCTTTCTCCACCTGGCTTATTTTACTGAGTATACTGTAATACCCTCTAGCTCCATCCATGTTGTTGCAAATGGGAGGATTTGTTTTCTTCTTATGGCTGAATAATATTCATTGTGTATACATACCACATCTTCTTTATCCATTCATGTACTGACGGACACTTAGATTGCTACCACATCTTGGCTATTGTAACTAGTGCTGCAATAAACATAGAGATGCATATATCTTTTCGAATCTAGGATCTTGTTTTCTTTGTGTAAATTCCTAGGAGTGGAATTCCCAGGTCAAAAGGTATTTCTATGTTTATTTTTTAAAGGAACCTCCATATTGCTTTCCACAATGGTTGAGCTAATTTACATTCCCACCAACAGTGTAGGAGGGTTCCCCTTTCTCTGCACCCTCACCAGCATTTGTTGTTCCTTGTCTTTTGGATGTTGGCCATCCTAAATGGTGTGAGGTGATATCTCATTGTGGTTTTAATTTGCATTTCTGTGATGATTAGTGATGTGGATCATCTTTTCATGTGGCTGTTGGCCATCTGAATTTCTTCTTTGGAGACGTGTCTGTTCAGATCCTCTGCCCACTATTTAATCGGGTTATTTGTTTTTTGGGTGTTGAGGTGTGTGAGGTCTTTATATATTTTGATGTTAACCCCTTATTGGATAAGTTGTTTACAAATACATTCCCCCATACTGTAGGATGCCTTTTTGTTCTGTTGATGGTTCCCTTTGCTGTGCAGAATCTTTTTAGTTTGATGTAGTCCCATTTGTTCACTTTTGCTTTTGTTTCCCTTGCCAGAGGAGATGCATTCAGGAAAAAGTTGCTCATGTTTATATTCAAAAGATTTTTGCCTATGTTTCCTTCTGTGAGTCTTATGGTTTCATGGCTTACATTCACATCTTTGATCCATTTCGAGTTTACTTTTGTGTATGGGAATAGTCAATAATCCAGTTTCATTCTCTTACATGTAGCTTTCCAGTTTTGCCAACACCAGTTGTTGAAGAGGCTGTCATTTCCCCATTGTATGTCCATGGCTCCTTTTTTGTATATTAATTGGCCATACGTGTGTGGGTTTATATCTGTGCTCTCTATTCTATTCCATCAATCTATGGGTCTGTTTTTGTGCCAGTACCAAATTGTTTTGATTAGTGTGACTTTGTATTAGAGCTTGAAGTTGCGGAGCATTATCCTCCAGCTTTCTTTTTCCTTCTCAGGATTACTTTGGGTATTTGGGGTCTTTTGTGGTTCCATATGAATTTTAGAACTATTTGTTCTAGTTTGTTGAACAATGTTGTCGGTATTTTGTTGGGGATTGCATTGAATGTGTAGATTGCTTTAGGCAGGATGGCCATTTTGACAGTATTAATTCTTCCTGTCCTTGAGCATGAGATGTATTTCCATTTATTGGTATCTTCTTTAATTTGTCTCATGAGTGTCTTGTAGTTTTCAGAGTATAGGTCTTTCACCTCCTTGGTTAGGTTTATTCCTAGGTATTTTTTTCTTTTTGATGCAATTGTGAATGGAATTGTTTTACTCATTTCTTTTTCTGCTAATTAATCATTAGTATATAGGAATGTGACATTTCTATTAATACAAATTTTGTATTCTGCAACTTTGCTGAATTCAAATATTAGTTCTAGTAGTTTTGGGGTGAATGTTTTAGGACTTTATGTACAATATCATGCCAGATACAGATTGATATTTTTTTTTTATTTGGAAGCAACCTTAGTGTCCATCAGCAGATGAATGGATAAAGAAGATGTGGTACATATGTACAATGGAATACTATTCAGCCATAAGAAAGAAACAAATCCTACCATTTGCAACAACATGGATGGAGCTGGAGGCCCTTATAAATGAGCCAGGTGGAGAAAGACAAATGCCAAACGATTTCCCTCATTGAAACAATGAGTATAACAATGAAGCAAAACTGAAGGAACAAAATGGCAAGCAGACTCAGAGACTCCAAGAATGAACTAGTGGTTACCAAAGGGGAGGGGTGCGGGAGGGCAGGTGGGGAGGGAGGAAGAAGGGAACTGAGGGGTATTATGTTTAGTACACATGGTGTTGGGGATCATGGGGAGAACAGTGTAGCACAGAAAAGGCACATAGTGGATCTCTGGCAACTTGCTGCACTGATGGACAGTGACTGCATTGGGGTATGGGTGGGGACTTGATAACATGGGTAAATATAGTAACCATATTGTTTTTTCATGTGAAACCTTCATAAGAGTGTATATCAATAATACCTTAATAAAAAAAAAATTCCAGGCCGAACCCAATACAAGAGTGTTTCCTTCACAAAGGTTCAAAATATTTTTTTCTCCCTGTGGATTGTGTTCAAAGATTTTTATTTTTCCTGAAGCTGGTGGAGAAGACTCTTTCCATTGGCATCCTGCTCTGAGAGCTGTTTTTGAAATCTCTAGACTGGGGAAGATAAACCAAAGAAATAAAATGGGATAAACAACAAATGGCAATAGGAATGATAGTAAGAAATAATAAGTACTTTATAGACTTGATAGCCTTCTAAAAATAAATGTGAAACCTAAAGGTTGTTTTAAAACATGCCATCCCTTAACATGTTACAAACCGTGTCTTAATTAACATCTGTTTATCTTGCAGAGGCTATATATCTTTCTGTCAAGTTCTTTTCATATTGAGCTTTCTGTCTAGCTATTTACCTATCTGCCTAGCTCTCATTTGTCTCTTCATTTATTCACAACCTGCCATATCAAAAAGGAATACACATTTAACATAAAGATTTAAAAATAGAATAAAAATCAGGGTGAGTAGAAAAAGATGAAGTAGTTTGCATTAGCATCAAATTGCAAACAAACTGCATGGCTCTGGCAGGATTTACATTCAACACTGAGATTTGAGATTTCTTATGTCCAGATAAATTTTAAAAGGGAGAACACTGTAAGAATCACATTATTTATAAGATAAATGAAAATCAGATGTTCAGGAAGAGGAAAGCATTTTCTGGCCCTTAGACTTGAGAGAAATTTCTCCTTTGGGAGAAGGTAAGATAGACAGCATCCTGAAAAACATCATTTTAGTAAAAAACGTGGTGGTTTTCTTGTAGATGTTTCTTGAGGCATTCATTTTTATTAGGGCCAGAGCACCAAAGGGCATTTCAGTAGAATGATTACACTGGGCCCAAACAGTGCAGATGAATTACACAGCTCTGTAGTGCCTTGTTGGATGCAAGGTTAAAGTTGAGATGCAAGGACAATCAGACATGAGACCACATGTGCTCCACCCCTGCCTGGGTCCTCCAGCAGATATCATTCATCAAGCATGGCATTCTTTCTGATGAACCTGGATATATCTTTAGTATCCTTAAATAGCTATTAAAAATTTGACTTGGGTGTAAAACCTCTTTGTCATCTCGGAAATTCCAGAGAAAAAAAACATCCTTTGACGATTTTCAGTCACTCCTTTGCTAAAAGATGGGTCAATACCTATGTTCTACCAAGAAGAAGGACTATAGATTGTTTCTTTCTTAAAGGCCAAATTATATATTTAAAAATTCATCTGGGAAAAAGGTAGAAATGATATCTTTTAATGAGAATTAAGAAGTCTAACCAGGATTTAGATGAACAGACAGAACTCCTCATTCATATGGAATGGAGACTTGCAGACAAGGAGCTTTTATCACTATTTTGACTTAGATATTCTGTTAAAAAGCAGTCAGCTGATTGTGGGACTGGTTGCACCACTCTAGGAAAACATAGAAACCATTCAATTATGCCCTTTAAATGGGTGACTTGTATGGTATGTGAATTACATATATCAATAAGACTATTAAATAAAGCAGAGATTTAGTTGTTCAAAAAGTATTTTCTCATGTTTTCCCAAAAAAGCATAGTTTGCCATCTTTAGGCTCTGAATATAAGTTCAAATTTGTGAATCACTGTTATGAGAAAAGTTCTATGTAATTGCCACATGGTTGCATGTTATTAGTTTGGACAAGTATGTGAATAAAGAGATCTATTTTGGAATCCTCCTATTGTAATATCATTTTAATATTTATATTCAGACTACTTTTAATCAAATATATCCTGTACATATATTCTCTGAAGTGATAGAAAGCTCATTTATAAATAAAGACCCTGAAGTGATATACTCGAACTCTAACATTCATAATCATTAAAAATCCCACATAGAGCACCAATGTCCTGGCCCCTCTAGCTACCCCTATAAGGGATGAAATTATTTTAATGGATATATTTCTTTATTACATATTAGTTAGCAGTTATATATATTTCCCTTTCTGTTGTATGGACAGAAGAAAATATCATTTAAAAAGTTATCTTAAGACCAAGGTATTCATTGTGTTTAGGACATTGAATCTATTGAATCGTGGAAAAAGACAAAATTAATGAAAAATGAATTAACTTATTATGTAAGATGTAAAGGCTTTTAATTGTGATTATACAGAACATGCAGGACTGGAAAAGGGGCTAGGTCAATTTTATCATCTTCATTTTAAGGTTAAAGGCCGTATTTATCAGGAGATAGCTCAGAGTCCAGCAAAGTTTATTTCTTTTTTGTAGCTTTTTGAGGTGTAATTCACATACTCCACAATTCACCCAATGAAAGTGTACAATTCAGTTATTTTTAATAAATTCACTGGGTTATGACTGTCATCACAATCCAGTACTAGAACATTTCCATAGCCCCCAAAAGAAGCTCCATGCCAATAGTGGTCACTCCCCAGTTTCCCTCAGCCCCTCCAGCCCTAGGCAACCACTAACCTACTTTTTGTCTTTATAGATTTACCTATTTCTTCTGGACACTTAATATAAATGGAGTCATGTAATACGCTTATTTTTTAGGGAAATATGGAGCATTTGCGGAAACAAGTCTTAATTGAAAAAAACCCATTTCTTTCCATGTTAAGTCTAACTTGTGGGATAGGCAGTTGATGCCATTTAAATTTGGGGTGTAACTGAGATTTGGGGTGTAGGTAGAAAAATGTAATTTCAGCGCTGAAGGTTTGATCTTTTGGCTCTGTTATGTCTGGAGATCCTGTTTGGAAAGATTCATGTCTTTCACCAGTGGGTGTCAGCATCTGACTAAAAATGATTCCTCCTAGAGCCGATTCTGTAAATGACCTTGAAGCCAGTTCCCCCCCAAGGTCAATATCAACATTATTTGAATTGTGTGTTCATTTATGTGATCACCTCAGACTAGAAACTTCTAACAAATCATATTAACCATGTACTATATTAGCCATTAGATAGCTTTAAAAGATTATGATGTTATCACCTTTACTGAATTTGAACTCTGATTTTTTCAAAGCATATTTACTTGGAATCACTCACTTTGAGAGTTACATTATAGAGCTTGTGTCCTGAAGACTTGACTGAGGAGTGGATTTGAATTTTTTTTGTCATAACATTTTAATGGCTTCTACCAAATATAGAGATGTTAAGAAATGGTTCTCTGATTGGCCTTGTTATTTGATTAGTCTTGTCATGGGTAATCAATTGCGTTATGCTAAAGCATTAGTTTGCTTAACAAGATTTATGCTATGCTAACTACTTTCATCTACCATTTTTGTCATAGGATATCTCCTAGGTAGTGAAGATTACTATTCTCATAAACACTGTACATTAATCTATGCTCTGAATGTCACACGATGTGCTCTTGATTTTCGAAATGGTGAAGAAGTTGCAATGGGATATGAAAATATGTACTCAACAAATATATTTACCGAAAGGGCTGTAGCCCTTATAACTAACCATCCACCAGAGAAGGTAAGTCTTGATTCTTCACTGATAATCAAAATCATTTAAAATAGTATCTCTTCAGATGAATGTAGGAAAAGGACACTGTTTTTTAGGAAAAATTAAATAAATCCTAGGGGAGAAGTTTCCAGATTTTAGAGTACATCAATATCAGCCTGGGAAGCTTGTTAAAAATAGAAATTCTAGGAGCCCATTAAGAGTTTGATTCATTAGGTCTTGGGGAAATCATATGTCAGCATTTTAAAGAAACTCCTTAAGGGTGATTCTGACTCAAATGGTACCCAAATCACACTTTGAGGAATACTTTGTCTATAGTGTTTTTGTAGAAATACGGTTTTATTATTTTGGTATATTGTGTACATGTGCTGTAAGTCACTAGTCAGTTGACTTTTTTAAATGATAGGCTATGTACAAGATGGGGTTTTTCATGGCAAACTTTCAGTTAAGAGATCAACAAATTTTAGGCTCAGGGCAAGTCCTCTTAACTTTGTATTCCCCTCTCCCTCCTACCAAGATTATTTAGGCCATTCTAGGTATTTTTCATTCCCATGTGAATTTTAGAATCAGCTGGTCAGTTTCTACCAAAAAAAGAGAGTGCCTGCTTGAATTTGGATTTCACTGAATCTATAGAACAATTTGGAGAGAATGAACTTCTTAACAATATTGAGTCATCCAATCTATAAACATGGTATAACAATGAGCCTGTTTTCCACATTTACCATTCTGAAGTGATTGTGTATATCACGTTCTGAGATCTTTTGACTTATCTGTAGGTGGAAATAGATAAGAGTCTGAATAGCCTTAAACATTTTTTTTGTTAACCTAGAGTTAGCCTCATGAGCTAAAATTTAAGCTAAATTCTCTGGATTTAACTTATACATGCCTTTAAAATTGTGTCATATATTGTGTTGTCAGATATTGGGCTCAAAGTATGCCTTCATGAAGAACTGTATTAGCACACCCATGAAATTAGCCCTTCAATATGACTGTGACATAGCAAATTACCAAATGTGCAGTGTTTTCTGGTTCATCCAATTTCCTGCATTTTGCCTCTTTGACAATAGCTGAAGGTCCTCAGTGTGGATCATAATTTGGATTCCAGCTTGTATACCTGTTCAGACTTGGTACCTGGCTGCTAACACCCTTTTTGACATATTTTCTTCCGGGCTCTACATTTGCCTACTCTAGCTCAGTACTGGGGTCTTCTCTGGTATCTCTCCACAGCTTTGCCCCTCTTGTGGCATTTTATCACTTTTATATGCTGGCTTCTTGGAGTGGCCATGCTTGCTGTGGGATATGGAGGAAACTGGAACATTTTTTCAGATATGTAGGCACAAGCAGATTTTAAATCTAGATCAAAGCCAGTGTTCTGATAGTTGGAAAGATAACTGCTAGATAATTGCCTTAAGTTCTCAGATTTCTTCTGTATGCTTGGCATTTTATAGATTAAGATAAAAACCCTAAAAACAAGGTAAGCTCCTAGGAAGATTATGATCCTTGTCCTCTCCTTTGAGAATAGGTATCATTTTACAGCTAAGCAAACTGGTTTAGAGAAGTTAAGTAACTTATTCAAGGACACAGAGCTATTGAGAGTCAGAATCAGAATTTAAGCACATACTGTTTGACTAGAGTTCAATGCAGTTAACAGGCCTCCCTAGTTCACAGCTAATGTCCAAGACCAGGAATTATGAGCCCCAGTATATGATTCAGCCTTATGGTTCCAATCCTGACAATATATTGGGATAATCTGGAGAGTTTATCAGTCATTCTAATTCCAAATTATTGGTCTTGGGTGGGACCCTGTCATTGGTACTTAACTACCCTTCTACCCCACCTCCTAGCAGTAATTCTGATGGGCAGGCACCACTGATTCTCCTCAAACACAGAGGGGCAAGTGCAAGCCATCTGCCTTTTACAGATTCACAATATAACCCTGCCTTAATCATTCAACAACTATAATATGCCTACAATAAAATTCCATTCCCACTATGCAACAAGAGAGTATTCTCTCACGGTGCCCATAACATTCGGCACTAAGAGGAAGCAGCTGGGGTGCAATAGTTCTTTGTGGGTGGGCTGCTTTATCTGGTGTAGTGGGGAAAGCACAGGAACTGAGGAAAATGAGACCCTAATAGTTCACAGGCCATCCAAACTAGTGTTACAGGAATGGTGGTGCTGCGAGCTAACAGGACGGAAATTGCCAGGTGAGGGGATGGTTATTTGCTCACAGTCTGAAGCATTACCCAGCATTCCCAACATCCTCTCAGTAAAGGTTCAAGTGCAGACATAGATGAGTGAAATAGTACTGAGTAATAGCCCCAGAATTTTTGTTTAAGGCAGTGAACATAGTTTACATTTTCAATTCTCAGTAAAATGATGCTTCACACAGTTCCAGTAGCTGTATTTCTCATCATTTTATTCCAATGGTGAATCTAATTCTGTGCTAATTTCTCAGGTGTTTGTTATAGACTGTAACATAGGCAACTTGTTTTAAGATGGAAATCATTAAAGAAATACACATGAAATATCCACAAGCTGAAAGCATATGGAGTTATTTTATAACAGAAACATAGTCAGTGCTGGACTCAGGGAGATACTGCTAATAGCTCCTGCACAGGTGTTGGCAAAGAATGTCTTCTGCCTTGTACAGGATAATTTCCTCAGTACGAACACTGCAGTGTGAAAGTAACATATTCCTTTTGGTTAAAAATAGCCCCCCTCCACACTTTGCAGAATAAAAATAAATGTTTTCTCACATTCCCAATCTACCAGCAGCTTCTTAAAGCAAATGTGAATTTCTAGTGGTAGACATATTTCCCTGGAATTTGGGAAGAAATGTTTCAATTTGGGAGTCAAACACAGAATAACATTTTTAAAACATATGCTTTTTCAATTTTTTAATATTTTAAATTATAAAAACATACTAACAAAATGAAAGTAAGATTTTCTTCTTGACTATAATCAGGTTTCTTAGATGGTGAGGGTATTTAGAGTATATATCTAAGGAGTTATATGACATAACAGGAAAGGGAAAAGAACCCTTAGCATCTTTTTAATATGCTAATAAATTTAGATAATGATGTCATACTTTCATGTAAAATTTAAACATTTGGTCATCAGTCACATCTAGGGTTCCATTTTATATTCCTAAGAAGCCTGAGAGGATTACAGTTAGGGTTGATATAAAGGTGGTAGCTGTAACCAGGTTGGTCAGAGTGGCCACCTGGACCTAGGAAGGAGCAAGGAGAGGGATCAGGGCCCAGCAGAAACCCAGAGATCCGTGGAGATCAAAGTTAGGTTCAGGAGTCCAGTGTCTCAAGCCAGGATGTCTGTACAGTCAGAATGGGCCCTCAGGTCTCAAGTGGTTGGGTTGGATCTCAAGTCAGTAGACTGCGTAGGGATTATGAGTCCATTACTAGGCTGGTGGCCGCTTGCTTTAAGCTAACAGTGAGCTGAGGCCGTGGTTGGCAGGTGTGGGACAATGGCTGTAGCTGTTCCCCAGGAGGCCTTAGGACATGTGGCTGCAGGTGTCTTGGCTGTGGTTAGATCACTTTACAGCCATACTTAATTGTTCTTGCCACTGGGCCACTGTGTAATATTAAGAACAGCACTCCAATTTTTTTCAGCTTGAATGTGGTATGAAATGCTGCACATCTGGCATAGTTGGGGAATGAGTTGTCTCATGAGTAAAGCTCACTGTGTGGGTGCTGAAACTTGGTTTTGCATTATTGGATGGAGGTGCTCTGTATTGCATTGGTCCTCCCCGCATGAAATGGGCTGTACTGTACATCATTCTGCCTCCTCCTGGTGACACAGAGCCATCCTATGTGTGTAAGGCTGCCGTAACTAACAGCCCTCAACTTCTGCTGATGAAATGGGACAGAAAGATAACTTGTTTTGTTCAAAGAATACTGTGACTGACACTTGTACGTTATTAGGACATGGCTGGCAGTTAGAGCAAGGTCTTTGCATGGCCTGTGACAGTTGCAAGACAGGCTGGGCCTCATCCCCCAGAGGTTTTTCACTTCCTCCTCTCACTTATGTTTGAACTAAGAGAACCCTGACCACTGGGAAAATGGGGGAAATTGCTGTAGTTTTATAATTTTAACCCCACAAGAGTGATAGCTCTGTCTTTAGCCACTAAGGAATAGTTATGGGAAGGATTTTCAGATCATTGTTTAACAAAGTGAGTAGAATGATTTCCATACTGAATACTTGTAAGACCCTTTATGGATGATCCCGGAATCGTTATTTTTTTCCCCGGTATGATTGTAAGAACTCTCCCTTGCCCTCACATCACCGCTAGGAATCACTTGCTGGCTGGGAATAGCCTGCCCTCTTTGCCCTGTCCCTCCTTCACCGTGTGGGTGGCTGTGTTGCTGCTGATGACCTGCATAATAAGCACATCTTCTTGGGCAGGGAGCTCCTTCTCTCCTTTCTCCAGCCCCGCCCACTGTAGAGAATCCAGACCAGGGTCACAAATTCCCATGTTCACAAGGGCCCGGCTGCTACCTAAGTAAGTGAAGTTGCTCAGGTAGAGCAGTGGGGAGTCTCTAGAAAACTAGAGAGCACTGGGAAGGGGGGTCTCTGTTTTACATGCTGCAGTCATTTGTTACCAGATGGAGTATGGGCATGGACTTGTCAGAAGTTCTGAGTTTTCAAGAAAATAAAAAGCCATACAAAACAGATTTTTTCATGTGGTATCTCCCAATTTTTAAGACTTTATATAGGCTGCAAATGGTTGTAGCCTTTCAGTTTTTAATCCTGTCCCCATCCAGACCTTGGCTGCTGGTGGGGTTGGCTTGCTCTAGTGCTGAAGAGCCAGACAGCTGCCCCTCTGCAGATGTGCACCACAGGGCCAGGTGGACCGATGCTCCTCCACGTCCTTTCCCCTCCCACCACCTCAGCCCAGGGTCCTTACCAGCCCCTGGGCAGGCAAGTGCTGGCATCCCCTTCACTGTGGTCTGGAGGAACACGGAGGTTCCACTTGTGGGGCTGGAGTGGGAAGTGTGTGTGTTGAGGGGAAATGGAGGCAGAGTGAAAGCAGTGTCAAGGCTGGTATTGCCTTTGGAGTTGGAATTTGGAGTGTTTTCCTGTGGAAATAATGTACAAATGAAGCATAGGTTCTGCACTATTATGGTTTTCATTCTGTCACCTACATCCTTAGTTAAATAGGTTTTAAAACTATGGCTATGCTACTTAACAGCTGTTTTTAACATTTTAGTTTTGGAGGAAAGATATTTCCTAGTTCCAAAGATCTGAACAATCTTATGGGTGTCTATTGGAGTCTCTATCAGTATACTCCTTACTCTGTCACAGGGATGTATAACACATAATTTGAAGCAGTTTATCAACAGTAATGAAGAAGTAATATGAGCTCCCTCTCCCAGGCTGCTTTCTAGCTTCTCCCCATTTGCTTATGAGTTTTAAATACCTCAGACACTTAAACAGAATTATATTTTTATTCTTGGGTGAACCAGTTGTCTGTTTGAGGGTTTTCAACTCATTAAAGAATTCTGCAGGAGCCCAATGAAGAGAGTGCCTCCAGCAAGGCTCATTAAAAAGGAAAGGCTGATCTGAAATACCACTGATGTTAAATGCTGTGAATTGATTAAGAGGTGGAATAAAATCAATGTATCACACTCATTAGTTTACAAGAATTATGTTGACCTTATGTTCGGTCCTAGATCAAGTGTGTGGTGTTTACTTGTTTTCTCATAGAAGTATGAAAACTCCCTAAGCTTATCCTGAAAGATGGGAACTTATTTTTCAGCTAAAGCAGAAAGCTAATGCATCTGTTGGTACATATTTGCTCTGTAATAGTGAGTTCCAACAGGAAATTGCTCTGCAATTAATATTGAAGCATAGTGTAGAACCTATTCTTCATTTGTACAATGAACTTGGGCAAGTCATATAATACAACCTTTTAAGCCTTAGTTAATTCATCTGTACAATGGGTATAACTTAAGGTGGTTTTGAGTATTACATGAGACAGAGTATTTAAACTACTGTCATAGTATCGAGCACACAGACAACACTTAGTATATGGTTGTTATTATTGGTATCATTATTATTATTTGAATCAGAGCCTTCTAGGCCATTTGAGGACTAAAGCTTTTAATTTTTTATCTTGTGTCTTTTGTTACATTTTTTAACATCTTTGTTGATGTTAATAATTCACATGCCAGAAAATTCACTCATTTAAAGTATACAATTCAATAGTAAATTCACAGGTGTGCAACCATCACCACAATGTAATTTAAAACATTTTCATCACCCCAAAAAGAAACCTTGTAGCTAGCTGTCAGCAGTTACCCACCATTCTTGCCACCCCCTCCCCCAACTCTCTGCAGCTCCAGGCAACCATTAATCTACTTGCTGTCTGTGCTGGGTCATATGGTAACTATGTTTAAAAATTTCAGAAACTGCCAAATTTTCAAACAGGCTGCACCATTTTATAGTCCCATCACAGTGAATGAGGGTTTCAATTTTTCTACATCCTTAGTAACACTTATTATTTTCTGTTCTTTAAATTACAAGCATCATAGGGGATATGAAGTGGTATCTCAGTGTGGTTTGGATTTACATTTCCGTACTGACTGAGGTTGAGCATCCTTTCATGTGCTTATTGTTACTGGCCATATGTGTATTTTCTTTAGAGAGATGTCTATTCATACTCTTTGACCATTTTGTAATTGGGTTAATTGTCCTTTATTATTGAGCTGTAAGAGTTCTTCATAAATTCTGGATACAAGTCCCTTACCAGATACATGATTTACAAGTACATTCAACCCATTGTGTGGGTTGTCTTGGTATTGCTTTTACTAATTGATAAATATGGACCTTTCTTTAGATATTTAATGCTTCCGTGCCCTCTTAACTGATTTGCACAAATTCTCTTTCCAGCCTTTATTTCTATACCTTGCTCTCCAGTCTGTCCACGAGCCCCTTCAAGTCCCTGAGGAGTACCTGAAGCCATATGACTTTATCCAAGATAAGAATAGGCATTACTATGCAGGAATGGTGTCCCTTATGGATGAAGCAGTGGGAAATGTCACTGCAGCTTTAAAAAGGAATGGGCTATGGAACAACACGGTGTTCATCTTCTCCACAGGTAAGTCTGTCAATAGGAAAATCATCTCTTGGCAAAGCCTAGGACGTGGTATTCGATAAACAGAATGAAGACAAATTGGAGCATGTAGAAGTTCCTTATTAAAATAAATGCTAAGTGCAAGAGTGGAGACATGGTAATAATGGATAGAAAAATGTGTCTTAAGAAGGAAAAATAGGCCTTCCCCCTCTTCCTTCAGATATCAGAATATTCTGGAAGTATGCTCGAGAACAAGCACTCGCTAACTGAGTAACTATGAGTGGACATCACTCATATGTAGGGCAGCTGGGCCATGTATCCCTGGAGCAGCTTATTCTCAGCAATCTCAACAGTCTAGGCATCCTCTGTCAACAGGACTCTGGCTGCCTAGAGCAGCCTCTGTATTAGTGCAAAGACACAGATTGTGACATTAAGAAGACATAAGAAATGGAGCCATTTAAATCTAGGCTAGTCTCCAAGTATAGATTTTTTGTATTAAGATTGTTCTGACAATAAAAGTCATTCATGTTCATTACAGCAAAAACAGAAAAGAAGAAGGAAGAAAGAAAATTTTTGAAAATCATTTTCATTATGAATTATGACAATGTCTTTCTGATTCCTAATCTGTAATATATGTGAATTTTTTTTTTTCCTGTCTCAAATACATAGTTTTCTAAAATTTCCCTTTAATGTGCTTTGGGTATAGATCTCAGTTTATGCATTATGCTGAATACTCTTACTCATCTGAGTACAGATACTTTCTATTTGAAAATGGATATCTTTTTTTATGGGTAATTTTAGTGTATTATTTATTTCAGAATTGTTTGGCCCTCCATCCCACTTGTTTCCTATGCTCCCTTTACAAAACTCCTGTTATTTGGATATTGGACCAATCTTGCAATTTTCTTAGTTTTAGTTCCCTCTCATATTTTCTTTATTTTTCTTCTATTATTTGGGAAATTTCCTTGTCATTATTTTGTAACCTTTCTGTTGAAACATTCATTGCAACCACCATATTTAAGAAATCTCTTTTCTGAGGACTCCTTTTTTTTTATAAAGTTATATTTTTACTTTATGTGTAATAATTTCTTTTTCCAAAGTCTGTGCTCTTAACCACTAATTTTATATATGTGTGAGTATGTGTGTAGGTATGTGTATACATATATGTACTGGTATGTATGTATGTGCATGTGTACATATACACATTTTAAAGTTTGTACTCCCACATTGTTTTTCTCCCATCTAAGGTCATTTGTATCTTTTTTTTGGTCTGTCTTTCATGAAGGAGGCTTTCTCAAATCCTAGGGGTCCTTGGCTAAAACCTAAAAATTTGAATGGAAACTCCAAGGGTGAGGATAGGACTTGTCTTCTGGTGAGTTTTACTGAAAAGTGACTGTAAAGGGTGTGAGGTGACATGTTGAGGAATTAATCTAAGTATTCTACTCATAGCTTTTTGTTGTTGCTTTTTTTTTTTTGAGCTGTTTTGTTTTACTTTGCTTTTAATTAGGTGTGGTTATTGAGTCTACCTTCTATTCCATGCTTACTATGTGTGGGACATAGTTTTAAGTGCTTTACATGAATTAGTTCAGTTGATCCTCACAATAATTCTCACAATGACTGTTATTATCCCATCCTGCAGATGTGAAAAGTAAAGTGCAAAGAAGCTAAGTAACTTGGGCAAAGTTGCACAGCCAGGTAGAATCAGACGTCAGCCTTTCTGGCTCCTCTGCAGTCTCCTGTTTCTGAGATGATGCCAATGATGATCTGGTTGTTCTTACTGGACCTCATGATATATAGCAAAGCTTTCCCCATAAATTGCTACAATATTCACCATTTGAGGAGCCTGGCAGGGCCAGGGGTAGCATCCACCCTAAGCAGCCTTGTTCAGTTGCTTTAATGTTACATAAATAGTATAATTTTCTAAGTATGCCCTGCTGTGAAAAATGTTGAATATAACATGTTTCTCTCCCCTGTCTGCAAAACCTACCCATCATAAAAGAGGGGCATCTTCTACCGAAGTCCTTACAAGATCTCTCATATTCTGAGAGTGTTTCTGAATTTATTTTGCTTTGAACATCCTGCTAAAGCACTCTGATCAGCACTGGTATTGTGTGATTATAGAAGTCACTAAAAAGAATCATTGAGAAAGGAGCCAAGACATTTAGTACTGATTTAGTAATTATTCATGTAAAATGACCTCACAGTTGCAGGAATTTGAAGTTATAAGTTTATAAGACAACTCTATGTTGTAGAGATCATAATTATATAGCTTAAGGAGAAGTGATTTCCTGAAATGAAAGAATATGTGGATTAATGTATCATATACAGACTGAAAAGTGCCCAGGTAGAAATGAAGACGGAAAACTGTTAAATATCTCAGAGTGGCTCCTGTGACAATAGATATTAATTCAAGGGTGCATGGAAAGAGATGGAATAAAATTTTTTCATGATATGTAAGAGTGGAAAAAAAGTATTTTCAGATTTTTTATTATATGATTTTAGGTGTGTATACATAACTATATTTTAAATATACTTTTGACTATTTCATAAATATCCATAATATATTATTTATTCAAGCTGGCAAAAATAATTTTTTATTTTTTTTATTTTAAATTTTTAATTTTCTCGCTGAGAAGATGAGGATTACTTTATAAAGGCTGTCTTATAGTCTCACACTATGATATATGAATCGGTACGTTAATCTTGGACTGTAGTTGCTTTGTTGGGCTAAATCCATCTCGTGTACGTACTTTTATTATACTGTGGAATTCAGTTTGCTCAGGTTTTATTTGTTTATCTGTATCAATTCAGAAGTGACAACTGGGTTGGTGGCTTCCTTTCTCTTTGTTATGTTTTTCTTGATTATGCTTGCTTCAGAAAATAGTTTGCATGACTTTTCCATCTTTTCTGTTTTGGAATCATTTGTAGATTGAAAGTTCTCTGGTTAAGCTGGTCCCCAGAACCTTTTCTGGAGGTGTTCAAAAAAAGGAATTATCTCCATAGTTTAAATTTTTTGCTGAAATTATGTCTAGGTGTGAGTTTTAAAAATATTTAAAAATTAATTTTGCCTGAAATATATGAGCCCTTTGATCTGTATGCTGAGATTATTTTTTACTCCAGGAAGTTTTCCATGTTCATACTTTATTGCTTCTGTTCTGCTCAACTTATTTCCCAAAAATATCTTTAATTAGTAGGTTGAGTCACTGATTGAGCTTTTCTTAGATCATTTTCAGTTTCTTGTCCTTTTCCTCAGTCTTCTGGAGTACCTCTGCATTAGACATTTTTGCAATTTTAATTCTGCTCTTTAATGTCTCCAATGTAGGTTATGATTTCTTGGATTTTTAGTTTTATAGTCTATTCTTTGCCTCAGTCAGTTCTCTTTACTTTGAAACTTATGAGTATAATAATAATAATAATAATAATAATGACTACCATTTATTAGATATTTACCACATGCCCAGGTCCTGTCCAGTGCCTTTCGCATGTTTTCTCACCATTGGTCATGTTGTAAGCATTAAAGGTCAAAGTAACCTTATGAAATAGATTTCTTTATCCCCATTTTATAAATGAAGAAACCAAAACTTAACGAGGGTAACTGATTTGCCCACGGTTGCTGCTGTGGTCTGAATGTTTGTGCCCACTTGAAAGCCCCTGTGGTGGTGGTGGTGGAGGTGGGGCCTTTGGAAGGTGATCAGGTCCTGAGGGTGGAGGCCTCAGGGGTGAGATCAGTGCTTATGAGAGACCCGGAGAGCTCCTGGTGCTTTCCTCCATGTGAGGATGCAGTGAGAAGGCTCTGGCCATGAGGCAGGAAGAAGCCTCACCAGAAGGCGACCTGCTGGTGCCTTGGTCATGCCTTGCCAGTCTCCACAACTGTGAGAAATGAGCTAGTGGTGTTTGAAAGCCAACCCTTCTGTGGTATTTTGTTATAGAATAGAACTTTCCTAAAATCTTCATTTCTGTAGTAAATCATTACCAGCTATATATTCTTCCTCTGAGTATAAGCAGTGAAGGGTCTGTCCACACAGAGTGCACGGCTACCTCTTGGCCACTGGTCACTGTTCCCTGTTAGTTTCTCCTCGGATCTGTGCCTTAAAGTCACGTCCATGCACATAACCCCTCTGTTTCCTGGTGGCCCTTAGGCGTTGAGTCTTCTGTGTTCCAGACTGACCTGTGGAACGGACTGACCTACCTGACATTCTGGCTACCATGTTCTTTACAGGCTAAATGAACCCCAGCATGCATAGCTCCCAGACTCCTCCTGTCTCCATTCCTTCAGGGCCTTACTTTTGGGGGCATTTTCCAGGACACAGTGTGTCCCACTGCCAGACCCTTTTCTTCTACCCATGGTTTCTGGGATTTGTAATCTCTAATTGCATACAGAAAGTTGAGGAGGTAGTAATTCTCTGGTCATGTCAAAACTTAGCACTGTCCCCTCCAGGCTGCCTTCCTGCCTTTTTCTGGTAGGCGGAGTGGCTCTGTGTCATGATGCAAGCAGGAGGCCGGCCCTTGCTTCTTCAGCCCAGCTTCTTTCATCTTACAGTTTATGTAAATTATTCCAAGATTCTCTGGGGTTATAGATTGTCCACCAGTGCTGGTTTCTCACATTATGATGAGTTTTCATCTTATTCTAACTCATCACAATGCGATGTTATTCATCTTATTCTGTGTCTGCAGTACTTGAGCACAATATTGGCTAAGAGAGGTGGCAATGGCGGCCATTAGGAAGACAACATTTTAACCTGTTTCCTATCACAATGGCTGTCTCTGGTTGCTGAACTCCAGGAATCTTCACAGAAGTCTGACCCTGAGTAAAATGAGCTAAAATGAAAGCCAACTCTGAAGCAACTAGATCATAAATTAAAACAAGAAAAACTGATTGTAAAGCCCTGAAGAGAAAATAGTAATTGATCTCAACATCTTTATACAGCTATTATATATTTATATTAACTCCTATCAGAATAATCAGTTTTCACTTACATTTAGATGAGAGTTTGACTATAAGGAGAGACCTAATTTGCAGTTCTGCCTCTGGAGACATTTTCTGTGTTTATTGACAATTTCATTGCCTGGAGCAGAATTTTATATTGCTATAATGGTGTGATTAAAATCCAAGGAAACAGGACCTGGATCTGACTGATTATAGTGAGTCATTTCTTCCAGTTTTCTTACCTTCACTTAGTACTGCTCTTCTTTATAACCATGAAAATACTGGTGCACACAAATGAATAAATGCTGAACCCATTAGTATAGAAGACCCTGAAACAAACTAGCTTCTTTCACTTACATTTAGTGAAAGGGAGAAGCAAAGACATATTTTTTTAGGTTCAGATGTTTGGGGAACCTGACTTTTTTCTTTTATCCCCTTTTATAATCTGAGGGAGGTCCATGAGGCTTCTCATTCCTTGTCATCCTCCTCTGAGCACTTAAGGGAGTTAATTCTCAGTGTGCTGTCTGGGGACCACCCACAGCAGTTGACTGTTAGTTAGAAATGTAGTTTCTGAGGTGAAAGCTGCACAACATTGTGAACATACTAAATGCCACTGAATTGGACACTCTAAAATGGTTAATTTTATATTATGTGAATTTCACCTCAATTAAAAAAAATACAATTTCTCAGCATCTATTACACTTACTGAATCAGAAACCCTGAGGTCTGAGCCTTTGAATCTCCATTTTTAACAAAATCCAGGTGACTCTTTTGTACACAGAAATTTGGGAACCTCTAATCTAAGGTAACTTTTTCAAACCTTTGGAATTTAACCTAATGGGGAGTGTGTGTGTGTGTATAAATGTGTGTGTGTGTATACATAAATTATTTAAATAGTTTACATAAATATATTATACATATGTACAGGAATATTCATAGATATGTATATAGTTGCCAGAAACAAACTGGGTTTGAAGTTCATCTTACCCTAGGTGTTTTCATTTCAGGTAAATACACCCATTGCAAAAAACAGACTCTTGAAAAAAGTGAATAAGAAAACTTTTAATTTAAATTATTCTGCACTTCATACCCTTACTTATCTAAATTACCATCTCGATAGATTAATAGCTTTTTACAGTGTGTGATTATTAGTGCTATTAAAAAATATTGCTTGTCTCATTACAAACATAATATTCTGTTCTTTTTATACAATGATGACCATTCTAATCCCTGTCTGATAGGATACAACCAGAGTTGAAGTCCAAGCTTTCCTGCCAATCAGTTATATAGACTCTGTCCTCAGTTTCATTATCTATCCAATGGCAAGTTGGCCGATCATTTATTCACCCAGTCTCTCATTGCAGACAGAAAGATAAATAGGACATGGCTTCAGGCCTTCGGAATCTCCAAGTGTGGAGAGGCAGGCAAGCCAGTGTGTCGTTACAATGTGTTGGAAGAGCATTTGGATGCTGCCTCGTGTGCCACGTGCACATAGAGCACCTACCAGAGCCCAGGGGTCTGGAGAGGCTTTCTGAGATTTAACGGCTGGGAATGAGTTGGCCAGATAAACAGCGTGCAGGTAGGGAGGAGACCTGGCAGTGTTTTCAGCTGTGAGAGGGGAATGTGCCAAGCGCAGAGAGGAGAGGGCAGTTCTGTAGGTGGCCTGGCAGGGCTGGAGCCCAGAGTGCAGGTGCGGATGGCACAGTGGTGGCTGGGGCATGACTGGAGAGCCAGCTCTGGAGGGGCCTGTGTATGTGCAGGAAGGAATCTTGGAGGTACTCTGAAGGCAGGGAGGCATGGAAAGGTTTTAAGTGGGGATCAAATTTCCATTTTAGGCTCCAAAGTGGAGGCAGGCAGACCTTTTAGGAGGCTTACAGTAAAGAGGGGCAGGAAGACTAGGAGGGCCTGAATAAAGACAGAGGGAAAATTGGTGAAGAAAAAAGGACAGAATTAAGAAATACATGGGAGAGCTGGGACCAGTGGATCTTAAATGTTCTTGTTAATAGTGAAGTTGATGGTTCTGTAATTCTGTGTTTTCAGAACTAGTCCCTGCTGGTGATGGCCTTTGGTGGAGCTGTCCCCTCAGTTGGCATTGGGATCATTTGCAGAGAGCTGGAAAGAGCTGCCCAAGCCAGTGCCCATGTAGTGGCAGAGCAGTAGATTATAGTCCGTTTCAGACTGGGGTGGGAGTCTGCAACAGTATTCAGAAATGGCTTTGCTTGTCAGAGTGACTTGAGGGTGGAGTTATTTGAAGGACAGGCACCTGTGATGCAGACATGTCCTGACACAAACATCAGGCAGCACTACCACTCGGGGACATTGACCAGATCCTGGGCATCATTTCTAGCTGAACAGACCGAATAACTTACTACAGAGCTTAGACTTATTTATTATCTGAGCTTTCACAAATTATATATCATTTAATATCTTAAACAGAGCAACAAAGAATCAGAGCTAATTCTTCTAAACCTTATATCCCTTTCTTTCTCATATATTGAATTTCCTTAAAGACTGGTGCTGGCAAAAGGACAAC